>NC_090317.1:130300133-130905133 GCF_039906515.1 Pseudorca crassidens | reverse complement strand
TTCAAGCTTCCAGTGAGAAAAACAGCAAATAACGTGCAAATGAAGGGAAATCACAGTAATACGGGCTTTTTCACACCAACGCAGGATAGAAACAGCAGCACAGGATCTAAGTGGAGTATTACTTTCTACAAGTTAAAGGGAGAGGAAGGAAGCCTAGGATTTTAAATCCAGTGAAAGCATCTTTTAAATGAAAAGGAAAACAAAATTTGCAAAAGTCTTATAAAATTTACTGCCTTAAGCCCTCTTGAAAATACTCTTGGAACGATTAATTTCTGCAAAGAGAGACATGGGTCCAGAACAAAGCATTATAATAAAGGTAAACATAGAGCATTAGTAGACTCAGAAAACAGTCACTTAGAGCCAAAATTCCCTTAGCACCCAGCATGGTTGGGGGTGCAGGGGGATTGAGGAGAGACATGCAAAGAACATGGTAAGTCTGTATCTTGTTCTGGGGAAAATTATGAATACTGAAATGTTTGATAGGTAATACTAAGAATAGTTATAGGTCTTAGGTTAAAATCTAATTGTACACTACAACTTTCAAGTAAGGAGAGGAAAACTTGATGAATCCACCCTATAAGACGACAGAGGAAAAAAACAGTATAACAATGAAGTTAGCAATAGAAACTCAGAGTTGTACAATGCACGTTAGGAAAAGCAAAGGAAAAAAATGAAAATCAGGCAAGCGTGGTAAACAGACTATACAAAAAAATGACATGAATTATAAGCTCTAGAAGAACTGTCACTGCAAAATATAAGTGGGATAAACTGATACATTAAGATTACAAGCAGTTTTATCAACCTATTGTTGACAGCAGATATATTTAAAACCGAGGGCCACGTAAACGAGATAGAAGAGACTAAAAAGATAGAGTATGAGGTAAGTTCACTGAAAAAATATCTGGGATGCAAATTTAATATCAGATAAAAAATCATAAATGTCATGATGGCATATTAAATGCTGGGGAAGGAGCAGATGAGAGAAAAGATGTAAATGACATACTTATGTAAGTCCCTCATAATAAAGCCTGAAACTGTGTAGAAAAGTAAATAATATATGTTATACATGTATATGAAGTATATGTAAGGTATATTATTAAATAACATATTTATATATTATTTAAATATTATATATTTTGATAAATATTATAATTATACATAGTTATATATGTAATCTATAATCTATCTATACAGTATATAATACATAATTTAATTATACATTTATAGATATTACATTTAATATTATATTATTATAGATTACATATAACATATATTAGTATACATTATTATAATGTTATTGTATATTAATGTATAATGTTATTATATAATACATAACATTTAAGATAAAAGAAATGTAAGAAAAATAAAATATCACAAGAAATTAAAAGAGCACCTTCTTGGAACCGATCAACTTAGGAGAGAAAACGTTATCTGATAGATATATACGGAAATCTACGCCCCTCAAAACACACACACAGACACGTATTTGTAAATATGCATCTGCGTGTGTATAGCACGGTGTATGCGAGTATGTGTGTACGTGTGTGGCTTTCAAGCACACACAGAATGCTTACAAAATGTTCCACTCATAAGTCATACTTTAAAGAAGCAGCATGATACACCAATATATTCTTTGACCATAATTCAATAGAATTAGAAACCAGTAGTTTAAAACATCCCATAAAAGTGTTAGGACAGGGCTTCCCTGGTGGCGCAGTGGTTGAGAGTCCGCCTGCCGATGCAGGGGACACGGGTTTGTGGTCCGGTCTGGGAAGATCCCACATGCCACGGAGGGGCTGGGCCCTGAGCCATGGCCGCTGAGCCTGCGCGTCCGAAGCCTGTGCTCCGCAACGGGAGAGGCCGCAACAGGGAGAGGCCCGCGTACCGCACACACACACAAAAGTGTTAGGACATTAAATATGTCTGTGTGTACACCTTTAAGGTAAAGTAAAGATACAAAATACTTATCATTCAATGATAACTTAGGCACCAACTCTAAATATTTGACAGGCCTAAAGAGATGCTTACAGGGGTAATTAAAAGTTCAAATACATTTACAAGATAACAAGAAAGACTGGAAATAAATGAGCCATGGAGGCAAATAAAAAACTAGAATGACAGGAAAACAATAAACACCAAGTGAATAACAAAATCACGTCTGACAGAGATGAGTAGGAATCTGTGAAATAGGGAACAAGAAAGCAGTTGAGTTAATTATGAAAATGAAACGTAATTTATTGAAAAGTTTCATAATATAAGTGAACCTCTGGTAACACTATTCGAGGAAAACCAAGAAATAATGAAAATAAATGAACAAAGGGGGAAATCAGTGTAAGTAATCCTAAATAAAGTAAAAATACAAACAAAGAAAACTTTAATAATATAAGCAATCCTGCGAGAAAACCTAAATTTAAATAGATGTTTGAGAACATACGAATAAAACTTACACGCCAATAGATTTAAATAAACTAGCTAAGGACTATTAATAACATGAAGTAAATAAAAACAATCTCCCACATAAAACTCACCAGCCAACATAATGTTCAGGCAATTTCTAGTATATGCCTTTCTACTGACACGTTGTTCAGAAAATATAAAATGAAATGAAGCAGCCAATATTTTCGTAAGATTAGTTTAACTTAGGGATCGAAAGCAAACAAGGACGGTGCGAGATCAGAAAACCAAGTCTAGAAAGTGTGGATGAAACACGTCGCCTGCCAGGGCAGTAAACGCAGGGTACTGTAGTCATGGAGCCCTCAGCCACCGCAGCACAGCCCCGCTCCCCACCCCCAACCAAGCTGAGCCCTGAGGGGACTCAGGATGGGAAAGAACAAGATGCTCCCCAGGTAGCTGAGGTGCAGTTCAAAGGAATGCTTTCAATGAGCCCAGACGCTTGCCTCACCCCAAACACAGAAAAGCGCTAAATTCATTAACTGGAGGTGTCTGGTTTTCTTTAATGAACAGGAATCTTTTGATATTCCAATTACGTGAATTTTGTTGCAAAAACTCCTCTGCATCCAGGCTCTTCCCCAACCTCTTTGGAGCAGTCCCTCAGAGCTACCTGAGACGCTGTCTCCGGGGCTTGAAGTCCTCAGAAAATCCACCGAATAAAACAAAACACAACTATTAACTTTTAGGTTGGGCATTGTTTTTTCAGTCAACAAAATCAAATCAAATTCAAATAATATTATAAATCAAATTCACTTATGAATGTGCTGATGTAAACATCCTAAGTGAAATATTAACAAACCAAATTTAAGAGAGTACTGGCCATTTTTTTAAAGTTTGCATTATGATCAAAATGGGGTTGTTTCCAAAATGCACTAATACAAAATAAATATATTATTAAATCAGGTGAATAGAGAAAAAAGAAAAGAGAGAAATCATGTAATCAACGGCAGAGATGCCAAGATGTGTTTACAACATTCACTACCTATTTATACTTAAAAAAAAAAAAACTTTCAACTTAGTAGAAAACTGGAAATCAAAGGTAATTTCTTTTATCTGATAACAGCCATTTGTAAAACATCTCTAGCCAAAATCACATTTATTTATCAAAGAGTGTTAGACTCATTTCCTATAAAATCATGAACAGGGATATAAGTTTGCACTAATGTAGTTCAATACAACACTGGGTGTCCAGGGTCAATGTAATGACACAAGGAATAAAGGCAACAAAAGTATAAATATTCAAAAGGAAGGGAGAAAATGGTCGTTATTTGTGGATAGTTTGATCACTGTTTTGGAAATCACGCACTTTAATAGGTAAGGCACTACAAATAGTAGACAATCCAAAAAGATTGCTCAATATACAATCAACGTACCACAAGTCAAGACATTCTTTTATACCAGAAGCAGGAAATGACATAGAAAATAAGGTAATATTTACCAAGAAAATAAACTGCCTAACATATAATTTTAACAGAGCTAAAGTTAGAATTCAATCAGTAGTGAACTATGCCAGTTTATGGCTGGGACGACATGAATTTGGAAAGGTATCTGTTCTTCTTAAACTAATCTTTCAATTCAATACAGCTCACAACAAAGACAGAAGTTTGCAGAATTCGACACATTGATTTTCAACTGTATGTGAAAGAATAAACATCTTACAAAGAGGAAAGTGAACATTAAAGAAGAAAAAATAGATTATTCTATGTGATTCACATCTTGCTCTACTGCAGGAACTGACTGATGGATGGGACCAAATACAAAACCCATAGGTTGCCCTATGTATTTGTGGTGGATGTTAGTTTTTATTGGGTTATTTTTGGCAGGCTCTTTTTTTTGAAATTTATTCTCTCTCAGCTCCACAGGGAATCACTCTTGCCTCTGGCCTCGGCAGATAACGAGCAAGCAATCTGGAGGGCAGAAGGAGAGAGTACCCTGTATATGCAAGACCTCCTGGCAGGTATGCCTAGCACAACCTCCATGGGTATTTGTAACTCCACATAAGGGCTCCCTACTATAGCTACTTCAGGGTTACTGCATGACCCTGTGCTGGTTTCCCTATATCCTGCCCCCAATCTTTTAATATACTTCTTTGTATGTGGGTCATCTTTCCCTATCAGGACCCAGGCTGACACCACAAATCACTGGGAAGGGATACACTGCTTACCTTATATGTTGAAAACATTGGTTCACGATTTGGAGGAAAATAACCCTGGATCCCTACCTCACACCATCCATACAAATAAATTCTGTTTAGATTAAAAATGCATGGATTGGGGGGAGGAATTGGGAGATTGGGATTGACACATATACACTATTGATACTATGTGTAAAATAGATAACTAATGAGAACATACTGTATAACACAGGGAACTCTCTACTTCATGCTCTGAGGTGACCTAAATGGGAAGGAAATCCAAAAAAGAGGGGATATATGTATATGTATAGGTGATTCATTTTGCTGTACAGTAGAAACTAACACAACATTGTAAAGCAACTATATACGCCAATAAAAATTAATATAAAAAAAGGCTAGGACAAACCCTAACACTCCTAGAAAATTATGCAGGAAAACAATTTTGTGATCTTTGGGGAGATCATGATTTCTTCAATACGTCCTGCTTCGAAAAAAGGTAAGGGAGAAAAAACATGTCAAGGGTTCCTCACTAAATCGAAACTATTCATCTTTGTTTCAACAAAGGGCATCAGAAATAGGGGTCATGATGGGAGGGAACTGGGGGAAGATATTTGTACTGGAGAAAATTATCGACGGTTGACCTTTTAAACCAGACCATGCTCACCTGTGTGCCTGGCGCCCTGTATGTCTCAGCTGGAGAACCAAGACATGGGTTCATGAAGGCAGGTGTGTCTGGAAGGATACAAGCCGCCTGGCAGGCTCCTCCTATCCCGGCAGCCTCTCCTCTTTACACCACTCTAAATATTCTCGATACATACTGTGCCACCCTGTCATCGTTTTCTATTCTTGTCATAATAAGAAATAAAACTGAGAAGCCCTGGAGTAGATTATACAGGGGAACTTAAAAAGACTGCAAGTGCAATAGAAAATAATACTATTAAGATGCTTTTACAAAACAATCCACTCTGAATATTTCCCCATCACTACATATTATCCTATAATGCAATTTTAATGGCTTGTATTCCATGCTTATATTGTATCTATAATTACATAACAAATTCTAGACTGTTAAAAACTGTTGCATCCATTTTATTTTTCCTTTTGCTATCCTAAGCGCTTGGCAATGAAAATCCCTTACACCAGCGTGTTTCTGCACATGTCCAATGACCTCCTGAGAATAAAACTCCTTGTCGTGCAATGTATTCCTGGCACACATTCCTAGCATTTGCTACCTATTGCCATGCTTTCTCCCAGGAAGATTATGACAACGCGCAAACCCTCCGGCACTGCGTGTGTAGGCATTTCGCCCTGTCCGCAGCTCATGGGGTTTCACGGGATGGAAGAGGAAATGATTCCGTGAAGTACAACAGCTGCAGAGAAAACTGAAGTCCTCCTTCCAGACACAAAAAGAAAACACGGGTCTGATATTTACGCAGAAATTTATGTCCATTTAACAGATAATTAGCATCAGTTATACTTTGCATGCCTCGGTCATTAGCAACTTCAAAGACTTATAGGGATGAATACAACCCTTGCCTGTTGGTAGAGTACTACTTGTTGGTTTAGAAGGGAAGCAGGTCACCTAATGAAAACAGGAAAGAACAATTCAAAGGGCAGATAACCTCCTACACAGACAGGAGGTAGCTTTGAGGTCAGAGAGGCAGAGAAGGCATTTTGGAAAGAAGCTTAGTTGAATCCATTTATTGACGTGTGATCTTGCCTGTCTCCATTTACAAGCTACACAGACAAACGGGCATCCCTAAGTATACTTGTGCCTCCAAAGCATTCCACTCACAGGTAGCAGACTGCTTTTTAGCAAGGTCTTTACCTTGTCCTTATTTTTTGCAGCGTTTCTCTCTTTCCATTAAATGATAACAGATGGCAAGTGTAGGAGTTGCATCTCTGTGCCTGAAAGAGACTGCTTGTTTCCTGGGTCTCCATCAAGGGTGGGTGAAAAACTGAAGAAATCTGTCTGTGCGGAGTACGTTGTGGCAAACGTGTATGCTAACATTTCAAGATCCAATGAAAGAGTTCCCTCCCCCCCAAAAAAAACCCCACAAAGCAAATATAAAACAAAATCATACACAAACACCCAAGACTGACAATTTTTCAATACTAAAATGTTTAAAAAATCCTATTTGGGGAAGGAACCTAAGTGTCCATCAACACTTGAATGGATAAGATGTGGCCGGTATACAGTGGAATATTACTCAGCCATAAAAAACAGTGAAATAATGCCATTTGCAGCCACATGGATAGACCTAGAGATGGTAAGTCAGACAAAGACAAATATTATATGATATCACTCATGTGAAATCTAAAAACATGATACAAATGAACTTATTTACAAAGCAGAAATATACTCATAGACATAGAAAACAGTATGGAGGTTCCTCAGAAAACTAAAAATAGAATTATCATATAATGCAGCAATCCTACTCCTGGGCATATATCCAGACAAAACTCTGAACCCCTAGGTTCACAGCAGCACTGTTTACAATGGCCAAGATACAGAAGCAAACTAAATGTCCATCGACAGAGGAATGGATAAAGAAGATGTGGTACATATACACAATGGAATACTACTCAGCCATAAAAAAGAATAAAATAATGCCACTTGCAGCAACATGGATGGACCTAGAGATGATCATACTAAGAGAAGTAAGTCAGACAGAGAAAGACAAATATTATATGATATCTAAAATATAATACAAATGAGTCTATATACAAAACAGAAACAGACTCACAGACATAGAAAATAAATGTATGGTTATCAAAGGGGGGATAAATCAGGAGGTTGGGATTAACAGATACACACCAGTATATATAAGATAGATAAACAGCAAGGACCTGCTGTAGAGCATGGGGAATTCTACTCAGTATCTTGTAATAGCCTATAATGGAGAAGAATGTGAAAAAAGTATACACACACACACACACACACACACAGCTTTATATATACATAAAGCTGAATCACTTTGCTGTACACCTGAAACTAACACAACATTGTAAATCAACTATCCTTCAATTTAAAAAAACCTATTTGGGGCTTCCCTGGTGGCGCAGTGGTTGAGAGTCCGCCTGCCGATGCAGGGGACACGGGCTCGTGCCCCGGTCCGGGAAGATCCCACATGCTGTGGAGCGGCTGGGCCCGTGAGCCATGGCAGCCGAGCCTGCGCGTCCGGAGCCTGTGCGCCGCAACGGGAGAGGCCACAGCAGTGAGAGGCCCGCGTACCGCAAAAAAAAAAACAAACCTATTTAACTATCAAATGTACGGTATTCAATTTCTATACCAATTGTGAAAAAAGCTTCCTAATCTTTACAGTATTCCCCGTGCCACACTTGCTTCTGGAAATGTCCATCTTATAACTGATTTTGCCTCAGTCGCTCATACAACAGTGTCATTACATTTTACCATATTGAAATTCCACAGGAAACCTTCTGAAATGGAGAGAAGTACTCAGTGTGAATTCCCTATTGCTGCTCTTGTTAAAAGCCAGACGCTTACCTAAAGCAGACGTGCTTTTGCAACCAAGCTTTCTTTTCATTTTTCAGATTCTGTGCCTCAGCTTTTTCCCACTAAACTCTGCTGCTGGTGGCATTAATTCTGCTTCACGCACTCCTAATAAATCACTGCAGCTCCACTCTCCTGGCTCTTCTGTAAATCTGGCAACAATGATGTTAATTGTGCATGAAAAATATATTAAAACTGTAAATCATCGCTATTTTCAAGCAGGATGCGAGTGACAAATCTAAAGTAACAAATCAATCCCTCTTCCCTTTGTCCGTATTTGGCCAGAGGCCATTATATTAAAAGCACAAAATCACAGGCTGTCTTTCATCAATTAGGCCTTACTGTTCGCTTCTGAATCTAATCAAGAACAATATAAAATGTACCACCAATCCCATGGTAATGACCACTGACTAATTTTGTTAATGGTGGTGGGAGATTCTCTTTGTATGGTGCATTCTCTAGAGTATTCTGATATGGGGACATTTTTGTACCGGTTGCACATAAAAGGGCCGAAGTATTTCTTTTTGATGTTTCCTGCTAGCTATAATCATGGCACAGAGGAAGGAGCTCTTGGGTAATTCTCTATCACTTCCTAATGGCAACAGCTGAATTCTAACTTTACGTTCCAGGCAATAGGAAATAGATTATTTGTTCTACCAAGGATGAAAGATTGATCTTTTATTTTTAAATGTACCTATAGGTATTCCCTTCGAATCTTGCTACACCGCTCGATATAGACAGCAGCACAAAAAAAATTTTTATAACCTAACTTGGGGAGCAGAAGCAACCACATACAATATCTACCAATAGACTTTTCTCTGCCAAAATTAAAAATAAAAAGTAATTGAGACAACAGTCTCCTATTTTTCTTGTATGCGCTCTCTCCTCCTCTAAATGCTCCATGTCTGGATAAAGAAACTCGGCAAACTAATCAACAGAGAAATTAACCCATCCGTCAACTTGCTGGATGGGCGATCTAATCCATTCTCACTTCTCTGATGGTCCTTGGAAACGAGGTGCCACAATGGAAACAAGTAAGTCTTTCATGGTCAGAAACTCAGGCACGAGGCCAAGTCAACGACGGGACAGATCACCTCTGCAGAATACATCAAATGACACCATCGAGATGTCAGCTGAGGCCAAGATGAACGAGTGAACAAAGAACAGGCCGACTGAGTAATTGATCTCCAAATGCAGATCAGAGTTTGTCATCTGACTGCTTAAAAACGTTCCTTCATGGGACTCTGGCTGTCAACAAGACAATGCCCAAAGAGGACAAAGGAGATCATACGTGAAACACGCCTGCTGTAGTGCCCGGCACTTGCGCACGTGGTCAGGCAACGTTGGGCTCTCTCTCCCCTTCACTGCCCCGCTGGAAATCTACTGCAAGTTGGCTGCAATCTGCCTCTGCGGGAATTTATCTGACGGATCACACTGTTCTCTGTCTCCAGCGTTTCCCAAGCACTCCAGCAGGTGGGCACCAGGGAGACCCCTGAACGTGCACATTGCACAGGACAGCCACTCACGACAGAGGATGTCAGTAGTGCTGAGGCTGAGAAGGGCCAATGGCGGGAGAAACAGTGGCTGAACGCTGAGATCATAATCACTTTGCCACCACTAACGTTTTAGGAATGTATGCATTTATCCATGAGGAATATGCACTTGCTAAAAATACTAGACCTACATATATAAACTCTGCACAGGTTTCTTTGATGCTGTTGTTCAGTGTTCTGCGATGAAATTACATGAAGAGTTGTTGCAAAGATGACAAGAATGCGTTCCACCAAGAGCAGAGTGAGGTCTCGCTCCTATATTCCACACTGAGATGGTCTCACCTTACTGATGCGGCCCCCGTGCAGAGGGCTGCGGACGAAATGGGAGACATATATTTATACAGTCATATCTCCCGTGCACCACACGTTAACCCGGGTACAGAGGACGTAGGGATCTCTAAAATGCGAAAGAACAGTGCCCGTTGAATATCCTCTTATCCTCATAGCAACCCCGTATCCAACACACCAGCCCTGGGTTCACTCCTAAAGCTTGCACGTCAAAGTCTGACATCTATTATTTAATCATCGAATCATTTAGAACCTAAAGATGATATTACTGACTGAGCCGTGGATTATGCATGTTAGAGGTCATGGGAAAATGACAGAATGGGTCTGTAATCTGTCCATGGTGTGTCTCAGGACATGCAGCTACCCATGCCTGAGGCAGGTTCTGAACACAGACCTCAGCTCCTTGTTCCTTCACGGTCAAGGAGTTCTAAGGAGACCCCTCTGTGTCAACTGTCAGCAGTGGGTGTGTCCCCAGCTACCACCTTCCATTTTCCATAGCTTCCGTCCATCACCTGCTAAGCTCCGGATTTGCTGGTGTCAGGGCAGGCATGTGCTGGTTAGGTTCCCTGGCTGGATGCGCTAGCCACAGAAGGGCCCCGATGGACTCCAAAAAGATCCATGCTATAGAGCCTGGATGCAGAAGCTGTGGTCCAAAAGGAAGAAGAATTCAAGGCAGACTGGTTCTGCTCTCTGCCCTCGACTCTGGTTATAGCCAACTTGCTCCCGTACTTTATATATTATTCGTAAGCGTGTACTTACATGCAATAAATGAAAGCAGGCTACAGTACTTCATTCCATGAATAGATCATAAATTACCTCTCACCTGTTTTATTTATCTTTTATTTCCCCTATCACAAATGTAAATTCTTAGCCATAAATCTCTAGGCACATTTAAAAAAATTATTTTGTTAAAATGGATTGCTTGAGGCAGAGCTACTGGTTCAAAAGTTATGGACATTTTTATTCTTTTCACACAACCTGCTATGTTGCTTTTCCAAAAAACATGCTTTTGCATATACCAATTTAGAAAAATGCCTACCAAGAAAAGTCATGCATACACCATAAAACTCTTAAAAGAGAACACAGGCAAAACATTCTCTGAGATAAATCATAGCAATGATTTCTTGTATCAGTCTCCCAAGACAAAAGTAATAAGAGCATAAATGAACAAATGGGACCTAATCAAACTTAAAAGCTTTTGCACAGCAAAGGAAATCATCAACAAAACAAAAAGACAACCTACAGAATGGGAGAAAATATTTGCAAACAATGCAACCAGCAAGGGGTTAATGTCCAAAATATACAAACAGCTCACACAACTCAATATCAAAAAAAAAAAAAAACAACAGTAAAAAAAAAAAAAAAATGGGCAGAAGACCCAAGTAAATATTTTTCCAAAGGAGACATACAGATGGCCAACAAGCACATGAAAAGATGCTCAACATTGCTAATTATTAGAGAAATGCAAATCAAAACTGCAATGAGGTACTACCTCACACTGGTCACAATGGCCAAAAAGTCTACAAATAATAAATGCTGGAGAGCGTGTGGAGAAAAGGGAACCCTCCTACACTGTTGGTGAGAATGTAAATTGGTGCAGCCACTGTGGAAAACTAAAAAACTAAAAATAGAACTACCGTATGATCCAGCAATCCCACTCCTGGGCTTATATACAGAAAAGAGGAAAACTCTAGTTCAAAAAGATATATGTACCCCAATGTCCATAGCAGCACTTTCTACAACAGCCAAGACATGGAAACAACCCAAGTGCCCATCAACAGACAATTGGTTTAAGAAGATGTGATATATACACACAAACGCTGAAATATTACTCGGGCAGCAAGAAGAATGAAATATTGCCATTGGCAGCAACATAGATGGACCTAGAAATGATCATACTAAGTGTCGTAAGTCAGACAGAGAAAGACAGATATTATACGACATCAATTATACGTGGAATCTAAAAAAATTGTACAAATGCACTTACAAAACATAAACAGACTCAGACATGGAAAACGAACTTACGGTTACCAACGGGGAAAGGTGAGAGGGACAAATTAGGAGCTTGGGATTAACAGATACAAACTACTACACATAAAATAGATAAACAACAAGGACCTATTGTATAGCACAGGGAACTATACTCAACATCTTGTAATAACCTATAATATATAGGTTATATATAAATATATATAAATATATATAAATATATTTATATATTTATAAATATATAAACGGAATCACTTTGCTGTATACCTGAAAGTAACACAATATCGTAAATCAACAAAAAAAGTCATGCATACACATTACTCTGGGCATAGAATATTGTTTTATTACATCTTTGCTGATATTATAGGTGAAACTGTGTTTTGTTTTATTAAATCACATTTAATTACTCTTAAGAAAATTACATAGGCAAGAGTCAGACAGACTTAAAGCCAAATTCTGGTTTTTTCCTTTTACAAACTGGCCAATTTAGATAAAGTATGAACCACCCCCGGCTTCACTTTCCTCATTTGTGACATGGTATTTTGGAGTGCTATTAGGTGTCCTCACTGATAGAGGATGCCCAAGTTTTAATGCAAAGTGTCTGCTATACAAGCTCACTCACTGAATGCCACCTACTATCATCTTCATTACCATCACCATCATCAACACCCTCCTCACCTCTCTCACTGTCATCATCATGTCCATCATCACAGTCATCATCACCATGACCACCACCACAATTATCAACACAAAAGCATCATCTTCATTGCCATCATCAACACCACCATCAGTAGCATGAAAATTAGGACCCTCACTATCATCAGCATCATCACTACCATCATCACCATCAACCTCTTCACTGCCATCATCACCATCATGGTATCATCATCTCCGTCACCCTCATCTCGTCATCATCACCATCACCATCACTATCAATAACACCATCATCAGTATCATCAAAATTATGATCACCACCATCATCACCACCACCATCATCACCATCATGGTATCATCATCTCCGTCACCCTCATCTCATCATCATCATCACCACCACCATCATCACCATCATGGTATCATCATCTCCATCACCCTCATCTCGTCATCATCACCACCATCATCATCGTTATCATCACCATTATCTTTCTCATTGCTCTCATCCTCAGCATCACCACCAGCATCACTACCACCAGAATCATCTATTATTATTACTACTACTACGATTATTATCTATATTTATTCATCTATGGGTTGGTTGTTCACTTTGGTCACTGGGATGTTAGTCTTTTATTTAAACGCATTTGATTTTAAAGATCTACCCAAATAAACCCTTGTTGCATGTCCATTAATTAAACTGCCTACAGATACAGTTTACAGCTAGATCCCCTAGGAGGTCACTTCAAAAAGCTACCCTAGGGTAGGCTATTTGGACCATGGTTTCCTAATTATCTCATCGTTTTTTCCTATTTTATTCCTAATGGCAGAAAGGAGTATTTGTTTACACTTGGTTTAGAATTGTGTCAGGTCGAATTTTCCGAGGTCCTTCCTGTGCCTAGTATTCATACAATTTCACATATCACGAAACATATGATATTCAAGTAGTGATATAACAGGACTATTATTATTATATATAAACACATCTTGTTCATGACTATTATAGAAAAGATCTTTGTCAGCATCACCTTTGGGGTCATTACAATGCATATTCTTGGGGCCCATCTGTCATCATCGTCTTCAGGGTCATTAAAATGCAGATTCCTGGGGCCCACTCCGCCAAGTTAGTGAGCCAGTGGGGGCCTGGATGAAGCCCAGGAATCTGCGTGTGAAGAACTTCCTGGTTAGTTTGGAGACAACTGCTCTGTAGCGTGACCCTCTGGACTCCGTCCTGCACGTCTGTGTGTTAACTAGGCGATTCCCAAATGACTTCATGAAGGTATTTCTTTACCTCAAAGGTCAGCAAACTTTTTCTATAAAGGACAAGATAATACGTACTTTAGATTTTCAACCTATATGGCCTGTTTTGCAGTTATTCAACCCTGCCACTGTAGTGTGACAGCAGCCACAGAAAATGGGCCAATTATTGGGTGACGTTTTTTGCAAAGAGAGGCAGTAGCAGCCTCTGTGTTATACTGTCCACTCCTGCTTCACGTTTTCTGCAAGGCAGTGAGGGCCTCTTTTAGCGCAATACTTGTCCTTGCTGGGCTTCTCAATTTTCGTAAGAGCACATCTGTCGATATTCTCGGTAGCCCAGTTGATGACAGAGCACGCTGCTGTGCAAGTAACTGATCACAGGAGCTGCACTTCGTGTGCTTGAGCAAAGACGTCCAATTCACTCACTCGGTCTTTTAAACAATGGTCAGCTCAGAGAATCGATATGACCATCAGCCTCTGGGCTCCATCCTTGAACACGTGATTCATGCTCCGCACAGCCATTCGGTCAATCACTTGTCCTTCCAATTCTTCCTTAGCGTATTCTGACCCTGTGAGTCTGGGTGGGACCACATTCAGCAAAGTGGCCTGACAATTAGAAGCTGCCCAATAAGTAATTCACTGAACGCATGAATCCAAGGAAAAACTGTGTATGTGTTAATGTCAGGGCCCGTAGAGTAGGAAATGTTAACAAACAAAGCCACAGAAAGTCAGTGATGTAAGGTTACTAGTGGTCTCTCCTTGGATTTACAGAGCTGCAGGACAGAAGACCAGGTTTGACCACCATCCTGAGGAGCCGCCCACCTCAAACCCTCACAAGAAGAGCTCAATGGCCAGCAAGCAGCAGCGGGGTATGACCTCCTGTGCTCCTTGCAGAATCCCCTAATAGAGAACGGAAGAAATGAACTAACTTGTCAACCAATTTCCCAACAGCCGCCCACCACCCCCCACTGCAACTTCTCCCGTTAAAGGCTTAGGCTGAAATTCGTTCAAATACAGTTTCACTTTCCGCCAGGTCAATTCCCTAAATTGGCTGATCCTTCAGCACATCCAACCCTTTCGCTGGAATTTTTTTTTTTTTTTTTTGGCTGCACCAAGAGGCCTGCGGGATCTTAGTCTCCCGACCAAGGACTGAACCCGTGCCCCCAGCAGTGAAAGCGCACAGTGCCAACCACTGGACCACCAGGCAAGTCCCTAGCTGGAACTCTTAAAATAAATGGTGGGCAGATCAGGTTCCACCCTGTCCTAACCCGTCTGCCCCATGTCAGGTCATGTTTTCCACCTGGAGTTACAGCGTATGTTACCCCAGATTCTGCCATCAGCAAACACATTCCAGACCCAGAAGTGTCTCTGGAGTGTGATGCCCAATGTGGCTCATGTCTCAACTTCCTCCTCGGCTGGATGTTCCTCTCACTTTATATTTATGCAACCAAGAGGTCCAGATACTTACAAAATAGCAGTTAACGCCTCATAAGCGAGGTTTCTCATTTTCAAATCTCTAGGTCCTTCTTTTGGCTGAAAAGAAACCAGTCTAGGGAAGGCTTTGCCACCCAAGCTCACTTCCTATCCCATTACACCACGCTACTCTTTCTTGTCTGGTTACTATCCCGAGTATGAGGAATAACAATGAACATCAATGAGTTCTGCTTGCTCAGCATTCGATTTCCCTTTGGAGAACCGTCTTTTCTGAATCTCCCCTAAGCTAATTTCCTGCTGGACTCATCCATCCCTCTTCCCCATCCAGAAATGTCTACCTAACCCAGGCCATGCCAATCCAAGGGACTCTTGCCTCTAGATATGGAAATTGGTTCAAAGTTGGCCTGTGACCCAAGCTGGGTCAAAAAAAATCATCCCCAGGCCAATACGCTTCTCTGAGTTCAATGGTGACATCACAGGGAAATGCCGGTGACCATTTTTTTGCCACCAAATGAAGAGAGCCTCTCTGAGAAGAAAGTCAACATAGAGAAAGAAAGATGGATCCAACCTTTCCGGTGACTAATGGCAATGATTCAGATCCGAGAGCACCATCTCTGAAGCTACAACCACTGCTAGAACTCTCAGTGCATAGACCCAACGAATCCCTTTTTCCCCTTAAGTGAACTGAACTTGAATTTACTTCACTTGCCATCTAAACATTTCTAAGTAATAACCAGTTTGATGAGCTCAAAATCCACATCCCTCCAACCAGTGGGACTTGAGTTATAATTTGGCCAAGTTTTGAAATCCATTTATTTTACCTATCACGTTTGCATCCATTATTGAACGCTTCATAAAAAATGAGCACACACCTAAATGGCTTACAGCCATCTATTTTTTTTTATCACAGTTTCTGTGAGTCCAGGTACAGCTTCACTGGGATCTCTGTTTGAGCATCTCTCATGAGGCTTCAAACGAAGGCGTTGGCCAGAGCTGGGGTCTCTTCTGAAATCCGAGTGACTGGGCAAGATCAGATTGCAAGCTCATGGTTGGATTCAGTTCTTTGCAGCCTGTTGAACTGAGGGCTTCAGTTCCTTGCTGGCTGTCGAGCAGACGCAGCCTTCCATTTCCTTCCATGGGGATCTTTCCAACATGGCAGTTGATTCCAACAAAGCATGAAAACCAAAAAGGCAACAGAAATGATCTGCTAGTAAGACATAAATTCCAAGCCAGTGCAATGTAATCACGGCACTGACATCCTATCCCCTCCATCGTGTCCCATTGGTTACAGAAGTCCTATGTCCTGCCCACCCTCAAGTAGAGGGAACTCCACAAGGGCATGACTACCAGGACACCGGGGTAACGCGAGGCCTTGCTGAGTCAGTCCACCACACACGTCTACACCAAGTGGTGGTGATGCCTGGAACTTTCCAGGGAAAGATGAGAACACTTAGGGCCTGACAGATATGGACTGAGGTGCCTCAGAGGGAAGAGCTGGGCCTGCTGATGGCCTGAAGTTGATTCTCAAAGAAGAGAAGGAAGTATAGGATGCAGTAGTAGGATGAGTCTTTCCTCAGGAACGAGAGTTCAGTAGAAGGATGTCAAGTTCATTTTCTGGATCATTAGTGCATAGAATCTTCCATGTGGAAAACCACTGCCTTGAGGGATGGGAAGCCAAGATGTTCTTCACTGGTGAGGAGAGGGGGAGAAGACATCCAGGAGACCACGAGGGTGTCAGGAGAGCTTCCCAAAGACAGAGACGGTTTTAGGAACCGTGAACGTGGACGACAGCTGTTCTAGCTTCTTCTGGCCGAGACAGGAGGTAAAGACAGAAAACAAAAAGTCCACGTTGTATTAAGATTGCTAGCACTATTGGGACAAATGACTGCCAACTGGGTGGCTTAAATCAACAGAAATTTAAAGGTCACACTGTTCTGCAGGACAGACATCCAATATTAAGGAGTCAACAGGGTTGGTTCCCTCTGTAGGCTCTCAGGGAGACTCTGTTCCTTGCCTGTGTCTCAGCTCTGAGTTTTTGGTGTTCTTCATCAATCCTTGGTGGGTTTGGGCTTGGAGGTGCATCTCTCCAATCTCTGCGTCTCTGCCTCCATCTTCCCGTGGTCTCCTCCCTGGGAATCTCTGCTGTCTGCATTCTGTTCTCCTCTTCCCCCCTCTACTCCCTCTTCCTTCTCCTCCTCCTTTTTCTCCTCCTTCTTCCAATTTAAGCACTCAATACCTATTTATTAAATTCACCATTTGGTCACAGTGCAGCTGTGCACACCTGTGCTAAGATTCTAAGATCCAGTCTCTTGCTTTTAAGAGCCTTTTTCCCAAGAGAGACAAGAAGGACAAAGTGTTCTTGGTGATGTGTTTGACTATCTTTCCTAGGAAGGAAAGATTAAGTTTCTTTCTGACACGTTGAGGAAAACTCCACTTGGATTCCACGGGCGAAGCTTCAGAGAGAAGGTCTGGCTTCCTGGAAGTTTGTGTTTTCTTTTTATGGAGTCCTAGACATGAAAGAAGTGAGACTTACAGCGCTCTTTTTCTTCTTCTCCCACTCCCAATACCCACCTCTGGTAACCATCAATCTGTTCTCAGTAACTATGAGCTTGGCTTTTTTGTTTTTTGTGGGGTTTTTTTGGGGGTGGGGGTTAGATTTCATATGTAAGTGAAAAATACAGTATTTGTCTTTGTCTGACTTACTTCACTTAGCATAATGCCATTGAGATCTGTCCACATTGTTGCAAATGGCAGGGTTTCCTTCTTTTAATGGCTGAATAATATTCCAATGTATATATATCACATCTTCTTTCTCCACTCATCCATCAATGAGCACTAGACTGTTTCCATATCTTGGCTATTGTAAATAGTGCTGCAATGAACATGGGAGTGCAGATATCTTTCCAAGTTAGTATTTTTGCTTTCTTTGGATAAATACCCAGAAGTGGGTTTGCTGGATCATATGGGAGTTCTATTTTATTTTTTTGAGGAACCTCCATACTGTTCTCCATAGTGGCTGCACCAATTTACATTCCCACCAACAGTGCAGGAGGGCTCCCTTGTCTCCACACCCTCGCCAACACTTTGTCTTTTCAATAGTAGCCATTCTAACAGGTGTGAAGCGATATCTCGTATTTCTGATTTGCATTTCCTTGATGAGTAATGATGTTGAGCATCTTTTCAAGTACCTGTTGGCCATCTGTATGTCTTCAGAAAAGGTCTATTCAGATCTTCTGCCCATTTTTAAATTGAACTTTTTTTTTTTTTTTTAACAAATATGGTGTCTTAAAAGGACATCAGTCATAAGGACACCAGTCTTAATAAGGACACCAGTCGTAATAGATTTAGGGTCCTGGCTAATACAGTATGACCTCATCTTACCTTGATTACATTTGCAAAAGCCCTATTTTCAAATAAGGTGACATTCATAAGTACGGGGCGGGGGTTAGAACTTCAACATATCTTTTGGCAGGGGACACAATTCTACCCATAACTCAGGTCAACTCAGAACCTGTGACAAGAGAAAAGTCTGAAGACTACATACCCACGGTATAGTCTGTAAAAGTCTTTAAAAGATTCCGACTGCTATTCTGCAGTCTTAGAATAACCATTTCATATCTCACAAACCCCCAAATTCCTCACAGCACCTTCTCATAGCTTATCTAATTTAAATCATGACCACAGCAATAATAAAAACAACTACACAATCTTCATTTGAAGAAAATGCTAGAGGAAGTTCATTTCCGCCTAAGTCTAGAGAAAGGCATATGAGATGTTGAACTCTTTTCCAACCTGTGAACTTTAATTAACTTCTTGGAAATGATTCTACCTCCATTAAATCAAATTATAGATGACTGCGTTTATTTTTTTAATTTATTAATTTATTTTTGGCTGCGTTGGGTCTTTGTTGCTGCACGTGGGCTTTCTCTAGTTGCGGCGAGCGGGGGCTACTCTTCGTTGCGGTGTGTGGGCTTCTCATTGCGGTGGCTTATCTTGTTGAGGAGCACAGGCTCTGGGCGCGCGGGCTTCAGGAGTTGTGGCATGTGGGCTCAGTAGTTGTGGCTCGCAGGCTCTAGAGTACAGGCTCAGTAGTTGTGGTGCCCAGGCTTAGGTGCTCTGCGGCATGTGGGATCTTCCCGGACCAGGACTCGAACCCATGTCCCCTGTGCTGGCAGGCAGACTCCCAACCACTGCACCACCAAGGAAGCCCAAGACGACTGCATTTAAAATCAGGCAACCTATGGCGTTCCCCAAACTAGGAACCCATTACTGTGTTGGCCATTCCGTCACAATTTTCCACCTCCTTCCCTTGTAACACCTCCGGGACTTTGTATTTCAGGGAAACATGCAGTAAAGAGATTTTGGCTGGGCTGCAGCTGGTAATTCTTGTGCAGGCAACGTCCTGTGAGAAAATCCAAGCCTCAGCTGCAAATTTCTTCATCCTGGCACATGCGATCCGTTTGCTGTAGGAAGCAGAGGGATCGTATTTTCTTTCATGTTCTAACTCGTACTGTAAAATATATTATTGTTTTCTAAAAAAAATTATGAAAACATGCAGTTTCAGGTTCAATATACATGAGCCAAGAGCTGAAGGCATTTGCCAAAGAAAAAAACTAACATGAACTCCAGGTATATGCAACACATATCATGATTTGAGAGCAAATGCATGCCTATGGGTTGACATCGGCAATAATTCTTGGTACCAAGACATCCACCTAAGAGTAAGACACTCAATTGATAGGCTCTCCACAGTTGGCTAGGGAAGAGGATGAGAGGGTCCTAAAGGCATCTGCAGGAGGAATGAAGCCTGCTGAGAATGCTTGCAAGAGACAAGGTGGAACACAATATCTTGTCTTCAAAGATTTCCAAAGCAAGAGGCTGGGAGAGGAAGGAATCCAGTTGGCTTTGCTTTAGCTCTGTTGGTAGAGATGGCACATGGATAGATCACCAGCCCTTTCCAACGGTGAAAGGAACTCCCTTACAAACCTGCAAACGTCTTCATCGGCCAGCTCCAAAAAGGGCTGCATGTCCAGGAACTGTCCGTCGTCCATTTGACCCATACATTCAAGTAGATGGTTCATTAAGTTCACAAATGCTTTCAAAGGTTTACAGTCTCCTGGGGGTGTAGCCTTGTAAAATGATTGGAGTGAAGCTCTAGGAATACGGAGAAGGATGTTTCACCTCTGCTTACAACTTCAGGGGGTTAATGACCAGAGGAATACTGCATTGAGAAAGTCTGGGTGAAATGGGTCCCACAGCTCCTTCTATGTGGAAGATTTCACAATTCTGTGATTTATGTGCTAGTTGATGCCATCACTCACCCCCAGGTAATATGATGATTGGGTAGTAGGATATTCAATGTACCACAATCCCTTTCTTTGGAAAAAATGCATGAGATGCAAACATCCTTGTACAACGTGCTACAGTGGAATCTGATCTCATCATCTGATTTAAACTCAGAAGGAAATATCTAATCTAAGTTAATATGTTTTTACCAGTGTAATTTTCTTAGGGAAGATACAGTTTTCTAAGGTTTAATACTCTATTTTTAAATCTAAACTACTTTTTTAAAACACACAAAATATTATAGCAATATCACATTAGTTATCCGGAGGTACGCATTATAAAATATAGAGTTATGAAAGTATTTCACTAGGTAAAAATTTGGGGGGAGCAGTAAAGCTTTTAATGATTTTTTAAAAAAATTCCAGGCGATAAGTACATCTGAATTTGGTAAGAAAGGAACCTCGTGTTCTTTGATTTAACCTTACTGCACAGTCTATTGAGAAGAAAAATATGCATTAGCATTCCTTTGGATGGAATTCCATTTATGAATCCTCCAATGTCGAAAATATAACAATGCAAATGCAAAGTGAGTACTCTGCGTGTTAAACTATACCATCAAAGCACCTTCCTATAGTTCTGTCATGATTTTATCCCTCCCTCTTTCCCCATTTTATACTTTTTATGTCTTGGTCCATCTAGAGAAGCAACAAATAAGCTTCATTTGGGGGGATTCAGAAAGCCCTTCTTCATTCCACAACACAGGAGTATATGCCTTGGATATCCATCTCAAGATTGGTGGAAACCTTTCCATCATGGCTCCTCAATGGAAAACATAAATTTCAAACTGTTTTCTTTTTTCTTTTTCTTTTCGTGGAAACGTAAAGCATTCCCTGCTTGAATTCACTGCGCCAACGGATCCGTTTCTGAAACTTTAGTTTTTGTTCGGACTCATTTACTTTCCCATCAAAGGGCTTACATTTCTTTATGTCACCTCTTGGACTTACCCAAAGCCCTGCATATGTTAAATGCAAATAGTGATTTATCAATATTTTTCAATGAATCACCTAAAAAAGGCTGTAAAGAGAATAAGGAATGGAGGAGAGACGAAAACACACAAAGAATCAGAGTTGGGACCTGGAGATCCATAGACTATCTGGCTGGGGTTAGAACTACAGTGTACACATGGGATGTGTAGATAGGGTAGATGGGATGTCAGGTGAATATGCTCATTTTTTGATGGAATGATGGATTATGTCATGTCATAAAACAGATAGAACAGAACATTGCTCAAAGCATACATTTTAAAGAAAACTGATAGCAGTGTTCCGGAACATGTAATTTTCAGATTGCGTCAAAACCAACTACAAAAGCTCCTTTGCTTGAGACAAATCAATGTCTTTCAGTGTTCCTCTCTTTCTGATGGGAACACACACTCTTCCCCAGGGCAAACTTGACTACTGTACACACAACCACATTCACAACGGATGAGCGAGCATCTTGATTAAGGTAAACTTCAGAGGGCTTGGAATTCAGAGAGGAAGGCAGAGTCTCGTCATCTCCATGTGCTTTTTGGCTTTTTCCAGAAAATTGTAACACACTGGATCTTAAAGGAATCACGGATGTTTTTTCCTGTGGGCTTTCTTCCAACATCCTACACACAAACACCGCCACGCAGACACACACACACACACCCCACAAACTATATACCAATGTCAGTCATCACCACTCAAAATAATCAGACATGTGAAATCTAACAAGAAAAATTCTTTTCATTTTTTTTTTCTCTGTTTCCAGTTGTGGAAACTCACTTCGCCAAGCCTAAATAGAATATTCGATTGAATTAATAAGACAGAGACTACCGTGTCTCTCGTCTTCATTTTGTCTTAACAAGTGGTTAGCACATGAACAGATCACTCTTTTTCAGACTCTCTCTCTGCCTCGGTTGCCTGTGAGTTCCTGGATGATGTGTAGGTCTGATTTATTTATGCAGGGCTGCTGAAGACAGCCTGGTTTAGGAAAACCAAACAACAGACTAGATAGACAGGAACCTACTCCCCACCTGGGCACTCAAGGAACTTCAGGGTTCGAATGTCAGATACTGTAATGAGATGAACACTGAATTACCCAAACATTAAAGTTATAAGAACAGACTAATTTTTTTCTTTTATAATCATTTCTTACACAGGAGCTTACTCCAAAATCACTATAACCCTAATATTCACAGGAAGTACAGTACTATTATTATTTATAACTGAGGTCACTCAATGTTAAAAAGGTTGAAGGCTTTGCCAACACAGTATGCAAAAGAAACAGGGTCCAAACCAGCAGTGTCTTTGGCAACAAATGACGCTATTACATGTCCTGGGGGCGCGACTGCACGAGTAAATAAGGAGGAGATTTCTGGACACTGACACATACTCGAGCAGACTAACTGCACCTCAACTTTCTATCTTGAACAGTTTGTTTGCAAAGTTTATAGTACGCATGCATAGCAAAGGGGGTTTTTAATACATCCTAAGTCATTTGGACTTGTTCTAATTGTGAAAAAACTTACAAATTGCTAACGGAATTGAGTTAAAACTCATGTTTTCGAAAAGGACAAGTGTAAGGGAAAATTTTCTTCTTTAGAGAACAGTTTTTCTGAATTCCTCTAACAAGTACAAGGCACACTGACCAAATAGCATTATTCATAATATACATAATTTCTAAACCCACCACGGGATTATTTTTCTGTTGGTGAATCTCTTAAGCTGGGAGAGAAACACATGTTGTCAGAAATCTACTCTAGTTTAACCGTGTTCACAAAATACTAAATTCTTTTCAATTAATCCTTGTCAGGGAGATACTTATTAAATAATCTTTCCTAATTATCTTCACTTACAAGCCACGGTCTACACAGCATCAAAAATCCCCCCTGACAGATGAAAATGGGAATCAGTTAATGATTTTCACATAGCTGCCTGCTGATGTGGACTGGCTGAAACATCTTTCTCACTGTGTTAACTTGGTCAGCTTTTAGTTTTTGCCACTAAAACTAAACTTTGCCACTCTGCCTACAACTATGCCACTCTGCCTGCAACCGAACTAGACTTTGCCACTCTGCATACAACCGAACTATTTGTGACGTGATGAAAAGAGAAAGGCAATTAATGTTTCCGTTATCTCACAGAAAAAAATAGTGCTATTGTCGGTGGATGTTCTCAGATCCTCTTCCAAGAAATGAATTTTAATGCTTTCTTGATGATTAATTTCTGTACTTCAAACAGGATGCTAAAAAATCCGTTTGACAGCTCAGGCTAAAAAAGATAAAGCTTAGGAATAAAGCAGAACAAGATAATACTCTGCTCTTTAAAAAAAAAATGCCATTCCGGAAATAATGCCATTTGCAGCGACATGGTTGGAGCGACAGATTATCATACTAAGTAAGTCAGACAGAGACAAATATGATATCACTTATATGTGGAATCTAAAATACTACACAAATGACCTTATCTACAAAACAGAAACAGACTCACAGACAGAGAGGACAGACTTGTGGTGGCCAAGGGGGAGGGGGATGGAGGAGGGATGGTCTGGGAGTTTGGGATTAGCAGATGCAAGCTATCATATATAGAATGGATAAACAACAAGGTCCCACTTTAGAGCACAGGGAACTATATTCAGTATCCTGTGATAAACCAAATGGAAATGAATATGAAAAAGAATATGTATGTATAACTGAGTCACTTTGCTGTATGGCAGAAATTAACACAACATTGTAAATCAACTGTACCTTCTATTTTAAAAATGCCACTCCTCAAAATTCCCTTTTGTTAAAGCCATACTGCGAACTGTCAGAAGTGATGGATGCTTGGTCCTGTTTCTTAAGCTGACCCCTCCAATACTACAGTAATTACTTATGTTAGAGACAATACACATGTATTATGTACTGGACGTTATATTAGACCAATATGCATATGCAAATTAGCTGAAAAGTTCTGTTTCTCTTTTCTACTATTACCTATGCTCCACTAACATCAGATTACAGAGTCGTTATAGGTACAAGATACTAGACAAAGCACTTCATACGGATTAATACCTTAAATCTCCCAGCTCATCTTTATTTTACACGCAAGGAAACTGAGGCATGTACTAGCCAAGGAACTTGTCCATAATCACTCAACTGGTAAGGGAACAGGCTGGCATTTGCCCCCTGGCAGGCAAGTTCCTGACCAATCCTCCAAGCTGAGCTGAAGGAGTAAACCGAATTGACACTAGAAAGGGTACAGAAAACGTGTCTGCACCCCTCATGTTCATAGGGGTCCATAGGTTGTTTCCAAGCAATGGAAACAACCTAAGTGTCCTTCTATGTGTGGACAGGTAAAGAATTTGTGGTGTAGTTACACAATGGAATATCACTGAGCCATAAAAAAGGAAATTCCTGCTGTTTGTGGTAACGTGGATGGACCCTGATGGCATCACGCTAAGTGACATTAGGAAATGGCAAACACTGTATTCACTCCTGTGTGGACTCTACACAAAAAACACATGATATCACTTATACGTAGAATCTCAAAAAAATATTACAAATGAACTTATTTACAAAACAGAAACAGAGTCACAGATGTAGAAAACAAACTCATGGTTACCAACAAGGGGGAAACCGGGGGAGGGGTAAATTGGGAGACTGGGATTGACATATACACAACTGTATATAAAACAGATAACTATTAAGGACCTGCTGTAGAGCCCAGGGAACTCTACTCAATCCTCTGTAATGGCCTCTATGGGAAAAGAATCTAAGAAAGAGTGGCTCTATGTATATGGATAACTGAATCACTCTGCTGTACACCTGAAACTAACACAACATTGTAAGTCAGCTGTACTCCAATAAAAAATTGATTGAAAAAATAAACAAAAAACAAAACCACCCAACTCGTAGAAAAAGAGATCAGATTTGTTGCAGCCAAAGGTGGGGGTAGAGGAATGGGGGATTGAATGAAGGTGGTTGAAAGGTACAAACACCAGTTCCACGACAAGTAAGTACTAGGGGTATAAAGTACAGTGCTGATGACTCTAGTCACCACTGCTCTATGAGATACAGCAAAGTTGCAAAGAAAGTAAATCCTAAGACTTCTCATCGTGAGGAAAAAACTTTTCCTTTTTTTTCTTTTTCCCATACCTGTACGAGAGGACGTATGTTAGCCGAAACTACTGTGATCGTTTCACGATATGCGGAAACCATACCATCATGCTGTCCCCCTTAAACCTGTACAGCAATAGATGTCAACTATATCTCAATAAAACCGGGGGGCGGGTAAGAATTAACTGACATTCTGTCAAATAAATTCATCAGTAAGTTATTTTTTTAAAGGACAGAGAATCACTTTCCCCATAACAGATCAGATCTTGAGGTCTAGAGGGAAGGAATGGGGAGCCCAAAAGATTTTGCCAACACAGAAGAAGACATTTAGAGGTACAGCTGCCATCGTGAGGGACATTTTGCAGAGACAGATGAGAAAAGACGACCATTTGGATGTTTTGCTCTATGCCATTCACTGACACCTACTCTGGACATCTGTTTTAGATGCCTGGGAAATCTTAAATACCCGTTCATTATGTTCCTGTGTAAAATCAGTGAATCTTTTGAATATGACATTTAGTAAGAGTCGCCATAAATCTGTTCTAAAACGAGGAGCCAAAAGTTGGGTGTCTACTTTCTACAGGTTAAACCTCAAATCTGCAAAATATCCACCCCCCAACGGGAACCAACTTTGTCTCCTTGATATATATAAGGGAAAGCGGCAAATGTTAACCACCCACTGCTAAAATGAGTGTGGGGGTTGCTTGTTTTTTAACCAGTTATTCTGGAGGTCGAAAGGGTAACAAACGAATTAGCATCTCAGAATGGGCAGCAACTCAGAAAGCTCAGAACAACTCTTCAGTGCTGTGTATGTTGCTTTCAATTAGGGTATTTATATTAAAGGCTGGCAAAACTCTATGAGTTTCCATTGCTGCTGTGACAAATTGGCACCAATGTTGCGGCTTCGAGTGGCAGATATTCAGGATCTTAGAGTTCTGAAGGTCAGAGTTCCACTGGGCTAAAACTGAGGGGTGGGCAGGGCTGTGCTCCTCTCTGGGGCTCAAGGACAGAACCCATCTCTTGTCTTTTCCAGCTTCGACAGGCTTCAGGGTTCCTCAACTCTTGGTTCCGCCTTGTCCTCAAAGGCAGCCATGGCCACTGTGCCTTTTTTCCATTGCTTCCCTCTGGCCCTCATCACCTTTTCTGCTTCCCTTATTCACAACAGAGCGTCTTTGTTATTAAATATGGACCCACCCAGATAAACCAGAATATATTCCCTCCATCTTAAAGTCAATGGATAAGCAAATACCGTAAAAATAGGGACAGAGTAAAGGGACAAAGTAGGTAATTAAATAGTTAATCCCACTAGGGGATTGGACGTAAAGGAAAAAGTATGGGAGACCCTGTAAGTTAATGATCACTCAAGAAAGCAGGCGTGCTGAGCCACAAAGCCAGGCAGCCTTATTAGCAACAAAACCATGCAACAGAAGCACAAGACACGCCCCAAAACAATAAAAAAAAAATGGTGGCATGAGACCCACAGCCTGCCCAGTGAGCTCAGTAAGTTAATGACCCCTAGGACATGCTCTCTGCACACATAAAAAGCAATAGTTTATGAAACGGTGACATTTCAAAGTGAAAGACCCTCCCTGTACTGAGACCTGAAATAATTCTTCCATGTGCCATGACAGTCCCAGCTTGACCATGTGGGGGACAAGAAAACTCCCCTGCCTGATGTGGTGGACAAGCTAAGGACGGAAGCCTGACGTCTACCCAAGAATGAGGAAGAGGGTGGTCTTCTCCCCCTCTCCACTTCTCCTTTGGTTATAAAACTGCAGCCCAGGGATTCCCTGCTGGCGCAGTAGTTGAGAATCCACCTGCCGATGCAGGGGATACGGGTTCGTGCCCTGGTCCGGGAAGATCCCACATGCCGCGGAGCGGCTGGGCCCGTAAGCCATGGCCGCTGAACCTGTGCGTCCGGAGCCTGTGCTCCACAACGGGAGGGGCCACAACAGTGAGAGGCCCATGTACTGCCAAAAAAAAAAAAAAAAAAACTGCAGCCCACTAAGTTCTCAGTGGCTCACAGCACCCTCTCACCTACCTGCTTGTAAGCCTCACGAGTGTCCTATTCTGATAATCACTTCTTATCTATCACTTTGCCTCTCACTGAACTCCTATTTTTCTTTTTAATATTTATTTATTTATTTGGCTGTGCTGGGTCTTAGTTGTAGAATGCAGGACCTAGTTCCCTGACCAGGGATTGAACCCGGGCTCCCTGCATTGGGAGCACGGACTCTTAACCGCTAGACCACCAGGGAAGTCCCTTGCTGAATTCTTTCTGCACTGAGACATATCGAACCGGAGCTCCTCAGAGCCCGCCCGAAAATGCCACCTAGCGGTTTCAATTCCATCAGCAACCTTCATCCCCTTGGCCCTGTAAGGTAACATATTCAAAGGTTCCAGGGATTAGGACGTGCCCTTCTTTGGAGGAGGCATTGTTCTGCCTACAACAAGTCTCTGTGTGTCTCTCGAAATTAAGCATGCTTGTCTCTGTGGCCATGCCAACATGTGAAGCTTGACTAGCACAGGACAGGAACTCAGAACTATCACTGGTAGGGAAGTCAGATGGCCACACCGTTGGATGAATGCATCACGACAAATCTAAAACAAATACTGGAGTACCAGAGTGGAATATTGAATTCCAAATAGCCAATACGGCTGTGCACACCCTTAATGAAATGCACTGTTATGAATTAAGATATGCCCTAAAGCAAGGTCTTTGGAGAAATCAGCATGACGCCGTCATTTCCATGTGTTATTGTGCAAGTGGGGTTTATTCATTTAGCAATAACCAATAATTAAACATCTAAACCTCCATGTTGATTCACAAATGGATGCAAATCATCTATTTTTAAACCCTCAAAACTCCTGACCCAATAGGCTGTGATTTTCTGTTTCTGCAAACACACGGGCATATAGCTTCCCTCACCAGCAAAATTCCATTATGTATCTATCGTAGGGAGATCAAATTTACCTATTCAGCCCCTATTAGATTTCTGACTCTCCCGCCAAGATGCTGTGAGATATCGTGTGCCAGAGTGCTCTAAAAAGTCCAGAGGAATCAACAGGTAGCAGTGCCTTTATTCTTAAATTTAGATTGCTTCTCTAGTAGGCAGCTTTTTTCGCGTGTTTCTAGTCCCAAATTCCTATTCAATCCTGAACCACAAAGAAACGGCCGAATCGTTTATGGGGTCAGTCCACACAACTGCACATCTATGGGTCTGTCATCAGGGAAGCTACTGATTTGTCTTCCTGGGCAGTTTAACTGTACCCCGACCTCTCAGAAGCAGGCATTCTATTTGAAGTGCATCCCTTGTTTGGAAGGTGAACACTATAAAGTCACCGGTTCAGAGACACCAGCATATCAAATTTATGATGAAAGCAATTTTATTTTATTTTCTTTAAAGGTTTTTTGTTTGATGTGGACCATTTTTTAACATCTCTATTGAATTTGTTACAATATTGCTTCTGTTTTATGTTTGTTTGTTTGGTTTTCTTTTTTGGCCATGAGGCATGTGGGATCATAGCTCCCCGACCAGGGATCAAACCGCACCCCCTGCACTGGAAGGCAAAGTCTTAACCACTGGCCCGCCAGGGAAGTCCCATGAAAGCAATTTGAATCCTTTACCCTGTTTTGTTTCCACCACCCTGTCTTTGCTTCTTTTTATTCCTTTCTTTGAATAGTTTGTGATAAGAAAAACCATGACCCAGGTGGCTTTGAACTGAGAACACTAATTGGTTTGGGTGGGGTTATCCATCCTCTTACATATGCACCAAGCAGCTACTGAGCACTAGGGCAGCTCAGCACAGGGCATGGAAGTAAGGCGTCCAGTGTCGGTTTAACCCCTTGAACCCTATTCAAGACCTAGACTTTACAAGGTAATTGTGAGATCTGTCACCATAGTGACAATAGCCACATGCCAGACGCTACTAACATAATGAAGTTCAACCCTTTCACTTTCTCTGGGCATTCCTTGTCATCTCCCTAACAGACTGCCCCCATCCCGGTTTCTCGAGAAAGGTGCCCACGCCACCTCTTTGCATCTGCACGGAGAAAGAAATGTCATCATTTAGGGCAGGCTTTCAGCCAAAGCTCACTGACAAACATCTCCCAAGGATTAAAGGTAAAAAAAGGGAAAGAAATGTCTGCATGAAAGTTACCAAGGACAAGGACACACTTCAGTTTCTATAGTAGACAGTGGTGGCTATGATTCCTCTCAATTACTTTTTTTTAGGTTCCAGGAAGATTTCATTCTACGTTTTTCCTTCTCCTTGTACAAAAAAGAGCACATGCAAACAAGAAATGAGAAACGGACGTTCACTGTAGACTAACTTGAGTCTGGTTGGTCTTTAGCAAACATTTTAATTTAAGGTCTACTTGAACAAGGAGATATCCAAGTTTTACTAGTATTGGATTAAGTTAATATATGGAACATGATTGTTTTCACAGATTTTCAGTGTTGTGTTCTCCAAAAGAAAATGGGCATTTTGTTCAAGCAAGAAAATCATTTTTCTAACGTAGTTAGAATCATCTGACGACACACATTTGCCATTTGATTGCAGTGAATATTGGCAGGAAATAAAGTCCAAATGTATATCAACAACATGGATTCTGAACAATCAAGTCCAATTGTTTTATCAAATATCCCTTGCTTGTGTATTTAAAACAATCAGTGGCTCCCTTTAAGACTCAAAAAGTGCTAGTATCTTAAGGCATTAGAGCCAAAGGAACCATTCCTTGTATAATTTTCAGGTGCTCACTCCAGCACGCAAATGTTCTTAATTCTATTAGTTTCTCTAGATCCACTCCTTTACAGATGATTCAGGTATAACATAGAACACTATATGCTCAGACTGGTAATCACCTGCAAATCAAGACGACAGCAATGCTAAAAAGGCAATATATGGAAAGAATTAAGTCATTAATTATGATACTCTCCATCGATTAGACACTGCGTAAATTCAAGTCGAACAAGTGGTACATTACCGAGATAACTGAATATGAAAAAAAAAAGAATGGTTATAGAAAATACCACGCACAGGACATTATACAACCCTCTTGGCAAATCTGAGGCTGAGCGAGCAGGTGTTTTCTGTTTAGAATAAGTACTTACCATCCTCCGTGGGCACATAGATATTCAAATAAAGGCAGTCTTCATTCTGATCTTGAACGTAGGTCATCAGAGTATCCAGATTGGCAGTAAACCAGATGGGCAGCATGTCATGCAAGAGAGACCGCTCATCCAGGTGCTGGGGGCACACGGCAGCAAACTGAGTGGCGTTCCGAACCCCAGTCCATGAGGAGGGGGGTTCCGGGGGCTGAAACCGCCTTTCCCCAGTAGGAGGCGAGGCATAAGGGACCCCCAAGTATTGCTCCACTGGACCCAAAATCTCATTGGGCAGCGGTGTTCTCAAGCCCCTGATTTTGCCGTAATTGGTGTTGACCACAGGATACTGCGCCTGGCTGTCGATGAGCGTGAACTTGATGGCCAGGGCAGTGATCCACAACAGGACGTTGGAGTTCACCATGACACAGACCGGGGTGAAGACCAGCGGAAGCCATAACAGTCCCTGGGGTCTCGACATGGTTCACCACCACATCCGCGGGCGTCCGTGCGATGCAACTCCAAGCAAAGCAAGCCGTGAAGGGAGCCTGCAGAGAGAGACGGCTTTCCAGGGACCAAGAACCTGGAGAGGGGAAGGGCTCGCTAGGAAGCCTCTTCGATGGGTCATAGACAGAGCCCGAGCTTAACAACAAACCCGGCGGTTTTCTCAGCAGCCCATTACAGGACAGCAGCCCTCTCTTAATCCTGGTGCCGAATTCCAGCCCGTGCGAGGCTCCAAGGAAGCGGTGACCATCCAACACCTCCCCGGGGCAGCGATCACTTAGGAGACCTCCAAGGCAGAGCGGTCAGCCTAATGGGAGAAAAAAGCAGACAAGGCTAAGGAAGGCAAGACCACTGCCACCAATGGCGTTTGCTGCGTCTTCCATGCAACCCTCAACATCACGCGAGGAAATCTCATTCACCGATGAATCTGTAGAGCGGCATCTGCGGGCAGTAGAATTTCGCCAGACAACCGCTTGTCTTAATTTCTACAGAGAGTCCTATCAGCAAGAACGATGCCAGTACTCCGGAAACATTCAAGTCTTTGTTCAATGAACAAACACACTGCCAAAAGTTACACACATTGCACAGATAACTGTACTGATGTCTCCTAATTGCACTATTATTGATAATATTAGCCCAGCAATGGATAGGCACTCCCAAAACACTGTTTCTCAGATGTTTAAGAAACCTGTCACTTTATACATAAAATAAACAAGGACCTACTGTATAGCACAGGGAACTATACTCGGTATTTTGTAATAACCTATATGGGAAAAGAATGGATATAGGTATATGTTTAACTGAATCACTGTGCTGTACACCTGAAACTCAACATTGTAAATCAACTATACTCCAATATAAAGTAAATATATTTTCTCCCATTCTGAGGGTTGTCTTTTCGTCTTGTTTATGGTTTCCTTTGCTGTGCAAATCCTTTTAAGTTTAATTAGGTCTCATTTGTTTATTTTTGTTTTTATTTTCATTACCCTAGGAGGTGGGTCAAAAAAGCTATCACTGTGATTTATGTCAAAGAGTGCTGCAAAGCAGAAACAGAGACACAGATGTAGAGAACAAACGTATGGATACCAAGTGGGGAAGGAGGGTGGGATGAACTGGGAGATTGGGATTGACATATATACACTACTATGCATAAAATAGCTAACTAATGAGAACCTACTGTATAGCACAGGGAACTCTACTCAGTGCTCTGTGGTGACCTAAATGGGAAGGAAATCCAAAAAAGAGGGGACATATGGATACGTAGAGCTGATTCACTTTGCTGTACAGTAGAAACTGTAATACAACCCTGTAAAGCAACTGTACCCCAATAAAATTTTTAAATAAATTCATACATACATACATACACTAATAAATAAATAAATAAATGTAAAAAAAAAAACTGTCACTTTTTCCTAAGGTATTATGAGTGGAGCTCTAAAAGTTTTCCAAGACGGGTAAAGGGAAGTGTGCAACCAGACCAGACTGGTTTCATGCCAGGTGGGTATTTACCAGCGAACATAAAGGGAGCAACATGCAGTGGAAAGAGCATCGACACCGGATACTCATCCTCCTCGGGCTACGCAGGGGCACGTGTCTGTAGGCCCCAGACATCATCGCCCTGAATCTCAGCTTCCTCGTAAGAAACTGAACAAGATGCTGCATCTCAAGTACGTGCTGTACTGCTTGTCACATCAAGACACCATTCATAATTAAGAGTGTGGATACAGCAATCCCGATCTTCATGTAAAGCACTGCATGCCTTCAGGGGTAAACCCTGCAGCCTATTTAAGAACCTTCTGGTACATCTGAGTCATCTTCCTACTGAGTCTGGGAGGAGTTAACTTTTAAAGAGTGACCTCCTTGGGAATTCCCTGGCAGTCCAGTGGTTAGGACTCCGGCGCTCTCACTGCCAGGGCCGCAGGTTCAATCCCTGGTCGGGGAACTGAGACCTGCAAGCCACGTGGCACCCCCAAAATAAAGAAAACAAAAAGGACCACCTCAATTTGTCCCTACGGGATCACACGACGACTCTCCCCAGATAAACCACTGCGCGTAGGACATTCAAGAATGTCGCACGTGAGTACCATACATGATGCATTAGAGACAGAAAACACTTCATGAGGTGTTGCAGGACTCTACCTTTTTTTTAATCAACATTTTTTTACTGAAGTATAGTTGATGTACAACGTTGTGTTAATTTCTGCTGTCCAGCAGAGTGATTCAGTTATACAGACACATAGTTTTTTTATATATTCTTTTCCATGATGGTTTATCATAGGATACTGAATATAGTTCTCTGTGATACACAGTAGGACCTTGGTGTTTATCCATCCTATACATAAAAGCTCACATCTGCTAACCCCGAACTCCCCCTCCATCCCTCCCCCAACCCCTCCCCCTTGGCAACCACCAGTCTGTTCACTACAGGACTCTACCTTTAAATACAGCATTCTTCAACTGAAAATAGACAGATGTGCTTCTAAGGACACAGATTATTCTGGGTTATTCAGAGTCTTTCTGGGCTAGAATATAATTATGCATTTCATTTCAGGGAATGGTTGAGTAGAATATGTCAAACAGATAATTTATTTTCTAATGAAACATATCTGAGCCAGACCTATCACGGAGCTAGAATACGTCTGGGGGAAATTTTGTCATCCGTGACATCCTGGGCCAAGTTAATCAGAGTTGGATGAAAATGCACTACAACACGGGATGGTAGCATTGAGAGTGAAAATTCGCATCACACCCAATGGCTGATTTATGTGGATTTCTGCCACAGCATGATCCAATTGCTGAATAATTAAGAGACAGACAGAAAACGTGAAAGAGGTGCTGACTCGTCTGAAATCTTGTGTTCCTGAAAGCCCTTCTGGTTTACAACCAGCATCAGTACTTCCTTCTCAAGCCTTCCTCATGGTCATAGGAGATGCCAGTAATTTCTGATTCTGATAGACCTGGGTCCCCAAATGCTACCTCTCTGTTAGCTGGAGAAGTGAGTCAACCTCTCTGAGCTTTAAGTAGATGGCATGTCATGCCTCCTTTGTGGGGCTGGGCTGAGCCACAAGGGAGCAAAGGGGCAGGGCAGAGAAAAGATCTCCTCAACACCCACGAAATGCTGGGATTTTGAACACAGACCTGCTCAAAACACTCACGGGTACAGAGACAAAATGCACTGAAGGCAGCCCAGGGTTGGCATGAAGCAGGTATAGAGCGAGTACTTTAAATTCTTTGAGCCTCTCTTTACTTATGTGTTTCTAACTCTCTGGGAATTAACTGAGCTGGTCCACACAAGGCATCACATAGTCCCTGGACCACAGAATTCCATAAAGGTAGAATTCAGTTGGTGGATTTGTCCCAGGACTTACAACGTGAATGCCTTGAGGAAGCCTGGTCCACTCCATCATTTTTCCAGCTCCATGTGGAAGACAGCACCTCTATGTCACATATTTGTTAAGTCTGAGCAAGTGAGGGCACACGTACACTTCCTGCTTCACCTGTGTGATCAAGCCTACCTCCCCACAAGGTTCTGAGGGCCAGAGAGAGACCATGAACCAGCCAGACCTAAGAGGAGGGGAATGGGGGAGCGGGTATCTGGACACTCGTGAAGCCCAGGCTAGGCATTCAAAGTAATCATACGTTCCGAGCCGTCTTATTTCCCGATGCTCTGGAATTTGGCACTTTGCACACATGGAATACCACCAATGCCGAGCACTGTTGCACAGACTCTGCACTGCTGACATCTGGGACCACACTGCTCTTTGTGGTGAGGGCCATCCTGAGCCCTGTAGGGTGTGTAGTAGCACCTCTGGGCTCTACGCACCCGACGCTGGTAGCACCCGCCTCTCATTTTTAACACAAAAATGTCTCCAGACATTGCTAAGTGACCTCTGGAGGCAAGATCATCTCAAGGTAAGAACCACGGGTGTAAATCATCAAATATGGGATCATGGTGGCCACGTAAATGACTGAGCACCTGTGGGTACATTTGAAAATTATCAAATTATTTATGTTTGTGTGTGTATATATATGTGTGTGTGTGTCACATTCAAATATTTGGCAACTGTAAAAGTTTTAGCAATGAAGGTTTAAAAAATAAACCTATTTTAAATATGCATCCTCATTTTAAAATCATTATAAGTTTATTTTGGGGAGGACCAAAAAAAGACTTCTCAGGTAAACGTCACACTGAAAATAATTTTACAAGGAGTGAAATGCTGTTATAGCTACACATAATATATATGCACAGTTAGGATACGTATAATACACATATTTATAAATATGTTATCTATTTTCTCTATAATATGTATTTATATATTTTCAAATTTTTCCGAAATAAAAACAAGATACTACAGGGCTTCCCTGGTGGCACAGTGGTTGAGAGTCCGCCTGCCGGTGCAGGGGATGAGGGTTCGTGCCCCGGTCCGGGAAGATCCCACATGCCGCAGAGCAGTTGGGCCCGTGAGCCATGGCCGCTGAGCCTGTGCTCTGCAACAGGAGAGGCCACAGCAGTGAGAGGCCCACGTACCGCAAAAAACAAAAAAACAAACAAAAAAAAACAAGATACTACAAAGGAAATTCCTGAAGAAAAAATTTTAATGAAAAAAATGAGAACAAAAACTGTAACTTCACTGCATACATACAACTGGGGAGTTAGGAAGGCCTTGACAGCATGTTCTCCCTGCAAAAGTTGCACACAGACTAATTTCTCAGAGAGGCATTTCGACCTGATTTATAACTTGATTAGGTAGTTTCGAATGATCTCTACAGGACAGTCGTTCTGTACGAGGCTGTAATTAAGACTTGGCTCCAGCTACTCAGGCAAGCTAAACTATAAATGAGTCAAAATAAAAACTGCAATAAATTTCCTTCCAAAGTGCAGATCACTCAAATTGAGATTGGTTTAAGTTTACAATATGTATTTAATTTAGGTGAGCCCTGATCCAATTTATCTTGGTGTTTTGGCCTTCCAAGGAATAAAATCATGTCTCCTGGGTGTACACGGCCTCACCTTTCTGTGGCTGCGAAATACATTAGAAGACAGAACTCTGTGGATGCATCTTCCAAGAAAAAAAAAAAAAGAAAAGAGAAGAAAGGAAAAAAACATGAGAGGATTAATGAGGTGGCCCAGCCCTCCCCTGATGTGACTCTCAGCTCCATCGAAGATCTGGGACGTGCTATCTGCTACCAATAGTCTGCTGACCCCAAGAGGCACTTGGAAGATTCACTTTCATCTCACATCCCAAAGCATCAGGAAACCAAGAACAATAGATGCTGGTAAAATTAATGAGCTTGTAAAACAATCCTGCCACACTGTTTCCTCGAAAGTCTGCAACAGCCATTCCCCAAACTACAACCTGTAGACCTCCCCAGTTTCATTTTTTCTTTTGTTTTTGGTGAGGACACCAACATTTCATGGTACCCAAGTGGGGTATGGTTCATCTTTTATCCTACAACACAGATGTCTACCGTGAGGTGGCCCAGGGCACCTGTTATCTACGTGAACAACCTCGACATTCTGCACATGGGCTGACAACACACACGCGTGCGCGCGCACACACACACACACACACACACAATCCCTATTCGAGATTCCTTGATGCTGGCAATCAGCCAGTTATTACATTTTTGTGTATTTTTTAATATGCTGGCTTTGATTTTATCTCCCAGATGGGCACAGTCACAATCTACTGTGTCTTTTGTCAAATCTTCTAGCTCTCTGCACATCTATCCCTGTACTTCCTTTCATTTCTAAAAACCAGATCCCATCAAAATCCACCCTTTTGAACCAAGAAGTTTAGATGTAAATAATTACAGAGTGAAGATGCCATATGTACTACCTTCAAGGTTGCTGTATGCCCAGTGGGGGCTTCAAAGCATCAACTCCATCACCTCCATCACCATTTCTGTTCTCACACTGAAGTTTAATGGCTCAGGAAAACAACAGGGCCACAGTCGTAGGAACTGGAGTTTGCAACAAGAGCCAGAACCCAGACTAAACCCAGGAAAAAGAGTTAATGGCTTATATGTGGTCCAGTCAAGACACTGAACAGACTGGGCATATATCTGGACAAAATTATAATTCAAAAAGATAGATGCGCCCCTATGTTCACAATATCACTAGTTACAATAGCCAAGACATGGAAACAACCTAAATGTCCATCAACAGAGGAATGAATAAAGAAGATGTGGTACATATATACAATGGAGTATTACTCAGCCATAGAAAAGAACAAAATAACGCCACTTGCAGCAACATGGATGGACAGACTGTCATACTAAGTGAAGTAAGACAGAGAAAGACAAATACCATATGCTATCACTTACATGTGGAATTTAAATATGACACAAACGAACTTACCTATGAAACAGAAACAGACTCACAGACATAGAGAACAGTCTGGTGGTTCTCCAGGCCAAGGGGGAGGGGTTTGGGGGAGGGATGGATAGAGAGTTTGGGGTTAGCAGATGCAAACTATTATATATAGGATGGATAAACAACAAGGGAACTATATTCAATATCCTGTGGTAAACCATAACGGAAAATATAAAAAAGAATGTATACATATGTGTAACTACATCACTTTGCTGCATAGAAGAAATTAACATTGTAAATCAACTATACTTCAATTAAAAAAGGATTGATTGGATAGAAAGATACACCATGCATATGTAGGCCAGAGATATGATCAGGAATAAAGCATGGATGTTTTTTCTAGAGCAATGATGTGGAAAACAGAATCTACAGTGGTCACCGAAATAAAACACCAACACTTAGTCATAGATCAGTAAGTATTTCATAAAGATCACTATTCTAAGTTACTGGGACATAGCGGGAGATGAGACAGAATTCCTGCCCACATGAAGATTATACTCTCATGAAAGTGTCCCTAAAAGCGGTGCTTTTTTCCTTATTCATTGTGTGTACATCTAAAGCAAGCACAGGGACTGGCATGTATTAAAAGCTCATTAAATGCTTGACTTTCTGTGTCTAATTCAACTGATACCTAACATTATTTCCAAATCCAAATCAAATGTTCATAGAAGCAATACTACTTACGATAGCCAAGACATGGAAGCAACCTAAATGTCAACAGACGAATGGATAAAGAAGATGTGGTACATATTTTACCATGGAATACTACTCAGCCATCACAAAGAATGAAATCATGCCATTTGCAGCAACATGGATGCAACTAGAGATCATCAAACTAAGTGAAGTCAGTCAGTCAGAGACAAATATCACACAATATCTATCACTTATATGTGGAATCTAAAAAAACATGATACGAATGAATTTACATACAAAACAGAAATAGACCCACAGACAGAAAACAAACTTATGGTTACCAAAGGGGAAGGGAGGGAGGAATAAACTAGGAGTTTGGGATTAACAGATACACACTTCTATATATAAAATAAATAAACAACTAGGTCCTACTGTATAGCACAGGGAACTCTGCTCAATATTTTGTAATAACCTATCAGAGAAAAGAATCTGAAACAGTATATACATATATGTATATATATGTGTGTGTGTGTGTATATATATATGTATATATATATAAAACTGACTCACTTTTCTGTACACCTGAAACTAACACAACATTGTAAATCAACTATACTTCAATAAAAAATAAATTTCAAAAAAAATCTATTTTGATCACTGTAGCCCTAGGGCAAAGAAAAATGTTCAACACTTAACAGAAAATTTAATAAACACATGCTTAATTTTTAAAAAGCTATTTATTACCAAACATGATTCCCAAATCTAAATCAAGTAATTTGCAAATATGTCCAGGGTTTGTGTGGAGCTCTCTCACCAAACTCAAGTCACAGATCATCAAGGTCAAATTGTCATGTCTTCAAGACATCTGGTCTCTGAAAAATCTCATTTCTGTGCTCCTCTGTCTCCATGCTTTTGTTCCACAGTTCAATAATTAGTACCATCCTTTTTCTAGTTATTTAGGTAAATGCAAGGCCACCTGTGGTGGCTCCCTTTCCAAGATTCCACATACACTAAGTCCTCACATCTGCTGAGGGTCTTAACACAGGACCAGAGACGTGGTTACCGGTAACCTCACTGGTTACTGGTCAAAGAGAGGAGAGATCACAAAGGGTTAGCGAAAATGCAGAAGCCCAATGGCACCAAATGTTGAGCACGGATGTTGAGCCCTTCCCACGCCACGCCGGTGACAAGTAGTGTGGCCACACAGGAAACAAATGTGTGTCACGGAGGAAAGTCGAGCGTGCAGAAGACTTTGGTGCAGATCAGCGTACACACACATATATACACAAACTATATAGTTAAATCGTTTCTATCTGTCCCATAGAGCTTCTTGAATATTCATGTCGGGAGACAGACATTTCCATTTGCAGCCGTAGTCATAGTAAGAAAGGAACAGGAAGAACCCAGACATTCACGAAGAGGTGAATGGATAAATGCTGGCATATTAAAACAGAATACTACACACAGTGAAACATAAAAAATGGATCTGTAAGTTAAAATGGATACATTTCCCAAATAAAAAGCAAGTCACAGAAGAATACATATGGTGTGAAGTTACTGATACGATATTACATAAAACTAAACAGTATATTACTTAGAGCTGTATTTGTACTGAAATACAAAAAACAGGAAGGGCACGATTAAAACCAAATTCTGGGACAGTTAACTCCTATCCAGGGTCACAATTCACAATACAAAGATATTGGTAATGTTCTATTTTCTAGTAGGGCCGTATGTATATTTGTTTAGTTTCTATGTGGGTATTTATATATTTCCATGTAGTGCACATTTTATGAGCATGGTTATTTCACAGTGCAAATTTCCATCAAGAGATGCATGTCTATATAGGTTTGCCCTCACTTTATTTTCCCAAGCACTTAAAAAAATATCTGAGGGGGCTTCCCTGGTGGCGCAGTGGTTGAGAGTCTGCCTGCCGATGCAGGGGACACGGGTTCGTGCCCCGGTCCGGGAAGATCCACATGCCGCAGAGCGGCTGGGCCCGTGAGCCATGGCCGCTGGGCCTGCGCGTCCGGAGCCTGTGCTCTGCAACGGGAGAGGCCACAGCAGTGAGAGGCCCGTGTACTGCCAAAAAAAAAAAAGAAAAAATCTGAAATTTTAAATGAAAATATCTGAAATTTTAAAAGGGAAGGAAAAAGATCAATGCCAAGGTTACATGCCAAGCCCAAGGCAATGGGCCATCTGCCCACACAATCCATAAAAAGCAGCAGTGGCTGACAGCATCGCTAAAACTAGAGTCAGGTCACCTAAGACGCTACTGCCTAGGTCGCTAACTAGCCAGGCGACCTCTGACCCATCACTCAGCGCCCAGAGCTGCAGCTCCCTGGACGGCGCCATGAAGACCTGGAGGACGTGCCCTCTGCTGTGGCCTTCAGCCTGAGGATCCTCGGGAACCACAGACGGCTATCCTCAAAACTGAGTGTACGTGAAACAGGGAAGCGGTGGGAACAGAAAGTTCTCCAATGAGGCAGAAAGCCATAATTCAGGGGAGACCACTGGCACTGCAGAGTACGGGAAGATGCGCGGTGTCAGAAGCAGATAAAACAGGCTTACAACCCTATTTCTAAAAAATGTATTCTTCAGGACCACAAAACCTCTACGGGCAGGATAAAAAGATTTACATTCACCTGAATTCTACACCCACATTCATAATGAATATTAATTCCCCGATATTCACGGATTCCCTGTACTCACTATCCTATACAAAGAATCCATTGCCACCTTCTCATATCTGCATATGGGGTTATTTTGCAAGAGTTTGTACTGGAAATTATGCATACATATATATAACTATATGTATATAGTTTTAAAATATACACATATCTACATCTAAGCTAATAATATAATAGGATGCACGTGTGTGTGTGTGCGTGCATGTGTGTGTGTGTGTGTATCTCACCAAACCAACCCACTGAGGTATCAAGTTCCTTTTGTTCAGGTACCATGCCTTCTCCATTCTTTGTAAATCTCTCCAGCACCCTGTGCAAGGCCCTTCATGTTGTACATGATCAGTAAAACATATTATACGTGATGCCGATTACCCATTGCTAGATAGTTCGGTCTAAGTGTGAGCAGTCTGAAAAACAGGCTCAAATACACACCGCTGGGCATCGCAACATCTACTCATCCAGCTGTTAAACATCTGGAAGGAGTACGGGCAACGGTTAGGGACGTGCCTTCTGGACTTGGGCTGCCTAGAATTCAACGCCGTCAGCAACCACTGAAGGCTGGAAACCATCGATGCCTCCACATTCCTACCTATAAAATGGGCACAGCATAGGATGTAAGTTAAATATCTGGAAGGAGTACAGGCAAGGGTTAGGGACGTGCCTTCTGGACTTGGGCTGCCTAGAATTCAACGCCATCAGCAACCACTGAAGGCTGGAAACCATCGATGCCTCCACATTCCCACCTATAAAATGGGCACAGCATAGGATGTAACTTAAGGATATTACTGCACGTAGGTATAGGGGCATATACGTGTGTGTGAATACATACACCACATATGCATATGTACGTGTACGTAAATATATATACATGTGCAACAAGAAGTGTTCCCCAAAGAAACGAGAGCTAATTATAACTACTTCCTGACATTTTACTCAATGCTTCCACTGTGACCCACTTTGATCAATATGACGATACGTAATCAAACTCCCATCTGAATACAGTCTACATTCCAGATGATGAGGTCAAGGCTGTAATTTAAATCACTACAATTAGGCAAATGCGTGCTCCACTTCTTCCCAGCCCCTCCTTCTGTGGGACTGTGGGCTTCTGCAGGTTGGAATTTGGAATGGAGTGTCTAAGAGACGCATTGAAACTTCTAGATACGTAGAGAGAACTGTCCCCAAGGGCTTCTGTCAGATGGTAACAGAGGAGTGAAGGACTGAAACTCAAGAATGTGAATACAAGCCTACCAAGATTTACAGACAGTGGGAAAGATGTACCAGGAAGGAACACACATTATTTCAGAGTCAATTCACATTCATTGCTAGACGATGAGCGACTGAAAGGCAAAGACCACAGATGATTAACAGTTAAACTTGGGAAAGTGAAGGTCCTCAGCAAAGGTTATTCAATCAAAAGGAAGAGACAAGATACTGAAGGAAGCCATAAGGAACCTGGACAAGAAAGGCAGAAAAATGGCAAGTCAGCATCCACGATGCTCTCCTTAGCCGATTTCCTGTGGGTACCATAGTAAACCCCCTACCAGCGACTCCATTCGTACCCCCAACATAAACCTCCTGTGGGCCCCATGCTTTAGCCCCTACGGTTTTTGCCTGTATGAGTTTCATCGTGAAGACAGAGTGTCTTGGGTTTGCCCTTTGACACAAGAATGAAAAGTGTTATTCTGTGGCACTTTACCAGTTTCAGTCAATTTTGATGGAACCTAACTTTAAAAACTAAGGTACAGATCCATTTCCAAGGATCTATTTGTGAGATCTCTGCAAGTAAAGTAAGGAGTCCCAGATGTTAAGCACTCTATTTTTTTTTCTGCTTATTATACCTCTTTTAGTCATTTTTTAAATTGAAGTATAGCTGATTTACAATGTTGTGTTAATTACTGCTGTATAGCAAAGTGATTCATTTATGCATATATATGTTCTTTTTTATATTCTTTTCCATTATGGTTTATCATTTATGGTTTACTGAATATACTTATCTGTGCTATACAGTAGAACCTTGTTGTTTATCCATCCTATATGTAATAGCTTACATCTATCTGCTAACCCCAACCTCCCACTCCATCCCTCCCCCAACCCCTCCCCCTTGGCAACCACCAGTCTGTTCTCTATGTCTGTGTTCTGTTTCTGTTTCATAGATAGGTTCATGTGAAGCACTCTTAATACCATTCACTATAAAAGGCGTTCCCAGAGTTGTATAACAGGGGCTGAAGTGATCTTGATCAACAAAAGGAGGTATTTATGACAAGAAGTTGAGTGAGTTCCCCTGCAAAGGAAAGCTACTCGTGTGAGCAAAAAAGAGGAGTCTATTGATAGACAGCCCAGTTTGACCTGGGGTTAGTACCTTAGATGTGGTGGGACCTCACCCAGTCAGACGGGGGGCCTGCCGATCGATGGCTGAACACCTGGACACTTTGGGGTTAGTCTGGATGAGAAGAACCGAGTCTTCCCAAAGGAGACAACGATCAAGAACCATTTCAGGTGATAATGATAAGTGTGTGTCTCTGAGTCTGTAACAAGTAGCTTTGAAAGGGCTGCTTATAGCCTCTACCGATGAACTGTACAGTGTCCAGCAACAGAGAGTGTCTTCAGCATGTTTCCTGAGACACCATCCATGACTCAAGGACTGGCTCAAGCTTATATAGACCCCAGCTGGAGTGTCCCACTTTTCCTCTGAAGCCTGTATCCTATTTGCCTAACGCATACTTCTTATGGGGAAGGCTGTTTCATCGTATGTGGAAGACCCTGCATCTTGGAAATCACTATTTTCAGTGTGATGCTCACTGTGACAGGTGGAATTCTTCTCTCCTGTGTTTCTGATGGTGTCGAGTCACTTCAAGTGATGAAAGCTGATGTGCTTATACACCGTAGGACTCTGGGCGATTAAACAATCCTGTTCCCACACACTGTACTCGCCAAGCACAACTCTATCTAAGCTCCCAGAAGAGGCAGGTTTGTTTTCTGTCTTGACCACCACCATCTCCACCCATTCCCCAGCACGTTTCCTCTGTCTTCCTCAAACAGGAAGATTCATGTGTGAAAACCAACCCTTTTCCCAGGGGTTGAGACACTCCAGAGAGGTTTCCCGTCTTAGCATCAGAAACTACCTGAGTTGAGACCTTCCATCTCTAGCAATTGACTGGGTCATCCAAGATGTGGAATGTAGGCGAGGGCTCTTCTTCCCTGAAAACCTTTGTGTCTCACATTATGTAGAGAGGGAGGAGATGAAGGAAGAAAAGAGATGCAAAAGGAAGGAGAGAATTCACAAAGGGAGGGAAGGATAAGAAGTCTGTAGTCAAGAGACAGACTCAGGGTCAAGGCTCAAAGGCATCTCCTCGTTAATCCCCCAAAGCCTTACGAGCATTATAACAAAAGTACAATTCATGCAAATGAAATGTATGGTGCCAATAAATGCAGTAAATAGCGTTCAACTGTCACTGCCCCTGTGACACCTTTACTTTTTAAAGAAAAATGAGGGAAGATTCGAATCCACTAGATTCCTTACTTTACCTTCACATGCAAACACTCTCACACTGTACCCTCTCTATTGGAGCCTAATTACTCTCTCATCCCCAGCCTCTGGCAAAATTCCTACCTACACACGCAGGTTTCAAAAAGAAAAGCTGAATAAAGTAAATTTTTAAATCCTTTCCTCTACGCAGTTCCAAATTCAGAGTTTCTCTACCCAGAGTCCCTGATTCCCATGCCCACCCAGGTGCCCCTGAATAGAACCCAGGGGTTCTATAAGCTAGAACAGATGAGAGAGATTACATCTTTGTTTTCAGTAAATGTGAACTGAAATTTAGGCTTTGCTTCTTATGAATGTAGGTGTAACAGACACACACATACACACACTCAGTAACAGGAGAGGTCCCTGTAACTTTCCCCCAACAGAAGTCACATATTTTCTTATCAAATGAATGTTATGGCAGATATCACAAAATGCTGTCTATAGTCACCACTACTTTCCAGTTGTGACAATTATCGGCCTCTTAACTAGATCTGGTTACTTAATACACAAAGAAGAAGCACATAAAATACTATGACACATTTTACAATCCAGCAATCCCACTCCTGGGCATATATCCAGAGAAAACTCTAATTCAAAAAGATACATGCAGGGACTTCCTTGGTGGTCCAGGGGTTAAAACTCCATGCTCCCAGTGCAGGGGGCCCGGGTTCAATCCCTGGCCAGGGAACTAGATCCCACGGGCTGCAACTAAAACAAGATCCCACCTCAATGAAGATCCCGCATGCAACTAAGACCCAGCCGTCAAATAAATAAATATTAAAAAAAGATACAGGCACCCCAATGTTCATAGCAGCTCTATGCACAACAGCCAAGACATGGAAGCAACCTAAGTGTCCACTGACAGATGAATGGATAAAGGAGATGTGGTACATATATACAATGGAATATTACTCAGTCATGAAAAAGAATGAAGTAATGCCATTTGCAGCAACATGGATGGACCTAGAGATGATCATACTAAGTGAAATAAGTCAGACAGAGAAAGAGAAATACCATATGATGTCACTTATATGTGGAATCTAAAAAAATGATAAAATGAACTTATTTACAAAACAGAAACAGACTCACAGACAAAGAAAACAAACTTATGGCTATCAAAGGGGAAAGGGGGGAAAATAAATTAGGAGTTTGGGATTAGCATATACAAACTACTATATATAAAACAGATAAACAAGGTCCTACTATAGAGCACAGGAAACTATATTCAATATCCTGTAATAGACCATAATGGAAAAGAATATGAAAAATAACGTATATATATGTATAACTGAGTCACTTTGCTGTACAGCAGAAATTAACACAAGGTTGCAAATCGGCTATACTTCAATAATAAAACACTATGGCACATTTAAAGAATATCTTGATAACTACGTCAATAAAACTGGTTTCCTTTTAAGGTTATTTATCTTATGACTTAAAATACTATTTTCAGAAAGGGTGTATACTTTTCCCCAAACTGACAAAGGGATCACACACACGCACACACACACACCCCGAGTAGGCATGGTTAAGATCCCAAACTACTGATACCGCCTGCATCTCCAGCTACCCTGAACTGGTTACAGAAGGGCTTTCTGCTGGTGGATACGGTACACGTGGTTGAGTGAATAAAGACCACACACTCAACAATCTTGCAACAAGGCTTTTCTGGCTCTTCTGCCCTCCCTTCGGAGAAAGTGCCCTGAGCGTAAGTCCCCTGTGAGAAGGCAGGACACCTCCGCCTGAAGGTCTTGCCTTGCTGTGGTCACACCTGTCCAGGTCAGGGAAGTCTTCCTGGGCATCCCTCCCCACAGACCTTTGCTAGAACCTGACACCACCCCAGTCTGGCTTCCCTAGTGGTCAAAGCTACGCCCACAACAAGTGACTGATAGGAATACTGGGACCAGGAGTTCACCCTTTATCTATACCACTTGTATACGGAAGAGGCAGGGATCAGCTCCAAGGCCAGGGCACCCCTTCAGCTCTGGAATGATTCCAGCAAAGGCAGGGTCCTTCTCTCTTTCTAAACCAAAGCCGCTTAAATTTTAAACCTAAAACTTGAGAATAAAGGAACGTTGAAAACTCACACGTCTTTCTAATCCTAGATACATAGAACATGATGGCTAATGTGAGTTTCCATTTGAAATACCACCAGTGGACGGAGGAAGGGAAAGAGTCAGAAGAAGAGAAGTTAATTAATTTGCCACTGGACTCAAACCGGTCAGAGTGGCCATCATCAAAAAGTCTACAAACAACAAATGCTGGAGAGGGTGTGGAGAAAAGGGAACCTCCTACACTGTTGGTGGGAATGTAAATTGGTACAGTCACTGTGGAAAACAGTATGGAGGTTCCTTAAAAAACGAGAGTTTCCATATGATCCAGCAGTCCCACTCCTGGGCATATACCCTGAGAAAACCATAATTCAAAAAGATACATGCACCCCAACGTTCACTGCAGTGCTATTTACAATAGCCAAGACATGGAAGCAACCTATGTGTCCACTGATAGATGAATGGATAAAGAAGATGTGGTACATATACACAATGGAATATTACTCAGCCATAAAAAAACAAACAAAATAATGCCATTTGCAGCAACATGGATGGACCTAGAGATTATCATACTAAGTGAAGCCAGACAGAGAAAGACAAATATCTTATGATATCACTTATATGTGGAATCTAAAAAAAGGGTACAGATGAACTTATCTACAGACCAGAAATAGAGTCACAGATATAGAAAACAATCTTATGGTTACTGGGGAGAAACGGGGAGAGGAATAAGTTGGGAGACTGGGATTGAAATATACACACCACTGTACATAAAATAGATAGTTGATAAGGACCTACTGTAGAGCACAGGGAACTCTACTCAATACTCTGTAATGACCTATATGGGAAAAGGATCTAAAAAAGAGTGGATCTATGTATATGCATAACTGATTCACTTTGCTGTACACCTGAAACTGACAACACTGTAAATCAACTATACTCCCATTAAAAAAAAATTTGCCATCGGATGCTGGGTCACCAGAGTCTGAACTCATGAAAGCCACCGAGAAGAAATCCAGGGATGAACAGCATTGATGGCGGCGTGCATAAACCCACTGCTTCTCTATGTGTCCTACCTATTCCCTACGGTCCATTTCTAAGACAAAGGATGCGGGAAGACTCAATGTTACGTAAGCTCCAAAGTGTTTAACAAATGACAAAATCCTGAAACTCCAAAAAGGTAAGTCTATCCCTTCTGACTTACAACCTGTACCACCTCCCTTCTGCATCTGAAAACTCTCTGTTGCTTTTCTTCAGTGTACATGTGGGAAGAGTTCTTTCTTCCCTTCACCTCTTTCTGTACAGAGAAGGATATAAAAAGGTTGATTTTTTTTTTCCCACTACAATAATCAGATGCCCCAGGTTTTTTTTCTGCGATGAATGCTTTCCTTGGCTATTTTCAGACCTCCTATTAAGAGCTATTCTCTCATTCTGGCCTATTCCTCTTAACCCAATTAAACCCAATTAAATCCTCTGCCTTGATGGTTCTATTTCCCCTACATTTAATTATCCTTTAACTAGTCTCTGTTACTGCATGTGCTTTTCCACTGGCCCACCCCTGACGGTATCACGAAGAGGACGTGATACACACACGTGTAAAACCTTGATGTTAAACTTTCATATGGCAAATTCCCCTGAGTGGAAAGTTACCGACAGCCAGGGTGCCATTTGAAGACTAAAGTCCTCTGCAGCTTCAAATATTGGAGGAGCACAGGCTGATTGCGTCAAAGAGGTTTTAAAACGACCACATGCAAAACAATCGGCCTCTGTTAAGAATGTCCTTTGAGTTAATTAGGTGATTAGGAAAACACTGAATTTATGGCAGCTCAGATAACTGCCTTCAATATGTATTAACAAATAAACTTCACGTGTGTACCTGTGTATGTGTGTACGTGTGTGTGTGTGTGTGGCTGCTTTCCCCGAGATTTTTACAGACTAGATTAAAATGAGAAGCCTCCTTCTGAGGAGGCCCATTTTGATGCTTAATTTTACTCACAAATTAAGAGCTTTTAAAAATATACTCAAGAGCATCAGAAATTCATTAGCTTTAAGCATATTCTAAGAGTAAAGTTAGGAAGCCCGAACTCTTCAAAACAGGTAAAGGAAAATCAGAAGAGGCAGGATGGAGACAGAGCCCTGCACCCAAGGAGAACCGTCTCCTGGAAAGAGGCTGGTTTTCCAGATCACAGGACGGGACCTCAAGGCAGGAGGGAACACAGATGTGTGTAACCGAAGACCAAGTACGTAAGTTCTAGTGACATTCATCACTTAAGAGACTCAAGGATTAGATCATATCACAAAGCCAGCTCTGACTGTCAGCACTGCACGGATTTCGTGAGTGGGCTTCTCCTGGGATAAAAGGGACTTTTCAAAAATAAACACTTCGGGGATTTCCCTGGCGGTCTAGTGGTCAAGAAAGACTGCGCTCCCAATGCAAGGGGCAAGGGTTCGTTGGATCCCTGGTCGGGGAACTAAGATCCCGCATGCCACGTGCTGCAGCCAAAAAATAAAATAAAATAAAAAATAAACACTTTGGCGAGCCCCTGGCTTCTCAGCTAATAATACAGAGACCTACACCCCACCTGATATTTATCGCGTATAAAGTGCGTCAAAGAAATGTAGGCTATACTAGCTGCAAAAGATAAAGCGTGAAAAAAAAAAAAAAAAGATAAAGCGTGCTATTCATAATGGCCAATGCTCACTGGTAGAAAATACTCCTCACTGTAGCAGCTCGGGTAAGGCCAGATTATACTGAAAGGAATTCTGGCTTCCACGCAAGCATGCTCGACCACTGAACACATTTCTAGGGCCAGTAATGATGTCCCTCACTCCCGAGTGAAAGGGCCTCATGGAATCAGACCAGCGCAACACAAGGAGCTCCTCCACGGAGCCACTTAGGATGACCGACTGGCCGGGAAACACGAACTGAGATAATTGTATTTAATTCAACTTCATGCGCCATTCCAGAAACAGGAAAAAGTGGAACAATTAAATCGCAACGGTGCCATTTGAACCAGCCCAGTGGGCTTCCTGTAGGACAGACAAAGTGCTCCACAACAAGAACACTCTATGACTTCAGTTTAAAAAAAAAAAAAGAAAACAACCAGAGAAATGAAAGGCTTTTTGAGAGAAGCATTAGGTCATTTTTCAGCAATGACTGCCTTTCTATAAAGAACACATCCGATAATAAGGGATAAAAAACAAATGAGCAATGAAGTTTGCTCAGGTTATATCCTCATTTTATCCTTTAAGGGAAAGAGCCTTACCTCGGTGAAGGGAACCGTGGATGTGATTTTTAAAGAGGCAGGAATCCGTGTGACTGTTGGTCCCTGGTTCTCAAAGGTGACTGTTTATTAGAATCCTCGGGGAGAAGTGAAAAATGCCACCACTCAGGCTGCACTCCAGACCCACTCTGTCAGCATCTCTGGGCTGGGGGCGGGTCGAGGCACAGGTGTTGGCATTTATCAAATCCTCCAGCTGATTCTAATGGGTTGCCCGATTGGCCAAATGATGCTTTAGAAAAGGGTATCCACCTACACACCCTGGGAAATTTGGGTCTTGTTTTATTTTATTTTTCCTTTAGAAAAATTTCCTTTCAACAAAGAAAGACTGGTATGCTGTCTTCAAAGCCAAACTATAAGTATTATTTCAGCAGCAACAAAAACATCAAACAGCAAATTCCTCCCCCAGGGTCCACCCCCTCCCCCATCACCATGGCTACCTCAGGAGGGGAAAGATTTTCAGGTGTCGCAGCTTTACTTCTTAAAATATGCTCCATCCTAGTTCTAAACAGTTTGCTCCTTTTTTTGACAAGTCTTTTTTAGATCCTATCTAGAGATGATCCATCCTATTTGCCTCTAAATTTCCCAATACAGTTCCAACACTTTTGCTTATCTCATTTTCTAGTACTAACATCATTGTAACCGTGCAATTAATGGTCACTCTTGAACCGAGCTCTGTACTCTGACAGAATCTTCTTTTTTGAATCACCTGTTTTAACTGGAGACAATAACAGCCTCAGTTTCACTTTCATACTTTCTGGGAATCTACTGTCCATTTTTCTAAATGCTCCCACAGAACGCACGCTCATCTCAAGGACTGTCTCCACGGGATCAAATGCTTCATTTCCTTTTGGTTTATTTTTTTCCTAGATGTCTCTCGGGAGCATCCTTTTGTGTCCCAGTCTCCGCCCGGAATGCACTGGGGACTCAACTCCTCTGGCTATTCTCTGTGAAGTCCATTGTTTCTTGGAAACCATTTCCATCCATTATGTATTCTGCTATTTGAAGGAACACATTATCGCACGGCCTTCTGAGAAAAAAGTCATGAAAAGTCGATCTTTGGAGACCACGCACGAGTTCAAATTCTAGACTCTGACCTCACATGGATAGATCGGTTCAGAGTGGAGTTCTAGGTGGGAAATCAGTTCTATCTAGGGTTGTGGAAGTTTCTGTCGTTGAATCTTTGGGAAAGACTTTGAAGGGCCTGTGGCATTCTAACTATTGATTATTCGGGGGGTTTTCTCTTTTTCTACTTGCCCTTCCAACGGCTCTGAGGATCCCAGGCTCTTAGGATCTTCTCTGTGTAGCAGCTGTTCTGAAATTTCACAGCAGTGTGCTTCGGGCATGAATTTCGTTTCATTCTCACGCTGGGCATCCAATGTGCCATGTAAGTGTGAAAGCTTAGATCGTTCAAGGATGGGGGTAAAATGCAAATTATTTATAAGTCTTTTCTGCCCCTTTTATTCTTTGTCACCCTTTACTGGAAACACTGTTTGGGTGAGGAATTCCTAGACTGAGACTTAATTTTCTTTCTTTCCTTTTTTTTCCATCAGGTTTTACCCATAGGAAATATCTTCATATTTATGTCTGGATCCATTTTTTTTTAAATTTGGCTATTATGTTACTTTTTCATAGGATTCCCACTTTTTTAAAGGATTGGTATTTTAGCATATCTCCCACAAGTTATAGATGAGAGCGTTTTTTTTCTTTTTTCACGTTTCTAGTTGCTGCTGTGTATGTTTCCTCCAGATAACATTTTTCCATTTTTCATTTTTTTTTAAGACTCCCTTATTGGAAGCTACCCTAAAATATCTAGGACGTAAGGCTATCTTTTCTCATTGACGAATAAGCTCTGTGTCAGTAGGCTGTGGTCCTCAGCAGGTGGACTTCTATACAGTGAAAAAGCAAGTTACTCAAATGGCTTTCAAGTGCTATTTATGGAATTCTTTTCACTGCTCACTCAGTTTCCCCATAAAAAGGTGCCTCTCATACGTGTTTGGACAAGTCTAGTGGCTTTCAACTTGGGAGGGAAGTAGGGTGCAGTAGGATACCACTTGTCACTGGGATGCAGAATGTATGTAATTCCCTAATTGTTCTGTCTGGAGACTGAGTCCCCACTCCACTAATTCTGAAGTCCCTGGGTCCTTCTCTCTTGCATTCAACTCCTCCAAATAAACATCTTCTATGTCCTTGGCAGTAGGGGGGAAAACAGTACTTTGCCACATGGATGGAAACCTCTGGTCTAACAGAACATCAACAGAGCTTAGAGTTTTAAAGAGGTTAAAAAATGCTTGTATTCAATCTAACTTGGATTAAAAAAAATACGTGTGTTCAATCCAAATTCTGTACCATCCAAGGAAGTCATTTATTTTTCTTACTCTGAGAAAAATGCCACTAGACAAGGACCTGGATTTAATATAAACGGCATATAAATGGCAGGGTGGCATAAAATTAGGTAGTATTAACAAACTAGTGAATACAACAGAAAGGAAGCAGACTCACAGATATAGAGAATAACCTAGTGGTTCCCAGTGGGGAGAGGGGAGGTGGGAGGGAGGGGAGATACGGGAGGAGGGCGGTAAGAGGAACAAACTCTTAGGTATAAAATAAGCTACAAGGATATATTGCACAACACGTGGAATATACCCTAAGTTTTATAATAACTATAAATGGGGTATAACCTTGAAAATTGTGAATCATTATGTTGTACACCTGTAACTTATATAATATTGTACAGCAACTATACTTCAATAAAAAACAAATTAGGTGGTATTACACCACCTTGAAGCAGGGAGAATGCACTCCATGAAATAGAATTCATTACATTGAATTACATGCTTTCCAAAGTCATTGAATAAATAGCTTGATGTAATGTTTTTCATGTACATATCAAATCCTAAAGCATTTAATTTCTTTTCTTCATTTTTATCTGGCAAAGATGCCTCTAAGAAAAAAGAAAAAAAAAAAGGGAATTCCCTGGCAGTCCAGTGGTTAAGACTCTGTGCTTTCACTGCAGGGGACGCAGGTTTGACCCCTGGTCTGGGAACTAAGATCCCACGTGCCGCATGGCCAAACAAAATTTTAAAAAGGCTTAAAACAATTTTTAAATAAGTAAGAAATAGGACATCTGCAGAAACATGGATGGACCTAGAGATGGTCATACTGAGTGAAGTCAGTCAGCCAGAGAAAGACAAATAACATATGATATCGCTTATATATGGAATCTAAAAAAAAAGGGTACAAATGAATGAACTTATTTACAAAACAGAAATAGAGTCACAGATGTAGAACACAAACTTATGGTCACCAAAGGAGGGGGAGGGATAAATCGGGAGATCGGGATGGACATACACACTACTATATATAAAATAGATAACTAATAAGGACCTACTGCAGAGCACAGGAGCTCTACTCAATACTCTGCAATGGCCTATATGGGAAAATAATTTAAAAAAAATAAAAGAGTGGATATATGTACATATAACTGAATCACTTTGCTGTATACCTGATATTAACCGAACATTGTAAATCAACTATACTCCGATAAAAATATGTTTTTTAAATGGGGAAAATAAAACCAACCTCAAAAAAAGTAAGAAATAGGACCAGAAGTGAAAATTTACACAGAAAAATGATCTGGAAGCAGGAATGAGGGTAGGTATATTAGATGCTCATCAAAATACATTTGGTAACATTGAGCTCTGACGTTTCCTCAGTGAATTTCCTCACGTTCCGCCATCTTTGTCATCCAATCAATTCAAAATCAGAAGCTGTATCTTCTCCTGTTCATTTTACTTCTAAAGGGTTCATAATGGCCATGAGTGTTTGCACTCGGCCCAGGGGTCTTTAATCAAAATTGAGTCAGCATAAACATAGAGAACAGATTTGTGGTTGCCAAGGGGTGGGAGGAGGGGGAGGGAAGGACTGGGAGTGTGGGGTGAGCAGATGCAAACTAGTATATATAGGATGGATACATGACAAGGTCCTACTGTAGAGCACAGGGCACCATATCCAATCTCCTGGGATAAACCATCATGGAAAATAATATGAAAAAGAATATATATGTGTATAACTGAGTCACTTTGCTGGACAGCAGAGGTTGGACCAACGCTGTAAATCAACTATACTTCCATACATTTTTTTTTTTAAACTGCGTCAGAACCTCATTTGTATCTCTAGAAAATACAATATTCAGGGACTTCCCTGGTGGCGCAGTGGTTAAGAATCCACCTGCCAATGCATGGGACACGGGTTTGAGTCCTGGTCCGGGAAGATCCCACAAGCCACGGAGCAACTAAGCCCCTGAACCACAACTACTGAGCCTGTGCTCTAGAGCCCATGTGCCACAACTACTGAGCCTGCGTGCCACAGCTACTGAAGCCTGCAAGTCTAGAGCCCGTGCTCCGCAACAAGAGAAGCCACTGCGACGAGAAGCCCGCGCACCTCAACGCAGGGTAGCCCCTGCTCACTGCAGCTAAAGAAAGCCCGCATGCAGCAACGAAGACCCAATGCAGCCAAAAATAAATAAATAAATTTATATATTAAAAAAAAAAAAAAAAAGGCACTTGGAATAGGTGCTAGCACAGAGGAAGAGCTATGTAATTGTTAGCCTCTGCTCTGACTGATAACCCAAAGAGAGAAGGCCAAATTCAGGAGGCAGAATGCTAGGGTGGCAAAGTCCAAGGGGAAATGATGATATGGGGGCAAACACTTACTTAAATGAATATGATTCATTTAAATAAATACCCTATTTGGAACCATCCTGCACTGCTGGTGGGAATGTAAGTTGGTGCAGCCACTATGGAGAGCAGTAATGGAGGTTCCTCAGAAAACTAAAAATAGAGCTACCATATGATCCAGCAATCCCACTCCTGGGCATATATCCAGACAAAACTCTAATTCAAAAAGATACATACACCCCAATGTTCATAGCAGCACTATTTACAATAGCCAAGACATGGAAACAACCTAAATGTCCACTGACAGATGAATGGATAAAGAAGATGTGGTACAAATATACAATGGAATATTACTCAGCCACGAAAAGGAATGAAATAATGCCATTTACAGCAACACGGATGGACCTAGAGATCATCAATACTAAGTGAAGCAAGTCAGACATAGAAAAACAAATACCATATGACATTGCTTATATGTGGAATCTAAAATACAACACAAATGAACCTACCTATGAAACAGAAACAGACTCATGGACATAGAGAACAGACTTGTGGTTGCCAAGGGGGAGGGGCGTGGGAGCAGGATAGACTGGGAGTCTGGGGTTAGCAGATGCAAACTGGTATATATAGGAAGGATAAACAACAAGGTCCTACTGTAGAGCACAGGGAACTATATGCAACATGCTGTGATAAACCATAATGGAAAAGAATATAAAAAAGAATGTGTGTAAATGTATAACAGAATCACTTTGCTGTACAGCAGTAGTTAACACAACATTGTAATTCAACTATACTTCAATAAAAATAAATTAAAAGGATAATACTCTTTATCATCATTTTTGATGACACAAGCATAATACCTTGATGTGTGGTCAAGATCTATGAATAATTCTAGTCAATGGTCAAATCACAGCAGACAACGCAGGCAGAATCATATCCTTTGAACACGAAAACATTGCTGGTTGATGGTAGGAACTCCAGAACTTTGTAGAGAACACCAGGAGGCATCTTTTAAATTTCATACACCCAGAATTTAAAAGGGGGCAAGATGACTGAGGCTGACAGAATTCAGAGGGTTTCATGGAGATAGGTAAGTCTTAGCTGTCTCCCTATGTGTTCTCACATATTACTGCGGATTCTGTGCCCGCCTGCAATAAAGCACGGATGCCCATCGTTTGGTCACACAAATGCAGAAAACTTGTGACTCCAAAAATAATGGCTGGGGTACGGATGAGGATACGTTACCAGAATTCCATGTTGTAAAACATCTTAAGAAGGGCAGTTAGCCCATCTTGCTTATGTGACATAACTTAGCGTGATTAAATGTGATCATGTTTACCGACTGAGTTCTGATACTTGACTAAGTATCACAACACGTTTTACTGTGAGTACAGGTGGATTCCTATCTGCATTAATATATCGATTTTGCCACTCTCAACTCCCTGTGGGAAGGCACCATCTCCTAGGATCCTTCTGTACACAATGGAGAAGATAATCACTGGAAATGAGCCCACGGTGACTTTTTTCCAGCAACCATTTCAAGCCCTTACACCTCAGGATGTACTCGTGGAAAATGGACAAGATATGCCATCCTAACCTGTTGCTAGAACCCAATAAAACCATGACTATGGAGGCAAGTTTGAAAAGTGTCAAGCAACACATGCATGCAAAATTATTCTAGTGGGCACTGACTCATTTATTTGAAATAGAGTATTGCAACGTAGTGGTGGCCACCATCAGAACCATGGTGCACATGATTCCACGTCATGCTTGGAGTCCAAACGAGCTTGGGAAGAAAACACTCCTTCGATGACTTTTTCTAAAAAAAAGGGTAAAATATAGAAATGCGAAGCATATATTCATCTTTGTAGGTGTGTGGTGTGGTGGTGTGTGCGTGCACACCACGCACACGTGTGCTAAAATAGTTTACTAACTCAGGGAAAACGGCGGAAACCTGAATTCCATGGGACTGGCAACGACAGAACGTCAACTCAATCTTTTGAAGTCCTGAGCTAAGAAAGCTCCCACAGACTAACAACTAAAAGACACCAAACCACTGATTATAGCATGACAAGGGAAAAAGGCAGATTTTGTTCACCAAGGTTACGAAACGTTAATAAACTCAAGGGTAATGGATAAGGCTTCAGGTCATGTCATCTTACCATCAAGGTCATTCCAGACACATGGGACTGGAGTATCCTAAATATCAACCATCTCCTGTGAGTGTCAAGGGCTCAGAGTAACTCATTTTTTAAAACCATGATAGTAGGCTAAAATTTAGAATGTTGTTACTTGTATAAATTTTGTGGCATTCCAATACGAGGAGAGCAATCTCGTGGTGTGCATGAGGGGGCACCTTGGTCTGATAAGTGGATGAGGGTGCTCTGACTGTAATGTCCCAATGCGATCAGTGCTGGGTTCACACCCTATTACACGGCTGTCACTGATGGCAGGTTTATCCATCATGACCACTGGGCACTTGAAGCCCGACCTCTCAGATCCATCAGTTGGAGGGAGCAACTACGTCTCTCTCAGGACTAAAAAGCAATTGCAAATCACAGAGATGCGACAAGGCTCGGGTTCATGTCGTGGGCAGAAAAGAAGACGGAGAAAGAGGTGGCTTGTTCTTGCCGTACAGGGTTGAGATGCGGTCTCCCTTTGATCCTTTCTTCCTTCCCAGAGACATTTCCTTACTACTCCCTGTCATCTAATCGTTACCATGCTGAAGGCAGCTACCTTTTTTTTTAAAAAATAAATTTATTTATTTAATTTACTTATTTTTGGCTGCGTTGCGTCTTCGTTGCTGCACGCGGGCTTTCTCTAGTTGCGGCGAGCGGGGGCTACTCTTCATTGCGGTGCACGGGCTTCTCATTGCGGTGGCTTCTCTTGTTGCGGAGCACGGGCTCTAGGCACGCGGGCTTCAGTAGTTGTGGCTCGCAGGCTCTAGAGCGCAGGCTCAGTAGTCGTGGCGCACGGGCTTAGTTGCTCTGCGGCATGTGGGATCTTCCCGGATCAGGGCTCGAACCCATGTCCCCTGCACTGGCAGGCGGATTCTCAACCACTGCACCACCAGGGAAGCCCGGCAGCTACCTTTTTAAGAGTACATAGGAAATGACTGATAAGTTAATGTCCAGACACTAAGAGCCCTTCAAGTTTTAAGTAAATTTAGCTCCTTTTGTCTTAGAAAATTAAATGTGTAGCTTTAATTCCAATCCTGGCTCCACCACTGTGTGCTGTGTGCCCTTGGGCAAGTTGATTAACGTCTCTGGGCCTCAACTCCCTTATCTGTAAAATGGGAATAATAATAATAATAATACGTAGCTCAAAAAAAAATGTGTACCTTTAGGAAATAAGTTCACTTTAGAAATTAAAACAAGAGCCCTTCGAGAGAACAAAAGGACTAATTGAATTTCCACATGGGAGAGGCCTCAACTAAACCTTCCTTTATAAAACTACACCAGGGACTTCCCAAGTAGCGCAGCGGTTAAAAATCTGCCTGCCAATGCAGGGGACACGGGTTCGAGCCCTGGTCCGGGAAGATCCCACATGCCACGGAGCAAGTAAGCCCGTGTGCCACAACTACTGAGCCTGCACTCTAGAGCCCTCGAGCCACAACTACTGAGCCCATGAGCCACAACTACTGAAGCCCGCGTGCCTAGAACCCATGCTTCGCAACAAGAGAAGCCACCGCTCACAGCAACTAGAGAAAGCCCGCGTGCAGCAATGAAGACCCAACACAGCCAAAAATAATAATAATAATAAATAAGTTTATAAACAAACAAACAAAAAACTACACCAGGATACAAATTAAGATGAACGTGTTCCAATGTAATGTGTCCGTTTATTATCATTAACATCGGACGTGTCTGTTTACTCTTTATAAAAAGAAGGTTAGCAGCAGAACTGGGTTAAGAAAAAAAATCTTTGCCTAGGCCATTCCTCAAAAAAGTTAGTGCTCATAGCTGCAATAACTCCAGTTAAGCAATTCTCCACATGACCTTCAGAAGGTCTAAACTGCTGACAGCATTTTTTTTTTTAAAGTTCACTTTCATCTCTCGATGGTATTTTGAAAATATTACTCTTTAGTATCTTCCCTGGAGCAGAGTCCTACCCGTAAGCACAAGGTTATCCGTTCATTTCCACCACCCTGGCCGACATTTTTCTTTAAGTAAAGTGAAGGCAAAGCATTCTTGGAGGAAATCACTATTGCATTAGGAGACACCAATATTTTGCCTCATTCCCTTGGCGTGACAGCAACAATCATTCTCTGTGCTCAGGACGGAACGTAATTCTCACCTCCCTTGGGCATCGATAGCGCTCAGGAATATGAGGACCAACACGTGCAGAATGAGGCGCGCTCAGGTCATCCGGAACCCGCCCTCTTCTGACAACTCCGCATAGACTTGCTCAGTTTTAGCAGGAGGCACAAAGAACTCTCAAGAGAATCGTGACTTCTTCAATAATCTGTTATAATTTACACAGATACACGTACTACGGAAATAATACAAATACATAAAACTATAAGAGACTGAGGGCAGCGCAGTGAGATTACCTCTAAACACAGTCTTCGTCGCTACTAGTTTATCATGACATTAATTTGATCAAGTTTTTCACTGTGTAGGGGACACTGTGTCAGATGAGGTGAGGGTTACAGCAATATAAAATATTTCCAATACTTAGATTTTGAGTCTAGGAGAGGAGTGAGACATTAAAGAGGCAGGGGGACCCCATTATCACGGAGATGCTCTCTTCAGTAATGGATTTTAGGGGAGGAGCGAGGCTTCCCTGAGAAGTGATGTCCAGGTGCAAATGGAATCAGAAGGTTGAAATGAATTTTTCCAGCTGCAAGAATGGTCAGCTGAGGGAGGAAAGGGGGGGCATCCCTGCAAGAGACATGGAGGTCTGAAATGGAACAGGGCTGGGTCTGGAAGGTTCTGAATGGTATGACATGCCTGGGACAGAGTGTATGTGGAGGGATGTCAGAGATGGGGTAGAGAGGGGAGCCTGAGGTCAAAGGCCCCCAGTCTTTGTTCACACACGTGAGGATCTCGTACACACAGCCTCCATCAAGGGCAGAGGGCGAGATTCCAAAGGGACAGGAGCAAAGAAGAAAGAAGGGGCGTAGGGAAGAAAGGAAGTGAAGAGGATGCTAGCAAGGGGGGAAAACGAGAAACAAGAATGTTGTCAAAGACGTGGAGGAGAGGGGACTTCCCCAGCGGTCCAGTGGTTAGGACTCCGAGCTTCCACTGCAGGGGGCACTGTAGGTTCGATCCCTGCTCGGGGAGTTAAGATCCCGCATGTCGCATGGCACAGACAAAAAAAAAAAAAGAGAGAGAGAGAGAGAAATGGAGGAGAGAGCATGCCAATGAAGGAGATGGATGGTGTAGAGGTCCCTGAAGGTGACAGGAGAGACATATCTCCTGGCACTCACAGGATCATAGCCTTCTAAGTGTGGCGGGTGGAACAATGCCCTCCAAAGTCATCCGCTTCTGACCTCCCAGAATCCCTGAGAACATGCAACCTTCCCTGGCAGAGAACTTTACATGGACTGTGCAGATGGGATTAAATTAAGGGTCTTGAGATGGGGAGATGCCCCCGGGTTATCTGCGCAAGCCCAGTGAATTACAAGGTCCTTCAGAGGAGGGGGCAGGGGTCAGAGTCAGAGAAGGAGATGTGAGAACTGAAGCAGAGAGAGGTGGTGATGGGATGTGAGACCATGAACCAAGCAAGGTACGCTAGAAATGAGAGAAGGCAACACAATGGATCCTCCCCTACACCTTCCAGAAGGAACCAACCCTGCTGACACTGGTCTTTGCCCCAGACATCTGACCTCCAGAACTGAATTTGTTAATCATGTGTCCTGTATGTCAAACCATTAAGTTTGAGATCACCAGTTACAGTGGCAGTAGGAAATCAATAGATTGCAAAAAAGAGTGGAAAGTGAGGAAAATGCATTTTGACTTCTTCGTCCTTCAAGAAGACTGGCTGAGAAAAATACAGCAGATGTAGCGGTGAGGCTTCAGGAGGGTGCCTTTCAGATGTGAAAGACTGACACCGCATCTCCCAATAGAGGGGCCCTTAGAAAGAACTTGATCAGAAAGATTCTCAACCGGCAGCTAGCGGAAAACATTTCTGAGAAAGTCTACACCACCAGAGCTTTACAGGGGTCTCCCTAAGTCCTGAAACATCACATCATTTTGATGTTTCTTTCCAAAGCAGTTTAGCCATTTCAACTTGAAAAAGAATGATTCCAATTTATCCTGAAGATAGAAGATCAATTCATTGATCTTCAGCTGTGCAGACACAAGACGGCGCCACTGTGGAAAATGACTTCCACTGCTGTCTCTGTACTTTGAAAGGCAATGCGATGAAATGGACTTTATCCTCAAATCACTTCAATTCTGGTCAGATATCCCTGGATCCTCACTCATCCTGTGCTACTTCACTCCCTTCAAAAAATTTTTTAAATGGTTCACGTCACGTCATTTCAGAGACGGGTTCAAAGACTTGACCACTGAAATGGTAATGATTTAAAACTATCCGAGGGGATTACGCTACAGTAAACAACGGTCAATACTGGGACTGGTTTCAGTAAAATGCTCCAACGACAATCTGACATTTCCAAGCATAAAATAACAAATGACCATTCCATGTTCAGCCTCAATCTACCCTCATTCATGGCTTTTTGAGGAAGTACTTGGTTTAAATATTTTAAAAATATAACTTACAATATCAAAAGAATTAAATTAGTTGAGATTTTTAATTAACTATGGATTATAAAAGTCTCCATGTTAATACCAGCCACAAAAGAGACCAAAGGGCCACCTGTTAGGAAATTTAAACTCCGTAGCTGATGTATTTCCCAGTTTACCCTCATGATGAATCTGCAAGTTTGGGAAGGTGAGAAATTAATCAGGACACGTATCCAGGACGCAGAGTGCTCATCGGACACCATTTGCGTATTACCTTGCCAGATTTTGTTAACCTTCTTCCCAGAACGGCATCATTTGAACAAGCCAGTCAATTACCATTAAAAGGACAATTGAAAGACTAACCATTCCCCAAGGAAGGCTTATATTCTCTAAGTAATTGAGAAGAAAATATATCAGCTAAAAATCATAGTCTATTTCAAAGACTTAATTACAGATAAGTCAATGCTAAATAATTTATGTTCTTCCATGCATATTAACCAGACCAGAACAAATAGCAGGAAAAAAAAAAAAATCTAGAATCAACACTCCACTGCTTCCAAGTTATCACCCGTAGAAAGATGTCATGAGCCACGGCATATATTTTCTTCTCCACCCAGATCCACAAAATGCAAGGAGTGAAATAACACCGATTCATCCCTGGGTGAAAAGAAGATGTCTGGTTTCCTAAAGCGTAACTAACATGGGCCGGAATGACTTTGTTTTCTCCATCTGATATGAAAGGGTCTCAGAAGGATTTTCTGCACGATGGAAAAGAGCCTCATCCGCTCAGAGGCTGGGCAGCTCCGGACCAATGTGCAGGGAAACGTCTTGCACGGGACAGGACCTTGTGTAGTTGGATAAAGCTGGCATGACGCAGGCTGAGGGCACAGGAGGGGGTAAGAGGACCAGGCCAAGGTCACTTGCCCACTTGCACTCCTCAGCCCGAGCTAGACCTTATGGCTACTGGTTTCCAGGAAGCACCTGTCCCTGTTAAACTACAGTGTGAAGCATGCTGACCTGCATTTATCCAGCATTTACTGAGAACCTTCTACATGCCTTGTGCTGTGACAGGAACAAAGAAGACTGAATTTTCTCTACTTAAATTTCCAATTGCCTGCCAAGAAAGAGCCTGGGAAGGTTCACGTAAGGGAACGGGACCATGTCTCCAGTCCCATGAGCTAACAGCTCTCATGTAGATTATGTTACATGCTGCCTCACTGAAGTCCTACGTGTTCCATGTTCCCCAATGCCCCACATCATGCTTAAATAAATATGTAGGAACACAACGGAAAATCTTATTTCAGCAGTCATCGTGGAAAGGGAAAAGAAGTAGGGCATATTAAAGGCATGTGCTTAGGCAAACGATCCTTAATCATCTACAACAAAAATATACTGTGTTAATATTTACTACAGGTCCACAGCACGCCCAAGTGTGTGACATTCAACTGCCTACCAGAGAAAGACAAAACAATTCCATTCCCTCTTGATATTAATTACCCACTTCAAGGAAGCGTGCCGAGTCAGAATTACCTGGCTTGCCAATGCTCTCTCACACACACACAGATGGAATCAGTGAACTCCCTGGTTTTAACGGTATGGAATGCACTTCATTAAAAAGTTGAGCAAGGGACTTCCCTGGTGGCACGGTGGTTAAGAATCCGCCTGCCAGTGCAGGGGACACGGGTTCAAGCCCTCGTCCGGGAAGATCCCACATGCCGCGGAGCATCTAAGCCCGTGTGCCGCAACTACTGAGCCTGTGCTCTAGAGCCCGCGAACCACAACTACTGAAGCCCACACGCCACAACTACTGAAGCCTGCGCGCCTAGAGCCCGTGCTCCACGACAAGAGAAGCCACCACAGTGAGAAGCCCACGCACCGCAACAAAGACCAAACACAGCCAAAAATAAATAAATAAAATAAATATTTATTAAAAAAAAAAAGTTGAGTGAAGCAAAATTTAAAAAATCACAATAATTGCTTGTGCTTAAGCAAGCATTCCCTTCCTCTAGATCACGAAACACATGAACAAAGGCATGGCAAAACCAGTCAAGATGGTTCCCCATGGTCAAGGCGCCTAATTATGAACCTCAGCCTAAAGGATCGGAGAGCCATGCGAAGCTATCACTACAACAGCCAGAGGCGACCCACGCTAATCAGTGTGGCTGCGCCACGTACGCTTTCTTGTGGATGGCCCTGGGTTCTCCCCCTGGTGCATATACAGTCGGTTCACATGTAAACTTCCAGGGAGCTCCCAGACCCCAGGGACGCATGCAGATGCGTCAGATTCCTGATTCCAAACACCTGCTGTACGAGATGGTAGCGGTGCATTCACAGAACTCCTAACATGAAAGCAGGTATCTACAGTATTGATAATGTGTTATATGTTAATATTTGTTAGCAATTTGCAGATCCAAAATAATCACCGTGAACTACCCTCCCGACTCCCCGGAGAATCCGATCGTGGCCTTGAGCACGGATCAGCAAACTCACTGTAAAGGGTCAAGGGACGTAAAGGGTCAAGTGATGGCCAGGCCGTCTCTACTGCAGCCATTCAATTCCGGCACTGTCGTATACAAGGCGCTACTCCTAAAAACGGAGTCACCCACAGGCCACAGCTGGCTCACCTTAGCCTAGGTCTTGTTCCACGGTCACGTACTCAAGACTGAGTTTATTGATCGCCTCCAAAAGCCAAACAAAATTAGCTTATGCATAAAAAAAAACTTATAGAGACTTCCCCGGCGGTCCAACGGTTAAGGCTCCACGCTTGCACTGCAGGGGGTGAGGGTTTGATTCCTAATGGGGCAACTAAGAACCAGCATGCCACATGGCATGGCCAAAAAAAAAAAAAAAAAAAAAAAATTATAAATAGTGTAAGATGATCTCTTTAATAATACATTTGCCCCTTTTTTCCAGTCTAACATATACCTTTTCGGCAGAAAGGAAGCCTTAAACTAGGAAAAAAATAGGCAGTGTAGTATTGGTACGAGGTAATATTACGGGTTTGGATAATAGTTAAGAAGAAAAGGATCAAGGAGGCCCCCAAATAATTTCTATTTATATTAGTTTATTGTTATATTTGTAAAATATTTATATTATACATAATTATATATTACCTATATTATATTTATATATATATATTTTTTTTTTTTTGCGGTACGCGGGCCTCTCACTGTTGTGGTCTCTCCCGTTGCGGAGCACAGGCTCCGGACGCGCAGGCTCAGCGGCCATGGCTCACGGGCCCAGCCGCTCCGCGGCATGTGGGATCCTCCCGGACCGGGGCACGAACCCGTGTCCCCTGCATCGGCAGGCGGACTCTCAACCACTGCACCACCAGGGAAGCCCTATACTATTTAACATTATTATTTTTAGCATTGTATTTAAGTCTATAACTCAGTTACTATACCAAATTGATTTACATAACTAATCTGTGTCCCTCGGAATCACAAAATGTTTTAATAAAAGATTCATTTGGACAATGTGTGTCCAGAACTAAGTAGCACATAAACAAACTACCTCAATGTTCGAACGTATTAGCCCCTAGCATAACCCTGAATGTCAGGATCTTCAATAGACTAGCAAATTCAGTCCAAACATGAAATGCCAAACATCCTAATTCTGGTTCATCCCTCGATCCCTTCACTTAGAAATGAAAATCATGGTTTCAGGAGTGCCTTGAAAGGCATTGTTCTTGGTTGTCAGTTTCGAACTGAACTAAGCCATCTTTGGGAAAAAATTAAGGAATGTCTAACATCAGTTCACCAATAGCATCCCCGATGACCACGAAAATCCATGGCAAAGCATTTCCTTTAACAGGGTTACAAAACCAGAAAGGGTTCAGTCAGCGGCGTATGCAAAATTAGATCCAACGGGCATAAGTTGAAACGTTCAAGTATTCAGTAGGCTTAATGAATTCTTTCTGCTTCCTAGACAGAAGTTTTTCTTCATTTATAACCACAAATTCTCCATAGTGAAAAGGGAATAAATACATACATCGCTATTATTTAAACATGTCAGAAGCCTGACCATCGAAAACATGCTCATGAGCAGCAAACCTGGATGACAACAGAAATGCCCTGATTCACAGGTCTTTGTGTTTCCCCACTAAACCCTGTACCCCTTGTAAATGACAATCAGTCCAGTTAAAGAGTCACAGAGGGCCAGAAAAAGAAACGAAATTGAGTTATTTGTAGTGAGGCGGATGGACCTAGAGTCTGTCATACAGAGTGAAGTAAGTCAGAAAGAGAAAGACAAATACCGTATGCTAACACATATATATGGAATTTAAGAAAAAAAATGTCATGAAGAACCTAGGGTTAAGACGGGAATAAAGACACAGACCTACTAGAGAATGGACTTGAGGATATGGGGAGGGGGAAGGGTGAGCTGTGACAAAGCGAGAGAGAGGCATGGACATATATACACTACCAAACGTAAGGTAGATAGCTAGTGGGAAGCAGCCGCATAGCACAGGGAGATCAGCTCGGTGCTTTGTGTCCACCTAGAAGGGTGGGATAGGGAGGGTGGGAGGGAGATGCAAGAGGGAGGGGATATGGGGATATATGTATATGTATACCAGATTCACTTCGTTATAAAGCAGAAACTAACACACCATTGTAAAGCAATCATACTCCAATAAAGATGTAAAAAAAAAAAGAACCTAGGGGTAAGACAGGAATAAAGACACAGACCTCCTAGAGAATGGACCTGAGGATATGGGGAGCGAGAAAAATAAAAAAAATAGAGTCACAGAGATTTTAGTTGTCACTTGGGGTCTTGAGGTTTCTGGGAAAGGAAAACTCAAAGTTCTGTCTTTACTTTTTCAGCCAAGCCATCCTTAGGAGACAATACAGTTCCAAATAGCATCACCGCTCATGAAGCCCAGCCCAGAACTGGCGCTCCAAAGGGCTGCCCTTACCAGAGACGCAGTCAGACTCTAGCAGAAACGCACAGCTGGATAAACACCCAGTGCTTTCAAATGCAGAGTATGGACACCAAGGGTGGGAAAGCGGGGAGGGGGGTGCTGGTGGGATGAATTGGGAGGTTGGGATTGACATATATACGCTAATATGTATAAAACAGATAACTAATGAGAACCTGCTGTATAAAAACTAAATTAATAAAATAAAAAAAAAACCCAATAAGGAGTCTTCCCCAGTTCATAAGTTCTCATTTCCTTCCCCCTGTGGTGTGCTTTATATCACGTTCCCTTCGGGTTTCATAATCCAAGCTGTCATGTTCGGAGCTGTGCTGTCTACAGCTCTGAGTCTGATGTCAGACACATTATGACCACTTCTCCTCAGAACCAGGATCGACTGGTTACATTAAACTGACTGCTCCTTGCACGGCAGCTCCTGAAATGGTTACAATCGAGGCTGCATAGTAGGCTTGTTGCTCGAAAGGCTGGTGATGCGACAAGGAAGACAAATACTTGGGCAACTTCATGCCTTGGTTATATATTAATGCTCCTCCAGATTGAAAAAAGAAAACGACAATGAAAAAACAAAAAGGGGGTTTCGAAATTCAGAAGACAAAGGGATTTACATAATGTGCTCTTACGGATTGTTGAACTGTATATCCTCATCTGTTTCATCTTCCAAATTTGCATGTTAACCACAGAAAGGGGGACAGTAGTAGTCTTTCTTTATTCATTACAAATTACCTTTGGGGAAAAAAACCCTAGCACTTTTTTAATAGCAGGAAATAGGAAAAGGAGTTTGGAGATCTAGTTTTTAGAAATAGGAGTTCAATGAAGGACGTGACCTTGACAATCTTTTAGAATCCAGGAAAGGTGCAGAAGTTTGTCACAGAGTAAGAATAGGGAAATTAGGTGGTTAACTGTAAAGAGATACTCAAAAGCCACTGGTGGTCTAAATTCCGAAAAATGTTTAGAAGTTACGGCACTCAAAATGGTAAGAAAGTAGGTAAACAGCAAGTATTTAATCCATGTAATCATATAAACGGCTCAGCAGGGCTTGAATTGACAGCTGAGCCATGAAAAGTCTTAACCGTTTACTTGAAATATATTAAAACACATCCTTTCTGAAATTTAAATGGGGGGAAAGGGTCCCAATTTTGACTTGTAAAATACCTTCATTAACGTATGCTCACAAGCATAGATCGTCAAAGTATTCTACCCATTTCCCCTTCCTTGGGCTGTGCTCTATTTCTGGCTTTCAGAGAAAGAGAAGGATCCCGTGGCCTCAGTGGGCCCACAGCCTGCATTAGAAGCACGTCTGATATTTTGGGTCGCACTCTTCAGGGTCTACACACAAAAGCGATAAAATGAAATGCTGAGGCCATTCAAAGGCCCCAGTGGCTTGAGATGCTTACTGTAGAAGAAAGTGGGTTTTCAGTGGCCAGTAGGGATGAGGGTGAATTTCAGAAGGAGGGCTGACTTTCTTGTCTCATCAATGAGATATACTCTGCACTGTGGCTATTTGGAGAAACAAATAATTCTTATTCTAAATTCACAAAGCATGCCAGTACGTATACTCCCAATGAGCTTGAAATCTCTGCTTTGTACTTCGGTGAATTTCAAATAGATTATTTTTAAAAAGAGAACAATTTTTACCACCAAAGGAATCTGAAAGCACTGCCAGGTTTGAATTAACCAGGCTGTAAACGCATCCACGAAATAAGCCAGCGGAGACCAATGATTATGTTTTTCATACTTACCATGACATTGTCTTTCTAAGAAGATGCTCTTAAAAATGCCACCGTGGAAATCCACTTGATTTCTTTTCCATCTCAGCACATTTTTCCCTGTAAAAATAAAACAGAGAGAGAAAGACAGAGACAGAGACAGAGACAGACAGACAGAGAGACAGAGAGAGAGACAGAGAGAGAGAAATACACTCAGTGAAAGAGCTGGCGCCATTGTTTCAAAACCCTTGTTACATTCTTTCTAAGCTTTCTTTTGGGTAACTATAAAAACTAGCTAGTAGTGTCATAAAGTAATTCTTAACTGATTCCCTAACAATCCAAGCAACTAGTCAAGAAAGGGCACCGACACAGTTATGGCGAACTGTAGATTCTATACCCAACCAGTTGAGTCCACAGGCAATTAGAGAATTCAGAATAAAGCGAGACAGCTGGAGGTCGCCAATCTACGTCTCACCTGCTTTCACCTGGCCACCATTAACTTTTCGTCCAAGATGAATAATCAGTTTAGTCCGTGTCTACGTTCGATGTAGTTTATTTAAATTAAGAATTTAAAATCCCTGCACAATTTAATTTGCAAAAGCTGCTCACTGTGTTAGATGGCGTTTGTTTGCAAGAACTGATCCTCAGCCTGCAGAGATTTTTTTTTCCCCCCTTACAGCAGTGGGTCAGACGGGCAAGAGCCACGCTGCCTCGTTCTCTCGGCTCTCATCCGACAGAACGAGGCTCTAACTGACCAGTACTCATATTAGTACCAAGCACGTAAAGTCTTTGGGTTTCATAGCTAATGAGTCAGCCCCTTATTAAGTTGTAGGAAGGTAGGGTCATAGTCTGATTATGGTTTTGATAGAACATGTAGTTACTATTTCATAAATACTGTGTTTTAAAAAATTTTTATTGGTGTGTATAGTTGCTTTACAATGTTGCGTTAGTTTCTGCTGTACAGCAAAGTGAATCAGCTATACGTATACCTCTATGCCCTCTCTTTTAGATTTCCTTCCCATTTAGGTCACCACAGAGCACTGAGTAGAGTTCCCTGTGCTATACAGTAAATATTGTTGGTTAAAATATATTTGTGGAAATGACTTCACACGCACCAACAATCTTAACTGCATTCATTATTCCTGACCCTTCTACAGCCGCGCAGGGTACGTAGCATAGCATGTATTTTGCATTTAGGAAAACTGATATTCAGACGTTAGCTCACACGACACGTTGAAGCCATAAGGCAGAGTCAGACCTACGCCTATCCTGCGTTCAAAGACCACACGCTTTTCACAGAATCAAGCCGCCTCCTCGTCCAAATAGAATAGGAATTGTTATAACAGGTAACATGTATATGGTGTGTCAACCTTTAACATACCGTTTTATACGTGGACTCTCTGCTTATTTATTGATTTATTTGGCTACACGGCATGGCTTGCGGGATCGTAGTTCCCGGACCAAGGATGGCACCCGGGGCCCCCAGCAGTGAAAGCGCTGAGTCCTAACCACTGGACCGCCAGGTAATTCCCACACAGACTCTTTTTAATCTTCTCAGTGAGCACGAGAGGGAGCGTTATCTCCACTGTTTTAAAAAAGCGAAATCCGGGAGGTATTAGGGAACTGGCCGAGATCACAGAGCTCTCAAGAGTGGGGTAGGGCTCAAAGCAGGTAGTTCGGCGATCAGCCCACGTCGTCTCAGGTGGAGCCACTCATATCTCTTCTCTTCCCCACGCTCAGTCCCCACTCTGTGGGAATCTACACCTGACGCAGTTTTCATCAGGGACAAAAAGGTTATTTGGTATCAGGACCAAAGACAGCCTCACTGCATGAGTGATGCATACAGCGAACACTCACGTGATATTAGCTATTCTAACACTGCATGATTAATATCCCAACTTCGAAATTGGCTCTGTTTCTGTTTCACTTGATCAGAGGTCATATTTGGTTCACACCCACAGGTAATTGTCAAATTCACAGCTGCAAAGTTAACTAGGTGTGTGTCAGGAGAGGTCTACAGAAATTAGCGAGTTATGTCTGGTAGATGACTCTTTTCTGCCTTGGGACAGTGTTGAGAAACATGTATTTGAATTATTATCTTAGGGTGAGTTTTCCTTTGCCTCTTGGCTTGCTGGATTTCGTGTATGTGGTTTTTAGGTGCACAAGGGAGAGAGAAACATTCAGTAACTAGTATGTGCATGAGTTTCCTTTTTTTTTTTTTTTTTTTGCAAATCTGATACTGATGGAACAAAATATTCACATCCTGTAGGGTTTAATTCACACGTCAGGAAAGATTCCATCCACCCTGCTTGCCTATCTCACCAACTCCACTTCTCTTACTGGGCCCTGGTCACTACCATCAACCCAGATTCCATAACCCAGCAGGACCCTAGGGGCCCTTCCCGGGACAGAGACCCCTCCCCCACATCTCCTGCTGCAGCTCCTCTCTGAAGTGCCTAGTGTATCTCATGCCTATTTCCTGAGTTTTTTCAGATGCTAAAAACCACCACATGGAAGAAATTAACTATCTGATGACCACTAGCACACAGCCCCCAGACCAACCGGCGCCCCTGTGACACTGCCCTGTGACCTCATCATCAACTAGTCGGAGAACTGTGTATAAGCTGAACACACACACCCTGGGATGCCCCTCCCTCACCGGGCCTTTAAAAATGGGTTGCCAAAAGTTGTGGGTTTTTTGGAGAGAAGCCACCTGGCTCCTTTCATGGCCCTGCAGTAAACCCCTGTCTGCTCCAAACTCCGAAGTTTCGGTTTGTTTGGCCTCACTGTGCATAGGGCAGACGAGTCTGTGTTCGGTAACAATTCTACTATTTTTCCTGCTATGCAAGGCGAAATACATTCTAATTTTTTTTTTATTATTATTGTTTCTTCTCAAAGGATAGCCCCACATGTGTGAATTTACAACATAACATTCTCCCAGACGGCTTTTGGTAGCAGCAACCTCCAAACACCAAAGGGTCAGAGAAGGGCAATGACCATTTATTACGCCCGCCTATTACGGCATTTTGCTGCTCATGACTCTGTTATCTAAGCAGAATGCTGATCGCTAACACTGACCTATGTTCAAGTAATCATGTGTTCATTTTTCTCATTTGTTTTCTGCTACATGATTCATGGGGGTCCATGAGGTAATAATAAGCTTTGCTTCATGTATCGGAAGCTAAGTTATAAGATAGAGTCCTGTGGCTAATAAGATATTTCAAAGGTTAAAGGCTCAGTTCTCTAGATTAAAACACTATTGATGTTACCAGTAAATTTGGGCTGGATGACCTACTACAGAAGTCCTGAAGACAGCTAAATATGATGACAGATAGCTGATTATTCGGAACTTAATAAGAAATTACATTTTATGATTTGTCTTCATGTGAAACTACACCCTACCGTATACAGACCATTTGTGAAGACTTACGCTATACTTAGTATGTTATCGACTCATCTATAAAAGCTTCTTGTAAAAACAAATATTGCCTGAGATGACAGATATTAAATACTCAAGGCAAACCAATATTTATGAGTTACCAATATATTAGCAAGCATTACCATAAATATCCTATGTCATTTTATTGGAATTTTACCATACAGAGAACACACTAGTCAAAGCATACAGACCTTTGGCAGAATATCGGACATAGAAGCTAAGAATGATCTATTCCACGCTACGACAATGTTTCAAAGAAGCCTCTCCGTATAAGTTCACCTTTACAACTAAAGACTTGGGGTTTCATAGAGACACTCACAGCCATTCCAATTCGCCCTGGGTAGGAGGTCAAACAGATACCTAGAACATAAGGTGAAAGTGTATAAATATTTTCATAAAGGAGGACACTGACGGAGTTAGGACTCTTCAATAGGTTACGAATATGATTTTATTCTCTGGTCCCTAAATAATGTACAGTAAACTCTGTCTAGAAATCCTAAGATATTTCACTTCGCGAATGTGCGTTGAACACAGGCTGTGCACAAGGTATGAGGATAGAAAAGAAATTCCAGAGATGAATGTGGCACAGTTCTTGTTCTCAAGGAGCTTGCGGTCTCCTGGCGGAAAACGTCATCAAGGCGAGGACTTAGATATAATTGCAGGAGCTCCGGTATCCAGAGATAAAGGAATAGAGAGGGCCATGCTCAGAAGAGGTAGCAGCTCTGGGAAACTCTTAGCATATGGCATGGAAGATGGCTTTGAAGGAGGAGAGAGAGGAGGCCCACGTTTGTCAGGGGGAAAGAAGGAGATGGTAGCTACACTAGACTCTCCAGGGTCCTCACGAAGTCTGTGCCAGGATTACACCTAAGGGGTCCCAAGGTTTCGACAGCACTCATGACCAGGGTCTGCATCTAGCCCTGCACACACATACACAAAAACAGGAAAATCTAAACTTCTTTTTAAAACCTAAAGATATTTCAGAGGTATTTTAACTTAAAAAAAAATAAAACTACTATCATTTATCATTTATTTAGTTGTCTTTTGAGTCACAATGACCTGCTAAGTTTCTAAAAGAAAAATGGGAGAAATAAGTTTAATTTTGATAGACGTTCATGAGTAGCTAAAAAAATAAAATAAAATGCACGCTCAGATGGGAAGAGGACTTATCGGTAGGTTTTTAGCAGGGCTGTCCTGGATATGTCTAGAGTATATATAAATGTTCCAATTAACATAAATCACTTGAACTTGCACCCAAATTTATCTAACCCAGACTTTATCTTTCTCTCAAACAGAACAATCTTCCAAACCACATTCATTTTTGAAAAGATGCATATTTAATAAAACATCTGTTTTCTGTCTTGGATTTGCTCCCAATTTTATGCAATGCTCAAATTGTTTAATTTTTAGCATTAGGAAAATCCGGGGGGTGGAGAGAAACAGAGAAAAATTTTCCTGAGAAGTTAAAGTGAGTAACTGAAAATACAGATAATCAACTTTACACAGTTCTACTCCTCCCGAATCACCCCAGAATTCGGATGAACTCTCAAGAAATTCATTTCCTGTCCACGTTTCTAATTTTGATGCAAATCTTTACAACAAAATTAAAAAGTACTAATGTCATCATCCAGTGAACAGTGGAAACAAACAGCGCCACAGAGTATATTTACAGCTTTCGTGTAAGACTTAACTAGTCAAGGTCCAAAATCCTGAACATTCCTAAAATGTATGCCTCGAAATTTTCTAGGCATGGACTAGAATAGGAAGCTTTTCTATGACACTGTCTTTAAAAGAAAAAAATACAGAAAAAAAATGTGTACAAATTCTAGGGATGTGGATACTGGCAAAGATTTTAAAAGATAAATAGGCATTTAGAAACAAATCACGTACGTACGTTGAACGACCCATATGTTTCAGTAAATCATGCTAGCCTATAACCAACCTGAACCATCAAGGAAGAGCCCATCTTCCCGTAGATGAAAGACCAGCTCCTCCGACCACAAACTGATTCAATAATCAAAGGTGTTCTCTCAGTCTCTCTGCCTTGGCTACATGTCTCAAAAAACGGTGATGCCTCGGGTGCTAACACTTGCTAACACGCAAGATTTGATATTCTCATTCCCTCAATGAATATTTATAGAGTGCCTCACAACTGCTCATTTCTTCAATACCCAATGAGTACCCCATCTAGGCTGGACTCACGAAACACACGTTTTAAGGAAAAGCCGAAAAACATTTAAACACACACCACGCGTGGTCAAAAAGGAAAAATGCAGTCGAGTGTGGGTGAGCACAGAGAAGGAAGTAAACAGCAGATGAAATATGAAAAGGACAGAGCATGCAGCCCACTCGGAGTGGGAAGAGGGCAGGGGGAGTGGCACAGGCCGTGTCCTAATTCACTTAGTTGGAAACCGAAAGACAACTGGTAGACCAGCAGCGCAGTCATCAGAGAACACTGCAGGGTGGAGCTTGCAGGTAGGTAGGAAGCTCATTCTGTGCAAAGGCAAACAGGTCACTGAAAGGAATCTGGAGTGAATGCTAAGCATAATACGAAGCCATTCCTTGTGAAATATTTCAGGCTGACAAGGAGGAACATAAGGTCAAAGATAAATGATCTGAAAAGCCTGCCCCTAGTGGCTGTGTGCCTCTATTTTAAGGCACATTCGATGCTTCATTAACTTATTTTGCAAACATCTCTAGAGGCAGGTACTCTCGTATAACCCTCTTAACAGAGGAGAAAACAGAAACGTGAAAATATCAGCTACTGCAATTCACACAGCTAGGAAGTATCAGGTGGTCTGGCTCCTCTGGTGGAAACTGGTGAGTACCAGAGAGGACTGCCAATAATGCATGTCAAAGTGAGTGAGTGGAGGGCTTCCCAGATGGCGCGGTGGTTGAGAGTCCGCCTGCCGAGGCAGAGGACAGAGGTTCGTGCCCCAGTCCGGGAGGATCCCATGTGCCGCGGAGCGGCTGGGCCCGTGGGCCATGGCCGCTGAGCCTGCGCGTCCGGAGGCTGAGCTCCGCCACGGGAGAGGCCACAATGGTGAGAGGCCCGTGCACCGCAAAAAAAAAAAAAAAAAAAAGTGAGTGAGTGGAACAGAATCGTGGCCCCATGTGATAGACAAAGGGTGGTTATGTGTGAAATAGTGGAAAATATACGTACAAGTCCTGCCCCCTGTTCTAGCACGGAGCTCCTAAGACCCTTGTAATTTCCCAAGTGACAAGAACACTAGCAGCATCTTTTGTTCTACTATTTGGTCTTTGCCTCTGGTTCCTGACTCAGAGCTCCTAAGTCGCTTGGAATTTCCTGGGCGACAGGAGTGTGTTTTGTTCTAATGAGATGACTCCTGGTGGGGTCCTGGGTGGCTTCAGGATGGGGGCTGAGCACCACAGAGTCCAAGCCATACTGAGAAGCCTGGAACTTTCGGCCTCACCGTCCACACTCTGGACAGGGAGATGGGCTGCAGGCTGAGTCCATGACCGGTAAAGCCCACGTGACGAAGCGTCCATGAAAATCCCCAGAGTTCAGGGTGCTTCCTAGTTGGGGAACACATCCCCATGCGGAGAGGCTGGTGCACCCCAACTCCGCGGGGACAGGAGCTCCTGCCGTCAGGCTCCTTCCACAGCTGGCTTTCTGGATCTCTTCATCTGGCCGTTCATCTGTATCCTGTGTCCTAGCCTTTATTATGAAATAACCGGGAAAGCGTTAAGGAAACGTTTCCCTGAGTGCCGTGAACTGTTCCAGCGAATGATGGAATCCAAGGAGGAAGTTATGAGACTCTCCGATGTACAGCCAAGTGAGAGGAAAGTTGTGGGTAAGCTGGGGACCCACTGCCTGCACTTGGCTTCTGAAGTGTGGGGAGCGGGGGGCCATCCTGTGAGTCCTTCATCTGTGGAGTCTGTACGAACTCCATATTAGCGTCAGACTGAACTGAATCACAGGACACCCAGCTGGTGTCACAGAGAAGAGCTTGGTGTGCGGGGACCCGTGGGGGAGGGGGGAACACCACACACATCTGTTGTCAGAAGTATTGTCGACTCTATGAGTAAAAGAATCTCAGGAGAGTTTTCCCCAAGCAGTATGGGAGAGGGGAATACAAGAGCAAAAGGTAGAGACGTGGCGGTCTCCGGGGCGGAAGGCACTGTTAACCAGGAGTAGGTACAAACCTATGCAGGATGGTCTGGAAGCTGGAACTTAAGGAGCAACGTGAACTGAAGAACTCAGAAAAGCTAAGTAAAGGAATGGAGAGGCAGGAGAAGAAAGCCAGAGAGGAGAGTTCTGGAATGCAAGGAAGGATGAAGTCCCTTAGCGGAGGGTCAACGAACACGTCAGAGGCTACAGAGAAACTCCAAGGAGGAAGAGGGCTTTGTTGAGTGGTCAGCCCCTCCAGAGGGCAACTGATGGGGTCCAGGTGTGCTGTCTGAAAAGAAAGCAGAAGGGATGTGAGGGTAAATAAAGAAATGTTTCTTCTTAAGAGTCCCTTCAGGGCATATGTGTCAGGGCACCAACAGGATTTTGGAAAGACGATTAGAGCCGCTGAGAAGGTCTTGATAATGAAAATGTCAGACCAGTTTCAAAAGGAAAAGACTATCAAGAGAATAGGTAGGATTAGGGACTTTCCTGGGGGTCCAGTGGTTGACTCTGCACTTCCACTGCAGGGGGCGTGGGTTCGATCCCCGGTCAGGGAACTAAGATCCCACGTGCCGCAGAGTGTGGCCAAAAAAAAAAAAGAAACAAAAAGAGAGAGGGAGAGAATAGGTAGGATTAAAAAATGATCATCTGGGACTTCCCTGGTGGCACAGTGGTTAAGAATCCGCCTGCCAATGCACGGGACACGGGTTCGAGCCCTGGTCTGGGAAGATCCCACACGGCACGGAGCAACTAAGCCCATGAGCCACAACTACTGAGCCTACGCTCTAGAGTCTGTAGGCTACAACGACTGAGCCCGCGCACCTAGAGCCCGTGCTCTGCAACAAGAGAAGCCACTGCAATGAGAAGCCCACGCACCGCAACGAACAGTAGCCCCCGCTCGCTGCAACTAGAGAAAGCCCGCGTGCAGCAACGAAGACCCAACGCAGCCAAAAATAAATAAATTTATTTAAAATAAATAAATAATGATTATCTTTTACAGTCTATCCATTTCATTCTAATCACCAAAAACAGCACGTTCCCCATCAGTGTCATCGACGTGAGGATATTGCATCTGACAACGATGAGCTCCTCCTTGGCTTCGAGCCTTCTCTCTTCCCTTTGTTAAAGTACCTAAAATATCACACCAACTTCCGACAGTTACTTCCTTGGCTTGTTCTCTGTCCAACAGGAGGCCAGGTCCCGTCAATACCATATTCCCAGCGCCTCTGAGGAATGTGAAAGCTTCTCCATTGCTGCAGTCTCTGCCATCATTCCATCTTAATGTACATTATTAGCCTGATGTCTTCAATGTCTACCTACACTGCTCCCTGCCTCAATCATATTCACCAGCACCAAGGTGGCGTTCCATAAATGATTCCACGCTGCTGAAGCCCTGACAGGGCTCTCCACAGCCTACAGAAGAACATCCATTGGCTTGACCATTGGGTTCCACCACCTACAATGCTCTGATTTCAGTTTAATCGTCTGTACCCAACAACAGGCACTTGAAAGCGCGCTCAGCCCATCCCTTCACTCAACACTTGCTGCGTCCACGTGTTCACCCACTGTCCCCTTTGCCCTTCTGAAAAACTCCTCTCCATCCTCTGAGATGCAGCTCACAAGCTGTCTCCTTTGGAAAAGCGTTGGTGCTAGCCTAGCTCCCAAGGTGTATCAACACCCTCCCGTTGACCCCTTCCCCAATGTACCTGGTCTGGACTGTGTGACCGGTAGCATGCGGCAGAAGGGATAATGTGTCTCTTCCAAGGCCAAGGTATCAAAGACTACGGCAGGTCCTAGGATTCCTCTCAGCCACTCCGTCTTACCCTCCCTTCTCTCACTGCCCAGAAAGCTACTGCCAATGCTGTGTGACCAGCCCTAAGGTGAGGTCCACAGGACAGCTAACTGAAGCCCTCTGCTGATGGTCACACACGTGGGGCTCTCTTATGCCTTCAAAGAACTACATCCCTGGTCCGCAAGCGGACGGCAGCATCCTGAGAGGCCCTGCATCAGAACCACCCAGCTATGAAGCTCTTGAATCCTTGACTTACAGAAAATGTATGAGATAAGACACACTGGCAGTTTGGGGTCATTCTTCAAGCGGCCACAGGCAAATACGGAACTGTCCTACGTGACACCAGTTCTCTAGTGGAAAATAAGATTCTATACTCGCAAGGTCTGTGTGTTTTCCCTTCTCACGGCATGTAGGATGTGCCTGCCTTGTGGTGTAGGTGTTTTCAAGGATTATTTTGTCTTCTCTACTAAGAATGTGATCTCGCTGGGGTCAGGTCAGGGGTTGAATTTTATCAGTGTTTCTATGTTCTCTGGTATCTAGCACAGTGACCTTCTCCAAATAAGATGTGAACACATGGCTATCAAATGAATGAATGGATGGATGAATGAATGGTGAGAAATGAAAGGTGAGAAACTCTATTCAGTTTCTCACTCTCTGAAGGAGGAAGAGCTCCACACAGCCCAGAATGACCAGAACTTTAAGACAGAAAGTGCTCTCGGGTCCCTGAAACGGGCAACAATCACTGTCTTCAAGTTCCTCTGCTGTATTGAATTACGACCCAAGCATTTGGAGGCCATGGAGGAATAAATAACGTCTAGCCTCTGATGAGGCTTTATGGTGGTCATTATTAATCCTTACACCCCTCACGGTCCACAGCACATGGCAGACGTCCAATAAATATGCGTGGGCTTGAACGGTCCGGGGACCTGAGAACGTAAAGATAACCTGTAAATCCAGAGCGAGCCTGAATGCCAAAAGCCAACGAGGAGACCTAGAGATTTTAATGCCACCTTCCGAACAGGAAAGACCAACGTGGGAGGTGGCCGTCAAAAATCAAACAGGATGTCTGTGGACACGCAACCCGAAAGGACTGGAAGGCAGCGGTCCTCACCGTGTGACCCCTGCACCAGCAGCAGCAAGTTCACGTGGGAACATATCGGGTCCCACCTTTGATCTGGCGACTCGGAAACTCAGATGCGTGGATCGCAGGGGTCTGTGTTCAAGAAGCCTCCCAGGGGCTACTGGTGCTGAATTTGGAGAAACCCTGCATTCCATCATCTGCTCCAAAGGCAATAAAGATTTAAGACTTGAAGGCTTCTTCCAGGAATAATCTGAAATCAGATTAGAAAATGGATGGGAATTGATCCCCAGGCCACGGACCTAAGGACACAGCAATCAGGCAAAACCAGGAGACCAGAAGCCAACTCTTTGATCCACATCACTTAGGTTTTTTCAGCACCTGCTCTGAACCCTACCTGCTTCTGTCCCTCAAGTCTTCCCCTCTCCCACCATCCCTTCAAGACCCTCCCAGTTGGTGGTCTCAGTTCCTTCCGAAGACGTCCCGTGAACCAGACCTAAGGCGGCATCCCCCACCAGGGACCTTCCCGTTCTCCTGGCTCTGTACACACTGACTTTGCTACCTTCATTAAAGGAATGATGTCACCTGCACGTATGTCATCACCTGAGAAGCGTCATGCTCCTCCAACAGACCACGTTATCCGTGACGGAGCTGGTGTCTCCCTCTTACCTACCGACCACCACGGCAAGTCCAGAGCCTGCCAGGCATCAGACACCCAGTGCCCCGGGGATTAAACATACGATCGTGCTTCTAAAGGTTCTGGCATGCATGCCGACTGGGAGGTTTTTAAAGCTCCCGTCCAGCCACTTTATAAAGGTCAAGAAATACCTCCTCGGGGAGAAGAGAAGAGAGGCCTGAATAACTGGACAGTATGTCACGCCGTGCACACGAGCAGGGGAAAGACAAAATGCGTGCTCTCTCGCTTAACTGTTTACAAAGCAAAGCTACAAGCGGGAGATGTACTGAGGCAAACGGACGTGGGGCCCTGGATTTCCCCAGCGCCGGGCACAGCAGAAAAAGAGGCGAAGACGAAATACGACGAATCGCCCCTCCCTCCACTTTCAGTTTAGTGCCATTTCGATTTTCTAACGTAAGTGCCACCCTATGCTTCACGATCCAGGCTTTGGACAGGTTACGTGTCACTCAGAGGTCCATCCCTCTGAATTCGCTTTATTTTTTTTCCTTTTATTTATTTATTTGCTCTGTATTTTTTTAATTTTATTTTATTGGAGTATACCTGATTTACAATGTGTGTTACTTTCAGGGGTACAGCAAAGTGAATCAGTTATACATAGACATGTATCTATTCTTTTTCAGATTCTGTTCTCCTATAGGTTATGACAGAGTACTGAGTAGAGTTCCCTGCGCTACACAGTAGGTCCTTATTAGTTATCTATTTTATATGGAGTAGTGTGTATATGCCAATATGCATTTGTTTTAAATGACACAATTCTGAGTTGCAAACCCCCTCCCCTCCCAGTTTGCCTCTGACGTTTCACCAGGTCACAAAGAAGTTTCCTGAGAAAAATCCCTGACGCCTGTGGGCTCGCTAATTATGGTGTAAAATGAGCTGTATTCACATCAAAAGGCTTAATTACAATGACCATGGCTCTCGATTCAGGTGGAATTCGAATGGGAAAGGACATGGAGATGGGCCCCACCCACGCACTTTACAGTTGAGGGGCAGGAACTTGTTTCCCTTCCAAGAACTGTGATTAAAAAAGGGGATCCCATGCTGTCTCAGCAGGTGTGATGCTGTGAGAGGATGCGGCAGCATCCTTAAAATCTGGATGAAATGGAGGTGATCGTGGGAGACAAGTATCCCCCCGCACCGAACCCCCCGACTGGAGGAATGTATCGGAGAGACAGGACCAGGCTGAAAATAGGCACAAAGCTGGCTGAGGGGTCTGCACTTCTCAGCTCTACCCCAACGGGCTGCGGCAGTTTGGATAAATCCTACAGAGAGCTTTGCATGCTGGTGTATGAGATTCCTCAGGTTGCTGTAACTAAGGGCCACAGGCTTGATGGTTTAAAACAACAGGAATTTCTTCTGGAAGCCAGAAGTCCTGAATCAAGGTGTCCCAGGGTCTCCCGCCTTTTTGAAGGCTCCCGGGGAGGGTCCCTCCTGGTCTGCTCTAGATTCAGGTGGCTGCTGGCCATCCTTGCTGTTCCTTGGCATGTAGCTGGGTCCCTCCAGTCTCTGCTTCAGCGCTCACGTAGCCGTCTTCTCCCCCTGTGACCCTGCCTTCACTCTGGCTCCCACTATGCGTGCCTGTGTCCTCTCGCAGCAGTTTTCCCTCTTAAAAGGACCCCAGTCGTACTGGATCAGAGCCCACTTCGACGACCTCATCTTCGTTACATCTGCAAAGACTGTACTTTCAAGCTCACATTCTGAGGTCCTCAGGGTTAGCAATGCATCACATCTCTTGGAGAAACACAGTTCAACCCACCATACTGGGTTTATTTGTAAAATGAGATGGTCGGGCTCATGAATTTTTGGCTTTAGTTTCTAAGTGTTAAACCTGAAAAGAAATTCATGAACACTGCTCTAGTTCTCTCTTTCTCTCTCCTCCTCTCCTTCCCTCCCTCCCTCCCTCCCCGCACCGCACCTCCCGCACACATTTGGAATTGTGGAATAGGAACACTCTGATGACTGGCTGGATGTATTTACCTTCAACCAGGTACTTACTGTATTTTTTATACAAAACCCACCTTCTACACGTTTGCATGAAGCCAGAATGTGTGCTCTCTGCAGAATTCACATCCACACATGTATCCACGAGAAATGTCAGGATAACTGTCACCAGATTGCACGTGGGAACCACATACGTACAGGCATCAAAAGCTCTTTGCAATAAGTGCATAATAAATTCACTTGTCCTTGTCTCGTTGTACTTTCCTGGAGCCCAGCTTCTTCACCTCTTTCCTTGTGGAGCAGACACTTATTTTAAGTCTGTTCCATTGATTAATTTGAACATGGTAGCCATGGCATCAACATCTCAACCATATAACCCAGTCTTAAAAATGCAGACAGGGAAAAGTAAAACATTTCTATTTAGGAACTATGAAATGAATACAATGAAATACTATTCATTGTAGCAAACATAAATACTGAAGAAATGTGTAAGGAAGAAAGAACAGCCTACATCTCCACAATCTAATTTTACAGAATCAAACTCTTAGTCATTAGTTAGGGTACCTCATCCATTCTTTCAGGAACAATTATGGAGTTGATATCAGCAGTTTAAATGAAGCAAGACATCTGAATAAAAATCGCTGTTTTTGCATAATCCTTTTATCATAAAAAATGTAGACGGTGCTCATTTATTACTGAAATTTAAAACAATAATACAAAGCAACCTATTATGCAGTCATTTATGACAAATCTTACACTGCCTTCTTTGGGGTGAGTGATATTAACTCTGAGCCTCTAATGTTAACAATACATTTCTCAAAAACACAATCTTCCATACAAATCCATCCTGTATTCACTCATAGAATATTAACTCTTCTTATGTCGAAGGATCTAATTTTAATCCATCAATGCAACAGTTCAGAAAACATAACACCATTTTCAAGGAGTCTGAAATTCTCTGCACCGAACGTTTCTACCGTTTCCACTGATGTCAATAACTTCTCAATAACGGACAGCGCTCACCAACTTGTGCTCATCTATAGAACTGCAAATCACATTCTGGGCGTCAAGGGTTCACATACTGTCTCCCCATCTACTGAGCTTTCCAACTGCAATGCGATTTTGCCCAATTTTAGATAAGCTAGCTGCATTTATCTCGGCCCTTTGCTCTGAAAGATACCTATCGAGGATTTTTCTGTTCTTGTTTTCTGTTTTTATTTGCTCGAAAGCTCTCCCTTACATAAATCAATTCCGTCTTCCTCTGTGATAAAGTGCACGATAATCACTATCCCCAAACATCACCCTCATTACAGCCGACACAATTCACAAAGTCGACTCTGTATGAGAAAAGAGCTTCCAAAATAATACGGTTACTACCTCTCATGGGGAATAGTTTGCCCAAGTGTTCTGATCACACCCAGCACACATATGGGCTAACAGAATCCCAAAGACAATGAAATTCCCTGTGTAAAAACTCATTTTACAACAGAGGTCCTTCACTCTGATGCATTTTTACCCCCAGGGGACGGATGTGTCACTGACACCTCGAGGCTTGAGGGACGCGACTAAGCATGTGACAAGGCACAGGCCAGCCACCTACAAAAACGAATTAGCCACCCCAGTATCAAGAGCACCCAGGTGCGTACATCTTTCATAAGAAAGGTGTATTCCTGCCATATCTGAGTAAATCAAATCACATTTTAAATATTACACGGCACCTACTAGATGGCAAAATTCTCTAAAGCATCCTTCTGCAATAGACTCCAATGATCTTCTACCAACGGTGGTTTAACATCCCTAATCTATGTTATGGGAACTTGGGTTTATGAAGCGTGTGCGTGTGCGCACACACACACACACACACACAAACGTACAAATATGTGTAGGGCATATCTTGCTGTTTCTTGCAAGACCATTTTTTAGAAAGGTTGATATGTCATTCATTTTATTTTGCTCTATAAGTTAAATATCTAGTATCATTTTTCTCAAATATGCAGTCTTTTACCGAAAGGGTCTATGCCATTGCGCTAAAGGATGAAATAAACTTAGAAACAAAGAGCACGACGGTAGTTGCCAGGGGCTGGGGGGTTGAGGAAGTGGGAAGATGGTGGTCAAAAGACACAAACTTCCAGTTAGAAGATGAATAAGTCCTGGGGTCTAACGTACGGCATGGTGGTTCTAGTTAACAATAATGTCTTAGACATTTGAAAACTGTTGAGAGTAGATCTTCAGTGTTCTCACCACAACAAAAGACGTGGTAATCATATAGCACGACCGGGGTGTTAGCTAATGCTAGGGCGGTAATTATTTTACAATATATAAGTGTATCAGACCATCACATAGTACACCTTCCACTTACGTTATGTATCAATTATATCTCAATAAAATGGTGGGGGGAATAAGGATGAAACAAACCAAGAGTGATGCGAGACCATCTTGGTCAGACACCTGCGCCTAAACTGTCTTAATCTGGGGCATAACTATGGCAGCATGAGAATGATGTCCAACTATAATTGTGTAGATTAGGTTGCTACTGCTTAGTCTTTATTTTTGTAAATGTGATACGTAACACGGACTTCAATCAAACTGATATAACTCCGTTAAGTATGAGTTGGCAAAGGGGAAAAAATTGCAGGGGTGTGTGTGTGTGTGTGCGCCTGTGTAATGATGGAACAAAGGTTACCCTCCCCCTCTCTCCATCTTTGCCTGTCCTCAGTACTATGGGTACCAGATTAAATGAGGTCCAGTAAGCCCAAAGGGCACACACACACACCTGGCCATATTTACACAGCTTTCCTTCTGGGGACAGCACAGCCTCACGTAAGGCAGGCTTCCTCCCTAAGGAGCTGGTAAGCTAAGACCAAGTGTTACGGAAAACACTCAGGTTCTTTTAAAAATAACTTGAGTACTCCATTTTGCTGAATCTATAACCTACTTTCATAGAGAGTAAAAAGAAAGAGCAGTTCCTTCAGGAAGAATTTGCATGAAAATGATGGAGAGGAACACAAGCTCATGAAAAGAAACTCGAAAGATAAATCAACCTACTGAGATGCACAGACCTCGGGTGAGCTAGCAAACTAGTAAAAAAAAAAAAAAATCATCTTTGACTTTTATGACTTGATGGTGATACTGAGGAATTGTTGATAATTTTAGGAGTGGTAAAGATAGAACGGCTATGTGGGAAGAAATTACTTCTTTTATTTTAAAGCAATATACTGACATCGTGAGATGAATTACACAGTGCCATAATGAGAATGGGGGAAAAGGATGGGCTTAAATAGGAACGCTTAGGTTAGGCATTCATAATTGTTAAGGGTGAGTGATGGGTACATGGGATTCATTATTCCATTTCATTTCCTTTATTTCTTGCAAGTACTTGAAATCTTCCACATTAAAAGATTCCATAAGATTTCAAGAACACACAAAAGTTTTTTCTTAAAAAAAAGACAAAAGAAAAAATGTTTACGAATCAAAACAATATACACGAATCTACAAAATAAGTAATGCCCCTTTGATGAAGAATGTGGGATTGATATAGATGGCTTTGAAAATAAGTTATAGGTGCAAAACTATATAAACCTGTCAAAAAATAAGGAAACTGCATATAAATCAATGAAGTTAGAACACTCACTCACACCATACACAAAAATAAACTTAAAATGGCTTAAAGACTTAAATTTAAGACATGACACCATAAAATTCCCAGGAAAAAAAAAACATAGGCACAACATTCTCTGACATAAACATAAACTGTAGTGATGTTTTCTTTGGTCAGTCTCCGAAAGCAAAATAAATAAAAGCAACAATAAACAAATGGAAACTAATCACACTTAAAAGCTTTTGAACAGCAAAGGAAACCACAGACAAAATGAAAAGGCAACCTACAGAACTGGAGAAAACATCTGCAAATGATGTGACTGACAAGAGCTTATTTTCCGAGATAAACAGCTCATACAACTCAATAACAGAAAAACAAACAACCCAATCAAAAAACGGGCAGAAGATCTAAACAGACTTTTCTCCAAAGAAGATATACAGATGGCCAACAGGCACACGAAAAGATGCTCGACATCGTTAATTATTAAAGAAACGCAAATGAAAACCACAATGAGATACCACCTCACACAGGTCAGAATGGCCTTCATCAAAAAGTGTACAAAATGCTGGAGAGGGTGTGGAGAAAAGGAAACCCACCTACACGACTGGTGGGGCTGTAAACTGGTGCAGCCACTATGGAGAACAGTATGGAGGGTCCTTAAAAAACTGAAAATACAGCTACCAAATGATCCTGCAATCTCACTCCCGGGCATATATCCGGAAGTGACATACACCCTCATTCGAAATGATACATGCACCCCAATGTTCATAGCAGCACTATTTATAATAGCCAAGACATGGCAGCAACCTAAGTGTCCATCAACAGATGAATGGATAAAGAAGATGTGGTACATATATACAATGGAATACTACTCAGCCATAAAAAAGAATGAAATCGTGCCACTTGCAGTAACGTGGACGGACCTAGAGATGATCATACTAAGTGAAGTAAGTCAGAGACACACAAATATTATATGATATCACTTACACGTGGAATCTAAAAAGCTGTACAAATGAATTTACATACAAACCAGAAACAGACTCACAGACATAGAAAACAAACTTAAGAGTTACCAAAGGGGAAAGTGGGGGGACAGATAAATTAGCAGTATGGAATTAAGCAGATACAAACGTAAAATAAACAACAAGGACCTACTATAGCACAGGGAACTATATTCAATATTTGTAGTAACCTATAATGGAAGAGAAAATCAATGATTTAAGACATAACCTCCTGAGATAATTAATCATGAAAAATAATGCTTATGAAGATTTGCACCAATCCTAAAGAGGTTTTTGCTACAATATTTTGGGAAATGTGAAGTTCAGAGTGGCACAGATATATTGGGTTGGCCAAAAAGTTCGTTTGGGTTTCTCCATATCATCTTACGGCCAACCCAATAGATATATAGTATGTGCCTAAATAAAGATATGGATAGAGATAGAAATATGGATGTAATTCAGACATAAATACAGGTAGGAACAACATGATATAAGTAACAGTTACAGACATGATATGGTTATGATATAGATTGATATAGATGATACAGATACATAGATACTGATGGAATATGCATGCATATATATACACATATATTTATACACACAAAGATGTACATATAGACAGATAACTAAAATATTAAAATATTCAGATAATTAAAATATTAAAATGTATGAAAAATTCTGAGAGAAATTACACAAGTTGTTTAGTGTTTAACCACTGGTTTATGGAACGAAGATTGATGTTTACATTTTTTTTCCCCCAAACTTCTATATTCCTATAACACTCTTCATCCCTTCTTCGTAAAGAAAATCACACTGTCCTTAAAATCTCCTTGAAAAGGCTACAGTGTGCTTTGATGACTTATTCATAAAATGGACCCACAGAATTCAAAAGAGAAGGCTTCTGAAGATACCCTTAAGCGATAACCACCTGTGTGCATATTAAAATTTTATATTAAAACCCACACCATAGTGTTAAGAGGATGAGATCACTTTTTAAAATATCGATCATGGTGAAAAGACGGCCACGCGCCTATGGGCATTTCGGAACCTAACCTCCACGGGGTGCCAGTGGAAATCTGGTCCGGAATATGTTCCCTCAGCTTTATGCCTTTTGACAGAAAACTATTCGGACGAGCTGTGAGAAGACGTGAACCCCAGGCCACTCTGAAGCTGCGGAAAGGGCGCCTTGCTTGCTGCCCAGGAGGGCTACAGGTTAATGCAATGAGGGACCGTGCAAAACACTGTGGACTCTGCCAGTCCGCTGGGGTTTCCAGATGGAAGGCGGCCGTCCTGTAAGCTGCATACCCCCCAGTCCAGCGGGCTGAGCAGAGCTGACCCACACAAGCGAGAGCCTCAAGCAAACAGCAGAGTCACGTTTGCTGTCCCAGACCTTCCAAGAACAGAATCCTCCTTCCACGTCCAAACCCTGGATGGGAGTTTTCCTCTAGTCCTTCTACAACGGAGCATCACTTAGCAACTATCAAAATGAAAAGACTCTTAGGTGTCCAAGCGATAGCAACAAAGTACAGTAAGTAACCAACAGAGTAACAGCGACACAGTATTGGATTGTAATCCTACAATGTAGTTAGTATCCCAAGTATACAGTAAATATCCATGAGTCCCGACAGATATAAAGGAATGAGTCAATGAATCAATAAATGAATGAGGGAGAAGGGACAGATCTCCCTTTCAGAGGAGTTCTAAATAACTGACGTCAATACTCCATCATCCAAGACATGCAGCTGAATCGCCCCACCTCCCCACCTGGAGGCACTTTAAATGACTGGCTGCCAAAGAACAGACTATGAAAAGGTGAGGCGGGTGGTGTGAGTCCACAGTGGAAAAACCCACTACCTCGGCCAGGGGATCAAGGTCAACATCAACATGTTGAGAGGCTGTGCCCTTGACAGGATGAGAAAGGCAGCTGACTTTTGCGGGTTCCCTCCTCCAGAAATGTACCCCAGACTAAAACATCACACAAACTGCAACTGGGAGACTTCCTACGTAATATCGCAAAACTATTAAAATCATGGAAAACAAGGTCACAGAACAGAGAAGAAGAGGGAAACATGACGGCTAAATGCACCGTGTTGTGCTGGAGGCGATTCTACGACAAAAAGGGAGCATTAGGTAAAAACTGGTGAAAATCACATCAGGTCTGGGGCTTACTTAAAAGTATTGTGCCAGCGCTGGTTCCTTAGTTCCAACAGATGTCCCGTGGTAAAAGAAGACATTAAGAGGATATGGGGTGAACAGGCACTCTCGGTACTTTCTTTACAGGCTGTTTTGTACATCTAGAACTATTTTTAATTAAGCTTATTTTTAAAAATGAAAACAGTACAGGCATACCTCGGAGATACTGCAGGTTCAGTTCTAGACCATTTGTGTAAAGCAGGTCACACAAATGTTTTGGTTTCCCAGGGCATATAAAAGTGATACTTATACTACACTGTAGTCTATTGAGTGTGAGACAGCATTATGTCTTTAAAAATAATGTACAGGGCTTCCCTGGTGGCGCAGTGGTTGAGAGTCCGCCTGCCAATGCAGGGGACGCGGGTTCGTGCCCCGGTCCGGGAGGATCCCGCATGCCGCGGAGCGGCTGCGCCTGTGAGCCATGGCCGCTGGGCCTGCGCGTCCGGAGCCTGTGCTCCGCGACGGGAGAGGCCACAGCGGTGAGAGGCCCGCGTACCAAAAAAAAATAAAAAAAAAAAATAAATAAAAAAAAAATAATGTACAGACCTTAATTTTAAAATAACTTACTGCTAAAAGATGCTCTCCATCCTCTGAGCTTTCAGCGAGCCATAGCAGTAACATCAAAGATCATGGGTCACGGATACCATCACACATACAGTCATAATGACAAAGTCTGGAATACTGTGTGAATTACCAAAGTATGACACAGAGACACAAAGTAAAAACATGCTGTTGGAAAAATTGTACTGAGAGACTTGCCCGACACAGGGTTGCCACAAACCTTCAATTTGTAAAAACAAAAAACAAAAAACAAAAAAACACAGTATCTGTGAAGTACAATGAAACCAGGTCTGCCTGTATTGCAAAACTGTCCTAAAGAAAATAGGTTTCTATTTTGTGAAATTCATCAACATGGAAGAATCGGAGTGAGCATTATAATCTCAGTGAGGCTGGGACGCTAACTTCCCACACTGAAATGTTCTGTCCAATGGAAAAATCAGCTTGTTTCATCCTGCAGAATCAAAACCCCATATAAGCAATAACAACATCGTTAAAATTTTTAAAAAATGCTTCTTACTGAAGTGAGAAAGGATTCATCTCAAGTGTGTTTACTTTAAAGCATCAATGGAAAAACAGCGGGTCTCAGACACTGAGATCTTTACGTAACCCTAGCTCTGTGCTCAGGTTTTTAGGTGGGTAAGAGTAAAAAAGCATAAAAGGGCCATGACAAAGCAGGTGCACAAAGGTGTGACACTAACACTCCAGGCTTCTTGGACGCACATTACAACAAACCGTTATCCAAACATACGGGGGGTCATGGGGACCTCCGTGGTGGTCCACTGGTTAAGAATCGGTCTTGCAATGCAGGCGACACCGGTTCGATCCCCGGTCGGGGAACTACAATCCCACATGCCGCGGGGCAACTACTGAACCTGTGCACTGCAACAAATGAGCCTGCGCGCTCTGGAGCCCCAGTGCCACCACTAGAGAGAAGCCCACACGGTGCAACGAAAAGCCCACGTGCCACAACTAAGACCCAAGGCAGCCAATAAATAAATAAATAAATATTTAAAGAGAAAAAACAAAAACATGGGGGTCAGGAGGGGACCATGTTGATGCATAAGGTAGAATATTATGTTCATGGTAAGTCAGCATCCCCTTATCCCAATGCCTGTTTCCCTTTGGATCAGCCCTCGGATACAGGTGAATCCTCACAAAAATACACATTCTACCGAGTCACCTCCCTACTGGAGAGTCAACAATGGCCCTGGAAACTCCTCAAGGTGAAATGACACAGACCAGCCCCTGTGAGTTGACTGACCTTCCTGTTCTGCCTTCTCTCCCTCCATGCAGAGGAAGACCCCTATGTTCACCAGAAAGAGGGGCTCCTGGTGCTTTGTGCCTCTAGGACCCTTTGGCTGTCTTTAAAATTTAGGGGATGGTAGATGTTTCTTTCCTCTTGAGTCTATCTCAACGGACTAGAAAGACATGAACAGAGAAGTAGAATCCACTAGCGTTTGCAGAGATGAAACATACAAAGTTTCCATCTTGGACAAAACACTATGGGGAGGGACTTCCCTGGTGGCACAGTGGTTAAGAATCCGCCTGCCAATGCAGGAGACATGGGTTCGAGCCCTGGTCCGGGAAGATCCCACATGCCATGGAGCAACTAAGCCCGTGTGCCACAACTACTGAGCCTGCACTCTAGAGCCCACAAGCCACAACTACTGAGCCCATGAGCCACAACTACTGAGCCCACATGCCACAACTACTGAAGCCCACGTGCCTAGAGCCCACGCACCACAATGAAGAGCAGCCCCCCGCTCGCAGCAACTAGAGAAAGCCCATGCGCAGTAACAAAGACCCAATGCCACCAAAAACAAACCAAAAAACAACAACAAGAAAATCCTATGGGGAGAGAGGAGACAGCATCCCTAAAAAAGTTTCATCCCTTCCTACAAATGTGTGAAACATGGCAAGGTGTAATTAACAAGTGCAATTAACTAACGTTTCAAAAAACTGCAGAGGCATTGGGTTCTTACAGATAATCAAGAATCAAGAGACAAGGAAGATCAGAGGCAGCTAAGCTGCTTTCATAGTAGTAACTCAGAAAAAAAAAAAAAAAAAAAAAACACACCTGCGTTTCAAGTAACAAGTTTTGCTTTCAATTCTGGAGGGTTTTTTCCCTGTGTCCTCCCCTAGTTCTTTTCGTCAGAGATTTCTCTTTTTCCATCGCTGTGGCACAAAATACAGAAAAGTAGGTTTGAAAATGATTATGTGCTTTGCTTTATTAACGTTTTTGATGATGTCTCTGATTTCATATGCTTCTCATAAAACTGGCAAAAATACAGATATCAAATTCTGAACTTTCAGGTATTTAATCTTCATTTCCAGAATAGTGTTTAAAAGTACTGTCCAGCTGTGTGGTTTGGGGATAAATCACTGGACCTCTGTGTGACTCAGTTTCCTTCTGTGTAAATGAATGAATACAAATGATTATTCAGTTTCTTTCAAATCCTCATAACCTGTGATTCTAAGGTATTTTCTTATTTTATCACAAATAGCCCAACCAACTATACTTTTTATATTTACTATAGGCAAGTCAATCATGGTCTAAGCTCATTTTTATATTCCTGGAATTAAAGGTGGATAAAAAGGCATACTTTCCTAGAATTATTGCATCTTCCATCTCCCCACCCCATAAGCTGTAATAGCCCCCCCAAAAATGTATAGTATCTGCTTGAATACTGTTTTGTTTTTTTTTGCAGTACGCGGGCCTCTCACTGTTGTGGCCTCTCCCGTTGCGGAGCACAGGCTCCGGACGTGCAAGCTCAGCGGCCATGGCTCACGCGCCCAGCCGCTCCGCGGCATGTGGGATCTTCCCGGACCGGGGCACGAACCCGTGTCCCCTGCATCGGGAGGCGGACTCCCAACCGCTGCGCCACCAGAGAAGGCCTTGAATACTGTTTTTAATTTGAAGACAGGATTTGTTTTTCCTGCTGAGTAGGTTTGTAAGGATATCAGACCAGAGGAGGAACAGCAAGGAGGGGAAACAGCTGTGTTTCAACTGACCTGCTCCGGTGAGAATCCCAGCACCACTGAGACCCAGAGGGAGCCACCTGCTCCCCTACCCTGGCCGTGACATCCGCAGCAACATGTGGGTAATTCCCTCTGAAGAAAGGCCACCCTCAAGGGAAACCGGAAGAAGTAAGGACCATCGCTTGGGAATAGATAGTTGTTTCAACACCAGTAAATCCGGGGATGCCCACCTAGGTGTGACTAAACTCCCCTGGGCTCAGCTCCACGCTTCAGGGATGCCCTTAGGCCCCATTAGATGCTGTGGGTTTTAAGACTGGGCTGTGCAAGGAACACCAAAGATGACAGTCATCCACCAGAAGCTAGGAAAGAAGGACAGAACAGATTCTCCGTCACAGGCTCAGAAGGACCCAACCCTGTGGACACTTTGATCTCAGACTTCTGGCCTCCAAAACCCTAAGACCATACATTTCTGTTGTCTAAGCCAGTCTGTGGTATTTTGTTACAACAATCCTGGCAAATGAATACAAACACTGTGTTCTTTTTTTTTTTTTTTGCGCCATGTGGGCCCCTCACTGTTGTGGCCTCTCCCGTTGCGGAGCACAGGCTCCGGACGTGCAGGTTCAGCGGCCACGGCTCACGGCCCAGCCGCTCTGCGGCATGTGGGATCTTCCCGGACCGGGGCACAAACCCGTGTCCCCTGCATCAGCAGGCGGACTCTCAACCACTGCGCCACCAGGGAAGCCCAAACACTGTGTTCTTTAATTCTTGAACCTGATAAAAATGTTAATCGCATTTGGGGCATTTTCAAAAGGAGGTTTATCTCCAAAGCAATTTCAATACCCTTCTTTCATTTTACCTTCATAAGACCCTATTAAATAAATAGATACTAACATTCCAGTGTTAAAAAAAAAAAAAAAAAAAGACTGGGTTGTGATTTCTCTAAATTAACAGCATACAGGGGGTAGGGGAGGGGAGATACAGTTCACAGTGAAATATAATTTTTCAAATTCCTTCCCCTTTCACTTTTCTCTTCCTTCAGTGACATTTAAAGAGAGAAAAGGTAAATACACATCTTGGAATGATTTAGCAATAGAAATGTTAACAGTCAAGTTCTGTCAATACAAATAATGCATTTGGATTTTTCTGCTGATTCTGTTATGGTAGTGCACAGTGCAGAGAAACTATTGTCTTTTTATTTAAATCTTCAGGAAGACATGTGCCGCGATAAAAAGTTAGCTATTAATATTTATACATGTGTCAATATATATGTATGTGTTTATATAATTTATATCTGTCAATTATATATAGACATACATCTATTGATTTAATCCGGTCACATCTAAATGAACAAAAAATTGGCTGGCTCTACAAACGGCCAACATGTATCCTGGTATTTTATACATATATTCATAGAACTGAGTAATTTCTTATCAATTTGGATGTGATCAGATTAAACACCCCAAAACCTGTGAAATTAAGACACATGCTTACTGATGTTATTTTAATATAATTTTGATAAATTTTAACAGCTGATTCTTGTTATTCATCAAAGGGAGACTTTTCAATCAATATAATCATCACATAAATTCGTGGACATCACTTTATCTGTGAAATTGTTTTAGCAGAATCATCACGAAACACCTCCACTCAAATCCGAAGCGAAGCAATGTATAAAGTACGCGTTTCTCCCCATAATATGCTGCTGTTTCCATGATTTCCACCATGAACCAAAATTGTCCGAAGACGCATGCTGAGATGGGATTTTTCCCGGGATAGGCATTAAGACTCTCCTCCATTGTCGTATTTTTATAACAGCTCTATTGTGACGCATCTACAACTCACCTACCTATCACCCTTTCACTGAGGCTGGATGGTTTTATGTTCTTAACACACTCACATTTCTCCCCCATTCTGTGTTGCCATCATAGCTTCTCTGTCTGATAACTTCCTTTGTCTTCTCATTTTAACTACTATTTAACTTTGTGTAACTGTTACTTTTCCCTGACCCTCGTATTCAGGGAGAAGTCTTTTCTCCTGCCTGGCCTGCTGGGTGACATCACAGCTGCTAACCCTCAGCTCTGTGCTAAGAGGCAAAGATCAATCCATAAGGAAGGTTTGTGCCTTGTGTTCTGTATTTGGTTTTTGTTTTCAAAATGTCCTCTCCTTTTCCATGGTTCTGGTTCTCCAGGAGTACCAGTTCCAAATAATTTTCTGTACTGTGATCTGAACTATTCCAGCGTAAGCTTGGCTCGCGGGTAATGATACAAGATGTAAACGCAGACAGACCCAGCCTGCTAGCTAAGGGCTGGGATACAGGTACCATCCCGGGCATCCACGAGGACATGTAGCCTTCTTTTCCCCGAAGCCCCTGGTTAATCCTCTGGTCCTTTACCAAATCATCTCTTTGCTAATTAACCCTAGTAGCCTGTGCTGTTGAAGAAGCTAAAAATTTGAAGGTATGTCATCTCCCACTGAAAATTATAAAATTCCCTACCTTCTCAATATTTCAGCTTTATGGCCCTAATGATCTTGCCTTCAACTACTTAAAGAAGATTTGAATTAAGTTGTTATTTTCCTTAACACTGGATATAGAACATGAGAAATTCAATACACACCCAGTACAACACACGGACACACAGACACACACACACCCTCCAGAAGGGAGATTCTGACAGAAAACTTCTTTGTTGTTAACTTTGAGTCTGTTTCCTGTCTTGTCGTGCCCACCCATCCCCCACATACTATTTTTCCTGGGGAGCTTTGTCACATGGATAGTACATGAAAGATAAACAACCTGGTCTTCTTTATCTACCCCATGTCTCAGCCCTCAATCAATGCTGGATAAGTGAATGAAACAAACAAACAAAAATACCAGTAAGTTCACTTTTCCCGATTACCTTGGCAATTTAAACACTTTCAAGTAATCTTAGATCCCCTTACCTCTGTGTCAGTAAGATGTCATGGAAGCCTGCTATGTGATTCCAGTTAGGTAATTTGGGTAACACTTGTTCCAAAGAATCTCAAATTATGCTACGTCTCCTGAATTCATCAGTGTGAGGCTCTTCGAGTCCTTAATGTGTCTGTTTTCCATGTAGAAGTCAAGACAGGGGTATGACAGGTATTAGAGAGGCTCCCAATTATTTGATCTGGGAGCCTCTCTAAAAGAAAATCACTTAACGAAGATGTGGTATATATGCATAATGGAATACTACTCAGCTATAAAAAAGAATGAAATAATGCCATTTGCAGCAACATGAATGGACCTAGAGATTATCAAACTAAGTGAAATAAGTCAGAAAGAGAAAGACAAATACACAATATCACTCTGTGGAATCTAAAATAATACAAATGAACTTATTTACAAAACAGAAACAGACTCACAGACATAGAGAACAGATTTGTGGTTGCCAAGGGGGAGGGGGGCTGGGGGAGGGAAAGACTGGGAGTTTGGGATTAACAGAGGCAAACTATTATATATGGGATGGATAAACAACAAGGTCTGGGCTTCCCTGGTGGCACAGTGGTTGAGAGTCCGCCTGCCGATGCAGGGGACACAGGTTCGTGCCCCGGTCCAGGAAGATCCCACATGCCACGGAGAGGCTGGGCCCGTGAGCCATGGCCACTGAGCCTGCGCGTCCGGAGCCTGTGCTCCACAACTGGAGAATGGGAGAGGCCACAACAGTGAAAGGCCCGCATACCGCAAAAAGAAAACAAACAAACAAACAACAACAACAAAAAAACAACAAGGTCTTACTGTATAGCACAGGGAACTATACTCAATATCCTGTGATAAACTGTAATGGAAAAGAATATGAAAAAGATTGAATATATACGTTTAACAGAATCGCTTTGCTGTACAGCAGAAATTAACACAACATTGTAAATCAACTATACTTCAGTAAAATAAATTTTTAAAACAGACAATCCCTGATTTGGGAGCTCTTGACAAAGACCTTAACTAGCTGAAAAATAGATTATACGAGGGGTGGTGGAGTTTGAGAACGTTATCTGTGATTTGACAATCTTTCAGACTCCAGTACATCAGAATTCATGATATTTTTCATTATCACAAAAAAGCTGAAATGTCTAACTTGCTTATTGAGTTTTATAACGACTATAGAATACAGTCATTAATTCATGAGGCTAGATCCACTACCTTATGTTTAAAAAAAATATTTGATGGGCCCTCAATTCTCTGTTGAATCAAAGTAATCTGTTTAAATATGTATTCGCTCACACAATTTACTTAAAATGAAAATTAATGTTTCACAAATATACGGTTTGACAACTTTTAAAAATATAAGCAGCTAAACAAATAGGGCATGTGAAGAATTCTATTAAGTTGTCCTGGAAAATCTTCTTTGCCATTTCATTTTTCTATTCTTTCCTGACTGATGGAAAGAATTATTCTCTATCTAGTTACCTTCATTGGTCCTTTAATGCTTTAAGGGGACCTCTGAGTTCTCGTCAGTCAGCAAACAGAAGAAAGTGAGGGGGGAGGGGGGAAGGGGGAGGGAGGGAGAGGAAGAGGGAGGGGGAGAAAGGAAGGGGGAGGGGGAGAAGGAATGGGGAGGGGGAGAGAGGAAGGGGAGGGGGAGAGAGGAAGGGGGAGGGGGAGAGAGGAAGGGGAGGGGGAGAGGGGGGAGGGAGGGGGAGGCGGGGAGAGATTAAAGAAGGAAAAGTCCATAATACGTACCAGAAAACAGGCAGGGGTGATACACACGTGAACTAAACATCTTAACAACTTATTTATGAACATTCACACACAGGCAAGGATTTTTAAGGCAGCATATGCCTAAATCATCTCAACATTACCAGGGCTAAATTTCCTTCCAGGCTTGCAACTTGGACATGCTCAAGAAAAGTGATGAATGAAAGAAGGAACAGGAGTCAGAAGCTAGTTTCCAGAAAAAGATGCGTGTACCTCAGTCACCGAATTTCTTTCTTGCCAAGGCTAAGGAGCTCCATTCCCGAGCCTACCATATTGATTTCCCATCTTGAGCAAGGCCACACCAGACACCTAGCCCAGAGGATCTAGCCCACAGATGCTCAGATGGAGAGGCACGGCAGCCACCACCACCAAGCCGTGCCCGTGGCGGGCAGCACTGATTTACTGTGGCGTCTGTCCTGCTGAGATAGATTCTCGGGTCTTGTGTTCTAGGGGCAGAAGACGCCTATCCATCCAGGCAGGAAAGATACAGGGCTTGACCTGATACGTATGTTCCCACTGACATGAGGTTGCTTACTAATTATGTTTCAGTGAGGGCTCGAATATGCTTGTTACCATAGTAACATTAATAACGCCTCAACTTCACTTGAAGGCGAAAAGGTAGTTTCTGTGGACCATTAAATGTAGATTCTGGGGACCAGCCTGGAAGTGGTCTTACCAGATGTGACACAGTTTCTTCTGGAAGATGCACATCAAACTATCTATTCATCCATCTATATATGTAGTCTCTACTTGTATTAATTTTTTTTTTTTTTTTTTTGCGGTACGCGGGCCTCTCACCGTTGTGGCCTCTCCCGTTGCGGAGCAGAGGCTCCGGACGCGCAGGCTCAGCGGCCATGGCTCACGGGCCCACCCGCTCCGCGGCATGTGGGATCTTCCCGGACCGGGGCACGAGCCCGTGTCCCCTGCATCGGCAGGCGGACTCTCAACCACTGCGCCACCAGGGAAGCCCTGATTTTATATATATACATTTAGTTCTTATATAAGTTAAATATGTATATACATTATGTAATACACAATTATATTTATATAATACATTGCATGGCTAAATGAATTATTTTCATTATCTACATAAAGGCTCTCCAATGAATTTTAAGATAAAGCATGTCTTGGGACTTCCCTGGTGGCACCGTGGTTACGACTAGGCACTCCCAATGCAGGGGGCCCGGGTTCCATCCCTGGAACTAGATCCTGCATGCTGCAACTAAAAAAAAAAAAAAAAGAGAGATCCCGCATGTGACAACGAAAGATCACGCCACAACGAAGATCCTGCACATAAGACCCGACCCAGCCAAATAAATAAATAGATAGATAAATATTTTTTATAAAAAATAATAAAGTAAAATAAAGCACGTTTTGATGAGTCTTTGATCAATTATATAAATTGTATGCAAATACAAATATATGAAATGCATAGTGTATACTATAGATAACCCACAAGGACCTACAGTACAGCACAGGGAACTCTACTCAATATTCTGTAATAACCTATAAGGGAAAGGAATCTGAAGAAGTGTGTATATATATATATATGAATGAATCAGTTTGCTGTACACTTGAAACTAACACAAGATTGTAAATCAACTAAACTTCAACTTAAAAAATGCACATAATTATATAAATATAGAAATACAACATAGCAATAATTATATACATACATATTTAAATGAAATTTAGCTAGTTTAGAGGATGAAGTCTTTCTAGATATGATCTGACAATAAAACGACCCTGTGAAAGAAATAGCTTTGTGATGTTGTGGCTCTAACTGTCCTGAGACCACTTGGGTCCACACGCCAGCCTACTGACATGTCAGGGACCTACGCCTGTTTGCAGTCTACGTGCAATCCTAGTTCCAAAGAACCTGAGCCCATGGGCAAAGTGACAACCCAGGACAGGAAATCCTCTGGCATCAGTTCACGGCTGCCGTGGCCTTCCTGTGAGCTGGGGTGTGTCCGTGCTTCTCGGTAGGTGCACCGTGGATGAGTGCTGTATGTGAAACTGGCATGCAAAGGGAGTGCGGGAAGGCAGGGACCCCAAACCACAAAGAGACTATTATGAGCTTCTCAACTTTGGGGACTTCCAGTTTCTCGGTGTTCATGGCAAGTGAACTCTGGGTTCGTCTGCTGTGCTGATACGATGCTTCTTCGACTGCGCCAGGAGCTTTCGATGGCGACAGCCTCTCCACAGAGCCCTTACCTACCAAGAAACACCAAGGCGTGCATCTCCTACCAGGCAGATAAAAGGGTTATTTAGTTTCGCCTTTTTAAAAAAAGAGTGTCCAGTGTGATCCTTGCAAACATTGTCAATGTCTCCATCCCAGTATGTAACCTGGAGGAATATGGATGGACATAAAAGGGCAGCGTGTTATCACTCCTACCATATAGATTATTTCACCCTGGACCTTACGATGATACCTTGTAAGAAACTCCTACTCACGTCAGAAGAGAAAGCTTCAGGGAAAGTTAGAGAAAGCAGGTGCTTGCCCCTCAACATGCACTCTCAAATCATTTAGGTCTCAGTATCCTGTCATAAACCATCGTGGAAAAGAACATGAAAAAGAATATGCATACATATGTATAACTGAATCATTGTGCTGTACACACGAAACTAACACAACACTGTAAACTAATGTCTTCCCTCTCCAATGAGGAGTCTTTTCAGGTCCGTCTCAGGTAACTTACATCATGAATTTTCTAATATCACTTATGTTCGGTGAATGACAGAGAGAAGAAATGGAAAATGACAAAGACAAAAATCTCATTTTCCATTTTGGTACTTTGTTTTTTTGTTTTGATCTAATGTGTTGCCGTGGCTGAGAAAAAACATTTGATGCAAGAAATTGCTCTTGGTTATGCGGGTGCATACAGGCATACCTATGTGTATAAATACACAGAGACACACACAGACACGCTTCCCTTCTTACCACATGCCTTTAGGCCATGAGGGAGTATGCACCCGCGTGAGAAAAGCAGTTAACGGTGACATACTTTATACGCTTGAAAAAACGTGTTTCCTCAGACTCACAGATACAGAGAGAACAAACGAGTAACCAGTGCAGAAAGAGAAGGGGGAGGGGCAAGATAGGGATAGGGGATTAAGAGGTACAAACTACCCTCCTACTCCTTCGGTGGGAATGTAAATTGGTGCAGCTACTATGGAGAACAGTGCGGAGGCCCCTCAGAAAACTAAAAATAGAGTTACTATGTGAGCCTGCAATCCCACTCCTGGGCATATATCCAGAAAAGACAAAAACTCTAATTCAAAAAGATACATGCACCCCAATGTTCATAGCAGCACTATTTACAATAGCCAAGACATGGAAGCAACCTAATGTCCATCGACAGATGAACGGATAAAGAAGATGGGGTACATATATACAATGGAATACGACTCAGCCATAAAAAGAATGAAATCATGCCATTTGCGGCAACATGGATGGACCTAGAGATGATCATACTAAGTAAGTCAGACAGAGAAAGACAAATATCATATGATATCACTTACATGTGGAATCTAAGAAAAGGATACAAACAAACTTATTTACAAAACAGAAACAGACTCACAGACATAGAATACAAACAGAATACACTTTGCTGTATACCTAAAACTAACACAACATTGTAAATCAACTACCCTTCAATTAAAAAGAGGTACAAACTACTATGTATAAGACACATAAGCCACAAGGATACATTGTACAGCACAGGGAACTATAGTCATTATTTCAAAATACCTTTTGATGGAGTATAATCTGTAAAAATATGGAATCACTATGCTGTCCACCTGAAACTAATAGAATTATGTAAATCAACTTAAATTTTTTAAAAATGAGTTCATCGCTGCCCACCACCTGGCCCATTCACAGAGGGTACTCGAGTAGGAAAAAACTGAAAACACTATAGGCACTCCATCTCAGTGGGTTCTGGTCTCCACACACACACCTCCCCAATGCCCCCGGACACCCCCATCCCCATTGGTTGTTTCTGAGACCACGGTTTGACACTGCGGGCTGAGTAGCTAAAGCTGGCGGACCGTCAAGGTCACATAATCCACGTCCCTGCCACAGGTCTAAACCAAACACTGGTGATGTTGATAGATGAAACCCGGAAACTGACACCATGTGCAAATCCCATCACCGCTGTAAGAACAACCAAAGAGATCTTTTCCATGCCTCGCAAACATAAACAGCGACTCACGGTTAATACAACTCTCATCACTGCCCATCACAGTTTCTTTCACTTTCTTTTTTTTTTTTTAAGGATCCAAAAGCTTAACCAACTTTCTTTTTCATGTAGAAACATCAGAGGTGAAATTCCCCATTTCAAAGAAGTGCACTTGGCAAAATACGACTTCTGCCCCCAACACCGCCCCCCCCCGGAAAAAAAGTTCCAACCAGCCAGACAAAAGCAAAAACGGTTACCAAAGGGGAAAGCGGTGGGGGGGATAAATTAGGAGTTTGGGATTAGATACACAGCACTATATATATATATAAAATAGATCAACAATGAGAACCTCCTGTAGAGCACAGGGAACTACACTCAGTGTTTTGTAATAACCTATACGGGAAGAGAATCTGAAAAAAGAATATACACATATATATGTATAACTGAATCACTTTGCTGTACGCCTGAAACACAACAACTATACTCCAATTTAAAAAAAAAAATGAGAGATGAGTTGGGATGAGGGTGGATGCCTGCAGAAACCCAAGAGAGTCCATTTCACAGAACGAAAGAGTAGAATGGGGGTTGTCAGGGGGAAATGGCGAGTTACGAATCAAAGGTCATAAAGTTTAGATAAAGCAAGATGAGTATCTTCTAGATCTTCTGCACAATATTGGACCTACAGTCCACAGGACTATACTGTGCACTTAAACATGTGTTTAAGTGTACAGTAGAGTGGATTCTCGTGTCACACGTTTTTACCACAAAGCAATAAAATAAAAAAACATACCCTTGGGATGATGACTTTGCGATGGAAGGACGACTTCATCATCCAATCAGGGATTAGCCTCTGGAAACCAAAATGATCACCGATATCAACACAGCAAACCAAGAAGGTCCAGTTGCCATCCAAAAAAGAGCGCTCTGTTACCTTGGTAAATCACTATTCATACCACACACGTTTTAAATAAGACCACCAAACAAAACTCTGGGTTCTTTCCCTTCATTTCCAAAGAGCTGTGAAAGCACATGCCATTTCCTTAATACCATCCTGAAATAAAGATCTGCCTCCGGTGAGGCCCTGTAGGGTTTATTCTTCCCCACTTCTTCCCTAATACGGTTATTCTTTTCTCCTCTGGAATCAATTCAACAAAACCTCACCTTACTGTACATTTCACGTTTGTTGGGGTCTGGTTCGTGTTCGGTCAGGCACCCCTTCTGGGAGGTGCAGGGGGGTTGGGGGCTGGTGCAGAGAAGATGCTCATTCTGGAAACTGGCCAATTTCCACAGGCAGGTGGCGCTCAGGGGTTCCACACACACCTGGGGCAGGTGATCTCAACAGTGAATGTCTGAAGTCTGAAATCAGAGCCCTAAGTGGCCTGGCTATTCTCCACTCATGTGCTGATTTCATGAGTCCTTTATTTCCTTTTTGTGTCGTACACCCACTGCAGACATCAATCCTTCTCAGAGGTATTTGTTCAAAGCCTATAAATGGCCAACCTCAAACTTCTAGGCGGTCCCACTGTTTTTTTCTCCCTTATTCACTTGTCCTACTCTGCCCGCCCCCAAGAAAAAGGAGGAAGGGTTTCCCATCCCGCCACTCACGGAGCACAGAACAGAAGAGGCTTTGAAAGGCCAAATGTAGGTTGTTTAGAGAAAAATGACAAAACTGGAAAATATTCATGGCGTGAATGGCCCATGAATGGTTTGCAGCCCACAGCAGATGACCTAATTGCCTAGAACCACGTGGGCTCAATTTTGAGATTTTTCACTGTCTCCCCTTATCCGGCCCAAAGCGGAATATCTGGTTTGAAACTGGTAGCTGACAAGTTTAAGAAATCAGCTGTCACTACATCCAAGGCCTAGTCTGTCTTCGAATTTTTTAACATAATTAAGCGGAAAATGAAGTGTCTCTTCTGAAAAGATACAGTAGCCAGGATATTTTTTTTTTAATTGGGCAACTGACTTAAACTAAACCCTGAGCATATTTTTCTCATTTGGGAATAAATGTATACCCTTAAGCATCAAGAGCGTTATAGAAAGTATACGGTTGTGGTTGATATATTAAAACTCCGTTCCTTGCCCTTGACTTTCACATACAAAATTCAGCTCTCAGCGGGTTTGGAATTTAAGTATATTTTAACCAGAGAAGCCTGTCATCAGGGTGACGGCATTAAAGGACTTTAAATATTTTCATACGGTGGCTTCACTGGAATCACATCAATTCTGTCAACAGGTTGCATTGTTGACAATACCTAGCTGTGCAATAAAGGTTTAGAATCTGGAGTACCAATTAAAACGGAAGAACAGTAAAGCCACGCCAGACTCTGTGCACTTGAATATTTACTTTTGTGAGAACCGTCTCTGGGTTTTTTTGTTGTGGTCCAGGCATCAAAGCACAATATTCTAAAGAGTTCTTAAAGAGATGCTTGCACATTCTGAAAGCAATGTAATGTGTATAGAGAGGAAACACTCTCATCTTTGTACAGAGACCAAGAAGCTTTCCACAAATTACTACAAAGGAAAAAAACATGAAAAGGCCAAGTTCAGAAATAAAGAAAAACCCCACATACTTACTGCGGGTCTACATTCCAGGCCCCAGAAAGAGAACTTTTATATTGCCCAGGTCTATTCACTTGTAAATTCCAGAGCGTGGCAAAACCTGCTCTATCTACCTTATGTAGCAAATCGTCACTTATCAAGTATCATATCTATTTTTAGATTTGGGTATAAATTAGCTGGGTTTAGGGCCAAATGTACATTCAGCACTCTTTTTATTTAGGGGGAAAAAAAAATACAAAGGAAAGCAACAATTCTTCCACCAAAGAAAAACGTGTCAAAACACCTTGAAAACAGCATCAAAGCACAGCCATTAGTATGAAAATGCAATTATCATTAACTCCCTGCTCGAAATCATTCTGGTTTCCAAAAAATTAAACCTGTCATTTTAATCCAGTAATTTAAAACTGATGAAGTAATTTTCCACTTGCTACTTATTGGCCCTCATGATTTTCTTACATGTCAAGGAAAATATTCTTTAAAATTGCCAAATATATATCTCTATATATAGAGAGATAAATATAGTATAGATATATAGCTATATCTCCAAGTACATTTCTTTGGGTAATAGAATATTGAAGTTTTAATCTAGAAAAAAAATAAATATTTGCAGAGGCCTCCGTGAGATTCTTATGTTCTTACTTTAGGGATGCATTTTTAAAATCCACATTTTTAAAATCTGGAATTAAGGGATGAATGCAGCCATGTGCCAAAACACCCACCACCCCCTACACACACACACACACAAACACACACCTTCTGCTGCATCTACACGAGGAAATCTACCCTGAGGATTTTCAAGGCTGGCTGTTAACCTCTTTCCAAAGCCCACTAAAGGCAACTAAAGGCATGAAAAATTCCCCAGCCCCTCAATCTGCCCCCAGAAAGATGCAGATTTCTGTGCCACAGGACCCTTTCTCCGGGCTCTCTCATTCTCTAGGAAAAACGCTAAGCATCGCCATTCAAACTACGCCGTTCTCTTAGCAGCTGAGGTTGCTTTGTTCTGATGCAAAGTCAGGTCTTGAAGCCCCGGTTAATTTCTAGCTGAAGTATATACCTACCAACGATGCCTTATGCACGCACTCCTACGTTGCCTGCAGAACCCTACACAAACTGGAAATTCTGCTCCCTCAGGATAACTAAGTCTCCCCAAACTTTCTTTTCTTTTTTCTTTCTTTCTTCCTCTGCGTCCCGTCCCTTCAATCGTGCTAAAGGCTGACTCCGAAAAGGAGCTAGCTCGTACCACCTCGCATCACAAAATGCGTTAAACGCAGCGCGCTCAGGATGTGGAAGCCGGGTCAGCCAGGGGACCCCTTCAGACAGCCTAGGCTATGAGCACAGAAAGCCGTTTCCCCGCAACTGAACAAGTAGGAAAAAAAAGAAATCAAAGGAAGAATCCACACTACCACCTTGTGGATTCCGCTCGCAAGAACAGTACCTGCTGAGTTCGATACCCGCCACCGGACACACCTCACCCCAAATCTCCCAAGTTGGGTCCACATGACGGAGGGCGAGCCGCGGGCCCGGCTCACGGCAGGCGCGCGCGCGCTCTCGGCTTCACTCCTGACGCGCGCTCCCAGCGCGGGCGCGAGCCGCCTTCCTCGGCCCCCCGACGCGGCCTCCTGCACCCCGCCCCCCTCCCGCCGGCTCGAGAGAGCGGCCTCGTGGCTCCAAAAATAGATGAAAAGAGGCCCACACCTGCTGGTCGGTTCAGAGAAGGGAGTCACACCAGAGGAAAACCCGCAGCCAAAAAAAAAAAAAAAACACCCACAAAAAAACAAAACAGAAAAGGGAGAGGGGCGGGAGGGAGGCAGAAGAGGTCCTCCGGACGCCCCTCGCCCTCCGAGGGGGACTTCCGTTCCCAGGGCGGCCCCGGCCAGGCCCCGAGGGTGCGCGGGGGGACCCCCGGCTCCCGCCCTCGCCGCTTCGGGGAGAAAGGATGCTGTGTCTGGCGGCGGGCAGGCTCCGGAATGGTGGGCCGGGCCCAGGGATGCGCGGGGCCCCGGGCCCGGATCCGGGGGCGCACCACTCGGGGGGCCCGCCCGGGAGGGCCGGGCGGAGAAATCCAACCTACCGGTTCTCGGAGGGACGAAGAAGCCGGGGGAGGGGAGGGGTGCGGTCGGGGACGGGCGGGGAAAGAGGGGGCGTCTGGGAGACTGAAGGGTGCCCGCGCGCCCTGAAGAGGCGGCGGGCTTCCCGGAGAGCCAGAGCGGGAGGGAGGGAACACTCGTGGGCTGGGGTCGGGGTGCAGCCGGGACCTCGGCCTCTCCTCCGGCCGCCGCCGGCCCGCGACCCCCGCACCGTCTGCGGCCGAGCGGTACGCCGGTTCGGCCCGCTGGAGCGGGACGGGGGTCAGGCCGAGCCGCGCGGGAAAGGGCAGGGGGCGGCGGCGGGGCTCCGGATGAAATCGGCTGGGAAAGCGTGGGAGGCGGGCGGGATCTGACGCGCGGGACGGCTGCGAGCTTTGGGAGACGGCGGGGGGGGGGGGAATGGAGCGAGGGAGCGGGGAGGGTTGTCTGTTACGTGGCCCAAGGCGCTGCGGGTGGTCCGCACCTCCGAACCGAGTCCCCGGACCTCCTCCCCCCGCCTCCGGCGAGAGGACCGGCCCGCCGTGCTTCCCGCGGGCTCTCCTCCCGGATCGAGGGTTCTCCGTGGGCACCGACGGGGGTCCGCATCCCCGGAGACCCCGGCTAGGACGCCCAGCGCCGGTCCCCGCAGATACCAACTTTTGTGGTCCTCGGGGAGAAGCGGGCAGCTCGGGGACGGCGCTCGGGCGGCAGCTGCGTGCCCCGCGCAGACGTGCAGGCCAGACCCAAAGGCTCCCGAAGCAGCAACGCCACCAACCGCCCTCACTCCTCCTCGCGCCCTCCATCTCCCGCCGCTTGCCTTCCCACAGCCCACACGCACGGGTGAAGGGCGGATGGCAGTGGGAGGGCAGGTGGCCCGCTCCCCAGCTTTGCAGAAACGGCGCTAAGCTATTTCGTCTTCACCCGGGGTCTCCAGCGCGCCCGGGTCGCTCCCCAGCAAAGCCCAACCAGCCCCTCATCAATCACGTGCGTTATTTCGTGCATCACACAAGCCGTCATCTTATCCAAGGCCAGCAGAGGAAGGAGGGGGGGAAAAATCGCTTAATGCAAACCCAGCCAAGCCTGTTTTCCTTTTTTCTCTCTGGTTAACCCAAAAAAATGCACCCCGGGAGGTGGTAGCTGACAGTTTCCTTAAAGAAGAAGGAGGAGAAAAAAGCCCGTGATGGCTCACAGTTTCCAGAAGTGCTCCTGGCTTCCCCGCCAGTCCTGCTTTGCAGACATCTGGCACTTCGCTCGTTCTCTCCCTGTACTGCAGATGTATTTTTTTTTCCTCCTGTGTCTGCCACACTCTTCTGTTTATTTGTATGTAACAGAGCGCTATTTTGTAAACACCTCACACACGGCCCCAGAGCCGTTCAGATAGCTGATTGCAGCAAAACGCTTCCCAACCACGGTGGTCCCAATTTTTTTAAGTCGTAAGAAAAAATGTACTGTTTCTGTAGAGATGTGTACGAAGCTTGCACAGGACACGCCGTACATATATGTCCACACTCCCACCCACACCTAAGAAACGGAGCGACCGATGGAAGAAAAAGTGCTATGCAAATTTTCAAAATTTAAAAAAAAAAATTTTTTTTTAAATGTCGGATGAAGTGGAGCGCAAACGTTAGCAGTCGGGCTTATCATCTTTTGCTGGCAAGCACACGAGTCAAAACGTTAAATAGGCTTAAAAAAAAACCCCACAGACACATCTTAAAACGGCACCTACCTTAGCCGTGGAAAAGCTGCATCGGCTGTAAGTGTTCTTTTTATGCATCCAGATTTTTCCAGGGACCGAGGCTATGATTCAGGAGGATGTACTAAGTCCAAGCGCCTTGGCTTTCTCGAATCTCAACTGGATTTGCTCCCCCGAAGAAACGCGAGGACCACCGACACTGCCGTTTGCAGGAAATTCGTTGTTTCTATCCTAGTCTGATGGGGAAGAAGAAACAGGAACACAGCCGGAGAAGGAAGGGCAGCGTTACGTCTGAATAAGAGCTCTGTATGTAGAGACAGAGACCCGTCTGCAAGAAAAAGAGAGATTGAAGCGAGAGGTCCTGATGGTTCCCAGCTCCCCCCTCTGCTATTGGACCAAACTGAATGAAATTTACAAAGCCAGCAGCCAATAGATCCCCGCGGTCGGCCCCATCGCTACAGAAACCACATCCACGGCTACAAGCGCATGCAAAGAGCAGCTAATCCCAGTGCAAACCAGCTGGAACAGAGAGATTCTGGTGCCGCCGGGGTGGTGGAACAGGTGAGCGCGCGTCTCACTGGGCCACCGTGCCAGAGCGCACGGGAAAGCTTCCCTGCCCTCTCCAGATACCCTTCGGAGACACCACACACGGTGCCGTATTTGCAAACACCATTAACCCTTTAAGGCTATGCTATCCAAGGGTGAGTGCCAGCCGTGCAAGCTCTTCCCCGGGGGTCAGGCTGACAACTGTGTTACTGTTTCTGGATGGTATTCGGCTTGTACTGGGAAACAGTGATAGACAGATAGATAGATAGATAGATAGATAAATTAGCAAAATTAGAATGAAGACCTGTAAAGGACAGAACCTCTTTTATGCCCAGGTGATGGGTTAATACATTTTGGGTTTTTTTTTTTTTTTTTTTTTGGTTGCGTTGGGTCTTCGTTGCCGTGCGTGGGCTTCTCAATGTGGTGGTTTCTCTCGTTGCCAAGCACAGGCTCTAGGCACATGGGCTTCAGTAGTTGTGGCTCGTGGGCTCTAGAGCACAGGCTCAGTAGTTGTGGCACACGGGCTTAGCTGCTTTGCGGCATGTGGGATCTTCCCGGACCGGGGCTCGAACCCCTGTCCCCTGAACTGGCAGGCAGATTCTTAACCGCTGCACCACCGGGGTAGCCCCTGTTTGTTTCTTATACAGTAGTGGTTTTGATGAATAAAATACTGAAGAAGTTTCTAGCACCTGCGAGTTGTATTGAAATACCCCTCTTCACTTTTGGGATCCAGGATTTCATCTTTTCCAGCCAACTCAGAATTTGGTAATAGGACCTGGTATTTATCACTGGGTTCGAGGTAGCTGGCTGTCAGCTGCGTGATGTCCGAAGCTCCTCTCTCATAAATCAGGGAAGGCTATAGAGTGCTGTGGCAGTCTGAACACAGCTTCTCCAACTAGACTGCTTGGGTTCAAGTGGCATATGACCTTCGCTGTGTGTTTAAATACTTCGTCTGGGTTTCCGCCTCTGTAACGTGGAGAAGACAAGTAATCACCTTGTGATATCCTTGTGATGTGATATGTGATACAGGACTAGGCATGCGAGAAGCTCCAGATAAATGTCTGCTTTTCTTAACCTTATTTCACAGGCCTAGGGACTTACTTCCTGAAGGAAAAACATAATGTCTTCTATCCATAGGACATCCTCACAATTGCTTCTGCATTTAGGCAGCGAACTCAGGCATCCAACCTGCTGTCATTATTTGATGTGATGCCACAACTAGGGATTCCTCAGGAGTTTTAAGAGAAGGGCTCTTGCGGAACATAGCCAATAGTGGGGAAGGTGATCAACACTGATTTAGGAGACCTAGCTTCAGACCAAGTGTCTGAACCCTGCTAGCTTTAACCTGTTGGAAAGTCCGTTAGGTTCTGTGAACCTTAGGGAATAGATCCTTTAAACAGTGATTGAAATAGCTCTCTGTGGTTCCTTGGGACAAATAAATGAGATAATAGGCACGAAAACATGCATCACCAAGAAGATGTCTATATATATCATACATACAGGTACAGAGAGAATGCTATTTTCATCACTGTTATATATACACAAAATATATAATCTAATAATAGAAGAAACATACATATGTTTTATATAAATATATATTTTTCTTCTATTATTTAATAATTATTGAAGATCCAATAACATAATAGTATCGCTAATAAGTATAGTTTTTCCCCCAAATTAGTAACACACATAACTGTAGACACAAAAATATATAGACAGATATATATATACATGTATAGACATCTATTCTTCCCAAAGTAGGGTTTAGAAGCAGAGACTTCAGTTAAACACAATAACTTAGAGCAGGCCAGAAAGTCACTGGCTTTACTGAGAAAGTGTGAATTCACTGATTTATTTATAAATTTATCAAGTATCTCTTGAGCACAGGCATAATCCGAAGCACTAAGAATGCATTTGTGAGTAACACACATCCACGTATTTTTGAAGAAGCATACAGTCTAGTGGATAAGGGAGCCAACAGCATAAGAAAAGAATCATCACCAGAAGGTGTGAAAATACCTATGATGTATGAATTCACAGGCATCCATGCAGATGGAAATGATGGAGAAAACAGTGTCCGGAGAAAGAGTGCTCTCAGCAGAGAAGGAACCGTAGCAGAGAAGAACAAACCTGACTCCCTGTCCAATCTATTCCATTAGCTCTAACCTTTGTGCTCTGCTGTCTGTGTTTAGTCAGACTGGCTCTGCACCTTTTGTAGAAGAAAGCTGCCCAGAGCCTGAAATATACATGACAGCATTCTCAAGGCTCTGCCTCCCAGGCTTGACCATTAAAGGCATAATACAAAGCTGCAGAACAGAAAATAACAATTGTGGGTTGTTCCCTGGCGGTCCACTGGTTAGGGCTCAGTGCTTTCACTACTGTGGCCTGGGTTCAATCCCTGGTTATGGAACTGAGATTCCCACAAGCGGTGGCGGAAGGAAGGGAGGAAGGAAGGGAGGGAGGGAGGGAGGGAGGGAGGAAGGGAGGGAGGGAGGGAGGAGGGAGGGAGGGAGGGAGGGAGGAGGGAGGGAGGGAGGGAGGGAGGGAGGAAGGAAGGGAGGGAGGGAGGGAGGGAGGGAGGGAGGAAGGAAGGGAGGGAGGGAGGGAGGGAGGGAGGGAGGAAGGAGGGGAGGGAGGGAGGGAGGGAGGGAGGGAGGAAGGAAGGGAGGGAGGAAGGAAGGGAGGGAGGGAGGGAGGGAGGAAGGAAGGGAGGGAGGAAGGGAGGGAGGGAGGGAGGGAGGGAGGGAGGGAGGGAGGGAGGAAGGGAGGGAGGGAGGGAGGGAGGAAGGGAGGGAGGGAGGGAGGGAGGGAGGGAGGGAAGAAAGAGAAAGAAAGGAGAAGGAAAGAAAAGAAAGGAAGAAAGAAAAAGAAAGAAAGAAAGAGGAAGGAAGGAAGGAAGAATGACCCTATTGAGATTTTTTAAAAGTACTTAAAGAGCCAGAGTATTATTTTAAGAAAAAGTGAACGTATACTTTTATGAGTTTATAATTTCCCCTAATCCCAACTTCCTCACGTAATGCCAGGAAAAGCAAGAACCCAACTTAACCATTGGGAGGACAGATTGTACGATAATACAACAACAACAACAACAAAGTTATACAGTTTTAAATCCGGGGTTCTTGGAAGAGAGAATTCTTCATGTTTCCATTTGAAATCTAATTATGGAGTATGGCGAGTTGGGGAGACATGTCATAAAAAGGTATTAACAATAGAGTCCAGAGAAGGACCCACTGCTATAGGGCTGGATTTGATTCATAAGAACAGGAAGCAGCCGGAGAAATAATCTATTAAGTACCATAGCTCCCTCTGATGAGTGCAGCAACCTTGAACGATTCTAACTTACATTCTGATATAACGTTCGTGTTCCCATGGGCCTGACGTGTTCAACCCTAAATGCGATACTGCCTAAGCCAGGTAGATGATCAGGCAATACTAATGCATATTGGCTCTGTTAGTACAATGGGAAAAATAAAATAGAACTATGATTAGGTAGGATAATAAACATTAGTGCAATACTAATATATACTATTTGGTCTTACCACACACTGTTGGAGATACAAATATGAATGACCTGTAAGGTGCTTAAAATCTAAGGCGGTGATAAAGCAGGCTCTTCGATTACTAAAATCCAAGGTAGTATATGGTCTGTGCCATCTTAGAAGCATATGAGAGGCATAGCAGGCTTCCTGGAGGGACGAGGAGAAAATTCTTCAGAGATAAACAAGGTTTTCATGGGGAACTGGAGAGCAGAGGTGGGGAATCCCTCCAAATGAACCAAGTCTGGAAAAAAAAAAAAAAAAGACATGGAGCGGGTAGGGGCTCTGAAAGTTGAAGGTACCTAACTGTGAGCCAGGTGGCTTGTTTAGCTAGCCTCAGTCCATCTTACTTTATACTCCAAAGTTCCCGAGAAACCTTGTCCTTCCAATGATACAAAGTAGACTTCAGACCAGTTGACCTTGAATTATCGTGAATTCCAGGTTAATGTCAAATCACTTAAATGAGGTTTTCACATACTAGTTTACTAGTATGTACCTTTTCATACATGTAAATATCATTATAGAAATTTAGTTAGAAGAGACACAGAGATGGACCCCATTGGTTTTGTGGGTGAAGTGTTTTCTAAGCTTTAACGAGAGATGTTCAAGTTTATATTTTCCAACAAGAAGGTTGTACATTCCCCTAATTCAATTTTTGCATGTGAGAAGTGAAAAAAAGAAATCCTCTTGGGCCGGAGTCTGCTCCCAGGCCCTACCATGCCCTTGTCCTTCTGACTGTTACTTCAAACCCCCCAAAACACCATTAATTATGTAAGACGCATATACTGTGTGGCACTATGCTCTGACTTTCCGTCTGATTTTTAAAAATCCTTTGCTAGTTATTATTTCATCTCTGGACGTGATTAGCCGAAATGACTTTTAAATGGCCCTGCTTTTTTAAAAAAGGGTTCAAGCTCCTGAATTTCAGTACATTCATTGCGGCTGAGAAACCCATTAGCTACTGCTTTTGTATGAAAACCAAGGACACTGAATCCCAGTAAGTGGCCCCAAATAGAGTTTGTTTATTTATTTATGGCTGTGTTGGGTCTTCGTTGCTGCACGTGGGCTTTCTCTAGTTGTGGCGAGCGGGGGCTACTCTTCCTTGTGGTGCGCAGGCTTCTCATTTCAGTGGCTTCTCTTGTTGCGGAGCACAGGCTCTAGGTGCCTGGGCTTCAGTAGTTGTGGCACGCGGGCTCAGTGGTTGTGGCTTGCGGGCTGTAGAGCACAGGCTCAGTAGTTGTGGCACACGGGCTTAGTTGCTCCACGGCATGTGGGATCTTCCCAGACCAGGGTTCAAACCCATGTCCCCGGCATTGGCAGGCGGATTCTTCACCACTGCGCCACCAGGGAAGTCCCCTAGAGTTCTTCCCCCCCCCCCCCACGGTACGCAGGCCTCTCACTGTTGTGGCCTCTCCCGTTGCGGAGCACAGGCTCCGGACGCGCAGGCTTAGCGGCCACGGCTCAGGGGCCCAGCCGCTCCGCGACATGTGGGATCTTCCCAGACCAGGGCACGAATCCGTGTCCCCTGCATCGGCAGGTGGACTCTCAACCACTGCGCCACCAGGGAAGCCCCTAGAGTTCATTTTTCAAATGAACTTGCAGCAACTTTCCCACTGTTATTGCCTAAGTCTTTATAAACTTCTTATTCCCGGGGTACTTATATATATAAGTATATACACTTATATATATACACACACACGCACACACACCCCAATACACACACACACATATATATTCAGGCATACATACATACATATACAAATGTATATATATAATACATAAGTATATATAATAGAGAGGGATTATATATTATATGTAAGGTTATATAATATATATATTTGTATATTATAGTTTATAATTTTTAATATATTTATATAATGTAAATGGTTCTAAATAATACATATAATATACAGGCACACCTCCGAGATGCTGTGGGTTTAGTTCCAGACCACCACAACACAGTGAATTTCTAAATAAAGTCAACAGGTTGTTTTGGTTTCCCAGTGCATATAAAAGTTACGTTTAGAGTTGACTGTAGTCTATTAAGTGTACGATAGCATTATGTCTTTAAAAATGTCCATACTTCAGTTAAAAAATACTTTATTCTAAAAAATGATAACTATCATCTGAGCCTTCAGCGAGTCATAATAGCAACACTAAAGATCATGTGGGTCACAGACACCATAACAAATAAAATCATAATGCGACACAGAGACACGAAGTGAGAAAATACTGTGGGAAAAATGGCCCCGATAGACATGCTTGAAGCTCGGTTGCCACCAACTTTCAATTTGTAAAAAAACAAAACAAAACAAAACAATATCTGTGAAGTACAATAAAGCAAAGTGCAATAAAATGAGGTACGTTTGTATAGCATTATATATGACACATACAGGGTTTTATATATACATATGTTATGTATAATCCCTCTCTATAATATGTAAATATATATATGTCATATATATATATATAAAAATACATTATAGAGATGTTTATATTCCCAGAATCATGGATTGATTCCTGATTCTGTCCTTGTATGCTTGTTCTGTGTGTACACACGACCTCACTTCCTACTTTATACCTTATACTTCAGGTAATCTATATTTAAAAAGAAAGGAGTTTACTACTGTAGGGACAAAATAAGAACTGGCAAAGATGTGCTTTGTTTATCAATGCAAAGAACCTTCTGTCTTATTAATGACCTGTACCAGCTATACCAGTAGGGAAGTAGAACTTCTCTGGTGAACAGAACATGGTTTATAATTTCAGTTTAAATAAGATGACGTTGACCAAAATATTGTTAGCACCATTACTCTCTTGTATCCTTTCAAACTCAAGGTTTATTTTGGAATCTTTTCTTTAAAATCATCATTTCGATTTTTTTTTATCCTTCCTTGAGAGGAGAGGGAAAGTATTGCCAATTGGGCTTTGCATGTGACATGCAAACACATGTGGATTTGCATACATGTGGAACTAGAGCAGGAAGAAGATGTATATTAATACGAATGGACTAGTTTTGAATAGAGATCAACTTCTGTTCTAAGGCACTGGTACAAGAGTAATAAGATAATGTTTTCCTGGAATAGTCATGAATGACCCAAATTACACAGAAAACGGTCACACCTGTGTAATATCTTCATATCAAGAAACTGACGTAAAATATGGCACAAAGGAACCCATCTACAAAACAGTAACAGACTCACAGACATAGAGAACAGACTTGTGGTTGCCATGGGGGAAGGGGAAGGTGGAGGGATGGATTGGGAGTTTGGGATAAGCAGATGCAAACTAGTATACAGAGAATGGATAAACAACAAGGTCCTACTGTATAGCACAGGGAACCATATTCAATATCCTGTGATAAACCATCATGGAAAAGAATACGAAAAAGAATGTATATCTATACATATAACGAGTCACTTTGCTGTACGGCAGAAATTACAACACTGTAAACCAACTGTACTTCAATTTTAAAAAAAAAGGAAAGAAACTGATGGTATCTTTTGGCCAAAACTTGGTGAAGAACTCAAATCCTCAGTCCAGCAGCCTGTGAGAAACTGAATCCCACCAACCACCATGGGATAGAGGAAATGGATTCTTCCCCACTCGAGTCTTCTGCTGAGACTCCAGCTCCAGCTGACACCTGGATTGCAGCCTATGAACATCTTGTGGCAGAGGACCCAGCCAAGCTATGCTCCAGCTGTAGCCACTGTGTGTCCCAGCCTCGACATCTGATAATTTGTTACGCTGTGACAGACAGCTCATGTTACTTAAACACATAGGTATGTCTGCATGGATGCATGGATGTATATGCATGTGGAGGGCTGTAAACAAGCTGTAGCAATCAGGATCGTAAAAGAATGTTGATCAGGTCGAACCAAGAGGCTAAAGATTTTACAGTTTGCAGATGGTTGGGAGAGCTCTTCGAGAGACACCATAGATGAATGAACCAGAGGAAGAAGTACATCATCTGTTCACGACGGCTGACAAAAGGTATCAACTTAGGAAGAGGCGGAACTTGACAACCAAATCTGTACCTCCTGCATCCAGCAAAATAGATTTTCTGTGCTCTGGCTGAGAATTGTTTAACACTCATCAACACCCTTGATGTTTGCACAATTTGTCACATCAGGGAATGATTAGGGAACCCACCCTCTATATGGTCAGCTCTGTGCTAGCCAGGACGTGAGAGTCTTGGAGATACTAAGCAATTCCGATGGATTTATAATTTCTTGATATAATCACTCATTCCCTCCACATCCTCCTGCAGAAAAATTCATCATTCCACCTCCCCTCATTTCAAAGTATGTTGACCTTCTGACAGCACTTAAACCACCTACTCCCAGTGGCATACAGAGGGTGTGTGTGTGTCTGTGTCTGTGTATGTGCATGCATCTTGTCCACTGGACTGTAGGCTGCATTTAGATATCTATCCCTAATGCCTCACTTTAAAAATGTTTGCTATTTTTTCGAGTTACCATATGATCCAGCAATCCCACTCCTGGGCATATATCCAAAAAAGACAAAAACTGTAACTAGAAAAGATACACATACCCAAATGTTCATAGCAGCACTATTTACAATAGCCAAGACATGGAAGCAACCTAAGTGTCCATCAAGAGATGAATGGATAAAGAAGATGTGGTGCATATATACAACGGAATATTACTCAGCCATAAAAAGAATGAAATAATGCCATTTGCAGCAACATGGATGGACCTAGAGATGATCATACTAAGTGAAGTAAGTCAGACAGAGAAAGACAGATATCATATGATATCACTTATCTGTGAAATCTAAAAAATTATACAAACTTATTTATAAAACAGAAATAGAAAACATCACAGACATAGAAAACGAACTTATGGTTACCAAAGGGGAAAGAGGGGGAGGGATGACTTAGGAGTTTGGGATTAGCATATATAAACTACTATACATAAAATAAACAACAAGGTCCTACTGCATAGCAACAGGGAACTAAATTCAATTTCTTATAATAAGCTATAATGGAAAATAATCTGAAAAAATATATATAACTGAATTACTCTGCTGTACATCTGAAAGTAACACAACACTGTAAATCAACTATACTTCAGTTAAAGAAAAGGTGTGTTAATTTTAATATAACAAAATGAAATGTAACAAAAGTTGAATTTTGTTTCCTCTTTTTCAGTTCACTTTCATCTCATAAATTGGGCAGATTCATTCAAAAACATCAGTGGAAATTTACTGGGAAGGATAGATGTTACCTTGTCTTCCTACATCTCATTCCTAAGGGTTGAGATTTCCACCTTGGGTAGACCACAATTAAGTCATTTGCCAATGTGATCTAATCCCGTCTTACAGTCATGAGCCTTCTGATATAAAGTCACATGACTTTACTAATAACATGAAAGGGCTGAAGTCCCAGATCCACACAATCCCCTTGCCCACTGCATTGCCATTTTCTAGTCACGCTCGAACATAGCTAGCATGATTAAGGATTATAAACAAGCCCTCTCTGTTAGCAATTGGGGATCAAGAGTCTTTAATGGGGGCACCTAGCACACGGGTTGCAAGACTACAGAGGAATATATTTATTCCAAGTTGACCAATTTAAATAAAATAAGAATTACTTATAGATCATATTTTTTGTTATAAATTTATTATTATTTTTTTATTTTACTTTTGGCTGTGTTGGGTCTCCGTTGCTGCACGCAGGCTTTCTCTGGTTGCGGCGAGCGGGGGCTATTCTTGGTTGCGGTGCGCGGGCTTCTCATTGTGGTGGCTTCTCTTCTTGTAGAGCACAGGCTCTAGGCGTGCAGGCTTCAGTAGTTGTGGCGCGTGGGCTCAGTAGTTGTGGCTCGCGGGCTCTAGAGCGCAGGCTCAGTAGTTGTGGCACATGGGCTTAGTTGCTCCATGGCATGTGGGATGTTCCCGGACTAGGGCTCGAACCCCTGTCCCCTGCATTGGCAGGCGGATTCTTAACCACTGGGCCACCAGGGAAGGCCTAGATCATATTTTTTAATTCACATGAAAAGTGTGTTTCATAGTACTAAGGACAAATAATCTTTCCCTCACTCTCTCTCGGTCTCTCTTGCTTTTCCCCCTCTTCTCTCTCTCTCTCTCTCTCTCTCTCTCTCTCTCTCTCTCTCTCACACACACACACACACACACACACACACACACACATTTTTTTTAAGACCGGGCAGCAGGAAGCAGGGATTAGATCTTCGAGCAAGTTCTCCTGTTTCTTTCAGGGACCTCACAGGTCCTCCAGGCTTCAGGATGCATCTTGTTTCTCCCTTGAGAAGCCCTGGACAGCCTCAGACCTCAGCCTCTCTCAGACCCATCCATTTGTCCATGGGCACTTGGGGCTGCCCCTTCCAGGACAGCCTTCCCTTGGCCAGTCTCCAGGCCCCTGCAGCCACCCTCCCAAGCCTATAATGGTGGGGGAAGATGAGACTCAGAGGTTGAGGGGTCCCCAGCCTGAGATGCTTTTGGCCATAAACAATCACTGTGGGACCTCCCTCACGGTGCAGTGGTTAAGAATCCACCTGCCAATGCAGGGGACACGGATTTGAGCCCTGGGGTGGGAAGATCCCACATGCCATGGAGCAACCAAGTCCGTACACCACAACTACAGAACCTGTGCTCTAGAGCCCGCGAGTCACAACTACTGAGCCCACGTGCCACAACTACTGAAGCCCGAGCGCCTAGAGCCCGCGTTCTGCAACAAGAGAAGCCACTGCAATGAGAAGCCCGCGCACCGCAACGAAGAGTAGCCCCCACTCGCCGCAACTAGAGAAAGCCTGCACACAGCAACGAAGACCCAATGCAGCCAAAAATAAATTAATAAATAAAAATTTAAAAAATAAAAATAGTAAACATTTAAAGAAAAAGAAATGGGAAATGACAGTGACAAATAGTAATGGAAATTACAAGATTTGCATTCTCAACAGGGGTGATATATGTCACTTTCAAGGGGGTAAAAACTTGTTCTTAAGGGGCAATAAAAATCTTACTCTTTGAATATATATATAGATATATGTATATACACTCAGTTATATATATGTATATTTATATATACACTCAGAATAAGACATATATATATATATTCCATATATATGGATATATATGGATATATATTCCATAAGCAAATGTAGAGAATATCTGTGATCCATGGTATTAAAATAACATGGGGATGGGAAATTTGGAGAACACGTTTACAAATTCTCCCTAGGGGTAATGGGTGGATAATTAACAATAGCTTGATCAATACTGCTACAAGGCATCGAATCTATGAGAGAAGGGACAAATTATATATTAGTTTCTTCAAACAGCATCAGTAGCCACTTGCCAAAGTAAAGGAAGAAGAATTTATTAGTGTGTCCAAGCTCCACACACTGCAAGACACTTGAATGAGTTCCAAAAGTGGTATGAAGGCACGGTCCTCAAGACACGCTAATTTATACACATGGAAAACACATATGTGAAGCATGACATCACGCTGAAAAATATTTAACCATCGGGTTTCTGGGAAACCTGATATATCGATGATTTCCATGGTGAAATACTTGGATCTTGGCCAGTTTCCTATATGAACATGAAGTCCCAGAGCCTGGAAATTGGAAGATGTTCAGGGGTGTTTAATGATAGAGAATTTCCACCATGAAGCTACAGTAGGCTTAATAACCTCGAGAGCATGGAGAAGACCAAAATGCAGTAAAATAATTAGTCACTGATGAGTTTCGGGCATTTATTAGCATTTTAAATAATGTATTTAATTTTAAGATTATATAATTAAGTTTTTAATGGAGGGCTACCTTTATCAACCGCGTTTCAAAATTCCTAAATAGTGAGCCATTGGTGATCTCAAGCCAGAATGAACTGAGTCAGCCACACCTGCAGAGAATCAGGAGATGGTGTCCTTCATTGTATAGGATGTCCTCCGAGAACTTAAAAATTAATTAATGGATGCATCAGCTGTTCAAATTAATAGAAGGGTTCCAATTCTATTCCCTTCTGTCCTATCCATAACTACCTTTTTGTGGACCTGAACTCTTCTTTTGCTGAGTTTCTTTGGGTTTTGATGGCTTTTCACAAACTGACCTTGTTCCAGGTAGTTTTATTACTATATTATGTAAAATATTCCCATGAACGTGACTGGTCTTGTGTAAATCCTTTTAATCTGATATCTGTGTCCTTTCAGTATGGATCCAGAACTTTTTTTTAAAGCAACCATTCTTTCCAGTAATTGAGTTTTCATATTTAAAAAGACAGTCTCTTTAGCAAGCGGTGCTGGGAAAGTTGGATAGTCACATGTAGATCAGTGAAGTTAGAACATGCCCTCACTCCATACACAGAAATAAACTCAAAATGGCCTAAAGACTTTAACATTAAGACGTGACACCATAAAGCTCCTAGAAGAGAGAGAGCATAGGCAAAACATTCTCTGATATAAATCATACCAATGTTTTCTTAGGTCAGTCTTCCAAGACGACAGATATAAAAACAAAAATAAACAAATGAGGCCTAATCAAACTTACAAACTTTTGCATAGCAAAGGAAAGCAGAGACAAAATGAAAATGCAACCTACAGAATGGGAGAAAATATTTGCAAATGATGCAACCAGCAAGGGATTATTTTCCAAAATAAACAGCTCATACAACTCAGCAGCAATAAAACAAACAACCCGATCGAAAAATGGGCAGAAGACCTAAGTAGACTTTTCTCCAAAGAAGACATACAGATGGCCAAGAGGCACATGAAAAGATGCTCAACGTTGCTAATTATTGCAGAAATGCAAATCAAAACTACAATGAGGAATCTCCTCACACAAGTCAGAATGGCCATCATCAAAAAGTCTACAAATAACAAACCCTGGAGAGGGTGTGGAGAAAAGGGAGCCCTCCTACACTGCTGGTGGGAATGCATATTGGTGCAAACCCTATGGAGAACAGGATGGAGGTTCCTCAAAAAACTAAAAATAGAGGTAACACATGATCAATCTCACTCCTGGGCATATATCCAGACAAAGCTTTAACTCAAATAAATACATTCACCCCTATGTTCATAGCAGCACTATTTACAATAGCTAAGACACAGAAACAACCTAAATGTCCATCAACAGATGAATGGATAAAGAAGATGTGGTACATACATACAATGCAATATTACTCAGCCATAAAAAAGAATGAAATAATGCCATTTGCAGCAACATGGATGCAACTAGAGATGATCATACTAAGTGAAGTAAGTCAGAAAGAGAAAGACAAATACCATACGATAAAACATATGTGGAATCTAAAATATGACACAAATGAACCTGTCTCCGAAGGGGAAATGGACTCACAGACATAGAGAACAGACATATGATTGCCAAGGGGAGGGGGATGGGGGGAGACTGGCGCTAGTAGATGTGAGCTATTATATATAGAATTATAGATCTATGGATAAACAACAAGGTCCTACTCTATAGCACAGGGAACCACATTCAATACTCTGTGATATACCATCATGGAAAAGAATATTTTAAAAAGTATGTATATATATATGTATAACCAAACCATTTTGCTGTAGAGCAGTAATTAACACATTGTAAGTCAAGTATACTTCAATTTATAAAGTTAGTAAGTCTGCAAAATGAAACTTCATCAAACCTACCATGTGAACATGCACATTTAGATTTAAATAAAAATGCAGATTTGGTTATAATGTGATTGGTGATTGTTTCTTGTCTTCTCCTGAGACCCCCCAATTCTCCAAAGGAGATGGGGTCAAATTCTTTTGATTTGGAGGATGGGAGTGAGGATGATATGGGTGAGGGAGCAACTGAGGCACGGGATTTTATTAATAGGTTTAAGGAAAAGGTATTATTGGTTGCACTGGTAGTTCAATGCATTTGATACTATCATCCTATAATTTATAGACTGCACGTCTTCTTTTTAAGGATAATGTCTGAAGATTTTATAAGAACCTACTTTAGAAGTTTTATATTTCGACCCAATGGACAAAATGCAAGTGATAATTGTTCTAGGCATACAAAAGCTCCCTGCGTATTGAAGATTCCAGAAACAGCTCTTTACTCCAGTGAAACAATCCAGAATGAGAACACTGACCTGCCTCTCTCCAACTGGGGATGAATCAGGCATGGTTACAGCAGATATTCGGACTCAGCTGGAGTCATCACGAGAAGATTCTACATCTGTCAGTCTAACTCGAGGGATGTCCCTGGTGGTGCAGTGGTTAAGAACCCGCCTGCCAAAGCAGGGGACAGGGGTTTGAGCCCTGGTCCGGGAAGATCCCACATGCCGCGAAGCAACTAAGCCCATGCACCACAACTACTGAGGCTGCGTGCTGCAACTACTGAAGCCCGTGCACCTAGAGCCCGTGCTCCACAACAAGAGAAGCCACTGCAATAAGAAGCCCGCGCACGGCAAAGAAGAGTAGCCCCCGCTCGCTGCAACTAGAGAAAGCCCGCGCACAGCAATGAAGACCCAACTCAGCCAAAAATAAAAAAAATTAATAAATAAAAACAAAATCTAACTTGAGGGTTGGCAAACTTTTCATTTTTAATCATAAGCCAACGATATTAAATGATAATTAAAGAACACAAAATTAAAAGCAGTTTTTTTTCCGTGAGACTATGGAGGTTTGTTTTGTTGATGGAGAGGAATTGAAACATGTATCTCACACTTTAAAGGGATTAATAATGACAACACAGAATTTCCGTTGATTTTAGTAAAATCTTTTACACCATTCAGTTCTTACAATATCTCCCTCTTTCTCTTATTGAAGTAGACATTTCAGTAAAAGTAATGTCGTGATTGAATCTGAACATTTGCAATTAATGATTATTTCATTGCATGAGTGGAAAAAAAAAAAAAGACAGGCAGGAAACAACCGGTGAACTCAACTATAGGAATGTGCTAAATTTGATTTCTTCCATTCAGTGACACGGAGGATAAAATGCAGGAGGCTTTCACCGAGAAGACCAAGACTGTTAGGCAGATTGAAACGCTCTACTTCTACAAGGTCATTCATATTTACTTTCATATTTCATAGAGTGTCACTAGAAATGTTCTGTTGGTCAAGTTTGATGTTTTAAAAACACAGAAAGACACAGATGTAGAGAACAAACATATGGACACCAACAGGAGAAAGCAGGGGATGGGGGCGTGGGGTGGTGGTGGGATGAATTGGGAGATTGGGATTGACATATATACACCAATATGTATAAAACTGATAACTAATAAGAACTGCTGTATAAAAAAATAAAATAAAATTCAAAAAAAACACTTACAGTAACGATGTGACTTTTTTTTTTTTTTTTTTTGCTGTACGCGGGCCGCTCACTGTTGTGGTCTCTCCCGTTGCGGAGCACAGGCTCCGGACGCGCAAGCTCAGCGGCCATGGCTCACGGGCCCAGCCGCTCCGCGGCATGTGGGATCTTCCCGGACCGGAGCACGAACCCGTGTCCCCTGCACCGGCAGGCAGACCCTCAACCACTGCGCCACCAGGGAAGCCCTACATTTTTTAAAAAGCTGTGCAAAGCCCTTGGTTTTTCAATGGGGGATATTTCTGGGAAGGCAAATAACTGAGATCAAAGATCTTTCTGCTGCTTTTAATGGCAAGCTTATTATTTCTTTAACTGTGTTCTCATTTACCTGTGATTCACGGTGCACGGTTAGCCATTTTACTGGGGATGAACTTCAGAGAGCTACAGTTAAGCTATGAATGTGTTTAAAACAAGAAATGTGCTGGAGGCTATTTTGTCTCTATTTCCACAACAATGTAGAACCGCAGTGAAATATGTCTGTATGGTGATAAAGTCAATGAGCTTATCGCAGCACTTTGTGTGTGTTAAGAATAGGTAGGTAATGTGCATTGTATGTGTTTATTTCAGGGTGTGGATAACCTTTGTGTAACAGCAATCTTCGACCAGAAGAATCAGTCACGGAATACTTCCACTGCTTCCCAAATGTTTGCGCCCTTAACCGTCTTGACTTAATGAGCTTCTTACTGTTGTCAAATTGGTTCCCTCTTGGCAACATTGCATTTGCAGCAGACCTGAAGTTACAGAAGTGACCTCAAATGCACGTGGGAACCAAAAGATTCTCCCAGTCTGCACTGGTTGTTACCATATGGATGGAGTTGGCTACATGTGCCCTGGGAATTGGAGCACTACCCGTTTTAAGGATGGACAAATACAAGGACTCGGCATTTAGCTGAGAAAAAGAGTTTTCTGAAACCTACACAGCCGCCAGGAACCCAGCTTCATTTTAATGTTTGCAAATCTCACTGGAGGCGGCGGCCACGTTGCTCTGTGCGCTTTCATGACGCCTCTTCCTATCGAGATAAACAAACATATAACTTATTATAACCATTTGGAAGAGTGTCTTCCCTTGGGATTTGGAAAATAAGGAGGAGAGGACAAATGATCTCTTATAGTCCCATCTCACACTCAAGAGTCTTCTGGCTAAACCATGGGTTGAAAGACTCAAGTGTTTAATCCCCAAACAAATCCATACACAGCCCAAGGAAACACTGCCCTGAAAGGCAGTATTGGGGATTTATCTTAGAAAACCTGAAGCCAAAGACAGTCGATTCTGTTTCCCGGTAAGTCAGAGCTTACCCAAAGCTGAAATTAAGGTGTTTTTTGTTTCGTTTTGTTTTGTTTGTTTTTTAAAGAAGTGGACTGGCTGTCCTAATAGGTCTTCAGTGATCTGGATGGCAGATACACTCAAGTTGTTTTGGTAGACCTTGAAATTGCATAACCAATTTGGTCTGGCCGTTAAGTCAGTTTTGATTTGGTCTGGGCATTAAGAAAAGCTTCAACCAATCTGAATGATTTAACAAAAAACAAACAAAATAAACTTTTAAACTCAGTGTTGTGCACCATTTACAAAAAGTTTTGCTTTCAAGACTATAGAAAGAATAATAAACCACATTAAAGCTTTTTCCCCCAGAAACTCAAATATGAAGAATGATGTGAAGAACTCAATTTAAGAACGTTTTTCTCCACTTTGATGCGATGGGATTTCCCACCCTACATTTATGCTTTTCTTCCTCCCATTTCATTCTTTAAAAAATTTAGAGACGGGCTTCCCTGGTGGTGCAGTGGTTGAGAGTCCGCCTGCCGATGCAGGGGACGTGGGTTCGTGCCCCGGTCCGGGAAGATCCCACATGCCGTGGAGCGGCTGGGCCCGTGAGGCATGGCCACTGAGCCTGCGCGTCCGGAGCCTGTGCTCCGCAACGGGAGAGGCCACAGCAGTGAGAGGCCCGCGTACCACAAAATAAATAAATAAAATAAAATAAAAAATTTAGAGACAAAAATAGAAGAAACCTCTACCCATAGTTACACTGGGCCTTAAACACTGAAGTCATTTATTTAAACAAGGATTATCACTGTTCGGCTAGATAAGACTATTGCATGCATCCCCTACTCTAAATGCACTACCTGTTTCACTCTGCGGACAAAGCATCTAGCATGAAAAATGGACAACCCGATACCTCTTCATTCTCCGTGGGGCATCGCGTTTAACATAATTAACATGCACTTCCCGGAAGGATGGGTTTGCTCTATGCCATAAATTCCAACATAAACCGTCAGGATCACCATAGTTACCTGCAGCAGTAGACTCAGTGATGTGTGTGCCTAAAATATCTAGGAAAGTTGACTGTGGGGTTGGGCAGATTTTTTTTTAGCCAAGAGATAAAAGGGTAATGAAAAAAATTTTTAATTAAAAAATTACAATAATTTAAAACAAAAACATCAAGAGAGACTGGCATCATAAACTTTCAAAGTCATGGATTTATGCTCAAACGATCTGTCTGCTGATCATGAGAAAGAGGGTGCTTGCAATCTGCAGTTGTTTCCGAGGCCAAGGATGGGGAAAGCAGAAGTTTCTAGGGCAAATCTGGTTCCTTGAAGCACCCTTTATCAACTGACATCAACGTTTGAATTGAAGATTGAGTGCTGACCAGAGCACGGCAGAATGATTTTCACCTTGGGGGCAATCCCGTAGTGGCAACTAAAACTTGCGAATGATACCGTATCCATTAATTACTCATAAAAGTCAGAATGAAAGACAGTCAATATAGTCAAACTCCATTTCTCTCTGGGGGTGCTTTTAGCAATGATTGGAAGACATTTCCTCATTCGAGGATCGAAGAATCGTATCCGAGCCACATCCTTTCTGTAGACTCTGCATTTGCAGGAAACAGCACAGAGCGCAAAGATGGTCTCTCTTTACGTGCCTTTGGCTTTTCTGATGAAAAATCCACAGAACTGGGCAAGAGGGGTATTACTATCATCATGTCATTTCACACAGGAGTTGTTGCTTGAAGGTGCACAATAAACGTGTGTGAATTAGGTCTCAAATCCTGTTTTTCTGATTGTACCACAGAAATGCTGTTCCTCTTGAGGTTGTAAAATGTTTTAAATGTTATTTAAAAAATAAGCCAGCAGTGATCTTCACATACCGGGTGTCGAGAATCATAGCAAAGGAGAACCTTATTCTTAAAAAGAAGGTTTGGAAAACAACGGTCCCTGGCAAAGTTTAACATCTACCTGTATCTGTATGGCTACAAGCTTGGAAAGGATTGTACGTTTTCGATGGTGAAGAATAAACATAAGAATCTTTGCTGACCCACGAAAATCATATGAAATTTTAATTCTGGCGTCCACCAATAAAGCTTTATGGGCACACGGCCATGCCCGCCCATGCTTCTCTGTGCTGCGTGGATGCCTTCATGCTGCCCTGGAAATTGGGAAGTTGCAAGAGACCAGAAAAGTCTAAAAGAGTCACGATTCCTGCCTTCACAATCCAGCTTTAGGGAAATACCTTGAAATAAATACCTCCTCGGGTGTGAAGGGTGCTATCTCTGGGCCTGATCTGGAAAGAGAAAGACACAAGAAAGCAAAAAATCAAGTGTCCTCCATCACTGAAGGATCTGGGGTTTCCAAGGACAGGTCAGAGGGCGAGTGCCGGGAAAAGATACGTCAGGGACGAGAGTCGGGGTGGGGGAGTAGCTTGGGAAGATGCTGGAGCGGAACATCCATCCAAGTAGAAGGAGGCGGACGGTGTAGAAGTTCATGGTCAGCATGAAATTCCCGAGTTGCCAAGGACAACCAAAGATTGTTAAGATCAGAGCTTCCAATATTTATTTCATAGGAATTGGTCCTGATGTCCTCTCTCCTCAATGCCCTACACTTCCCATGGTCTTGGAAGACACCTTCCATTGGAAGGTCTTGTCGACTGGAAAAAAAAATGCACAACCTAAAATTTGAGAATTATGGTTTATTTGGCGGACTTCCTGAGGTCTTAAGCCCGAGACGCAGCCTCTCAAACAGTTCTGAGGGACTGCCCCTAAGAGGTGAGGGGGGAGCCAGGATATACAGGAGTTTTCGCAACAAAAACCAGGTAGAACATCAAAAGATTACTGTTGATTAAAGAAACCAGGCATCTCGAGGAAATGGATTTAGCATTTTTCTCTGTATGGGAAGATGCAAGAGGTTGGGCTCAGTGAAATCAGTCCTCTGATATGCACCTCAGTTATCTTGGGCCAGGAGCCTGCTTTTCTCCATCCCGAGTCCCCTCACGGTGCCCAGTCTGGGGCAGCTACGGTGGTTGATGGCTCGATGGCTGCAACATCCTTTGTTACTGACAGGGCAGGCGCCGGTTTTTGTCCACAGTCTGAAGTTACTGAGGGAGGGGCTGTGCGTGACAAAGAAGCCATGGCAAGTGCAGCTCCAGCCCCAAGCACTGACTGCTCCGAGTCTGCAAGGCCCCGCGACCCTATGAGAATGGTGGTGGGCCATCAAGGCAGAATATGGGATGAGCTCCCTGATCCCTCAAGAGGCGCCTCAAAAGACAGGAGGATTTAGGGGCAGGCTTGCCGGTGACGCCCAGTTACATTCTGCGGTTACAAAGTGGAAAATACTCAGGTACGTGGCCTGCATAATGGCAATTATCCAATTATTAACTTGAATTTGACCTCTTCTCTTAGCTATTAAATGTTCGGAGCACCTACGCCTGAATCACTCTCCAAATATATTTTTGGATACAGAAAGGAGATAGGAAAATAATCATGTTTTCCAAAAGTACCAAATGGATTCTGAAGAAAATCTAATTTCAGAGAAAATAATTAAATGAATGCTGTTTTCTCTTTAATTGCTTCACACTTACAATCAAGTGTGCTTGGGTTAATACTTTTCGACTTCTAATTGAATTTTCACTGTTCCTTTTTTTGTTTGTTTGTTGTTTTTGCGGTACGCGGGCCTCTCACTCTTGTGGCCCCTCCCGTTGCGGAGCACAGGCTCCGGACGCACAGGCTCAGTGGCCATGGCTCACGGGCCCAGCCGCTCCGCGGCATGTGGGATCTTCCCGAACCGGAGCACGAACCCGTGTCCCCTGCATCGGCAGGCGGACTCTCAACGACTGCGCCAACAGGGAAGCCCACAGTTCCTTTTATTATAAGATGAGGTTATAAGGAAAGGTGCTGACTTTTCAGGTACCATATGGTTTCTCTAGACTATTAGGCAATGTTTGAGGGGCCCAAAAGATGTTTCTAAGACTAATGCTTGTTTTGAAAAGGAAGATTCTACAGGTAAACTTGTGAGAAGCACAGCAATGAAGAGCAAATGCTTCTATCGGAGAAGAAAATGAATCAATAATCCAAGTAGTGACAACTGGGCAGCCCTGTTTCCCTATGATTTCGAAGTCCAGAGCCCAGGGAAACACAACAGGCTGACCATGCTATGCTATACTCAACACAGATAAACATGTTTCAGAAACTATGATCCAACCTGTGGAAAATCAGAATTTATGAGAAAACCTGAATAATTTTAGGTCTGTATGAACAGTAACAGTAGGTAGTGGCTATCATTGCCCTGAGAAATGTGTGAATTTAAGTTTCCAGAAGGCTTGTCCTCAAACCAAGAATTTAAAATCATTCTTCCATGTTTCCTAATAATGACTCAAACACTTTTTTCTCCATTCCATCTTCCATCCAGTGCGCCCTGCATGTGTTCATATGTAGCGGTGGCACTATGATATAGTTAGATTCTGTATATATTTTACACTTTTTTTTTTTTGGCCACATTGCACAGGTTGCAGGATCTTAGTTCCCCGACCAGGGACTGAACCTGGGCCCCTGGAAGTGGAAGCACGGAGTCCTAACCATTGGACCACCAGGGAATTCCCTATTTTATACGTTCTGATTGTTGATATTTAATATAATCGCACAATGGATAGTAAACGATGTCTTGATGGTTTCGATTCTTCGGATTTTTTTTTTTTGAGCTGTCTTTTGTAGCACATGATTCAGATCAGCACAGGTTAAATTTTGTAAATGATTCAGATGCCCTGCAAAAATAATACGTAACGTCTTTTTTGGTTATATATATATTTCACTATCTTTGGGGGAATCTATCAATTAGATTAAGCTTCTTAATTACAACCTTCCAGGTTTTATCCTTGCTTTGTTTTTTGTTTCCTTTCGCAATACTTGAGATGCATTTAATTCTCCCACTAAAGATATGTTTTAAAAATACCTTTGGGGGATTCTGTCATTTTAAGCTTTACGTACGTCAAGACCGCTGTCACCATGAGAAAGCAAGTTTGAGATTACCGTGATTTTTAGTAGGATGATTTTCAGACTATGTGATATACCTAAACTCTATTCCCTGCTTTTGGTTTCAAGTCAATTGTATGTCAGTTTCATTTTGGTTATTTTTTTTCCGGGTGTGAGATTTCCATTTCTATCATTTTCACACTCTTTTTGTCATTTTGTTATAGGTATGTCACCAGTAAATCATTTAGAGATGCGTTATTATTTTATTTAGTTAGTTTTAATCCAAGCAGAGTATGTGTGCCTCTTACTACGTTGAAGAGGTTTAAGCTTTTATATCTATGGTGATGACTGACGTAATTGTACATATTCCTACTATTTCAAATTGTGTTTTCGTGTCTCACCCTGCCCTTTATCTGGCTTTTTAAAATTTTTATTGGAGTATAGTTGCTTTACAATATTGTGCTAGTTTCTACGGTAGAGCAAAGTGAATCAGCTATACGTATACATATGTCCCCTCTTTTTTGGATTTCCTTCCCATTTAGGTCACCACAGAGCACTGAGAAAGTTCCCTGTGCTATACAGTAGGCTCTCATTAGTTATCTATTTTAGACGAAACTGGGTCACTTGTAGAGACGTGGATGGACCTAGAGACTGTCATACAGAGGGAAGTAAGTCAGAAAAAGAAAAACAAATATATATTAATGCATATATGTGGAATCTAACAAAATTCGTACAGATGATCTTACTTATAAACCAGAAATAGAGACACAGACATAGAGAGCAAATGTATGGATACCAAGGGGGAAGGGGGGTGGGTGGGATGAACTGGGAGACTGGGATTGACAGATATACACTATTTTTATTTTTATTTTTATTTTTTGCGGTATGCGGGCCTCTCACTGCTGTGGCCTCTCCCGTTGCGGAGCACAGGCTCCGGACGCGCAGGCTCAGCGGCCATGGCTCACGGGCCCTGCCGCTGCGCGGCATGTGGGATCTTCCCGGACCGGGGCACGAACCTGCGTCCCCGGCATTGGCAGGCGGACTCTCAACCACCGCGCCACCAGGGAAGCCCAGATATACACTATTGATACTATGTATCTGGCTTCATTTTATCTGTCTTCTTGACGTCTGGTGATTTTCTTCATTGTTGGATTGGTTTCCTTACTTTTTCCTACTTGTTGTTTTAAATATTCAAATTTCCAATCTCTTAATGAACTTCAAAGCTCGTCGGTATGATGATCCTCTTTCTGCAGCAGACAAGGGCGGCAACATACTCCACCGAGTCAGATACCTACCCCCGCCCCCATTCCTTATTCATATTAGTTAGCATTTCTACTCCAGCTTAGATATTAGTATAAAAAAAATTATTTTGGGCTGCGCCACCCAGCATGTGGAATCTCAGCTCCCTGACCAGGGACTGAACACGCACCCCCTACACTGGAAGCATGGAGTCTTAACCACTGGACTGCCAGGGAAGTTCTTTTTTTTATATATATATAAGATTTAAATATTGTATTACAACTGTTTTTGCAAATTAATACATATTTATTTATAGATTTACCACTACGGCTCATAGTGGTCTTTCCTTATCTTTCACATTGAATCCAGTATTTCCTATCATGTTTATTACTCTGGGCTAAGGTATATCTTCTCATAGTGTCTTTATAAAGGATCTTTGCGTAAAACATTTTTTAGAGTCATTTATGCATGAAGAATATCTCTATTTCTTTTATTCGCTGTTACATTATCGATGGTTGTGACTGGAGTTTTATATTCTCAGATTTTGTGCACACACAGTTCCAATACACTGGCTATTTCTAAGGTGACCCCAATGATCCCGGCTTCCTGCTGTTCATAACTTTGTGTGATCTCCTTCCATAGAGTGTCGGTGGTCAAGGAGATTTGTTTCTAGACATGGAAAATTTTAAGGGAGATTGCAGACAGTTCCACATTAACTGACTTTGAGTTCATCTACAGGAAGGTTATCATGGGTGGGTCTGACTTTATCCCATGGTAGGTTTCAAAGGAGAGAATGGGTCCTCCCTAAGAGAAAGGCTCTCCCTGTGGGTTGGTGAAGTTGAAGACATACTGGAGATGTCTTGGGCTCCACCTGCGCTGGACAGATTGTAAGAAGACCCCCAGTGGCCCCCCATCTTCTGGTCTACCTTCTTGTATACGTCCCTGTGCTTGGGCGTGCCCAGGATCTCAGGGTGTGACTTCCCTCTTTCCTGATGCTACATCACACTCCATCTTGCTAGCAGACGCTCTTAGAGACATTCTTTCTCATGCTGAAGAAGCAGGGGGTCATGATGCTGGGCCCACACGGTGAGCTAATGAGTCTGGCCTCTAGGATATGAGCGTGGCCTCTGCCTGAGAGTCAGAAATGGCCAGAGCGTTCAGTTCTACAGCCACAAGGAAAGTTAACTGGGTCCTTCTCCTCTTGAACCTCCAGATGAGAACACAGCCGACCAAAGGCTTGATCGCTCCCTTGTGAGACCCTGAACGCCACACTCACCCAAGCTGTGCCCACATTCCTGACCCGTGGAGACTGTGAGATGATGGATGATTTAATTTAATAAATGCTTTAAGCTGCTACGTTTTGGGATGACTGTCACACAATCAGCAATAGTTAAGGAGTCCATGAATGATCCCATTACAACGTCCATGAAGCAGAGAGTGGAAGACCTTGGTTCTGAATCCAAACAGCCTTTGCTTCTCTCTGACTTATTCTGCTCCATCTATCAACTGGGATGAATAACAGCCCCTCCACCCTAGAGTCATTATACAGATGGTGTTGATTTTTAGAGCCCTGCCCGAGGGACCTAGGGTATATATTTAATAAAGCTATCATTATCATTTCATTGTGCTGATTATTATTCCAGGAACTGAACATGCAGGTTAACGTTGCTCCACTAGTATTTTTTCTACTTCTTAGATCAAACAGGAATCTTACTCAGACAGGAAGGGCTTCCCTGAAGAGCCACGCTTTCAGAACCTGGGACCCTCTCTGGGTTACGTGATAGGTTTAAATATCAGGTCTCTACTCATCCAAGGTCTCTGTAATTACGTGCCTTTTACACTCACCCCCAAACTTCAACAATCTATTGATGTTTGAAGTGAGCGCATTGATTTTTTCTCTCTCTCTTATATTACAATGCCAACGGCTTTTAATAAATGAGCGGGTGGCCTTTATGTGAACTAACACAAGTCCCCTTGATGGGGCAGCTATTAAGAGAGCAGCCAGACAGATAAGCAGAATCATTGCTAAGGCTCTGGCATTGAAACTCTGGTCATCTAGGCTTGTAAATGCTTTGACCGTGACCCCCGACCAAAATCCAAAATATAATGCTCTCCTCTAATTATGCAACTCTTTTTTTTTTTTTTTTTTTTTTTTTAACGGTACGCGGGCCTCTCACTGTTGTGGCCTCTCCCGTTGCGGAGCACAGGCTCCGGATGCGCAGGCTCAGCGGCCGTGGCTCACGGGCCCAGCCGCTCCGCGGCATGTGGGATCTTCCCAGACCGGGGCACAAACCCGTGTCCCCTGCATCGGCAGGCGGGCTCTCAACCACTGCGCCACCAGGGAAGCCCATAATTATGCAACTCTTAACGTCATAAATTTTTAAAAATTCTAATTGCTTGTGCGTGACTAGCCTTTGTGTTATTTATGAAAATTTCTTATGTTCCCAAGTTACTTGATTTTATACAAGGAAATCTTCAACTTTCCTTATGTAAATGAGTACAGCCACTGTGGCAAACAGTATGGAGACTTCTCAAAAAACTAAAAATAGAGCTACCATATGACCCAGCGATTCTATTCCTGGGTATATATCCGGAAAACACAAAAACACTAATTTTATTTTATTATTATTATTATTTTTGGTCACACCACGTGGCTTGTGGGATCTTAGTTCCCCAACCAGAGACTGAGCCCACGCCTTCAGCAGTGAAAGTGCAGTCCTAACCACTGGATTGCCAGCGAATTCCCCTAAAACACTAATTTTAAAAGATACATGAACCCCCGTATTTATAGCAGCATTATTTACAATTGCCAAGACATGGAAGCAACCTAAGTGTCCATCAACAGAAGAATGGACAAAGAAGATGTGGTGCATATATACAATGGAATATTACTCAGCCATGAAAAAGAATGAAATAATGCCACTTGCAGCAACACAGATGGACTTGGACGGTATTATGCTAAGTGAAATAAGTCAGACAGAGAAACATAAATACTGTATGATCTCACTTACATGTGGAATCTAAAAAATACAACAAACTAGTGAATGTAACAAAAAAGCAGCAGACTCACAGATACAGAGAATGAAGCAGTGATTACCAGGGGGAAGGGGGAAGGGGGAGGGACAAAATATGGGTGGGGGATTGAAAGGTACAGATTATTAGGTATAAAATAAGCTACAAGGATATATTGTACAACATGAGGAATATAGCCAATATCTTATAATAGCTATAAATGGAGAATAACCTTTAAAAATTGTGAAACAGCATATCATATACATGTAGTTATATAATAAGAAGAAAGAAAGAAAAAGAAAGAAAAGAAAGAAAGAGAGAGAAAGGGGAAGGAAGGAAGAAGGAAGGAAGGAAAGAAAGAAAGAAAGAAAAGAAAGAAAGGGAGAGAGAGAGAAAGGGAAAGGAAGGAAGGAAGAAAGGAAAAAAAAATCATGCTATGTTGTGTCTGGGGCTAGGACTTTCTCTTTAGCTCTCAGCCACTGTTTAATTCTAAACATGAGACTATTTTTTTACATTTTGAATTTTTATTTAATTTTAATTTTTATTGGCTGCACCGCATGGCTTGCACGATCTTAGTTTCCTGACCAGGGATTGAACCCATGTCCCCTGCGGTGGAAGCGTGCAGCCTTAACCTCTGGACCACCAGAGAAGTCCCTACACCTGAGACTATTTAAAAAAAATACTGATATGTATGACCTCTGCCTTACCTTTTTTTTTTCTAGACACAGGCCGACTTCTCTTGTGACTGTAAAGATATAATAATTCCTAGGGTGCCTTATGCTTTCACTCAAACTGGATCCTAATCATTTTTGAAACAGTCATGGCCCCAGAAGGGAGAAAAAGAGTCATTTGAAAGTTGACGGCTTTTTTTTTTTCTCCCTGAATTGATGGAGCCTTAACTTCTCATTTGATGGAGAACAGCTCCACCTCTGGAAAAACAGACATGCTTTCTTGCATGGAAGTGTTTAAACACAAGGACGCCTGGGTTCTTCTGGGTTCACTGAGAAGGAGATTCCAAGATGCACACTTGCAGAAGCAGACAAGACGTGACTCAACTGGAAAGGATTGTTTCAGGAGAAAAACCCGTGTGAGGGAAGATGGCAGAGGATCTGGGTAAGGCTGGGAGACCCAGCAGAGCTGAACGCAAAGTCTGACTTCTAGCAGAAGAGACAGGAAGGGGGTAGGAAGATTGGGAAAGGTGGTCTCGGGGTCTTGAAGCCAAAGGTGATCATCAGAGGAGTCTTTTGTCTCCCCAGAACTGTCCTGCCTGACACACTCGGGCATTAGGGGGCAATTAGTCTGGGGGAAGTATGGCCACCATACAAACGAGGTGATGGCTTTCGGAGCACAGCCGCTGGAGCCCCTGGCAACCACACTCTCTGCAGTGGAGGACCTGAGAACCACATTTTTATAGCTCTTCAAGGGGCATTTAGTCGCAGAGTTTCTCCTGGACCCACAGCACCTGATTCCAGAGCGTGGAATTGCAATGCAGGTGCACCCAGGAAGCTGATTCCTTTTTTCTTCTTTTTTTCTGTATTGTCAGCCTCAACTGCTTTAACATCAAGTTTTGTGTAGTGTCCCAGCTTAAAATTTGCTGAGCTGCGGGAACTTGAAGGTCCAGCATGTGTCCAGGCTTGGTATAGTGGCGGCCCTAAGGATGCCTGGCCTGACAGGGCAGCAGGAGGGGCCCATACAGAAGCTGAAGGCTGACCACTCAGCTGCCCTGCTGGCAGGGGCTGGGGGAGACGGGGCCAGACCTCTGGGGCTGGGTGCCTACTCTTTGCAGATGGCTAGCTTTGGGAGAAATGCAGTACCATGCCGGACTTCCTGCCGGACCCTCACGTGTGAGTCTCCTGGTTATATTTTGTTTTATGCTCTCCTTTTTCCCAGTAGGGGCAACTCACATACATCCACTGAAACGGCCTCATTTATTCTCTAAGATTGTGTCTACCAGAAATAATAAAATCTCACTGGGAATGCACATTCAAATTCTTATCTAAAGAGCATGGTTTTCTTCTAGAGACTGCTGCTCTATTTTGTGAACTTCCACAGAGCTGGGCAGTGGGGTCCGTGTCAACCTTTCACATTTAGGTTTTGCTCTAATATAATTTCTCCAGGGAGGTCCAGCATGTTTTTCTTGAAATTTCTTGAGCTTAGCCTCATCCGCAATTCAGATGTTCTGCCCATGACCAAGGAACTCGATTTCTCCTTCTTCATTGTCAGCCATAGACGTTCTGGAGTGGTATCACAGTCCTGGTTGAAATGTATCCTCTCTCAGTTCTGGAGGCTAGAAGTCTGAGATCTAGGTGTGGGCAGGGTTGGTTCCTTCCAGGGCTGTGCCAGAGAACCTGTTCCATGCCCTTCCCCTAGATTCTGGTGGACTACTGGCAATCTTTGGTATTCCGTGGCTTTTAGAAGCATCACCCCGATATCTGCCATCAGAGTCACACTGCATTCTTCCTGCGTCTGTGTCCAAATTTGTTCTTTGCATAAGGACAGCAGTCCTATTGGACTAAGCCCATCCTAATGACTTCATCCAAATTTAAATACACCTTCACTGACCCTATCTCTAAGTAAGGTCACTTTCTGAGGGACCTGGAGTTAGTCAGGTGTTCAAGTATGAGTTTTCAGTGTTAACCCACAACTCCAGTGAATCAGACATAACTCACCATTTCAGGACCCGACTTCAGCCATGACTGGGTTGCCCAGGGATGCTCAAAACTTGGCAAAAGAGCGGCTCGATTCCATGACAAAAGCTGGCTCAACTTTTGAAAGAAGCATCCTGCTTCCGCCTTGCCAAGCTGTCAGATTTCCTGAATTACACAGCACAACCTCCGAAATTCACTTGGTATCTAGAAATTATCCCAAGTCTGGCTGATCAAAGAAGCTGTGCTGAATGCCAAAGGTAATGAGTTCAAATTTGCACCGTTGTATTATCCACCTTGGGAACTCTTCACTTTTTAATGTAGCATGACTATATAGATGTCAAGTCCTTTATTTTCTGCACATTCCTCACGTGTGTTTTTAACAGTTACAGCCTGTCTCCTCAGCACCAGCATTGACAATTGTTGGCACTCGAGAATATTTTAAGTTTGTCGTGCTTCCTGGCAGAATTTTTAGAACCTGGATCAAAACCTGCACGGCTAAGAACTCACGATTTTCCCTTAGTAGTTATTTAACCCAAGTTTCATGGTCCATATTTACTACTAATGATTCCTTGTGTATCTATAAGCATAAAACACAGGTTTAAAAGTGTGCTCAGTAATTAAGTCAGTAGTTATATAACCGTGTGTGTGGACGTGGCAAATTTTAACCCAGGCCTCAAAATGTAGGTTTCTTATGTAAAAGGTAGAGGTTAGGATGGGTAATCTTAAGAACTGGACGTTTCCAAGATATTTCATACCTTCGAGGAAAGGGTGAGATTTTCTTTGTCCAGAGATGAACTCATGATTTATCTGTATCATACATGGACTTGCATGTGAAGCAGCATTTAATTTTAAATTACTACTTCAGCAAAAGGGATGCAAATGAGCAGAGTCCACCTACAGAATCCAGCAAGTCTCTTCTGTAGACTGCCACAGAAAGCCCATGGCTATTTTATTAAAATGGAACCCAGTATGGCATTGTGTTAACGGAAGGAATTCAAGAGCATTTAACTGGCGATTTTAACTGACAGAGCACAAACGGGAAAATTAAAAGTCCAAGAATACACAGTTATATAAGCAAGAATTAAACATTCTTGGAGAGCAGATTCAGTTACTGTTCTCTAGAGGCTGATACAAATTTCTCTTCTAAGCTTCTGGAAATAGTGTAGGTTGGTATACAGTACACACGTGAACGCGCGCACACACACACAGGCAATCTTTTTCATGGCTGCCTAATATTCCATTTATGAATGACTGTCATTGGACTTCCATCAATGGTCATTTCGTGGTTTTCTGCACTATTACAAAACAGTTCTGTAGTGTATGCACCCTAAAACATAGATCTCTCTGTCACATGGGTGTGTGTATTTCTGAGTGCGTCCCTAGAAGTGGAAGGAGATGCTGACTCACAGGCCGTGTGCATTAATTTTATTTTTATTGGGGTATAGTTGTTTTACAAGGTTGTGTTAGTTTCTACTGTACAGTGAAGAGGAGTTCCCTGCACTATAGAGCAGGTTCTCATTAGTTATCTATTTTATACATATTAGTGTATACATGTCAATCCCAATCTCCCAATTCATCCCAGCACCACCACCCACCCCCATCTTGCCTCCCTTGGTGTCCATACATTTGTTCTCTACATCTGTGTCTCTATTTCTGCCTTGCAAACTGGTTCATATGTACCATTTTTCTAGATTCCACATATATGTGTTAATATACGATATTTTTCTCTTTCTGACTCACTTCACTCTCCGCATGACAGTCTCTAGGTCCATCCACGTCTCTACAAATGACCCAGTTTCATTCCTTTCTATGGCTGAGTAATACTACATTATACATATGTACCACATCTTCTTTATCCATTCATCTGTCGATGGACAATTAGGTTGCTTCCATGTCCTGGCTATTGTAAATAGTGCTGCAATGAACATTGTGGTACATGACCTCTTTTGAATTCTGGTTTTCTCAGGGTATATGCCCAGTAGTGGGATTGCTGGGTCATATGGTAATTCTATTTTTAGTTTTTTAAGGAATCTCCATACTGTTCTCCATAGTGGCTGTATCAATTCACATTCCCAACAACAGTGCAAGAGGGTTCCCTTTCTCCACACCCTCTCCAGCATTTTAAAATTTTTATTTATTTATTTTTGGCTGTGTTGGGTCTTTTTTGCTGTGAGTGGGCTTTCTCTAGTTGCAGTGAGTCGGGGCTGCTCTTTGTGTGGTGCGCGGGCTTCTCATTGCGGTGGCTTCTCTTCTTGGGAGCATGGGCTCTAGGCACGCGGGCTTCAGTAGTTCCAGCACATGGGCTCAGTAGTTGTGGCTCGCGGGCTCTAGAGCACAGGCTGAGGAGTTGTGGCGCACGGGCTTAGTTGCTCCACGGCATGTGGGATCTTCCCGGACCAGGGATCGAACCCATGTCCCCTGCATTGGCAGGTGGATTCTTAACCACTGTGCCACCAGGGAAGCCCTGCAGCATTTATTGTTAGTAGATTCTTTGATGACGGCCCTTCTAACTGGTGTGAGGTGCTACCTCACTGTGGTTTTGATTTGCATTTCTCTAATAGTTAGTGATGTTGAGCAGCTTTTCATGTGCGTCTCAGCCATCTGTATGTCCTCTTTGGAGAGATGTCAACTTAGGTCTTCTGTTCATTTGTTGATTGTACCGTTTGTTTTTTAAGGGTGAATCTTCTTTGCCGAATTTCCCTCTCAAGGGGCTGATTCACGCTTTTACACACTTATTATCAAAACATCTCCTAGGTGTTGTCGATTTTTTAGTTATCTATCGGAAGGTTAAAAATATGGGTTCCCACCCACGTTTGGATTTGCATTTCTTCCCTTATGAGGGAAAAAGAATTTTTTCACTTATTTAAATTTATGTGTATTTCTGTTCTTCTCAAACTCCCTGTTCAGGCTTTGTTGTTTGTGGTTAATATTCTGGACATATTTTAAGTATGGCAGCCCACAGTCTGTTATATAGTTTAATGGTTAGTGTTATGTGTTGCATTAGTCTGCTAGGATTGTCATAACAAAGTACTCCAGACCAGGTGGCTTAAACAACAGACATTTATTCTCTCCGTCCTGGAGGCTGGAAGTCTGAGATCCAGGTGTGGGCAGGGCTGGTTCCTCCTGAAGCCTCTCTCCTGGGCGTGTAGATGGCTGTCTTCTCCCTGTGTCCGTCTGTGTCCTAATCTCCTCTTCTTTTAAGGACACCAGTCCTATTGTATCACGATCCACCCCAGTGGCCTCATTTACCTTCACCCCCTCTTTAAAGACCCCATCTCCTAATACAGCCACATTCTGAGCTTCTGGGGCTTAGAGCTTCAGCCTGTGAATTTGGCGGGGGTGGGCACAATTCATCACATCACATGTTAGCTGGGTTAGGCTATAGTTCCCAGTAGTCTAATCAAACACTAGTTTGTATGTTGTTGTGAAGGTATTTGATCGATGTGGTTAACATCCAGAATCAGTAGACTTTAAGAAAAGCAGAGTGGCAGGGGGGGATAAATTGGGAGATTAGGATTGACACATACACACTACTATATATAAACCAGATAACTAATAAGGACCTAGTGTATAGCACAGGGAACTCTACTCAGTACTCTGTAATGGCCTGTATGGGAAAAGAATCTAAAAAAGAGTGGATATATGTATATGTATAAATGATTCACTTTGCTGTACACCTGAAACTAACACTACGTTGTAAAGCAACTATATGCCAACATAAACCTTTTTAAAAAGATGCAGGAAAAGCAGATTACCCTTGACAATGGAAGGGGTTCTTTCCTGGTCAGCTGAAAAGCCTTGAAATTAGAGGTGAGATTTCCCACAGAAGAAGATATCCTGTCTCAAGACTAAAACATCAGCTCCTGCCTAACTTTGCAGCCTGCCTTACCGATTTTGAATGTCACAGCACCCGCAAACGTGGGAGCCAATCCCTTGAAAGAAATCCTAGGTGTGATCTATAAAATAAAAAGTGTATATAACGTATAATAGATAATATACTTTTGTGTTTATAATATAAATATACGTGATATGTATATACATCTTTAGATAGATAAATAAGAGTTATCTCCTACATATATATAAACCACATATTATATGATATAAGATACGGATCAAGGTGTTTTGGGGGTTGGTTCCTTCTGGGGGCTGGGAAGAAGGACCAGTCCCAGACCTCTGTCATGGGCTTGTTTTTGGTTTTATTTTCTTAATATATTTATTTATTTACCTATTTATTTATTTTTGGCTGTGTTGGGTCTTCATTGCTGCACGGGCTTTCTCTAGTTGCAGCGAGCGAGGGCTACTCTTTGTTGTGGCGGGCGGGCTTCTCATTGCAGTGGCTTCTCTTGTTGCAGAGCACGGGCTCTAGGCGCACGGGCTTAAGTAGTTGTGGCGCACAGGCTTAGTTGCTCCACGGCATGTGGGATCTTCCTGGACCAGGGCTTGAACCCATGTCCCCTGCACTGGCAAGTGGATTCTTAACCCCTGCACCACCAGGGAAGCCCTGTGCATGTTTAATATATAGAACTTAATGACATGTGGAGATGGTGTCTACTCCCATGAAACCATCGCCACAATCTCTGCCATAAATGCAGCTATCACCTCCAAAAATTTCCTCCCATTCTATTTATTACTACTACTTTTTGTGTGTGATAACATTGAACATAAGATTTATCCTTGGGCTTCCCTGGTGGCGCAATGGTTGAGAGTCCGCCTGCCGATGCAGGGGACACGGGTTCGTGCCCCGGTCCAGGAAGATCCCACACGCCGCAGAGTGGCTGGGCCCGTGAGCCATGGCCACTGAGCCTGCGCGTCTGGAGCCTGTGCTCCGCAATGGGAGAGGCCACAACAGTGAGAGGCCCGCGTACCGCAAAAAAAAAAAAAAAAGATTTATCCTTTCAGTACATTTTTAAGTCTATAATACAGTATTGTTAGCTATAGGCTCTATGCTGTACAGTAGATGTCTAGGACTTAATTTGTCATGTATATGACCAAAACTCGGTATCCTTTGAACCCTCCTACACTGTTGGTGGGAATGTAAGTTGGTGCAGCCGCTGTGGAGAACAGTATGGAGGTTCTTCAGAAGACTAAAAATAGAGCTACCATATGATCCAGCAATCCCAGTCCTGGGCATATGTCCAGAAAAGACAAAAAGTCTAATTCAAAAAGATACATGCATCCCAATGTTCATAGCAGCCCTATTTACAACAGCCAAGACATGGAAGCAACCTAACTGCCCATCGACAGATGAATGGATAAAGAAGATGTGGTACATATATATAATGGGATATTACTCAGCCACAAAAAGGAATGAAATAATGCCATTTGCAGGGACATGGATGGACCTAGAGATGATCATACTAAGTGAAGTAAGTCAGAAAGAGAAAGACAAACACCATATGATATCACTTATATGTAGAATCTAAAATACAACACAAATGAACTTATCTACAAGAGAGAAACAGACTCACAGACATAGAGCACAGACCTGTGGTTGCCCGGGGGAGAGGCATGGGGGAGGGGAGGACTGGAAGTCGGCCTCTGGACAGAAGTCTGCCCTCCTCCCTGGGTGCTGACATTGCAAACAGAGCAGACTTTCCTTTCTTCCAGCCTTGCCTCTTTACTGGCTTTGGAGCAGCGGGCAGCCAGGCCCCACTTTCGGTAACAAAGAGAACAGTTTGAAAGCCGCTCAGCATTCTCTAAGCCCCTTGGGTGCAGGCAGATGTCTGCAGGTGTGCGCGTTGCTTCTTTCAGGACCTATGAGCACAAAATCTGCACGCCCAGAGAAGGGAGGAACTTTGTCTGGGATTCCCCGCCCTACTGAGTAACAGGGCTTTGGTCTCTGGAATCAGAGCAGTGCAATGCTCACCATGAAAACACTTTGGGAGTCTCCCCGTGTCCTGCTCAGCGGTCACCATCTGCCTGTGGCTGTCCCCGCTTGGCATCTCTACCACGAAACTCACTTCTTGTAACGCGCCCCTCACCATCCCCATCAGTGGAGTTAATGTTTCCGTAATATTAGGAAACATAGAGCTTGGTGGTCACAGTAATGTCTTTTCTTGCAACATCCTAAACGAAACGGTGGCCACGGAACTGTGTTGATTAGCTCCTGCCTGCTGGTCTCCAGCGCAAGCAGGCTTTGGGAGAACAAGAACACCCGGAGGACAAAGGGCAACAGGAAACTGCACTGATATTTATCGATTCTCTACCTTATCTGGAGAAGAGTGAATAAAAGGCAGGTACCGGAACTGCTCAATACAGGGATACTAGTTGAGCATGGCTGCAAGAAAAGACAGAGGACCGCAAACTGGTGACGAGAAACGCTTCTGTAAACTACTGGCAGCCTGAATCAGCACACCGCTCCCCCTTCTTTCAGCGACTCCCAAGCTCGGAAATAAGAGGTGAAAACGACATGACTTTTGCTCTGCCTTGTCAGCCATGACATGTTACAGCAAGGCTGACCCTCCGCCAGACTCCTTTTGTCGATGCAGGGGAAGCAACCCCACTGCTGGGAAAGCTCAGCGGGTTACTAGGAAGCTAGATGCACGTTATTAATTCCTGCCTCAGTTATTTTTCACACCACGGAAATGATTCTAAAAATAACCTGGAGAATTATGTAACTCTCTTTGCCATTATACTCTTGCTTCCCTGATTTTTTTTTTCTTTTTAAATGAACTGCTAGACGGATCCAGCATGGGCTGCTTTCGCTAGAAGCAATATAAAAGATGTCTATTTCAGTGGACCCTTCTTCTTCATGAAGTTCTAGAGCTGCACTGCTCCTGGGACTTATGACTTAATCTCTGCAGTCTTGGCTGTGCCGTTGAAGCAGTGGGTTAAGTTGTAAAATGAGTGTTTTAACATCTAGTGCTCTAACAGTGAGATGTAAATGTTTTCACTGCCTTTCTACAGCCCAGATTCTCCAAGAAAGTAAAACAGGAGAGAGACGGTGAGCTCATCATTTTGAGGATGTGATAGACCAGGCTGGGTTCACAGAAGAGGACAGACTGCAGGGGGAAAGCCCCCAAGCTAATGGCGTTGGAGAATTTTGGAGGGATTGACATCTTCTAAGTCTACCCTTCGATACCCACTGGTATGAAATCCAGCCTTTGGGGGCACTGTACAGCTTGGAGGTCAAGATTAACCTTCCCTCACCATGGTTCACCTTGTTTCAAAAAGGTTTTCTTCCATTCCTTTTTAATGAAAGGAAAGTACTCAAAGGCATCTTATTACGACAAGGAAATCTCAAATTGCCATTCAAATATACTCCGAGGTACCTGGTACTGTGGATTTAAGTCATTGATGGAACCAGAATGGGCTGGAAAAACAACTAGAAGCCCCCAGGAGTGCCTTGAGAGCTCCAAACAAGATAATTTACCTTCTTTATTTTTCGGAGATGGAGCACGTTGAATCCATTGTGCATTCCTTTTAAACTCTACGTGAAATGCTCTAGTGAACACAGGATTTTAGTGAGTAGAGAGCTGATCTATGATTTCTGTGTTTGCTCAGTTTTACTTATCATTGGAATTAAATCATTCAATGGAATCTATTCAGTTTGGTGAGAATCGAAAACAGGTGGCAGTAAAAACACGTGCCATGTTTGAAATCTGTTTTTTCTAATGCTTTAGAGCTTCAGGGTCCCTAAATAGATCTTGTCGAGTGTTTTGTTTTTTTTTCTTTAATTCCCATCTGTATTTAGTGTTTGCTTTTGAAGTAAATTCATTGAGGGCAGAACTCTACCTTCTTTCATCCATAAAAAAAATAGATTATTCTCATTTTCCTTCTTGAGTGAACCATGATAGCAACTGAATTAAGCTGACCCAGGTACACATACTTCATCCAAAGTTCAGTTTAAGGGATTAGATGAAAGCGGGTATGTTGTACTTAACCAGTAAAATGGGCAAAAAATCTCTTAGAAGTATCATCTTAAAGAGCATATATTCCAAAGTGATGTGAATGTGAAAAGACACTGAATATCGATGAAAAATTTGGCCGCACTGACTCAGAGCAAAAGCTGGGAACATATGCAAACCATCTGCTTTCAATTCTTCCTCTAAGTTTAGGAAGATAGGGTTTTTGCTATCAAATTCCTATTCATCTTATAACTAGGAATGATACTTAGATTAATGTAGCATCCTGGCCAACTCTGCTCTGACCTTTACCAGGTATGCTGCAGAATTCCGTTGCTGATACACAATAAAATCAAAGGGAAATGTTAAGGGTCAGAACAATCGAAACTCTTTGAAGAATTATGGCCAATTTTCTATTTTTTTTTTAATCCACAGAGTCTATTACCATGCTTCGCCCAAATGATGTTCTCAATATACAGTTGAACCTTGAACAACATGAGTTTGAACTATGCAAGCCCACTTATACATGGATTTTTTTTTCAACAGTAAATACTACAGTTCTAAGTAATCCGAGGTTGGTTGAATCCCAAGATGCAACCGGGGACACAGGGACCCAACTGTATGTTACAGGTAGACTTTTTACTGTGCAGAGGGTCACTGCCCCTAAGCCCCATGTTGTTCGAGGGTCAACTGTGTCGTTATTGGGTTGATGACTGAATGAATGACTCCAAGTTATACTGCACCTTGCAATTTGCGAGACCACTAGCCATCGAGATAGAGACATGAAGAGTTCTCTCCCTCTACTGAAAACCCCTCATAGCAGGGAGCTTACCATTTGTTGCCCTTCTGCAGGAGAGTAATAAAAATAATAAGAAAAACAATAGGATGCCTGGAAGAGAATGCCCCAGATTCATCTTGTTTTCCAGAGAACATAATTGCTACAGTTAATTAATACTGCTCCTTAAGAAAAGGGAGCCCTCCTGCATTGTTGGTGGGAATGTAAACTGGTGCAGCCACTATGGAGAACAGTATGGAGGGTCCTTAAAAAACTAAAAATAGAGCTACCATACGACCCAGCAATCCCACTCCTGTGCATATATCCAGAGAAAACCATAATCCAAAAGGATACACGCACCCCTATGTTTACTGCAGTGTTATTCACGATAGCCAAGACATGGAAGCAACCTAAATGTCCACTGACAGAGGAATGGATAAAGAAGATGTGGTACAAATATAAATATATATATATATATATATATAATGGAATACTACGCAGCCATAAAAAAGAATGAAATAATGCCATTTGCAGCAACATGGATGGACCTAGAGATTGTCATACTGAGTGAAGTCCGTCAGATAAAGACAAATATCATATGATATCACTCATATGTGGAATCTAATTTGAAAAAAAGATACAAATGAACTTATTTACAGAACAGAAATAGACTTACAGATATCAAAAACTTAATGTTACCAAAGGGGAAACACTGGGGGGAGGGATAAATCAGGAGCTTGGGATGAAAACACACACAAACACACATACACATACACACACACACACACACACACACACTCACACACACTACTATATATAAGATAGATAACCAACAAGGACCTACTGTATAGCACAGGGAACTCTACTCAATATTCTGTAATAACCTATATGTGAAAATAATCTTAAAAAAGAGTTGATATATGTATACATATAACTGAATCACTTTGCTGTACACCTGAAACTAACACAACATTGTAAATCAACGACACTGCAATAAAATTAAAATTTTTAAAAAGTCAGAGATCCACCATAGAACACTGGGCCTAGAACTAACAACACTGTGTTGTACATTTAATTTGCTAAGAGAGTAGATCTCATGTTAAGTGTTCTTAGACAATAAATAAAAATACATATATTTTTAAAAATGCTGCTCCTTAATACTTCTGGGAAGAAAGTAAGGGAGTGAAATCACCTTGATCAAGCTCCTAGGATATGGAGAACAACCTCCAGTGCTTTCAGAGGTGCCTGCCCACTGCCTACTCTGGGTAATCGCCTCTCCGTGACGTATGATTATCTGCACTGTTCAAATAAGGAATTGGAGACTGAAGAAGGTTAACTGTGCTGGTAGTTTCAAGCAGTTGATAAACGGAAGCACTGGGGTTCTAACCCTTATCTTCCACGCCCAGGTCCAGAGCTGCTCCCTCTTTACTGGTATCTACTGAATGAACGTGAATTAGTTCATGCTACACTTGTCTTCACTTTAGAGATTTCTCTGGCGTCAGAAAGCATTTAGAAACAAGACGACGCCCTTTGCAGAATGCAAAGCAATTCGTTTCCAGCCCACGACTTCTCCCTTCTTTGCTCCTTGAAGGCATCCTTGCCATTCAAGACATCGTTAGTATACTGTGTTCAGGGTCCACACTGAACTGAGCTGGTGGCAGTAAGCAAAGGGCTCTCCCTTCTCTGAAAGAGATTGTGACTTAGCCGGAACGTAATGTGTATGCCTGATCTCACAGTTTCTGCAGGTCAGGAGTTCAGGCACAGATGAATCCTCTTGGTAGAGGTTGGCGAGGCTTCCGTACAGGTGCTGGGCTGGGCTGAGCTCTCATGTGGAGGACTGACTGGGGAAGAATCCATTCCCAAGCTCAGGCAGGTCACTGTAAGATTCTGTTGCCTAGTGGCTGTTGGTTTGAGAGGCCACCATCTTGCTGGTTATCACCCAGAAGCCACCTGCTTTTCTGGGCCATCCTCAGCTCACATGGCCTCCCAGCATGACCATCGACTTCTTCAGCGTCAGCAACAGAGAAAGTCTCTAGAGAGAGTCTGCTAGAAAGATGCAGTTTTATGTTGTATAAACACAGGAGTGACATCATAAGCCTGGGTGCACTGGCAGATACAAGGATACAAAGGCCGGAAGTCAAGAAGTCAAGGATTATTGGGGTGGTTTCCTTAAAGTCTGTCCAGCATAGGAGGTTGACCAAAAAAGTTATCAGTCTGCTTGTCACTATATACATTTGCCCAAACCCACAGACTGTACAGCACCAAGAGTGAACCCTAATGAAACCTACAGACTCTGGGTGATGATGATACGTCAGGGTAGGTTCACCCGTTGTAACAAATGCCCCACTCTGCTGGGGGATGTTCATCATTAATCTCCCAAGTCTGACTTTCAATTCTTCCATCATCTGGCCTTGACCTACATTTCCAAGCTCTCAGCGTTGGGTGCAACACTTCTCTCCTTTCCCACACAAGTCCTGCATCACTTCACGTCTTGCCTTTCCTTCCTTGTTCATGGGGCTGTCCAGTGTCAGGTCAGTGGGTATGCATCCTGGCCCTGTCGCTGTCACTGACTGGTTGTGTCTGGTGGATACCCGTTTCAGTTCCATCTAGTTTATCCCAGCAACTACAGCTGTTTCTCTTTGGGGGACCAACTGTTTTCTGCCCTTCAGCTCAACATTTCTGATAGACTTGAGTCCAACTCATGCTCCACAGTGGAACTTATAACCTAGATTTTAGTCAACCAGGAGGTTATACTTCCTGACCACGGAGATTGGTTCACAGATCATCACGTGACCCACAGTGAAGAAGACTCGATGAGAATTTGCTGGGAAATGCTGAGGTACAGATCCTTAGTCAAGTGTGAAAAGATATAGCCCTTGATGCTACTGGTAACCAGAACATTAACACTTCGCTGTTTAAGAAGAATTTTTAAAATACTATTATTTAAATACCCTAATACATATGTATCCTGTTTATTTATATATCTATATTTATGCATGCATTGTATAGAGATCACATATCTGGATTATTTATACATTTTAAATATGTAAAAACATATTTAGGTACACGTTTCCCTGTATCATCTGACACTCCAGTACCATGTGTTCCCAAAGAGCAGGATTCTCAGTCAATGGTTACTTTTTGATAGAGTTGTCATCCGTGTACAGTGATGCCAATACGGTTTTTTAAATATCTTACTGATTATTGCCCTTATTATTTTGTTTTTAAAAGGTTAGAAAAGGGAGCCATGAAGGTGTTAGTATTATAACATGAAGTACAGGGAAGTTCCTGGCGGTCCAGTGGTGAGGACTCAGCGCTTTCATTGCCGCGGCCCAGGTTGAATGCCTGGTCGGGGAATGAAGATCCCGCAAGACACGCAGCAGAGCCAAAAAAAAAAAAAAAAAAAAAAAGACGTACATGTTTCAAAAAGTTAATGAGATTGAAGACCAATGTGAACATCATTCAGTGAGATGAGAAAATGGAATCTCCAGCTTTTGGGACTCAGATTTGCCAATGGTGTGCGCCATTCTGACGGAAACGAACACCAAAAAACCAAAGAAGTGTGAAACGCTGGTCTACTGTTATTGGTGATTTTGCCTAAAATAAATATTTCAGTGTTCATTTTTTGTTTTATGGACCTACAGTTCTCTTTTCAGCGTGGAGTTTGTTATCTGATTTTCTCACGTTCAAATGTTGTGTGGGACTTCCCTGGTGGTCCAGTGGTTAAGACTCTGTGCTCCCAATGCATGTGGCCGGGGTTCGATCCCTGGTCAGTGGACTGGATCCTGCATGCAAGCCACAACTAAGAGTTCGCATGCCATAATTAAAGATCCCGCATGCAGCAATGAAGATCCCGCATGCTGCAACTAAGACCTGGCACAGCCAAATAAATAAATAAATAGAAAAAAAAACCCAGAAAAAACAAATGTTGTGTTAATTTTTAGGAACATTTTGTGTAAGAAAGGAAAAGCTGCCTACGTGACTTAAAATCATCCTCACATTATGCATGACACATACTCTACTCGGCTACTAGCACATGCCTGGGATTTTAAGAGAATGCATTTTATGATGTCCATGCCCTACCAAAAAAAATGTCCTGGCAAAGAATGCTACCTAAGTTTTTTCTATGTTGGGGGACTTCCATGTGTTTTTTACAACAGTACCATTTTCCTGTTATGTTTCCCTTGTTCCCATTAATTCTTTTCTGCAGGAGGCTGAAGGACCTAAGCTGTCTTTAACTCTTTGTCACAATAATGGTTGCCTCTTTCTACGTTATCAGTGTGAAGTATTACCAAGAAATAAAAAGCTCCTCTTCAGGACAGACAAAGCAGCAGGGAAGTAGTTTTTTTTTTCTTTCTTTCTAATGTTTGTCACGTTATGAAACCCACTTTGGTTGGATACAGGTCCATCCTGAATCTCCTCCATTTAAAGTAAGTTCAGGGCTTCCCTGGTGGCGCATTGGTTGAGAGTCCGCCTGCCGATGCAGGGGACACTGGTTCGTGCCCCGGTCCGGGAGGATCCCACATGCCACGGAGTGGCTGGGCCCGTGAACCATGGCCGCTGAGCCTGCGCGTCCGGAGCCTGTGCTCCGCAACGGGAGAGGCCACAACAGTGAGAGGCCCGCGTAGCACAAAATAAATAAATAAATAAATAAAATAAGTGCAGTCAGACTTGTGGTTGCCAAGGGGGAGGGGGTGGGGGAGGGATGGACTGGAAATGTGGGATTAGCAGATGCAAACTGTTATAAATAGGATGGATAAACAACAAGGTCCTCCTGCACAGCACAGGGAACTCCATTCAATATCCTCTGATAAATCATAATGGAAAAGAAGATGAAAAAGAATATACGTGCCACATCTTCTTTATCCATTCCTCTTTCGATGGACACTTACTTAGGTTGCTTCCATGTCTTGGCTATTGTAAACAGGGCTGCAATGAACATTGTGGTACATGACTCTTTTCGAATTATGGTTTTCTCAAGGTATATGCCCAGTAGTGGGATTGCTGGGTCATATGGTAGTTCCATTTTTAGTTTTTCAGAAACTAACACAGTATTGTGAAACAATTATATTCCAGTAATGATGTATGGGAAAAAAAGAAAGAAAAAGAATATCTATAACGGAGTCGCTTCACTGTATAGCAGGAATTAACACTGTAAAACAACTATACTTCAATAAATAGATTAAAAAATAAAAGGGAGATTCAATCAACGACATGGCTCAGAAGGCCAGTGCTCTAACAGACTTTTACTCTGAAACAAGAGAAGAGGTCCACAGATGAGAGCCAACAAGGCAAATCTAGCCCACTGCTTGTTTTCCATATAGGAGCTCAGCCTACTGAATAAGACAGACACCTAAGAGTTGCCATATGACCCAGCGATCCCACTTCTGGGCATATATCTGGACGAAACTATAATTCAAAGAGATACATGCACCCCAATGTTCACAGCAGCACTACTGACAATAGCCAAGATATGGAAACAACCTAATGTCCGTCGACAGATGAATGGATAAAGAAGATGTGCTATATACACAATGGAATACTACTCAGCCATAAAAGAGAATGAAATAGCCATTTGCAGGGACATGGATGGACCTAGAGGTTATGCTACTAAGTGAAGTAAGTCAGATGCAAAAGGACAAATACCATATGGTATCACTTACACGTGGAATCTAAAATATGACACAAATGAACCTATTTACTAAACAGAAACAGACTCACAGACATAGAGACCAGACTAGTGGTTGCCATGGGGGAGGGGAGTGGGGGAGGGATGGAGTGGGAGTTTCGGATTAGCAGATGCAAACTAGTATATATAGAATGGATAAACATCAAGGTCCTACTATATAGCACAGGGAACTATATTCAATATCCTGTGATAAATTGTAATGGAAAAGAATATGAAAAAGAATATATACATAACTGAGTCACTCTGCTGTACAGCAGAAAGTAATACAACATATTGTAAATCAACTGTACTTCAATCAAAAAATAAATTTAAAAATAAAGTTCAATCTACTAACCACCTCCTTATGCATATTCTCGTTAAATTATTTAGCCGTTTGCTTTTTTATAAAAATTCCCTAAAATAAATACCTTGCCCTTTATCAGTATTGCCATCCTCAGACTCCTTAAGTTAAAACAAAAAAACAAAAAGTATTCTACTCAGGAGGAAATGGGTCTGCTGTAGTCCTGCACATTTAAATGAAATTTCTCTGTGTATTTCAGGATTTGGAAGCCACATTTTACCTTTTCAAGGCCAGTAGATTTTCTGCAATGGAGTTCCTGCACCCCCGAAGGTTTTCTCAGAGAGGCAATGGGGTATTTAGATTGGTGCCAAGTGCAATGGCTAGCAAAGGATCCCATATCATATTCTCATCCCACTTGATTTAAGACAGGCTCCATAACAAGCACATCTAGATGCAGAAGTAGTACACTCCGTCCTTCCATCACAGGCTCTGTCATTTCCACATTCCAATAAGTATATCAAGGAACTCTGAGACATACAGATGACCAAGAGGCACATGAAAGGATGCTCAACATCCGTTAGAGAAATGCAAATCAAAACCACAATGAGGTATCACCTCACACCGGTCTGAATGGCCATCAACAGAAAATCTACAAACAATAAATGCTGGAGAGGGTGGAGAGAAAAGGGAACTCTCTTGCACCATTGGTGGGAATGTAAATTGATACAGCCACTATGGAGAACAGTATGGAGGGTCCTTAAAAAACTACAAATAGAACTACCATACGACCCAGCAATCCCACTACTGGGCATATACCCTGAGTAAACCATAATTCAAAAAGACACATGCACCCCAATGTTCATTGCAGCCCTATTTACAATAGCCAGGACGTGGAAGCAAACTAAATGTCCATCAACAGATGAATGGATAAAGAAGGTGTGGTATATATATATAATGGAATATTACTCAGCCATAAAAAGAAATGAAATTGGGTCATTTGTAGAGATGTGGATGGATCTAGAGTCTGTCATACAGAGTGAAGTAAGTCAGAAAAACAAATATCGTACATTAATGCATATATGTGGAATCTAGAAAAATGGTACAGATGAACCTATTTGCAGGGCAGGAACAGAAAGGCAGACGTAGAGAACGGACGTGTGGACACAGAGAGGGAAGGGGAGGGTGGGATGCACTGGGTGATTAGATTTGACACATACACACTACCATGTGTAAAACAGACAGCTAGTGGGAACCTGCTGTATAGCGCAGGGAGCTCAGCTTGGTGTTCTGTGATAGTCTAGTGGGATTGGATGGAGGGGTGGGCGGAGGGAGGTCCAGGAGGGAGGGGATGTGTGTATTCGTGTGGCTGATTCACTTCGCTGTGCAGCAGAAACTAACACAACGTTGTAAAGCACTTATACTCCAATAAAAAATAAAAATTAACAAAAAAGGAACTCTGAGCTCCTGGGTGGCGTCAGCAACTCAGAAAGCCTTCATTCAGCACAAGTGCACATGTGCGTTCTGTGCATCGCTATACAGTAAGTCCCTTACGTAGGAACCTTCAAGTTGCGAACTTTCAAAGATGCGAATGTGCATCTGGTTCCAGCAAGGAACCAGAACCTGTTCCAGCAACGTCACGAGTGAGTGACATTGCAGCTCGCCCTCCATCTACTATTGCTGACGATCCTTCAGCTCTACCATCTCCCACCTCCTCTCCCTCCTCCAGTCCGTAACTCTCCTTGCCTGTTCCCTTGATGCCAGCCCCTGGATGCCCGCTGTTGTACTGGACTGCTGTGCTTTTCCAGGTACTGTGCTGTAAGATAAATGTTTTCTTTATTGTGTTTATTTTTTATGTATTATTTGTATGAAAAGTATTATAAACCTGTTACCGTACAGTACTACATAGCCCATGGTGTTAGCTGGGTACCTAGGCTAACGTTGCTGGACTTACAAACGCTCTCTTGGAACGGAACTCGTTCGTATGTAGAGGACTTACTGTACATCCTCCAAACTCATCATGAGATACAGGCAGCACCTGCTCCCTAGTTTAACATCCCCCCCCCCCCGCAAACTCTACTTCGGATTTTCCCACTCAAAATTTTGTGCAAGTGTAACAGTTGTTCCACTGGAGAAAACTGCCTGGTTGTAAAAACCCTTCAACTTTATCCATCTGTTATCATTGCAGCTTTTCTTTAAGGAATCATCAAAAGAGAAAAGTGTCCCAGGGGATAGTACTGGCATAAAATAGCAGATAGCCAAGTAGATAAAATTTTAATCAAACCTTTTTGGGCTTAGATGGGAAAATAAAATGTAAATCACTGAAAGGTTAACTTTAAAAAATTTAGATGTAAACTGCTCTCTTCAGAGGCCGTCCATATTTAATTTTTATGTTTTATAAAATAGAACCATGTTTTAATTAGTTGTACAAACACAGGTTAAAACAATCTTCTTGAATCGCCATATTCAAATTCATTGGGCTTGCTGACTCTGCATTTACAAACTTCTAAACCCCTAGTTCTTGGCACAAAGAGGAAGCATGGACTTTTTTTTAGAGGGAATTTTCTGGACACAGCTGAAAACTCTGGAACATGTTATGCACTTTGAGTGAATCTCTACGGGGCAGGCCTTACAATTTTTAAAAAAATATATTATTAATTTTTATTGGAGTATAGTTGCTTTACAATGTTGTGTTAGTTTCTACTGTACAGGTCTTACAGTTTTAAGGGTAGCAAGATTTGACTCTCTTTTCCTTAACTTGCGATATGAAAATAGTTTTCACAACTGAGAATGCTCTTTCCAAGCTACATGCATGCACCTAACATACCTACATTGAAAAAAAGACCCCCAATAAACATTAACACGTAAGTATCTACGTTGCAGAAGCTGGTTAGGTGCTGAGTGTCGCCATTGGCTTTTCCTGGGAGCACAGCAAGACCATCTGCTAAAGAGACCCGCATTACTTTGCTTGTAACCTTGATGTTCAAAATCCGGTCCGTGGGCTGTAACACCAGCACCGTCTGCGAGCTCATTTTAAACAAAGCAGACGCTCAACCTCATCTTACACGTGCTCAGAGTTTTCATCACAACAAAACCCTCCCTGCAATTCGTGCGCACGTTATCTTACGAGAAGCTGCATGTAGAGAAAAACGGTAGACGTCTCTGCATCCAAGGGAGAGTCAGCGTTGGCAGGGGTGAGTCACTGAGATGGAATTCTTTGATACAACAACTACAATTAATCACACTCACCAATACTTGGTGAAAGTCATACTGTCACGTGACTCCTCAATTCTACACCTGTGTTGGGACGAAGAAGCCTGGGCTTTCGGTGCTTCCTTAGTGAAGGATCTAAGCAGAGCTGGGGCTTGGGGTGGTCGGTTAATGACGTTACAAGGTTTGTTTTACAGGCTTCTCGACCAAATTCCCCTGTCTCTGGGGATACGGGTGTCCTTCTATCTCCAAATGGTGGGGGGCGGGCACCTTTCACTGGGGAGATGTCTCTCCTGCTTCAGGGAGACCGAGAGAAGGGTCAGCGTGTCCCCCTTGTATCGGCCATTTCTTAAGTAACTTTAATTAAAAATAATCAGTATGCCATGGAGGCACATTTTGGGGGTGGCCTGCCCTGGGCTCCAACACCTGGAATCGTCTTACTGTTTTATGGGTGTGTGCAGAAAAATCCACATTTACCCACACACAAGATCCCGCCCCCTTCCCCTGCCCATCTCGGTTCACCTGGCGTTGTGTCGATGCCTGACTTTCATCCCCACCTACCTTCTCCGAGAGCACAGAAGAGCAACAGGCAACTCTTCTGCAAGCTCCAGAACATGCCATTTGTGTCTCTCAGATTCAGAAAGGATGGGGCATTCAGAGCCCAGAAGGGAGGCGTCCTTTCTGAAGGTCGTATCAGGGCTCATCCACAGAGTCTCAAAGTCAACACAAATCAGCTTGGCGAGACAGAATTTAACCTTCCCCAATTTTTATTTTAGGGAACAGGCAGGAAGCCACCTGCTCTGAGTCAGCAGTCTCCATCACTTTTGACCTAGGGAACCACTTTACCTTCTTAAAAATGATTGAGGACCTCAAACACCACCTTTAATGTCCATTATATTTATCGATATTTCCCAAAGTAGAAGTGAAAACCTAGACACGTTAAAAAATATTTACTTATTAGTCTATTAACTTTACATATAATATAACGAACCCTCTGTATGCTAACATAAATTACATTTTTCATTAAAAATGACGATATTTTAAGAAATAGTGATTAGGGCCCCACTGCTTTGTGTTTGTGCAAATCTCCCAAGTGAGCTTGGTGAAAGACAGCTGGAGCCTCCTATCTGCTTCTGCATTCAATCTGTTATAATATCACATGGCATGCAGCCTCTGGAAAACTTTACTGTCAACTCACGAGGGCATGAGGGGGGAGAAAAGGCAACAGTGTCTGAGAGTTATTACGAAAAGTGTTTTGTCCCAAGGACCCCTTGAAAGGGTCTCGTAGACGCTCAGGGTTTCCTGATCGCGGTATGGAAAACATGTGCTTTAACTGGTTGAATGGTGGCTCTCGCAGAGACCGGGATCAGCTCCGTCATTTTCAGGGATCAGGGCAAAATGAAAATGGGGAGCCCGTGGATCAAACATCATCATGCATTTCAAGATGGCGACAGGAGAGCGTGAAACCAAGTGGGGAGCCTTCTAAGAATGGGTCCTATGCAAATGAAGCTAGACCACGTAAAGATGGAAATAAATTGTATTTTGCCCTGTAATGCCGGGGTTGAAGAGAGCTGGGTTTGAGATAACTTCAGGACACCACAAGATTCAAATGCGTCTAGGGGTGAGGGCTCTTATTATGTGCTTAGGCAGGAATCGAGGAGGCTGGATGGCTTTCTCCTGGCTTCTGTTTTGTCTTCGGCTTTCGGCTTCCCTACCCTCCTTCCCCTCATAGAGGGGATATCTCCATGCTCTTCATTTTCTTCCAGTATTCCATCGATGTTGCGTGATAATAGATGCTAAGCTCATGGCAGGGATGGGCAGGGTGAGGGGAAGGTGTAGTGCTCTGTCTTCGTCATCCAGCCTCACACTTAGGCAGGTCCTATGCTCACAAAGTTTGCACCTGAGACATTCTCAGCATCCCTGGCTTCCTTTCGATGGCAGCCCATGGATGTCTGGGCTTCACCTGGCATTGATGTTTGGTCTTGGGTGGGACAGAGTTGATGCCCTATACCTGAAGGTAGCAGAGCTCTGCTTGTTATCAACACAGGATCCTCGACAGGATGAGAGGGTCTGTCTGCTCTCTTGACCGGGCTAAAAAAGGGTTTTTGCCTGGGCCCTGGGGGTGACAGGTTTTGCTGCACCTTCTATCAGTGGTTTAATATTTTTCTTCCTAGGAGGAGTGCAGGAAGCCTGTGGTGTCCGTGCCTTTCCCCAGGCAGCTGTTGGGTATTTCCTTCAAGCCTGCAGCACTGAGGTGAGCTCTCTCACCTCTCCCACACTGCCTCTAACCTTTCTCATGAGGAAACAACAGGACCAGCTGAGATTCTCTAAGCGCCAATTCCCCTTGTGTTCGGGGTCCAGAGGACACCGGCAAAATTGAAAGGTACATTCGTGACTTTCATTAAGATATAAACTAAGCAGGTGCTTATTCGTGAATGAGGAAATTAGTAAGACATACAATTGTGTTGTACCTTTGTACATCTACTGTGCGATAAAGAATGCTGCAATGAATTTCCAAATGGATGTCAAATTGACCACCTGCTTGCATTCGTGGGCTGCTGTGTGGCTTAGCCAAGCCGGCACATCGGAAGAAAAAACATCGCACTGGCGAATTCTACATGGTGAGAAGCATCTGCATTCCACTGGACATAATTTACATTGCTTTGGGCAGGAATTATTTGCACGGCTATCAATTTGCTATCATGTAGAGGGTTGTAAATAGCCTGGTCAAAGGCCAACAAAGGAATTAAGGACCAAGATGAATGAGGCAGTTTGGACATTCATGACATTTCAAACGGCTGCACCATTCTGCATTCTCACTACCAGTGAACAAGCGTTCCTGTTGCTTCACACCCTCACCAACACTTGGTGTTGTCTGTGTCGCAGATTTTGGCCATTCGAATAGGTGTGTAACGGTGTCTTACCCTTGTTTTAATTTCCACTTCTCTGATGACAGATGATACGGAGCATCTTTTCATTAAAGCCCTTGTTTCTTTTATTGCAGGCAGACAGGTTAGCTGGTACCCGAAGCCACGTTATTCTTAGGTCACAGTTAGAAATAAAATGGGACTCAGAGGCTTACTTAGCTCTCTCAAGGTTGCAATTTTGTTCGCAGCAGACAAGGTGTTAAAACTCAAAATACTTTCTCATCTCTCATCTTTCTGTTCTTTCTGATTGCAGAACCTTGCCCTTCATATTAAAGAAAACATTTTAAAATGGGTCTAAGTCACCTGTAGAAGAAAATATCATATCCATATGGGTGTTTTATTTCCTTTAATTCAATATAAAATACGGCAGGGTCAACATACGAAGTTGCTATTTCTGGCAAACTCTTTTGTGTAACGTCTGAGTTATTTGGACAATTATCTCCAATGTTCTATACTACAGTTTTTATGCACATAGAGTTTAATCTCCAGTTGTTTGCCTTGTCCTCTGTACTGGGGAAACTCATTCCGTTTAGCTTATTTCCACTAATTGGTTGACTGACATTTTCTTCAAGGGATGACTCAAACCTGAAGTAGTACTTTGTTGTTGCTTCAGGTTCTTCCTTGGTTTTGCTTTAGCATGGCATTGTAGGGCCTGTGTAGATACAGAGCGAAGTTGTTTATTTTTATTAAAATTTTTATTTTATTTTTTGGCCATGCCCCGTGGCATGCGGGATCTCAGCTCCCCGACCAGGGATCGAACCCACGCCCCCTGCATTGGAAGCGTGGAGTCTTAACAACTGGACCGCCAGGGAAGTCTATACGAAGGGAATTTGAAAGAGCAAAGATAAAATGATGGGAGGCCATCCACATGCACTTACCACACACACTCGCTTTTTACTGAGCACACACGAAGGTGCCCCAAAGACACGGAATATACGCCCATCTTGATACGCCTGGCTAATTACTACTCTGCCTTTGTCTTGACTCACAAGTAGGTGCCGTCATCTCTCACTCTGCTCTAGGTCCAAGTCATACCAATTTTTCTCTAAGAAAGTGATTAGCAACTTCATTTCCTATAGTCAAGAGTGCACAGAGGATACTGACGTGGTATGTGTTTGTGACCTGATGGGGAATACATAGAAGGACCACACTTGGCAAGTAAACGAACCCTGAGCTCTAGCCACGACTTGGCCGAGACCCCAATACTGTTAGCCTCCTGAGATTTTTTTTTTAAGTACTTATTCCTTTAATTAATTAATTAATTAATTATTTGTGTCAGGTCTTAGTTGCGGTACGCAGGATCTTCACTGAGGCGTTCAAACTTCTCTCTAGCTGTGGTGCACGGGCTCCAGAGCACGTGGGCTCAGTAGTTGCAGCGCTCAGGCTTAGTTGCCCTGTGGCACGTGGGATCTTAGTTCCCCAGCCAGGGATCGAAGCCGCGTTCCCCTGCACTGGAAGGCGGATTCTTAACCACTGGACCACCAGGGAAGTCCCAGCCTCCTGAGATATTTAGAGTAATTAAATGAGTGACACGCATACAGCGCATTATTCAATAAGGAGTATTATAGTTATTTTCAGGAATTCATGAACCCAATGAACATATGCTTTTAAAAATCATCCAATGGTTTCAGGGGGAAAAAAAGACGGGAGAAAAGAACTAGATGGGATTTGAAGCCAGCATTTGTTTTGCTCCCTTGCCGTGCGATGCCTTAAATGGTGACAGGATGATTCATCGTGAGTACTAGCAATTAACTAAAGGTCTATTACTAAAATCGTCGATGGTTCTATCCACTGATTTTCAATCTCGGTGACTACCATGCTCACGGCCCTGTCTACAATCCCGTGTTTGAAGGACCTGCTATGAAGAGTGTTCTTTTAATGCCCTGAATACTGTTGATTGGACCAGAGGAGGGAATCTGACCCAAGAGTAAAAGAGAGTTCGGATACCTCAGATGTGGAATGGTGTGCAGGGGCGAGACAGGCGAGTAATATGCTCCTTTCGGACATCTCAACTAGATAACTCTTTGAAAATGAGATCTGGAAGAATGACAGCTGGGTCTGTAAGAATGCAGAAGGAACATGAGGTCGGAAAGGGATCATGGCATGCAACACAGTGAGGACGCCCAGGCTTAGGACTTAGTAGGAGAGGTTAAGAGGTAGACCGTAGGGGGAAGGAGAAGAGGAAAAAAGTGAAGGAGCTGGTAACCAGGGAAGAAAGGACCAGACACGAGACACAAGCATAGGGGCCGTCAGTGTCAAAAGGAAGAAAGAACTGGGCAGGCGTGCATGCAGTTAGCCCAGCGACAACCTGACAACGAGGTACAATGTCTTTTTTCTTTTTTTAAAATAAATTTATTTAATTTATTTATTTCTGGCTGCATTGTGTCTTTGTTGTGGTGTGCAGGCTTTCTCTAGTTGTGGCGAGCGGGGTCTACTCTTCGTTGCGGTGCGTGGGCTTCACATTGTGGTGGCTTTTCTTGTCGTGGAGCACGGGCTCTAGGTGCGCGGGCTTCAGTAGTTGCGGCACGCGGGCTCAGTAGTTGTGGCTCATGGGCTCTAGAGTGCAGGCTCTGTAGTTGTGGCACGCAGGCTTAGTTGCTCCACGGCATGTGGGATGTTCCTGGACCAGGGCTCTAACCCATGTCCCCTGCATTGGCAGGCAGATTCTTTTTTTTTTTAATTTATTTTAACATCTTTATTGGAGTTTAATTGCTTTACAATGGTGTGTTGCTTTCTGCTGTATAACAAAGTGAATCAGCTATAAATATACATATACCCCCATATCCCCTCCCCCTTGCATCTCCCTCCCACCCTCCCTATCCCACCCCTCTAGGTGGTCACAAAGCACCAAGCTGATCTCCCTGTGCTATGCGGCTGCTTCCCACTAGCTACCTACTTTACGTTTGGTAGTGTATATATGTCCATGCCACTCTCTCACTTCATCCCAGCTTACCCTTCCCCCTCCCTGTGTCCTCAAGTCCATTCTCTAGTAGATCTGTGTCTTTAGTCCCATCTCTTGCCCCTAGGTTCTTCAGAACCATTTTTTTTTCTAGATTCCATATATATGTGTTAGCATACGGTATTTGTTTTTCTCTTTCTCACTTACTTCACTCTGTATGACAGACTCTAGGTCCATCCACCTCACTACAAATAACTCAATTTTGTTTCTTTTTATGGCTGAGTAATATTCCGTTGTATATATGTGCCACATCTTCTTTACCCATTCATCTGTTGATGGACACTTAGGTTGCTTCCATGTCCTGGCTATTGTAAATAGAGCTGCAATGAACATTGTGGTACATGACCTCTTTTGAATTCTGGTTTTCTCAGGGTATATGCCCAGTAGTGGGATTGCTGGGTCATATGGGAATTCTATTCTTAGTTTTTTAAGGAACCTCCATACTGTTCTCCATAGTGGCTGTATCAATTTACATTCCTACCAACAGTGCAAGAGGGTTCCCTTTTCTCCACACCCTCTCCAGCATTTATTGTTTATAGATTTTTTATGATGGTCATTCTGACCGGTGTGAAGTGATACCTCATTGTAGTTTTTTTTGTTGCTGTTGTTGTTTTTTGCAGTACACGGGCCTCTCACTGCTGTGGCCTCTCCCGTTGTGGAGCACAGGCTGCGGACGTGCAGGCTCAGCGGCCATGGCTCATGGGCCCAGCCGCTCTGCGGCATGTGGGATCCTCCCGGACCGGGGCACAAACCCGTGTCCCCTGCATTGGCAGGTGGACTCTCAACCACTGTGCCACCAGGGAAGCCCTCATTGTAGTTTTGATTTGCATTTCTCTTATGATTAGTGATGTTGAGCATCCTTTCATGTGCCTCTTGGCAGTCTGTATATCTTCTTTGGAGAAATGTCTATTTAGGTCTTCTGCCCATTTTTGGATTGGGTTGTTTGTTTTTTTGATATTGAGCTGCATGAGCTGCTTGTGAATTTTGGAGATTAAGCCTTTGTCAGGTGCTTCGTTTCCAAATATTTTCTCCCATCCTGCGGGTTGTCTTTTTGCCTTGTTTATGGTTTCCTTTGCTGTGCAAAAGCTTTGAAGTTTCATTAGGTCCCATTTGTTTTTGTTTTTATTTCAATCTCTCTAGGAGGTGGGTCATAGAGGATCTTGCTGTCATTTATGTCCTAGAGTGTTCTGGCAGGCAGATTCTTAACCACTGCGCCACCAGGGAAGTCCCTCCAATTTCCCTCCTAGGCATGAACACCTTGAGAGTAAAATGATCTTTATTTCGACGGCCGTTTGAGTAAACATCTATTAGCTGCTGATAAATGAAACATAAATAAATCAAATATTAAAGTTCGATTTTCCTGTATTAAATTAACACAGTCTAAATGTGGAAAGCTTTACATTTCAGATAATTAAGAACGGGGCGGGGGGGGAAACATCATAGTAAGTTCCGTGATATAAAATTACTATTAAGTCATGCCTATTTTTCATCCCACAATTTTTTCAAGGCATGTTTTGATATTCTGTCATCTTTATATCAAACTGAATTTATTTAATACTTAATATAGTATATGACAGTTTCTAAATTTGTATATGCCTTTCAGTCTTTATTTTTGATATATAATAACCCATTGAGTTGATATGATATGATTTATTTGAACATGTACCAACAGTCGACATTTAAATTACTGACCTTTTTGCACCCTCACTTTGTTTTATTTTCACAGATGAACTACAAGTACACATGACACCACACAACCATTTTCCTTAAAGGCTCTGCATTATTTTTAAATAATCTTTTGGCATTTGTTGTGGAAAAACCTTGAGGATAATCTATTTTTTCCTTCCGTTTTTTAGGTCATGTATATTTCCTGCTCGAATGCATACAGGTTATTCTTGCCCTTTCCTTCAATTCCTGGTGAGCCTTCTTAGTCACCAAACTCAATTATTTTCTCAGCTTAGAAAAATGTCTTCTATGATGTGTTCAATATTTCCCTGTCTTCCATTGGTCTTTATTTTCCTAAGTTCCAAGTATATTAATTGGAGTTTAAAGTAAGGTTCTGGAGGACACTTTAGCCTCAAGAAATCAAATAAATTCCTCTCATTTCACTAAAAAAAAAAAAAAAACATCCATTTCCTTTGCATTCATGTACAGCATCTCAAATTACCTTCCAAAGTACCAAGTTGATCTCTCCAAGTTTCGCTGTTTCTTTTTACCCATTGCAAGCGAATCTTCATCTTGGTAGAGCATTTGTGAATTCCACAAACTCTCTCTCTACATCCTCACGCTATTCATCCGTCTCAGCCTATCGCTTCCTTGCCTGTTGCTTTTTTTATTCCTCATAAGCAATGATTCTATATTTAGCACCTGAGAGCATCATTCTCCAACAATCTCTGTTCTTGTCACTCCAATCCATTCACTAAGAACGCTTCCTTGCATCCCTCTGAGGACTGCAACCCTTCCTTCACATGCGGAGTTTTGTCCTAATCCCCGTGCAATTCTCCGACCCCAACCGTTGACTCTTCCACCTGTTTACGTCTCCAGGTTCACCTCCTGGAGCCCTTTGCCTCTCACTTCACACTTTAGGTATTCGTAACTACTCGAACTTAGAAAGCACAGCGGTCATTTACAAGAACATCTTCCTCACACGTGAGGACCTTAAAGACAGCGGCAAGACCTTCCTCACTGGTACATCCTTCATATCCAGCTCTTACTGGTTGCTCAAAAACCTCATTAAATCCATGAATGAATGGACACATGAATGAGAGCAGGAACTCACACTTACACTGTTACCATATACTGGTCAGGATTCTAAGCCCTACAACCAATAAGGAGGGTAATGCAACTGGGACCACCAATTAGGAAACGCTGGAGCCAGTGCATAAACTCACGGCGTCTGAGAGGTTTTTGCTAAAGGCATGACAATAATATTTCAAGACTCACACAATTATGGACGGAAATAATCTAAGTATTCATCGATGGAGGAATGGGTAAAGAAAATGTAAATACACACACACGCGCACACAGGAATATGATTCAGTGTGAGAAGCAAGAAATCATTTGTGACAACATGGATGGACTTGGAGGGCATTACACTAAGTGAAATAAGTCAGAGAAAGACAATTACTGTGTGATCTCTCTTATATATAGAATCTAAACAAAACAAAACAACAAACTCATAGGTACAGGGAACAGACTGGTGGTTTCAGGGAGTGGGCAGTGCATGATGGGTGAAGGGGGTCAAAAGGTACAAACTTTCACTTATAAAATAAACTAGTCCTGCTGGGAGAAAATATTTGCAAACGATGTGATCAACAAGGGCTTAGTTTCCAAAATATACAAACAGCTCCTACAACTTAACAACAGAAAAATGAACAACGCAATCCAAAAATGGACACAAGACCTAAACAGACATCGCTCCACACAAGACATAGAGATGGCCAAGAGGCACATGAAAAGATGCTCAACATTGCTAATTATTAGAGAAATGCAAATCAAAACTGCAATGAGGTATCACCTCACACTGGTCAGAATGGCCATCATCAAACTGTCTACAAACAATAAATGCTGCAGAGGGTGTGGAGAAAAGGGAACCTCCTACTCTGTTGGTGGGAATGTGAATTGGTGCAGACACTATGGAGATTTCTATTTTTAGTTTTTGGAGGTTCCTCAAAAAACTAAAAATAGAATCACCATATGATCCAGCAATCCCACTCCTGGGCATATATCCAGAGAAAAACATGGTTTGAAAAGATATGTGCCCCTCAATGTTCATTGCAGCACTATTTACAATAGCCAGGACATGGAAATAACCTAAACGTCCATCGACAGATAAATGGATAAGGAAGATGTGGTACATATATACGATGGAATATTACTCAGCCATAAAAATGAACAAATAATGCCTTTGCAGCAACATGGATGGACCTAGAGATGATCACACTAAGTGAAGTCAGACAGAGAAAGACAAATATATGGTATCACTTCCATGTGGAATCTAAAATATGACACAAATGAACTTATCTACAAAACAGAAACAGGCCATTTCCAACCATTATTTTATGATTGATAAAGTGTCACTCATTTCCTTATTCAGTTGTGTTTCAGGAAAAGTAAAAACATATAAGAGAGATTTTGAAGATTCACTCAAGTCCAAGATACCCCTAACCTAATGTATGCCATTAGGTCTTAATTCATCATAGATAAAGTATCATATACTGGGGATTTGTAGAAATCTAACCACATCTAAAATATGACACCAATGAACTTATCTGATACAGAGACACACTCACAGACATAGAGAACAGACTTGTGGTTGCCAAGGGGGAGAAGGGTGGGGGAGGGTCGACTGGGAATTTGGGATGAGCAGATGCAAACTAGTATATATAGGATGGATAGACAACAAGGACCTACTGTAGAGCACAGGGAGCTGTATCCAATATCCTGTGATAAACCATCATGGAAAAGAATATGAAAAATTATATATATGTATGACCAAGTCACTTTGCTGTACAGCAGAAATTACCACAACATTGTACATCAACTATACTTCAATAAAATAAATTTTAAAACGTTATAAAAAGCAAAATAAACTAGTCCTGGAGATACAGTGTACAGCATGGTGACTACAGTTATCAAGACTATTATATATTTGAAAGTTGCTAAGATGGTAGACGGTAAAAGTTCTCATCGCAAGAAAAAAAATCTGTAACTGTGTGGTGACGGATGTTAACTAGACTTCCGGTGGTAACAATGTCACAAGATATACACATATCAAATTATTATGTTGTACACCTGAAATGAATATGATGTTATATGTCAATTATGCCTCGCTTTGAAACAAAAAGAAAAAGAAGAAACCAAGCCTTTGACATCTTGAACTTCTGGCTTCCAGAATTATGAGAAAATGAATATCTATTGGTTAAGCCGGAAAAGGAAAGTAAAGCAAGGTCCCTTCCACCCAAAGCTTTGGTCCACACTAGCTGTCTGGGTCACTCTTTCCTCTTCCCTCATCCACCAGGCCCATCCTTATTCCTGCTCTTTACAGATACATCATCCCTCACAAGAAGCCTTTCCTACTGTCCTAGGGGGATGTGCCCTGACACCCGTTAGGTGTTCCTCAAATGTGTTCTGGGGTTCTCTCCATGTGAACCAGCAGAATACCCCCAGTATAGTTTAAGCTCTACAAAGGCAGGAAAAATATGTCTTGTTCATCAGTCTGTTTACACGGTCGAGAGCATTACCTCACTGCATCTTAAGCAAGGATGATTCACCACCTCTCTTGCAGCCATTAAATATTGACGAACGTCTCCTCTGAGTGAGGGAAGAGCTTGAGTGAGGTAAAAGCCATAAAAGCCTGATGTCTGCAGAGAGTGGATCAGCTCTGAGCCTCGTCATTGGCAGGTTTGCTTTCAAAATCCAATTAGCATCACGAAAGTACCCGATGCAACTTCTAAGAATAGGTTTGAAACGAATCAGCATTTTTGAACCAAGTTTCAGGATGCCGGGCGAGGAGACACCTCTACTTCCTGAGGCGTTGATGTCTGTCAGAAGCTTCTCAAATACGGTCCATTTACATCTTCAGAAATAATTTGTAATGGAGATATGCATAGTTCCATTTGGAAAATAACGAAAGCGAACGAGAGAGGTCACCCAGCTACTGCTATGTCCACCAGGTTTCGACTGCCCTTGCTCTGAGTTACTTGGTGCTGTTTTAATTATTTAAGGTTGAAACCCAGATTTTGCACCTCCATGAAAAGCTGGGGCTGCACTTTTTTAGGAGCTTTCCTTGATTTCGACCACTGTGTTTGCCTTACTGTCTCCCCACTGGGCTCCACATCCTTCCAGGTTGTGACTGGTCTGAGAGCATTTCCCCTCAGAAGAGAGTTGAGATTCACCTCTCCCTGTCTCCGTTCATTGCGGAGGAGAACATCCTTTCCAAAGGCTTCTTCTTCTGCATGGAATGGTACCCACCTGGCTTCTAACACCACCCGCCCCTCTAAGAATTACCATGTGCAAACACAGAAGTCTTCAACTCAGCCATGACATTTTTAGTTAAATTCACATGGAGTAAATGATCATCTTTCCAGTCAATGACTATGATGCCATAAGAAAAGTTTTCCCCTTCAGTATTCCCTACATGTTACACTCTAGTCCATCTTTATCACGACTAAATAGAAACATGGAGATCATCTACTGTGAGGTGGAAACTGTTTTCTCCATGAACTTGGTGCTCATAGAGAATTCTAGAAACAAGACTTGCAATGACTCTGGTCATATATTTGCACTCGTGTGGAGGGGTAATGCAGCAGCCGTAGTAAACTGGAGAGACAACACGGCTGCTGATGTAAAACCAATGTCGTTGTGCAGGTGACTGGCCAGGACACTCCATCTCTCATGGTAGAAATGCTGTTCACTTGATACCAGCTTCGGGTGGAGCTCTGTGACCTCTGTCTTACTTCCCCTGATTCCTCATCCTTTCTCAGTTAATCTTGATATTTGGACCAGACCCTCTCACCCCTTACTCTTTCGGAGTTGACTTATTGACTGGCAAAGTCTGGTAATGCCAGAGTCTCAAAAAATATATATATAAATGTATATCCTTGAAAATTCTTTCCTCAACAGCAGTTCTGTACTTTAAAAATATTTACTAACAATTAGTGCTATTAGTTTTGAATCAATAATCTATAAAAAATGTACTGAGCTAAAGATCTTACCACTTAGCTCTTTCCTGATCTACAGACAAAACTGATCTGCTAGATATGATCCATTTAACGTGAGGAAAAGGAAATGTTTCCCAAGAGACACCAAAGGACTTGGAACAAAGCAAGTTAGCACATGAATCCTTTCCTTTAGTACAGTACAGCTCCCAGCCTAAGCATTCAGTAAACACAGTCACTGTCATGCTTTACATGTTTTTCTTTTTAAAATTTACACATTTGACACTGTCTAGATAATGTTGGTTTCCAAAACACATTCATTGGAAGTGGTGTTGGCAAGAAAATAGACAAGGTCATCTGAGTTATCTTTCCTATACTCAACCCTGAGATTCACTCCAATAAAAAGAGGGTGTAAGCTCCCAGAAACTTGGCTTGTGCCAGGAATCTACACTTCTGATAGCACTATTTTTAATGAGTCCTTGGGTTTATGCAAAATTGACGTGCTTACACATTCTGGTCAACAAGCATTTATTGAAGTTTCTGGCCAAAGGTGATTGAGTAAAGGCTCTCCTTCCTTAAAATTTCCATAAAGAAAATAAATAATGAAAACTAGAGGGAAAAAAAATAACCTTTCTCTCTCCCTCTGTTTTTATAATAACCTTTCTCTTTAATATATGAAAATTTCCACAGACCCCCATCATAATGAGTCATGCCTGCAGACTGAACGTGAAACCTGGATTTCCAAAAATTAAAAAAAAAAAAAATGATGGGTCCCTTGTTCTTGGAGAAGGAAACACAGAAAAGCTAAGAAAATTCTCCAGGGTCCTACTGCCGGCAAGAGAGTTCATCAGAAAGCCTGATGCTAGCAAGAAGGGGGGGAGATGGGAATAAGGAAATAAACCACCAAAGAGATGAAAGCCACCTTAGGAGGAAAAAAGAACAAACAAGACTCATACAACCAAAACAACATTAAGATTCTTTCTTGTGCAGAACGACCAACCCTCATTCTTTCATTTATTTCTGCAGCTCCACCAATTTGCCTGTTGTTTCATTTCTACCTTGCCTGTCTTGAGCCTTTGAGAGACCACATTTTCTTTATTTGCTTTCGTGGTGACTAAGAATATTAATGCTTGACGTTATTGTAGAATTACTATCGAACACAATACATCGGAGAAAGAAATAAAATATGTACCTATTATAAAAGAGGAGGTGAAGTCATTATTTTTTGATGGGTTAGTTTTATAACAAAAACCTAGGAGAATCCACCAGAAAATAAAAATGAAGATATTAAGACATTAAAGGAACATGGTTATTTATGACGTTAACACAGAAATTCAATATTTTCCCCAGATATGAGTAATAATATGTTAGGGAATAAACTGACAGGAAGATAACTCATATTACCAAGTAAGCACAAAAATAAAGTACCTCAAAATTAACTTAACAAGCCATGTACAATAGAGAGAGAGAAAAATGTTGAAACATTATTGACACATATAAATAAGAATTAAATAAGTGGAAAAACATGTTATTTTTCCTTGACTCAGTATTGTAAAGATGTCAATCTCCTTAAATTAATCTGTAAATTGAAGGTGATCTCAATAGAAATGCCAACAGGATTACTTTGAAACTAGAAAAGCTAATTCTCAGACTAATGAGGAAGGACCAGCCCCTCGAGATATTCAGACGTATTATAAAGCTACATTTATTAGACCTACTTGATGTTGGTACAGGAATATACGCAGAGAGCAACAGACAAGACAGAGGCCATAAGTAGACTGATATACGAAGTGGAATTTAGTATATGTCAAAGAGAACATCCTAAGTCAGTGAGGAAGAGAGTACATTTAACGAATAATAGTGGGACAGTGATGTGGCCATCAAGGGAAAATACATATATGTGCACATGTACATACATATATATGAGTATATATGTTTATTAAACTATATTTGTTACTATATATAGTAACTATATACTATATATACACAGGCTATATACTAAATAGTATCTGTGTGTAGATAGATAGACAGATAGATAGATGATAGATATTTTCATTTCCATTTATTTACCTATGGCTTATTTTATTCCTTATATAAATTTAAATATGAGGGTAGAAATTCTAGAAGGGAATGGGGCTCATTTTACAAGTACAGTGCTGAAGTGGAGACAACTTTCAAAGCAAGACATAAAACTGGGCGCCATATTGATTTATTGATTTAGCCACTCTAAACTTACAATCTGTGCATTCAAAAGTAAGCTATACTGACATTAAAAGACAGATTTTTAACAAGACATATCTCTTTGCCTAGTCATACAGGATCTGAGGACAAAGATGCTTCTCTTTGTTCATTTAGTTATTTAGTATCGTCAAAAGCCCTCGGCACAGCACGCTGAATAAACAATCACTCTATACACATTTAATCATCAATTCATCGTGCTGATCAGAACTCCGTACTCTCAGATAGGAAGTTTTTTCTCCAAATCCAAGCAGGAAGGAATTGGTTCACTCATCCTAAGAAAGTAAAAGAAGCTGACGTTCCCAGAATTCGTGCTCTGTCTCAGCTTAATGTAAGCTGTGGGATACAAGAGGAAAAGTAAAACACCGAGAACTGAATCAATTATCAAAAGGGATCCAAGCTACAGAACTCTTTGATTTCCGCAGGCTTTTGCTTTTGGTGGTTTTTTTTTGGTAACACCTTTATTGAGATATAATTCATGTACCACACAATTCACCCATTTAAAGTACAAATCAATGATCCCTAGTACATCAGAAGAATTGCTCAATCATCACAGTAACTTTTAGAATATTTTCATCATCTGAAAAAGAAAACCTATACACTTTGGCTGCAACTCCTCATTACACCTCTTCCCGACCCTAGGCAACCACTAATATACTTAACATGCCCATCGATTTCCCTATTCTAGACATTTCATATAAATAGAATCCCACCATATGTGGTCTTTTGTGACCAGCTTCTTCATTTAGCACAATGCTTTGAAGAAACATCCAAACGGTAGCATGAATTAATTCTTCATTTCTTTTTACGGCTGAATAATATTCCACTGCACGGAGAGACCACACTTGTTTAACTATTTATCCATTGATGGACATGTGAGTCCTTCAGCTTTGTTCTTCTTTTTGAAGAATGCTTTGTCTATCCTGGTCCCTTCCACGTCCGTATACATTTTAGAATCAACTTTTCCCATTACTGATATGGACCCTTGAGATTCTGATGGGGATTTCACTGAATCTGTAGGTCACTTTGGGGAGTGCTGCTTATCGTAACAATATGAAGTCTTCCAAATCATGAACACAGATGTCTTTCCACTTACTGGGGTCTTCCTGACTTTCCTTCAGCAATGTTTTGTAGTTTTCAGAGTGTAAGTTGTACATTTTTCGTATAATTTATTCCTAGGCACTTATATTATTTCCAGTGCTATCATAAATGGGAATTGTTTTCTTAATTTTATGTTTCATTGAAAATGTACAGAAATTTGATTGAGTTTTTATGTTGATCTTATATCCACAGAATTTTCCATATACAGGATCATGACATCTTCAAATAAAAATCATCTTACTTCTTCCTTTCCTAGTCTGCATGCCTTTCATATTATTTTCTCCTTTAACTGCCCTGGCTGTAATGTCCAGCACAACGTTGAACAGAAGTGGCCAAAAAACCCCTGTCATGTTTCCAACCCTCGAGGGAAAGAAGCCAGAATCTCACCATTAAGTAAACAGCTCTTGCTTCTTGGACATGTCCTGAAGAGACTTTTCTACCCATGTAAGAAGAGTACTCAAGTCGCGTTAATGGTCTGTGTTCAAATTCTGACATATATACAACCACTCACTCTTACAAAATACAGCCACTGTGCTACTATTTAACAAATGATCTTAAACTTGTGTTAATAAACTGCAAATTCCCAAAGAGCATTAAGAGAATTGGACATGTACCAAAATTCAAATTCCATTTTAATGCTTCCCCCAAACTAAAAAAAATTAACAAATAACAACAGACATAAGATTGACCCCATGATATTCAAATTCTAATCATGATATAGCAATACTAACAGCATTATTGGTAATCTTTAAAATTACTGAAAATAGGTTAAGAAAAATGTATTTTTAAATTATACTAAGTGGCTTAATTCACTTATCTGTTTCAGTTGAAAAACAATAATGCTATCTTACAAACATAAAGCACTTTTTTACAAAGTACTTTATAACCATTATCTCATTTTAATGCTCAGTTGTTTGTTTTTGTTTTGTTTTTTTGCGGTACGCGGGCCTCTCACTGTTGTGGCCTCTCCCGTTGCGGAGCACAGGCTCAGCGGCCACAGCTCAGGGGCCCAGCCGCTCCGCGGCATGTGGGATCTTCCCGGACCGGGGCACAAATCCGTGTCCCCTGCATCGGCAGGCGGACTCCCAACCACTGCGCCACCAGGGAAGCCCTTAACTCTCAGTTTTAAAAAAAATTATTTTATTGAAGTCTAGTTGATTTATAATGTTGTTAATTTCTGCTGCACAGCAAACTGACTCAGTTATACATATTCATACATTCTTTTTCATATTCTTTTCCATTATGGTTTATCACAGGATACTGCATATAGTTCCCTGTGCTGTACAGTAGGGTCTTGTTGTTGACCCATTCTAAACATAATAGTTTGCATCTGTGAAGCCCACACTCCCAGTCCATCCCTCCCCGACACCCCTCCTTGGTAACCACAAGTCTGTTCTCTATGTCTGTGTTAACTCTCAATTTTGAGAGTAGTACAGCACATATTCATTTGAGGGATGAGGAAACTGTTTCAGAGACATCTATTAGCTAATGTAAAGGATAGTGTTTTAGTGGTGAAGTTTGTCCTAGAAATTAACTTTCCTCACCCCCTTCCCAGAGTTCTCATCTCCACTCAGTGCTCCCGCACTTGACCTGGTGTTGGCAGAACTGCCTGTCAACCTTACCACCACCTGTAGTTTTCATCAGAGAGCAAAAAGGGGAGAAGTTGAATCTGTTATAGAAAAAAATTAAAAGCTCAGGAATTCAAAAGAGCATTCAACGGAAAGTAAAAACTGTATTTAAAAGTATGATTATGGGCTGTTGGCACTAATTAATATTAATTTATTTTTACTATTCAGGTGCTTAGCTGGGGTGAGTTAATTGATGTAGGATGCCAGTTCAAAACTTTTTTAAACACAAATTTTAGGTTAAAAAACGCTCCAGGGCTTCCCTGGTGGCACAATGGTTGAGAGTCCGCCTGCCGATGCAGGGGACACGGGTTCGTGTCCCGGTCCGGGAAGATCCCACGTGCCGCGGAGCGGCTGGGCCCGTGAGCCGTGGCCGCTGAGCCTGCGCGTCCGGAGCCTGTGCTCCACAAAGGGAGAGGCCACAACAGTGAGAGGCCCGCGTACCGCAAAAAAACAAAACAAAACAAGAAAAACCCGCTCCAATTTCCAGGATGGAAACTATTTTCTCAACAGCTGGAGATCAACTATTTTCTCAACAGTTGGAAATCAACAATCCATAATTAAATCAATTTAAAAATGTTTAAAGAGACAGAAACGAACTCTAGCGAGAATTCAATATATAGTTCTGTCTTTAGTTTCAAGATAGATGAAACTATCTAGTATTTTCTAGATAATACTAAATAACTCGAAGATATTAAAAAAAAAGAGGTTTTTTCCCCTGAGAATTTTCCTTGTAAAGAAGGCATTTCACGAGTTACCATGAGCTATGAAGTGAAAATGATCCACTCAGTAATAAAACGGGTTGACAAGATGAACTGTTATTCATCGTGATGGAAGCATTTTCAGATTTAGGGCCAGGAGGCATTTTTGAAAGCGACACTGCTTGTGAACATGAAAGTGAGGACACCTGCTTGTTAACGGAAAGGTAAAGGATGACCCTGCAAATTTTCTGACAATCCTTTAAGTCTGATTTGTCCCAAACACTTTTGCTTATGCCTGTGGCATTATAATAGCCAAATGCCTTCCTGCTACCTAGCCAGCCACATGGGGCAAATTCTCCTTTCAGGCACCATGGAAATGGCCAAAGAACTGGTGCAGCGCTTGGGGACCTGGTACTGCAACTATCAGAAGCACCAGTGACCAGCCCAAGAGCTACCTGTTTGCACTGAAATCGTACACACATCCTGCAACCTACGGAGGCATAGTCACACATTAGCTTGGACTTGCTGACGGCAATACATGGTTTTGTTTGGAAAATATCGTCAGAAGAGGGCATGAGTCACATCTGGCTTGTGTTTTGGGTTTCCAGACAGCAATCCGAGTCGGTCTGAGAAATAAATGGGGAAGTTGGCAAATATGCTAGTTCATTATTCTGCAGGTCTTTTCCCGTGGTTTATTCCATGGTATACCTAAGTCATGCTAGGGTTAGCTTAGGGAAAGATTACAGGATGCTTTGGTCAGGATTCTCCAGAGAAACAGAACCAATCTCACATATATACACATATAATTCTCTGCTATACGTAGCTATATACGCAATTAATATACACACTATATTAACATTAAATACTGGTGTCATCCAGGGGAAATAAGCATATCTAAGGGCTTCTGATGGGAGGCAAGTTGTTACAAACTTTCCGGAAGGAAATATACAGCAAAGGCTTTAAGCAAATGAATATCCTTTGACCTAGCAATTCCATTCCAAGAAATACATCTTAAGCAAACAATCGTTGATGTGGGCAAAGATTTAATTGTATGTTCCTTCACGTTCTATTTATTAACAGTGAAGCGATGGTCAGAAGCTGAACGCCCCAAATGAAGAACTGTTAAAATAAAAATGAGTTGAACTTTAAGGCACCTGTTTAATGAAGGTGTTTCAGGACAGCTAATGACGTAGACCAAAGGTTCAGTATATGAATTAACAAAATAAGTGAAAACTATTGGCTGGATACAAATATAGAGATACAGAGATACAGACACAGATACATTTACCCCCCTATAGGGGTAACTAAAACAATATATACCCAACAGGTAACAGTGGCACAATTACAGCTAATATAACTTTCTTCTTTGCATATTCTGTGTGTATCAAATATATTATTAAACAAAAAACAGTAACTTTACGGTGGAGAAACCTAACATACTACCCCAGCCAGGTTATGAAGTTTAACAGCAATTGTGATATCATGTTGATAGACTGTACCCTTCCTAGGATGTGATGAAAACTGTAGCTGCCTTTCTTCCAAACCTGACAACCCTGATTATAACATGAGAAAAATCCCAACTGAGTGACACCCTACAAAATACCTGAGAAGTCCTTCTCCAAACTGTCAAGGTCATCTGAGAAACTGTCACAGGCAAGAGGAGCCTAAGGTGACTGAGGACTGAATGGAATGTTCTAGCATCCCGGACAGGATGCTAGAACAGACAAGGGATGTTTGGTAAAAAGGAAATAGGAATAACGTATGGACTTGAGTTAATGATCATGTATCCAGATCAGACCATAAGTTCTGAGGAATGTACAACACCTTTCCATATGGAGATGAACTTTGTGAAGGAGAGGGACTCCTTCAGAGTCTGTTTTCTAGTGGTAAAGGGTCTTCCGGCTTCAATCTCTTCACCTACATATTCCCACTGCCATGACAGATGGCACAAGGGATGGTACCATTTGAAATGAAGATCCTTCTGGGAATCCAATATAAACGTCTTTGATGAGCCTCCAGTCTGGAGTGTGTCCAATCCTTGACCAGCCTCCATCCATAAACACAGTTTCTATGAATTTTCTTCCATTTCTGTGCCCCCATGGATGTCTAACACCAGCCATGGGAGGAAAAGAGTGGTTTCTACTTCCTGTATCCTACAATGATCATTTTCTACAACAGGTCGCAGCCCAGGTGAGCTGACACCTGTCCTGAACCTTCTGCTGGGCTGGACAGGACCAAGGCTGAGAGGCCTCTCTCATCTCTCAGTTGGAGCTAGTCCCAGCCCATAGTGATGTCATGGTGCTGTAGCCCTGCCCGTCTGTGATGTCAGGGGCTTCTAGGAGATGGGCCATGATGCTCACCTTGATTCATCTACAGTGTTGACAAGCAACAGTGGTCCAGCTGCTGAAGCACACTGCTGAAAAGCTTTCCTCCCAAAATGATGCTGATTTATACTCCGATTAGCAACAGCGCTAAGAGCTCTCCTTCTTCCTCTTCTCCTTCCTCTCCTCCTCCTTCCCCTTCCCCTGCCCCCCTCCTTCTTCCCCTTCCCCTTCTTCTTCTTCCTTAAACTGAATTTTTTAAACTGCCTCTTAATATATTTTGATTATTCCTTTTTTGTTTGGATGGTCTGAGAGCTCCATCTTCCTGGAGCAGGTTTTTCTGGTTTACCTAGGAGACTGGGGCTGGGGGTGCAGCCAACATAGCAGGTATGGGCTCCGGGCAGCCCAGGCAGAGGGGTGCAGGAATAGATGGGACAGGGAAGGCTTGGTAGGAAAGGGGAGAGAAGGCAATCAGCTGTTAATGGGCAAAATATCAGAGTATGTTTCAAGGGAACGGACTTCAATCCTTACACCTTAATGATATCTTCAGATCAGCCAATCGTGGGGCTCAGCTTTGCCTCCTTACCCTGCGGGGACTGAAAAGTCACCTCTGGTTTCGGCTCTACAACCAAGTTCACAAGGATGCCAGGGACTGGTCCTGTCCAAGAGGGAGCTAAACCATTATTAAGTCAAAACGGCCATGTAACGGCATTCTCACGGGATTTGGATTATCTGCTCAGTACCTGTACCTTCGGGCATGATTACGTGGGAGATGATGGAGCAGAACCAGGAAGGATATCATGAGACATGGTGGGATGAGTGAATCGTGGCTGGTGTGTTCTTTCAACAAAAAATGGATTCTTAAATCTTCTGTTCAGCTGTTCCTCTGTTAGGAGGTGAGGATACATCAAAGGATCAGGAGAGATGGGAGGGAAAAGAAAAGAGGAGAAAGTGAATCACGGTGTGGAAATGATACAGGGGAAATAGGAGCAGGGTGGTCGGGTCTGGAAGAAAGTAGAAAGTGCTTAGCTCTGATAGGGAGGGCAGAAGAATTCATACATGACTGAATGATGGGGCTGACTCTTGGTGAATAACATTCTTTCAAGTGCCAAGGTTGGGGAAGAGGTTTTGTGGTCGTTCTGAAGAATCAAACTCACCACCCATAAAGCTTGAGAGTAGGATTCACATAGAGATTGTAGGGCTTGAAGGTCAACCAGTAGGTCAGGTCAGATCAGAAAGAACAGACTATAAGATACTGAAGAATTTAAGTGATGTCTTGCAGGTAATGGAGAATTTAAGTGTATTACCCATGATGATTGGAATTATTAAGATTCTGGCAAAAATGTGGAGATTAAGAAGGAGGCGAGACTGGACAGAAGCTGAATATTAAAACTGCACCAGTAGAGGAAAAGTCAACAGTGTGAGAACTTTATATTTAACTGATAGCATGCCCAGCAGGTCGGGCTCCCTGAAAATAGCACAGCTTTGAACAGGTTTACAGCCATATCTCAGAGATAGCGTGGGTTCAGTTCTAGAGCACTGCAGTAAAGCAAGTCACACAGATTTTTTGTTTCTCAGTGCATATAAAAGTTACGTTTGCACTAGACTGTAGTCTGTTAAGTGTGCTATAGCATTATGCCTAAAAAAAGTATACACTTTAATTTTAAAATGTATATTTTTATATATATATATATATACACACATACAGTAGAATATCACTCAGCCATAAAAAAGAACGAAATAATGCAATTTCCAGCAACACGAATGGACCCAGAGATTATCACACTAAATGAAGTCAGACAGAGAAAGACCAACACCGTATGATATCACTTATATGTGGAATCTAAAATATGATACAAATGAACTCATTTACAAAACAAAAATAGACTCAGACAGAGAAGACAAACTTATGGTTATCAAAGGGGAAAAGGGGGGAGGGATAATTTAGGAGTTTAGGATTAAAATATACACACTACTATATATAAAATAAACAACAAAAGGACCTTCTGTATAGCACAGGGAACTATATTTAATACCTTGTTATAACCTATAATGGAAAAGAATCTAAAAGAGAATAGATATGTATGAATCTGTATAGCTGAATCACTTTGCTGTACACCTGAAACACATTATAAATTAACTATATTTCAATAAAAATTTTTTTAAAATGCTTTATTGCTAAAAAATGCTCACCATCTTCTGAGCCTTCAGCAAGTCATAGTAGTAACTATGTAGTAACTATCAAAGCTCACTGATCACAGATACCACAGCAAATGTAGTCATGATGAAAAAGTTTCACATATTGTTAAAATTACCAAAATGTGACACAGAGGCATGAGCAAATGTTGGAAAAATGGCCCCCATGGACTTGCTCGAGGCAGGGTTGCCACAAACCTGCCATTTGTAAAAAGTGCAGTATCTGTGAAGGACAATAAAATGAGCTCTGCCTGTATTAGCAAAAATAAATAAAGATAGGCAATTTAGCATTCATTTAAGAATGTTAAAGACAGATGAGAATAGAAAGAATTAATATAAATAATGTAAGTTAATGAATTAGAGAAGAGGAAAATGTATTTTTATAAAATCATGCTATGGGACTTCCCTGGTGGTCCAGTGGTAAAGAATCCACCTTCCAATACAGGGGATGCAGGTTCTCTCCCTGGTCGGGGAACTAAGATCCCACATGCCACGGGGTGACTAAACCCACGTGCCACAACTACTGAGCTCACGCGCGTCAACTAGAGAGAAGTCCGCCTGCCGCAAACTACAGAGCCCACGTGCTCTGGAACCCGTGAGCGACAACTACAGAGCCCACACACCCTGGAGCCTGCATGCCACAACAAGTAAGAGAAAACCCACATGCCACAACTAGAGAGAAGCCTGTGTGCCGCAATGAAGATCCCACATGCCGCAACAAAGATCCCGTGTGCCGCAACTAAGACCCGATGCCACCAAATAAATAAATAAATATTTTTAAAAATTAAAAAAAAATCATGTTAGATATGATTTTTTTGAACATTTAAGAAAATTTTTATTGAAGTAGAGTTGATTTACAATGTTGTGTTAGTTTCAGGTATACAGCAAAGTGGTTCAGATATTCTCTTTCAGATTCTTTTCCAGTCTAGGTTATTACAAGATATTGAATATACTTCCCTGTGCTATACAGTACGTTCCTGTTGTTTATTTTATATATAGTGTGTATCTGCTAATTCCAAACTCCTAATTTATCCCTCCCCCCCAGTTTCACCTTTGGTAAACATAGGTTTGTTTTCTATGTGAGTCTATTTCTGTTTTATAAATAAGTTCATTTGTATCATTTTTAGATTCCACATAAACGTGATATTATGTGATATTGTCTTTCTCTGGCTGACTTACTTCACTTAGTATGACAATCTCTAGGTCCATCTATGTTGCTGCAAAAGGTCATATGTGACAAACTCACAGCTAACATCCTGCTCAATGGTGAAAAACTGAAAACATTTCCTGTAAGATCGGAACAAGACAAGGATGCCTACTCTTGCCACTTTTATTCAACATAGTTTTGGAAGTCCTAGTCATAGCAATCAGAGGAGAAAAAGAAATAAAAGGAATCCAAACTGGAATGTAAGAATTAAAACTGTCAGTGTTTGCAGAGGATATGATACTATACACAGAAAATCCTAAAGGCACCACCAGAAAACTACTAGAGCTCATCAAGAAATTTGGTAAAGTTGCAGGATACAAAATTAATGCAGAGAAATCTGCTACATTTCTATACACTAAAAACAAATTATCAGAAAGGGTAATTAAGGAAACAATCCCATTTATCATCACATCAAAAAGAATAAAATACCTAGGAATAAACCTACCTAAGGAGGCAAAAGATCTGTACTTTAAAAACTACAAGACACTGATGTAAGAAATTGAAGATGACATAAAACAGATGCAAAGATATACATATACCATGTTCTTGGATTGGAAGAATCAATATTGTTAACATGACCAAACTACCCAAGGCAATCTACGGATTCAATGTAATCCTTATCAAATCACCAATGGCATTTTTCACAGAACTAGAACAAGTAATTTTACAATTTGTATAGAAACACAAAAGACCCCAAATAGCCAAAACAATCTTGAGAAAGAAGACTAGAGCTGGAGGAATCAGGTTCCCTCACTTCAGACTATACTACAAAGCTACAGTCATCAGAAGAGTATGGTAGTGGCACAAAAACAGACACATAAGGTATGACTTTCTAGGGAACAAATGACAAAATATAAAATATTTGTTTTTAAACTTAACAGATATCCAAAAAGAGGGAAGAAAATTATATATCAAATAGAGAAATTAAAACACTTCCCAAAGATCTTTCACATATTATAGAACATTTGGAAATGAGGATGAATTGGGGTGTTATTTTTGCTGAACAATAAATTATCAAAATTGACTCAAGAAGACCCATGATTTAGACCAATGACTCCAAAAGGAACTGAGAAGGCTGTCAGAGAATTATGTCATAATATATAATGAGCTGTTTTATATTTTGAAGAAGCACAGGATTCCTATGTGTTTATAAATTTCCAAGAACAGAGAAAGTAATAATACCATTAAAAGAACAATGTCATTACCAAACATGGTTTAATTCAGGACTGCAAGGCAGGTCAATATTCCAAAATCCAAATATATAGCTCAATGTATAAATGGCACATGGCAGAAAGAGTAAGCAGTTTCCTTTACAAATTAGATAACATTAATAAATTTGATAAAATTCAATATCCATACCTAATAATTCTTAATAAAATAGCAAGAGAAGGAAACTTCCTAACATGATTTCAAAAAATATTTATTTCAAAAGTATAGTCATGTTAAAGGTGAAACACCAGACATTTTCCCTTAATGTCAATCAGTGATATGACAAGCATTCTCACTCTGTTTTTGTTTACAATTTTTCTTCAGAAAATGATAATGGGACACATCTGATAGGAGAAGCAAAATCACTGATATATGAAGATGGTCTAATACTTAACCAAAAGGCTCAACTTAAAATAGTCAAAATGATATATGTTCATGATGAAGCCCAGTGATAAAAGAGTTCATTGTTAAAAAAATGTTACTGTTAACTATTATAAAACAGAAAATCAATGTTTGCTTATGTTCAACCCCTAATCAGTTAGGAAACATAATGTTAAAATGTTACAATAGCTACAAATAGAGAGAGGAACAAAATTAATAAGTTTTGGGATCTATATGAAGAAAGATGGATTCCTAACTCAGGGGGAAGACCAAAAAAAAAAAGACCTGACTGAATAAAAATCCCTGACTAGATAGGGAGAGATAGCTCCTGCAGGTCTAGGAAGGTCTTAATATTAAAAAGATGAATTCCACTGAAAGCAAATTAATGCAAATTCATTCAAAATATCAAAGTACTAACTTGAAGAAATGTTTTAAAATCCACTTGGATGAATACGTTTTATAGATTATTCAAGAAATTTTTGAAAAATTAAGCAAGGAGACACGTTTAAGACATTAAGATATTTTGCCAAGTTAAAACAATATATAGGGACTTTGCTGGTGGTCCAGTGGGTAAGACTCCGCACTCCCAATGCAAGGGATCTGGGTCAGGGAACTAGATCCCGCATACATGCTGCAACTAAGAAGCCCGCGTGCTGCAACTAAGGAGTCTGCATGCCGCAACTAGGAAGTCCACATGCCACAACTAAAAGATCCCTCATGCTGCAACTAAGACCCGACACAGCCAAAATAAATAAATTAAATAAATTTAAAAAAATATGTAGAAAACTACTTGAGTGTCAAGGAGAGGGGATATTTATTTCCTATATACGCTTGCACAGATATATAACAGAATACTCTGTACTCATCCAATAATGACAGAGCTCTAAACTGACATGGAGGGTCAGAATATATTAAGCGAGGAAAACAGGGAACGGCACAGTAGGTACAGTGTGATCCGGTTTTGATTAAAAATACATATACACAAGTGAAGTAAGTCAGAGAAAGATAAATATCATAAGCTATCACTTATATGTGGAATCTAAAATATGACACAAATGAACTTATTTACAGTACAGAAACAGACTCACAGACATAGAAAGCAAACTTATGGCTTGCAAAGGGAAAAGGTGGAGGGGAGGGATAAATTAGGAGCTTGGGATTAGCAGATACAAACTACTATGTATAAAATAGGTAAACAACAAGGTCCTACTATATAGCACAGGGAAGTATATTCAATATCTTGTAATAACCTAGAACGGAAAAACATCTGGAAAAGAGTATGTGTGTGTGTGTGTGTGTGTGTGTGTATGCATATATATATATACACACATATATATATGTGTGTGTGTATATATATATATATATATAACTGAAACACTCTGTGTACACCACATACTAACATGATATTATAAATCATATAAAATTATATGTTAAAAATCATATAAATTAAAAATAAGAATGAAGCAAATTATAGGCAGTCTCTTCTCAACAGGCTCTTTTCTACCCAAAATAGAAGTCAAATGAGGTAAGAGCTGACAGCTAATTCTGCCAACTAGTTCTTTCATGGATCTATAGAACACCATTTATCAGGAGAGAAGCCAGCAAAAATGAATTAATGAGATAATGTGACGCAAACAAACCCACTTGCTCTTTGCCAAAGCCTGCCATATCCTACTAGAATCTGTTGGGAAAGGGATGAGATTAAAGACATGGCCCTATTTCATTCTTTCCTAAGACTGGCTGGTTATGTTTCAGTTTGTGGCAGGCAGGAAACTGGGGACCCCAAAGACACTTGCGCCCTGATCCCTAAAATGTGTGACTATATTACTTTACATGGCAGAAGAGACTTTGCATTTATTTTTGAGACTTTGCAATTTTGATTAAGTTCAGGATCTTGAGTTGGAGAGATTACCTTGGGTTGTATTGGTGTCCCCAGCGTGACCACAGGGATCTTATAAAGGTAAGAGGGGGGCAAGGGGGTGATTCAGAGTGAGAAGGAATCCAAGTGCTGTTGCTGGTTATGAAAATGAAGCAAGGTCCCCCTGAGCCAAAGAATGGGGGCACCTTTTAGAAGCTGGGAAAGACAGCAGTAACTTCTCCCTTAGAGCCTCCGAAAGGAATAAAATTTTGCCAACGCCTTGATTTTTAGCCTGGCGAGACCCATGTCAGAATCTCGACCTCCAGAAATGTAAGATAATAAAGTCGTGTTGTTCTAAGCCAGTAAATTCATGAACCGTTTCTATCCGCCTATGAGAAAACTCCCCTTTCTGAAAAGGAACGCAACTCTAGAAATCAGTCCGGATCAGGGTGGGCCATTGCCACATATCCAGATATACGGCATCGGGCATGGCCTCATCAGTCTTGTTCTGCGGGACAATTTTTTGGATACAACCCCTGCTGTGAATTCCCTGGGGCCAAAAGATGTAAAGAATTGATTGTCCTTCAGGGTACCTTGAATCATATCAGATTTCTTCATTGAAAATGGAATATTTTAATACCAAAAGTGGTATGTTAGAAGGGGCAACATCAATTCATTTTAAGATGTAATCAAATCTTAAGCAGCATTTTTTTCTTAAATGGTTACAAATCCTCTGAAGATTTTTCTATGAGCTCTTCCTTCGATAGAAAGCCTCAGCTATAAATTTATGTATTTCTAAAGCAACGGAAGGTTTCTCTTTATATTGAAGCCATTTCTCTTCCTTTTTTTTTCTTTATTTTCTTCTACAGCACACATAGGTATGTATTTATAATTTGTATCATACAAGAACAAGAAGAGGAAAATTGAGAAGTTCGAATTGGTATTTAATTCCTGCATTCACACACCAACACACAAAAAAGGTAAGAACGTTCTAAGTAACCAATTGGAGATGCTATGATATAAAACAGTAGTTCTCAAACTGTGGTCTCTACATCAGCAATATGAAAATAGTCCTGGCAACTTGTTATAAAAGCAAATTCTCAGATCCCATCGCAGGCTTACTGAATAGAAGCCACAGAATTAAGATGTAGAAGGAACCCTGGCTGTTATGCAGGATAGCATGATTCCTTGAAAGATAGGCTCAAACACATCATCCACGGTTTAGGTGGCGTCATGCCATTAAACTGAAAATTAGTACCACGTCTTTGATTTTCAAATCTTACACATACTTGCATCCCCCAAATGGGAACCATACTAGAATCTCATTTCTCTTTACCCTTTAAGAAGAAAAAATACATATTTTAAAAATTTATACATCACAGGTTATTTGCTCTTTGTGATCCTTTATGAAAACTAAAGGATAATTAATTAATGAATACCATCCTCAATCCAATTACCATTACACAGACTTGAATATTATCACCACTTTTTAAAGAAGTATCACTTTTTTTTCCACCTTGTGTTTACTGCCAACTGCTTGCAAAATACCATAGAAATTATGGGACTCATGGAAGCATTATTACATTTTCAAAGAAAACAAATGAGGAACTTCCATCTTTACAAAGGCATTTTTAGAGTTATCTTTAAATTTAAATCACCAACAGATTATGGAAGCAGCCTGGATTTCATATGTGTTTATTCTTAATCTGTTATCTTGTTTCTAAATATCACTGTGGTTTGTGAATTTGCTTTGTCTTTTATAAAGCACATTTTTTTCTTCCCCTTTGCTTTTTCTATGGCCAATCTGTTGCTTTCTTCTTAAGCCTTCAGCTGTTAATTTGATTTGTGTCAAAATAACCTTACCTCATAATTCAGGTCTCAACATGGCTTGGGCTCTGAATGAACAGAATCATTGCTCAATTTCCATTTCACTTTGGGGTGTTGGAATGTAACTAAAGAGTGTTTGGAAATCAAACATGTTTTGTGACAATTTCTTTTAAACCCTAGTCTTGCAAATTCTGCATGGGGATAGGTAGATAAATTGGCTTCTTAATTGAAGAAAACAGGTACACATTTTACCATGAACTACAAACAAAGCTTTGCAATGCACATCTAAGTCAGCTGTGGAAGAAGTGAAGAATATCCAAACTACTCATCACAACCCCATATCCTTTATTGTGAAGTCACTGAGAAAAAGTTTAAAACTTTCATAAAAGCAGTGCCACCCTACACTGGCAAATAAATATGTCTTGAAGATACTACTTATGATATAATTTACTCACCATACCCCTCACTTAAAAAGAAATACATTGGGACTTCCCTGGTGGCAAAGTGGTTAGGACTCTGCACTCCCAATGCAGGGGGCCCAGGTTCGATCCCTGGTCAGGGAACTAGATCCCCCATGCATGCCGCAACTGAGAGTTTGCATGCCACAACTAAGGAGCCGGCAAGCTGCAACTGAGAAGCCTGCCAGCCACAACTAAGACCCGCGCAAACAAATAAATAATAAGATAAATAAAATTTAAAAAGAAAAGAAACAGGGCTTCCCTGATGGCGCAGTGGTTGAGAGTCCGCCTGCCAATGTGGGGGACACGGGTTCGTGCCCCGGTCCGGGGGGATCCCACATGCCGCGGAGCGGCTGGGCCCGTGAGCCATGGCCGCTGGGCCTGCGCATCTGGAGCCTGTGCTCCACAGCGGAAGAGGCCACGGCAGCGAGAGGCCCGCGTACTGCAAAAAAAAAAAAAGAAAAGAAAAGAAACACACTTAAGGAACTCATGAACCCACGGTCTTTAAGGTTTTGCTATTAAGAAGTATGCCTCTTGGACCAGTAGCATTGTCATTGCCTGGGAGCCTGTAAGAGCTGCAGAACCTTAGGATGCCTCTTCCATCTATTATAGAATCTGCATCTGGATAAGTTTCCCAGGTGACTCATGTGCCCATTAAAATTTGAGAAGCACCTCTTTAAGGGAAACTATTTTCTGAAACACTGAAGATTTGGGGATTCCACTCTTAAACATCTGACTAGCTATTCTGGTCTTGTAGGAACTGTCGTGCATATTAAAGCATCATCAATCTTTGGTGTTAGGACACATGAGACATGTGTCAGAGATGAGAGACCAACTCTGGACTTAAAGTTGCCACAACAATAAAAAAAAAGAAAAAAAGAAAAGAAAGGGATTTGCCTTTCTGAGTCCCATCCAAGCGACTCCCCTTTTTGGAAATATGAGGCGCTGAGCTGTCACCTTCTACCTTTGGCTACTTCCTGATCCAAAGACGTGGACATCCCTATTTATTTTTTTCCTCTTATTTTTTAAGAAATGCAGAAAGATAAAAATCTTTAAAGACAGTCACTATCTAATTTCTGGCTCTTTTAAACAAATCTATAACTCATGATTGCATTCATTTTGCCATGTGTTTACTTTTAAAGGAGTAGGAAGAAAATCCTATTCTTTGTTGTTCCTTGAAGAATACAAACCAATGAATCTAAAGAATATTATCTAGCGTGAAAAAAATTCATTCTTCAGACACTCAAAAGCGTTTCTTTTCATCACTTATTAAACTAAAGCACCCCAGCGCTATCTCCAGTGGCAATCATTTCTCTTTCGAAATCGTGGAAGAATAAACCCATCCCGGTGCGTACTTTCATTCGATGTGTGGGCTTAACAAGAGTCTCAAGATGCAAGGCAATGAAAGGAAGGTATTTACTCTCACTGCCGGGCAGGATGCTTATGTATATGTTGACTGTGACTCCTGCTTTTTTTCTATTCCTAAAAATCAATCGGGGTGCTATCACAGAAGCACACTGCATACAGAATGCATGTGACTTTGTTACAGAGCTTTGATATAAGATACACCTGTAGATGGTATCAATATCAACAATATATTGATAGATAATATATAATCATATAGATATATCTACAGATATGTAGATTCGTACACTGATGGATATATATAGGATACAGAAAGATATAGATATTACATATATTCCATATAAATACTGGGTTGGCCAAAAGGTTTGTTCGGGTTTTTCCTTAAGATGTTATGGAAAAACCTGAACAAACTTTCTGGCCAACCTTATATATATAAGGCATATCCATCTATCTATGTACCACATATATTCTCTATATTTTATGTGTACATCATATATACACACACCACACACATATATATCTCCCTATCCAATATATCCTATAGATACAGATAAACTGGTTCTACATATAAGCTATACTTCTCTCCAAGCCGTCACAGGCGTTGTAGAGTTACACACAGTTAGAGGGATTTGTTCCAGAGCTTTGCTGACACCCCTGCAGGGCTGGGCGAGCTGCTGCCATGAGGCTGTTGTCTCTGCGTCCGATACTTCCAGCTGGAGCCGGAAGCCCACAGGGCAGCAGTCAGGAAGGGAAGAGGAGCCTCAGGTGGGAGGGATGGGAAGCAGGCCGAGCCCACAAGCGCTAGTGGAACCACACAAAGGTGGACCGACGCTGGTCATGATTGCCGCCTCGACCCTGGCGATGAGGGCTTCCTGCAGAACGCAGGGCCCCTCCTCAGGGAGCTGACAGACATCCACGCCTGACCTGTGACTTGGAGAAGCTGCGGGGGGAGCCGGAGAAAGTGGAGGACGTGCAGACCCAGCCGCTGCTTCACACCAACACGGTGAGTCAGTAGATCGGAGACAATGGGGGTGACCCGCAAAATGGCGGCTGCTTCCCTCCCACCCTCCTGATTCCCTCCCCCCACCCCCAAGGACGATCCCCTTTGTGGTGATTCATACAGGAGAGGGATTTCTGGGAAATGCCACTGAGCAAAGTCAAGATGACACATTACAAAGGCAAGCCTGTCTTCTCCTATTTCTCCGAGCTCATGTAGCATTCAATAACCAGCACCTTGCCTCTTGAGACTGGAGACTCAGAACTTACATAAACCCAAACTTCCTGCTGCAAGAACACCGACCTTTCAGAATACAGACAAGAGAAAATGCCCAAGTAAGTGTCCTCCCATAGCACCCTGTTTTCCCAACCCATGTGTCCAGTTCTTTCTGATCACCTGAGGTAGTACCTTGCACTCATGTCTCCTCTAAATCCATAAGTATCCTACATCTGGATGATGTTGTTTTATAACCACTGAATTGGAATTATAAAGACGTTATGGAGATGGCAGGATGAAGCTTTACATGCAAAAGGATTCAAGGCAGAAAGCGACTGGGTAACTCTGGGACAAGAATCTGAATGAATAGATACATGTACATGTATAACTGAATCACCTCGTTGTATGCCTGAAACTAACACAACATTGTTAATCAACTATATTCCAGTATAAAATAAAAAGTTAAAAAAATAAATTAAATAAATAAAAATAAGTTAAAAAATAAATAAAAAAAAAAAAGAAAGTGACTGGGTAATTAAAATGCTACCCCTAGTTCTTCCCACATTTGGATTATACCATCATGGTTGGGAAACCTCACCATTCTGTCCTGCCCTCCTGGGGAACACATGAAATACACTCCGTTTCAACTGCTATACATTCAATTTCAAACAGCAAATCTTAGAGAATGTGCTCTCCTGAATCCACCAAATGTTGGAGTTTCTGGACACTAACCTGATGCTTCCGTCAGATCATTTAACATTTCCCTTTTAAGTACATGTTCATCCTTTTTCCACACAAACACAAAAAAACCTTTCCTTTTTTTCTTTTGTTAGAGAGTAGCTGGAGGGTTGGTGATTACTCTATGTATTTAGTAGCAAGTATCATTAGAATTCTGAATTAAAAATAAGATTAATGATTTAATTTCAGTCTTGTCGAGATGACTCATTTAAAAAAAATACGGATGTGATATAATGCGATAAAAGATGTAAGCATAATTTATTGATAAAACCATTACGACCGGAATGAGAGAGCTATTTGTCTACATAATGGTTCCTGAAATCACAGACAGTACTTTCCCATTATATCGCTGCAACATTTGTAATTCCTTTTTGGATTTACCTTTTTTTGTTTTTAACAACCATATGTGGTACTTATTAAGTGGCAGCCACTGGTCCCAATGTCTTACAAACAGCGCTCACAGTTGCCTTACAAGGCAGTTTTACTGCTACTCCTACATTACGCATAAGAAAATGCAGGCGTGGAGAGCTCTGGGAAGTTCCCCAGGGGAACACAGCAGGTGAGTCTGGGAGCCACGATACAAATCCACAGATTCTGGACCCTGACTCTACAACAGCCTCCTAACCCTTCCTCCACATTCCTTCTCTAAAACCAAGGGAAACTGGGCCTGAAGACAGTAGCAAAAACATCTTTGCATCTGGGAAAGTAGCCAGGTGGCAATACTATTGGTGTAAAAAATGCTCTCAAATACAGAAAGTCAATAATCCTCATAGCCAGATCAAACGTTACAGAGATCTTCTCCTAACGAGGAACGATATTACTTGGGGTGTAGAAAGTTAAGCCTTCTACTTCTTGGAGAGTTACTTTCCCAACAGAAACAAAAAGGAAAGCAGTGGCTTTCAGGACACTGGATATCAACGAATGGGTAACAGTGATTCCAGAAAGATGGGGAATCAATGAGATGAGCGCTCTGATGGTGAAGCTGCGGCACTGAGAGGGATTCTAGGTCATGGTGCAAGGAGGAGATCCAGGCAGAACCCAGCAGACGCCGTGATTTGAGGTGACGGACCCGAGAGTTTAGAGAGAACGAGGCAATGAGAGTTGCCAGGATAGAGTTTGCAGGAGAAGCGAGAGCTGCACAGAGAACCCCAAAGGATTGCAGGGTCCCCCCGCCGGGTACTTAGCAGATGACTGACGAGCGAACACATATGACTAACACATTGCATGCACAGGACCCACGGATGGGGATATGCCCCTCCAAAAGGACTCGGCAGAACGCTGCTCAGTGCTCACAGAGGACCACAAATACTGCCTGTCCCCATCCGCTGGAAGGAAAAAAATCCCGCAAACCATAAGACATTGCAGAGTGCTGAGGAAGGTGCAGCCTTGGTAAGAAGGAAATCATTCACCGTAGCCTGAGCACTGCTCAGGGTCTGCCTGCCAAACGTGCCAAGCAAGACTTGAAGAGCTCAATCTCCCTCCAGATAGCTTAACTACAGCCCAGCATAAAACCGAACATTTTTATAGGAATAATAATTACTCAACTCCAAAGTGGTAAAATCTATAATGTTCTATCAACACATTCAAACATTTGAGAATTTGAAGTATAGCAACAGAAGCTATCCAAAATGAAAAACAGCTGGCCCTTGAACAACCTGAGTGGGAACTGTTTGGGGGCCACTTATAAGTGGATTTTTTTTTCAATAAATAGTACAGTGCTACATGATGTTCGGTGGATTGAATCAGCAGATGCAGAACAATGGAGATGGACAGCCAATTATAAAGTTCTAGGGGGTTACCCAGGAGTCAGTGCCCCTAACCCTCAAGTTCTTTAAAGGTCAACTGTACATAGACAGAAAAAAAAGCATAAAGTAACTGTAGTACAGCATCAAGTATCCTTATATATTGGTGTCTGGAATACACAAAGGGAAGAGAAGAGGACTGAAAAATCATTTGAATAAATAATGACCAGAAAATTTCAAAACTTAAAAAAAGCTAGAAGCCTATATAGATCCAAGAATCTCAACAAACTCTGAGTGCAAGAAACGAGAAAAATGTTACCAAGACACATGATGAACAAATGGCTCAAAACCAGTGACAAAGTCTTCACAAGCACCAGAGGAAAGAAGCATGTTTTGTATAAAGGATAAAGATCAGAACAACTTTAGACTTCTTAAATATGTAACAAACATATCTAAGGTACTAAAAAACCACGACAAAACCAGTCACGTACAGTTCTACACCCAGCAAAAATAGCTTTAAGTCAAACAACGGTGGAGAAAAGACATATATATAAATCCAGAAAGAATTCATGACCAGCAGACCAGCACTACAATAAATGTCCAAAGAATTCCTTCAGGCATAAGAAAAATGATATTAGATGGACATCTGCATTTACATAAAAGAGTGAAGAACACAACAGTAGCTCCTTGCTAAACCTATACTTTTTTTCTTATTTAAATATCTTTAAAAATAACTGATGGTTTACATAATTTAAAAAGACACATGCCTCCCAACATTCACTGCAGCACTATTTACAATAGCCAGGTCATGGAAGCAACCTAAGCGTCCACTGACAGATGAATGGATAAAGAACCTATGGTACATATATACAATGGAATATTACTCAGCCATAAAAAGGAATGAAATGGGGTCATTTGTAGAGACGTGGATGGACCTAGAGACTGTCATACAGAGTGAAGTAAGTCAGAAAGAGGAAAACGAATATTGTATATTAACACATATATGTGGAATCTAGAAAAATGGTACAGATGAACCAGTTGCAACCAGAACTTGCAAAGCAGAAATAGAGACACAGATGTACAGAACAAATGTATGGACACCAAGGGGGGAAAGCGGGGGTGGGATGAATTGGAAGATTGGGATTGACATATATACACTAATATGTATAAAACAGGTAACTAATGAGAACCTGCTGTAGAGCACAGGGAACTCCATTTCGCGGTACAGCAGAAACACCACACAGTAAAACAACTATACCCCAATTTTTAAAAAATGATGGTTTAAACAAAAATGATAGGAATGTACTGTGAAGTTCATAATACATGTAAAACTGAAACATGACAATAGCATATGCTGCCACATACGACTGGAAAAATGAAAATATACTGTTGTACAAAACTGGACAGAGCACAGAACAGGAAACTACAGACCAATATTCCTCATACACATAGAGTCAGAAGTTCTAAATGCATGTTTAGCAAACTGTATTAAAACAGGGTAAAAAGGATAATATATCGTGACCAAGGAGGATCATTTCAAAAATGTGTGTTTTAACACTCAAAATCAACGTCTATTAACTAGTTAAAAAGAAAAAAAGATCATCTTAATATTTTCAAAAAAATTTGCTGCAATTCAAAATGTAGTCCTAATTTTTTAAATTATGCTAAAAAAAAAGAAGGGTGGGCGGGCTTCCCTGGTGGCGCAGTGGTTGAGAGTCCGCCTGCCAATGCAGGGGACACGGGTTCGTGCCCCGGTTCGGGAAGATCCCACATGCCGCGCAGCGGCTGGGCCCGTGAGCCATGGCTGCTGAGCCTGTGCGTCCGGACCCTGTGCTCTGCAACGGGAGAGACCACAACAGTGAGAGGCCCGCATACTGCAAAAAAATAAATAAATAAAAGAAGAAGGGCAAGTGTTCCACACAATAAAAGGCATCTACATAAAACATACAACTAATAGCGTTCTTAATGGTGGATTCTTCGCCCATAAAATCAGAAACAAGCCAACTATGTTTGCTCTCAACATTTTTTTTTTTTTTTTGGATTCCCAGTTTTAATTTTTTTAAGATGTTCAGGTCCAGTGAGTAACGTTTCACCAAAAGGAAACAGTCTTTTCTGAGTCTTAACTGACCGAAACAGAAGCAGCACAGGGAAGGGGATCTATGGGGACAAAATATGCAAGAAGATGTGAAGAAGTTCTGTTACCTGGCTAAGCACTGCCCTTATAAGGTACAGGGGAGAACTGATGAGGTCATGGGAGGGAAAAAAATCTTACTAATAATTCCGAAGCTGTCAGCACAGAGACTGTCACTACCATATACAGAGAAAGTATGCAGACATGATATATTAATTTCTGGGTGAATGACCAGACCACATAGCTCTGGGTATTCTAAAACGTGAAGGCAACTGTTGTCACAGCATTCTTGAAGTGATAACTCATGGGATGTTGCCCTGTTCGGGTGGTGTTAACAGAGGATGAAACGGGAATAACAACTCCAGAAAGTCCCCCACGGTCCGAATGACGGCAGCGTCTGTGAAATTCTCTGGTCTATGGCTCAGCCACGGGGTCGTTGTATTGAACCTTCTGTTTTGAAAGCGTCCAGCCTTGGATATGAAATGATGGATCTCCTTAGATTTTAAGCCCCCGACACTTTATTCTATTAATAAATATTCATTTTCCTTTTCTCCCTCCAGTAGCATTTTCTCATCAATCCCGGCTGAAGTCACAGCTGTGAAAGCCCTTTATCCGTTACTGTTCATCTCTACATGATTCTGTGCATCCTTACAAAATTATGAAATTATTGAAGACTGGGTCTGAACCTTCTGTTTGGTGTTTTTGTTTTAACATCTTTATTGGAGTATAATTGCTTTACATTGTTGGGTTAGTTGCTACTGTATAACAAAGTGAATCAGCTATACATATACATATATCCTCATATCCCCTCCCTCTTGCATCTCCCCCCAACCCTCCCCATCCCACACCTCTAGATGGTCACAAAGCACTGAGCTGTTGTCCCTGAGACACATCACTTTTCTGTCTGGATAATCTGTCCATTGGTATAAGTGGAGTGTTAAAGTCCCCTACTACGACTGTGTTACTATCGATTTCCCCTTTTATGGCTGTTAGCATTTGCCTATGTATTGAGGTGCTCCTATGTTGGGTGCATATATATTTACAACTGTTATACCTTCTTCTTTGATTGATCCCTTGATCATTATGTAGTGTCCTTCTCTGTCTCTTGTAATAGTCTTTATTTTAAAGTCTGTTTTGTCTGATATGAGAATTGCTGCTCCAGCTTTGATTTCCATTTGCATGGAATATCTTTTTCCATCCCCTCACTTTCAGTCTGTATGCATCCCTAGGTCTGAAGTGGGTCTCGTGTAGACAGCATATATACGGATTTTGTTTTTATATCCATTCAGCCAGTCTGTCTTTTGGTTGGAGCATTTAATCCATTTACATTTAAGGTAATTATCGATACGTATGTTCTTATCACCATTTTCTTAATTGTTTTGGGTTTGTTATTGTAGGTCTTTTGCTCCTCTTGTGTTTCCTGCCTAGAGAAGTTCCTTTAGCGTTTGTTCTAAAGCTGGTTTGGTGGTGCTGAATTATCTTAGCTTTTGCTTGTCTGTAAAGGTTTTAATTTTTCTGTCAAATCTTAATGACATCTTTGCTGGGTAGAGTAATCTTGGTTGTAGGTTTTTCTCTTTCATCGCTTTAAATATGTCCTGCCACTCCCTTCTGGCTTGCAGAGTTTCTGCTGAAAGATCAGCTGTTAACCTTATGGGGATTCCCTTGTGTGTTATTTGTTGCTTTTCCCTTGCTGCTCTTAATATTTTTCCTTTGTATTTAATTTTTGATAGTTTGATTAATATGTGTCTTGGTGTGTTTCTCCTTGGATTTATCCTGTATTGGACTCTCTGTACCTCCTAGACTTGATTAACTATTTCCTTTCCCATATTAGGGAAGTTTTCAACTATAATCTCTTGAAATATTTTCTCAGTCCCTTTATTTTCCTCTTCTTCCTCTGGTCCCCTATAATGCGAATGTTGGTACGTTTAATGTTGTCCCAGAGGTCTCTGAGACTGTCCTCAGTTCTTTTCACTCTTTTTTCTTTATTCTGCTCTGCAGTAGTTATTTCCACTATTTTATCTTCCAGGTCACTTATCTGTTCTTCTGCCTCAGTTATTCTGCTATTAATCCCATCTAGAGAATTTTTAATTTCATTTATTGTGCTGTTCATCACTGTTTGTTTGCTCTTTAGTTCTCCTAGGTCCTTGTTAAACGTTTGTTTTATTTTCTCCATTCTATTTCCAAGATGTTGGATCATCTTTACTATCATTTTTCTGAATTCTTTTTCAGGTAGACTGCCTATTTCCTCTTCATTTGTTTGGTCTGGTGGGTTTTTACTTTGCTCCTTCATCTGCTGTGTATTTCTGTCTTCTCATTTTGCTTAACTTACTGTGTTTGGGGTCTCCTTTTCGCAGGCTGCAGGTTCAGAGTTCCCATTGTTTTTGGTGTCTGCCCCCAGTGGGTAAGGTTGGTTCAGCGGCTTGTGTAGGCTTCCTGGTGGAGGGGACTGTTGCCTGTGTTCTGGTGGATGAGGCTGGATCTTGTCTTTCTGGTGGGCGGGGGCCGCATCTGGTGGTGTGTTTTGAGGTTTCTGTGAACTTATTATGATTTTAGGCAGCCTCTCTGCTAATGGGTGGGGTTGTGTTCCTGTCTTGCTAGTTGATTGGCATGGGGCGTCCAGCCCTGGAGCTTGCTGGTTGTTTGGTGGAGCTGGGTCTTAGCGTTGAGTCAGAGATCTCTGGGAGAGCTCTTGCCAATTGATATTACGAGGGGCTGGGAGGTCTCTGGTGGTCCAATGTCCTGAACTCGGCCCTCCCACCTCCGAGACTCAGGCCTGACACCCAGCCGGAGCACCAAGACCCTGCCGGCCACACGGCTGTACAGAATGCCCCATCAGGTCACCTCAGGATGTGATCCAACTACATATCTGGCCAGCCACTGAAGTATCAAGAAGTCATCAGTGCCCTTGGAACAACGTGTCCACTGTCCAAGAACAGGACCGGAAGGACTGCACTTGATGCCTGCTCTCCAAGGAGGCCAGTCTTTTTTTTTTCCTTTGTGCTTAGTGTAGTTTCACTTGCTCATAGGGTGCCGAGTGCAGAGGCCTTGCACCTTGCACGCTTCAGACCAGGGTTTCTCGTGTGAAGTGGCTGTGTCTGACACTTCGGCTCAGCAGACAGTGTGCGGAAGCACTCTCAGCCCTTCTATTCACCAATGCACTGAAGATTCTACCCAGTAAAACAAGGAAGAAAAGTTTTTGAATCTCCAGATTGGAAAGGAAGAACTAAAACTGCATTTGCAGATGACATGATCATCTGTGTAGAAAATCCAATGGTATATACACAACTACTAGAACTATTATGTGCATTTAGCATGGTTGTAAGATAAAAGATCAATATCTAAATTATATTTCTATATACTAGCAATGAACACTCAAAAACTGAAATGAAAAATACAACCTCAGTTACAACACCATCAAATGTATGAAATACTTCGGGATAATTCGGACAAAGGTGTGCAAGACCTGTGTACTGAAAATTTCAGAAAACTTGCTGAGAGAATTTGAAGAACACCTAAAGAAATGAAAAGGTGACTCTGTTCACGGGTTGGAACATTCTGTATTGCCAAGATGTCAGCTCTCCCCAAATCAATCTACAGATTCAACACAATCCTAGTCAAAATCTCAGCAGGATATCTTTTTGTCAAAATTGGTAAAACTTATTCTAAAATTTGTATGTAAATTTAAAGAACCTAGAGTAACTAAAAACAAAACAAAACAACTTGACAAAGAAGAACCGATTTGGAGGTCTCTCACTACCTGGTTTCAAGACTTATTCAAGCTATAAAAACCAGGACAGAATAATATTGGCATTAAGACAGAGAAACAAATCAACAGAACAGGTACTTGAGGAAAAGACGTGCACATATATGGCAAACTTCCCTTCTACACACACACACACACGCACACACACACACAGAGTCAACATGTGAGGTCATCGGGAGCAGGTGTTTGGGGCGCACACCACTAGATCATCTTTCAGCTCCCATGTAGACTCAATGACCAATACTTTTTCCAGCTAAGCCTTCATTCCTTCTCGGCAAAGAATATGATGTGGCCATTTCTACCTGATGACAAAACCAATCCACTGTCTTGGATGTTGACCAGCCCAGATGTCATTTTACGGGTGAGAAAACAGGGCACTGGTAATTGGGGATCATTAGAGGTTGATTCAGAACAAGAAATCCGTCCCTTAATTCCAATCCAGTGTCCTGTAGATGACGGGCCAGAGGACAGAATAACTCAAAACCCAGTAGGACAGGTGCAAAATATGGTGCAGATAAATATAAACAGCTCAATTGTCCAAAATTAGCCTGGTACCATGGGACACTTTTATTTGACCTACCTTTAAATTTGCTGGCTCAAGACATTTATGATCTAATAAGCACCTTTAACAAGAATGAAACTAGGAAGGCTAATCATATTTTTTCTGAAAAAAATACCCAATTGAAAATGTGCTCTTTCATATTCTTATTGGTTTATCCTACTATCTAAGCAATTTTCCAATTCTGTAAGTCGTAAGCGTAAAAAGATTAGCTTGTTTTTATAAATGTATTTTTCCTTATTGGGTTACATGCCACCAATATGTTCTAAAATGATGTGTCTAGGGACTTCCCTGGTGGTGCAGTGGTTAAGACTCTGCGCTTCCACTGCACGTGGTGGGTACAGGTTCAATCCCTAGTTGGGGAAGTAAGATCCCACATGCTGTGCAGCATGACCCCAAATTTTTTTTTAAAATGATGTGTCTAGATCAAATACAATTAATATCATTCTATAAAAGAAATTAAGATATATTTATAAAATGAAAATACAGCCATTCTATGGCTTCCCTGGTGGCACGGTGGTTAAGAATCCGGCTGCCCATGCAGGGAACGTGGGTTTGAGCCCTGGTCCAGGAAGATCCCATATGCCATGGAGCAACTGAGCCTGTGCACCACAACTACTGAGCCCACGTGCTGCAACTACTGAGCCCGTGTGCTGCAACTACTGAAGCCCACTCACCTAGAGCCCGTGCTCCACAACAAGTGAAGCCACCGCAATGAGAAGCTCGCACACCGCAATGAAGAGTAGCCCCCACTCGCCGCAACCAGAGAAAGCCCGTGTGCAGCAACATAGACCCAACTCGGCCAAAAATAAATAAATTAATTAATTTAATTAATTTTTTAAAAAAGAAGGTATGGCCATTCTATACGTTAATGACAATTCATTAATGATATACATCCATTTGTAATATTTTCAGAATAAAATTCAGTCTCAATTTTTTTTATAGTAAAGAAAACTGAAAAGACTAGGGAGTAGTACAAAATAGGCATCCTGGTTTTTTAGGGTCTGATTTTTTAAAACCCTAAAATATTTTCCTGTTCCTTATAAATCTCTTTAAATAAAAAGAAAATATTTTGGGGTTTGATCAGTGGCATTCCATTAGTCAGGATTTTACCGCATTTACGCATTCCTAATCATTGTCAACAGAAAATTTATCAGAAAGCTTTTAATGATCCATTGACTGGGACAACTAAAAATAAGAATTAAAGCATCTTAATTGCAAAGGAATTTTCAAAATTATTTACTAACAATTCATGATCAATTCTACCTATGGTGATAAACTAATGAGAGCTTTTAAGAGAGTACATTTTACAGCGAAAAACATACTCTACATCTCTCTTACACATTTAAAAATTCTCGTGAAATATCTGTTCTAGACATATGGGCTACTTGGAGACAGAATGTTTGGCTAAATATGTACTTCTTCTTCATTACAGTTCAGATGAGGTTATTACTTGATACAATACATATAAATCGGCAACAGGGGACGACATGAGACAGCACGTCCCTCCTCCTGAGATTAACTGAACGTTAAGTTACCTTTTGGTTTGACAGTGGGATAGAATATCAGCAAGCCTTCTAATTCTCTATCATGTCTTCGTTTGTTTCTAAGAGACAATGCTAAAGCATTTCCACCTAAAGCCCTGATGCTCATTCTGTTCAATGACAGAGGAGAAAATTTAACAGCCTGTGTCATTAGTAATTAAGAAATCAAGGTACTGCTGTTCCTTTGTACAGTGCAAATATAGAACACGGATGTGTACTCCCGTGAATGTACACAAATGCATTCAGAGGGACGTCAGTGGACTGAAGAGTGCTTGGGTGGGCTGATGCCTCTGAAGTTTTTTTTTTAAGCTTCCAAGTTCAACAGCAGTTCTGGACCTAAAGGGTCCCACCAATTCTGATTGTTTTCATTAAAAAAGCATGTCTTATCCAATCATCATGGAAAGCAACATGGAGGCTCCTCAGAAAACCTAAAAATATATGTACTCTATGATCCAGCAATTCCACTGCTTGGGAATATACCCAAAGGAAATGAAAACAGTTATTTCCAAGAGATCTATGCACTTGCCTGTTCACTGCAGCATTATTCACAATAGCCAAGATACGGAAACAACCCAACTGCCCATCAGCAGACGAATAAATAAAGAAGATCCTGTATACATAAACTATGGGATGTTATTCAGTCAAGAGAAAAGAAGATATCCTGCCATTTGTGACAACACAGGTGGTCTCTGAGTACATTACGCTAAGTGAGATACGTCAGACAGAGAAAGACAAGGATGGTATGATTAATCTTATACATGGGATCTAAAAATGTCAAACTCGTAAAACATCAGAGAGTACAATGGCAGTTCCCGGGGCATGGGGCTGGGGGATAAGATCGATGTTGTTTAAGGTTACGAACCTGCAATGAGCAGTAAATAAGCCACAGAGATTTAATGTTCAGTATAATCAACATAGACAACAGTCCTGTATTATAATTATGTAATGTGATAAATATCACTACAGTGGCAATCATAGTACATTACATAAATGTATCAAAGCAACAAGTTGTACACCTTAAATGTACACAATGTTTTACGTCAAATATATTCAATAAAAAAAATGCTGTAAAGAAAAAAAAAGCACGTTTTTATACTGAAAAGTAAGATCTATGAGGGGGGTGGAGTTACACTGGATATTAGAATATACAAATGATGATGATGTTGAAATGGCACAAAAAAACAAAGAATGGAATGGAATGGAGGAGAAAATAAGAGAAATAGACCCAAGGATATACAGAAATCTACTATCGGATGAAGCCGGATCTCAAATCATTTGGGGAATAATGGATGTTTTAATGAATGGCTATATTGTAAATGTCTGCAGCCATTTGAGAGAAGATAAAAATTAGATTCATTCCTTACACCATACCCAAGAATGAATCCCCAGTGGACCCAAGATCTAAATGTTAAAAAGAAATGAAACCACAAAAGTACTAGAAGAAAAAGTGGGAAAATTCTTTTCTGAGCTGGGTGTAGGGAAATGGCTTTCTTAACAATGATGCAAAGCCCAGATTTAATAAAAGAAGGGATTGATAAATTTGACTACATCAAAAAAAAACAACCTTCACATGGTATAAAATTCCATAAATAAAATCAAAAACAAAGACGAATGAGGAGAAAATATTTTCACTATTTATTACAGATAAAGGACTAACATTCCTAATATACTAAGATATTGAAGAGCAAAAATAAAACAAATGGGGCAAAATATCACAGTAGATAAATCTGGACAGAAGGTATGCTGATTGTAGCATTCTCACAACTTTCGACTAATGTCAAGCTACAAAAAAAGAAGGCTTCTTTTAAAAAAAATTATGGTTTCCCTAGGAATAGTTTGTTCTTAGCACACAGTACACACTCAACAAATGTGTCTTAAATCAGTATTGTAAAATGAATAAAACTTATATAGAATTTAGATTTATATAAAATTGAGTTGGAATGTACATATCATAAACTGGTCTTCAATAATGATTCCATTTAATTTTTTAAAGCATGTGTTTATACAGGAATGTCTATTTGCATATTATCATATGGATGAGAATCAGAGCTAAGAGTCCTTGGAGTCTCAAGTTATCCTTTACATGTTAGTAACTGTCAGAGTCTCTGATGTTCTGACGAGGGGATGGACTGACGAGGGAATGGACTGAGGTCTGAACTCCCCGTAGGGAGTGAAGACCCAGCCGTGACTGGAGTCCCTTTTACTGCACGTTACTTTCCCAAGTTTCCCATGAGACTTCATATCTAAGGAGCCATCAGGAGTATGTCAGCATCAATCACACACAAAGATGACGGAAGTGCTGTCTCACCAACAACCATCAGCATCATCACTGAACGTCCTAGTTTACGGTCTTAATTGGTCATCATCAGAGGCTTTGCCCATCACTGTAGCCACCCTTCAACTGGGTCCTCTTTCCCTTTTGCCATCATCACTTTAGTAAAACACGGGTGAATATGATGAAACTCACCCAGGCAGCCAGGAACTTCTCAAGGCTTGGTAGAACTAGAGGTGCATGGGGAAAGAACTGCAGTGTTTGTGGGTAACACCAAGGCTTTCTAAAGAAAGAGAGAAAGCAAGAGAGAAACAAACGGGAGTTAGAACTATTCATGGAAGAGGGAGAAAGGACAAAAAGAGAGAGAAACTGGAATTTAGTCACATGGAAACATTCTATAATTATCAGTCATATATCACCCAGAATCCATTCAGAGATGAACAATGAATAAAGTAAGATAACTTCATTGTCTCGCTTCTTAAACACTCTCTTATCAAATATTACTTTGGAAACACCCAGCATCTCCTTTTCAAGACTTCTGCAGCTGTGACATTCCTTCTCTGATAAGCATTAGGGGAGTGGAGTAAGATTCTTTGTTGCCTAGTTTTATCCGTTTTAGCTAAAAACCACAGCAGACAACTTGGAGTTTTACATATTTGGATTTTCTCCTCAAATGCTGGACATGCTTTGTCTTTGGAGAAGCGTCATCTTCCAGAAAAAGAGAGGCTTAAAGGCCAACCAATGGATCCGCCGACACCTGGAATTCTGGCTGCGAGCCGGGGTATGCGGAGGAGTTTGCCAGACCGGGGGGGGGGGGCTCAATGACCACACTGGGGTTCTGTGGAAATACTGTTGTCTTGGAATTTCCTGGGATCGGGATGTGCTGGAGAGTTCTGCTACTTTTACTCTTCTGCTTGTAGTGAGAATTTTCATCAGCTGTTCACATCTCCTGTCTTCATTTGACAGCACTGTTGTTTCCTTGGATTTTTCTTCCTGTTCTCGGCATTTTGCGAACACAGCTTCTAGGTCTAGATCACTTTCTACGGTGACTGTTCTAAAATGTGGTCTTTTCAATGGATGATGGTGGTGGGGTGGTAGCATGTGGGAAGGGGAATCAATTCTCCCTCCTTGTTCCATTTTCCCCTAGATGGCCATGCCTTTAAGGGAACGTTAGTTTGATTATCTCCCCAAGGCAAGGCTGCTCTGCAGCTGCGACACCTGCACTCCTTTCTCTGAAGCCTGTTCCCTCTCATCACGTTTTGGGGGCCACAAAGACCCATGCTCAGTACTAGGGTGCTTATAATTTTTATGATGTATATAATGTTTATGTGAAACCTTTATTTTATAATTTACATAGCATTCATATAAAATGTAAAATCTTTGTTTTGTAATTTATATCATATTCACACAAAATGGAATGGTTATAATTTATGGTTTAATGTTTATAACTACATTGTGGGTTTTCAATCCATATTATGGACTGAAGAATTTTAATGGGAGTGGAAGTAACACACTCTCAAATTCCAAATTCTTTGACAGAACTGTGAATTTTCTTTTCATTTCAGAGTCAATAAAACCTCTCATCTTATTGAAAACTGAAGCTAGTAGGTTACAGTGCTTGGGAATCAATACAATTCATTTTTGATTCAAAATGGAAAGTGAAAAACAAAAATCAGTGAATTCCGGCATGAGATTATGAGCGTGCAATCGCAGAGCTTATTAGCTAAGAAGAGCAAGAAATTTAATAAATAAAATGAGAATGATTTATTATCATCCATCCTTTGGGAAAAGTGTGGAAGTAAGAAACGTATAAAAAAAATAGGCAAATGTGAAGGGACTTCAAAGAAACAGCAGCCAACTCCACAGCTGTGCTACCGTAACAATGTACACAGCATAATACAAGAGACGCAGAATCGGTATTTTTCACGTGAGACATTCCACTAATATTTGAGTTCCAATATTTTGACAACTGCCAGTGCTGGCAGGTGCCTATAAAACTAGAATAAATGTTGTCGTAATACGTTGTTGAAATTTTACATTTATTTTTTCACAAACGGGAACTATGTTTTGGTGTTTCCCGAACAGACAGACAAACGTTCACCATCCGAAGAACGAAGACACGGCTATGCTACAGAGAGTACTGACCTGGAAGACACGACAGCAACTTCAACCACTGGGGCTCTTTGCCTTAATACCTCTGGCTCGTCCAGTGAACAGTACACAGATCAATGGTCCTGCCTGATCACCTCCCCATCGTAAGCTTCACATGCTGACTCTTCTTGCTCTCACCTACCTTCCCTACTCAAATAGATTCCCGCGTATCTGAATTCTAAAATGCATTCCTAGTTCACGTACCCAGGGCGTTCTATAATAAAATCAATAACCCTCAGACGCACATACATCTATAGTAAGTATCATACCCAGCACAGCCATACCCAGGGCGTTCTAAAATAAAATGAATAAACCCGCAGATGCACATACATCTATAGTAAGTATCATACCCAGCACAGCCAATCTGTACCATCCTTGATAAATAACAAGTGCTGGCTTAGTATTCAAGAAAAAAAGCAGGTAAGTTTCTATGATTGCACCTCTTAACATTGTAGAGAACTCTTCACCTCTAGAATATGACTTCACGGAAGAATCCCTGACCAATCTCTCAGGTGCTATTTTGTCCCGATGTCTGCTCTGCAGCAGGGGGTGCAAACTGAGAGGCATCTACCCCCGGTTGTAACCGTGAAAGTCACTCTCAGGAGAATATTCAGTTTTCGGGAAAATAAATGTGGAAGATACAGACACTGGAAAAACGACCAACATTTACTTTAAGCTGCAACTGCTCTTATTCTGCAAGAAGTCATTTATGTGAAAGAGCCCTGTAGCTTTCCCACATTTCCAGGAATTATTCTTCGCTGAGACAACTCCCTCAGAGGCTGGGGAAGTTTGCTTTTATCGCACCTCCCTACAAGCATCAGCTCAACAAAATAATTTCTACAGGTCACATGAAGTATGTTCTTAGCCTAAGTGAATGAGAGCTCATTACATTGTAAGATGATTTCAATAATCTGTAAGGCCCCTTGGGTTAAATGGCCATGCCCAGCTATGTTGTAGATTTGGGGGCGAATAAATTATTTTGGGGGAAAATGGAGTTGTCATGGGAACCAATGGCTTGAAATAATATCAATATAGTCCCGCCTAGCCTGCACATGAAGGTCAAATAGAGATTTAGTTCAGGGATTCTCTGCTCAGAGCAGTAACAGGAATTGACAGAACCACATGTAAGTGGAAGAACCCAAAATCAGGAGGATGAAGATGTGGTCCTATTCCTACTTCTGTTATTTCTTACAGGAAAAAAAAAAAATCCCATTTTTCAGATAAGCCAACTCATTTTGTAACTCCACACCCTCCCCACTTAATTATTTCTCCTCCAACTTTCCCATCTTCTTCCAGTGCCACTCAAGCCCCTGCCCCATCAATTTCCTCTGGAGCTCAGTTTTTAAATATCACCCCTCCATCCAGACGCTGCTAACCTACTCCAGGGATGTCTAGATGCTCCTTCCTTTTGATCTGTCCTGTTTTATTGTGTCCACTGCACTGCCTTTTATTTTAATTTTACATCTCTGCCATTCTGGGTATGTGTGTGTGTATGAGGAACATTTATTTATGCAGTAAGACGACATACAAAAGAAAACAAGAAAAGGATGAACGCAGGATTGAGGACAGCCGCTTCACTGGATAGAGGAAGAGAAGGAGGTGGGGTGGGGAACCAGATAACAGTATGTAGGTTATTTTTAAGGTTCCGTTTTTGTGTGGTTGCCTCTTTGACGACTATAAACACACAAAGAAATGCATGAGCCATTTCTAGACTAATGATGAGACTGGTCGTGAGTCAAGACTCATGTTTCACATATGTTTTTGGAACTGAGGTCCAAAAAACAGAAGGTGTTACATTTACGTCATCTTTATGTATTTTCTACTTTCCCATTGGGCAAAGCTCTTCAAAGATGTATGACAAAATTCTTAGTTCCTGTGTTAATGTGGGCTAACACTGCATTTCCTCATCTGTCAAATGGGCAAAATGACAGTATCTAGTGCATAAAGATGTTGTAAGCATTAAATATATTAGTAGAGGAGACGGTTCTAGAGAAAGACCTGACACAGAGTGGACACTGAAGAAAAGTTAGCTCTTGTTCATGGGATTATTAAATGAATTCTGTTCCTGTCGTCATTTAACCCGAATTCTGGAGGGAGACGCGCATCTACTTTGGCTCAGGGGTCCTGGAATGTCAAAGTTACATGTGGCACCATTCCCTTGGTCTCTTTTTCCTTGATGGTCACGACACGTCAGCTGTAGCTCCAGCCATGTCTCCATCGCAGGCAGGAAGAAGGGAAAAGGAGAGAATAAAAGGGAGAAGTCAGCTAAATCCAGTTCAGGTCAAGGCACCCTTGTGGAAGCCACAGCAATGATACCACCTAGCTTCAAGGGAAGATACACCATGCAGTCCTCTTCTACTGGGAGACATTACCACTCAGAACAAAGCAAGAGGACCACTCAGTTTGAGAGAAAGGACAATGAACGTTGGGCAGGCCATTTTCAAGAGCTCCCCGACTTCCACTCCTATCTAACCAGGCTCGTTTTATCCTGTCCAGCCCCACTGAAGAGAAGTTATAGACCAACTAAGCTTTGTTCTCTTCACCTGCAATGAAGACCATGTCTTCTACAGCAAGCACTAGGTCGTGTTATTGGTAGAACTATAAAATTCTACCAAAATGCTCTGGTAGAACTATAAAATTATGAACATGTTCTGTTGTACTCAGCATTTACGTAAGTCCCAACTTATTCTGAAACTGAGCTTCCTTGACACCCAACTTAGAGTCCATGCCTGTCTGTCGTTCTTCCCTTGAGGGCTTGTCAGAGAATGTGGACATAGTCTGTGAATATGCCAAAGTCAGAAACCTCCTAACCTGCAGCCTCAAGGATTGGGATTTTATGGGCAAAATGTCATTTCCAAGAATATCTATTCTGCCTGAGTAATTTTCTGTGGAGAATCTCAAGCTACAAAAACATAGCATATCAACTGATCGTTTGCCTAAAATCAAGTGGAAACACTCAAAGTTCCCCCTTGTATGAGCGACTCTGCAAAGTGTCTGAATTGTACCTAACTCCAAAATGTGAACTGTTGTTTTTTTTTTTCCGGTACGCGGGCCTCTCACTGTTGTGGCCTCTCCCATTGCAGAGCACAGGCTCCAGACGCGCAGGCTCAGCGGCCACGGCTCACGGGCCCAGCCGCTCTGCGGCATGTGGGATCTTCCCGGACCGGGGCACAAACCCGCGTCCCCTACATCGGCAGGCGGACTCTCAACCACTGCGCCACCAGGAAAGCCCTGTGAACTGTTTTAAATCAATTCTTCCATCGTAGTCAGAATTATGTCCGACTAATGGATTTCCACGAGAATTCTAGGAATTAATAATTTAACCTACCTCTTTTTTTAAAAAATCACTTTTACATACCACTTTTTAAATTTTAAATTTCACTTAATGTTAAAATGAGTGAGACATCCAGATCATTCAAAACTCATGAATGTTTCTTTTGATATTTCATGCTCATACTTTTGTTTTCTCCAGGTAAGATTTTTATGCACCCATCCAGTGTTTCCTTTATGCAAATGAAAGATGAATATATAATCCTTTCAACCCCTTCCCAACACAAAAGTTACTTTTCTACATACATTAATTTGCACCATATTTTTTCACCTCATATATCCTGAAGAATTTTTATATACTTAGCAGGATTTTACCTACTAGTTTTCAAACTTTTTAATCTGTCCAGTCCTACTCTGCTAAAAATCATTTACCCGGCACATCAACTTCCATGGCTTTACCTGCCCTGGGCATGTACTTCGCATTTCTTTCACCTAAAACAGGTTTCATTGCCCTTAAAGACCAACAAAGCTAGGCTAGGCATTGCCTCTTACTACCTTCAGAAAGTTTTGCAAGAGATAAACTCCATGAGCACTTAAAAGCCAATCTGAAACATACCTGGTCGTAGTCCCAAATCTAAGATGCATTCCAAACAACAAGAACAAGATGATTTCAAGGCTCTCTGACATTAGAGAATCACAAGCCAAAATTTATGTCTGCAACACTCAAGATCCGAAATCAACGATCTCAAGAATATTCAAGGTGCCATTGCATCAATTTTTCCCTGGGAAAGGTGACAGGGTAACAGAAGATTGATTTTCTTCTACCAATTCAGCATAAAACTGAAAAAACAAACAAAGGTCATCAGGGAGCTATAGGGTACGTGTTGACCGTTCTGGAAAGTTTAAGGAAGCAATAAGTCATGACTGACTATTATAAAATCATGGCATTGGAGACACATATTTTCTTGCTCATGTATTCCAGAATTCCAAAACCAGGACACGTTCCTGAAAACTGGAAGGTGATAGTTTTATGACAAAAGGACTCACTGTTTACACACCAGGCAGGGAGGATGTAGAACTCATTTCTGGAAGGGTCTAGAACAGATGGAGAGTATAAGTAGGCATAGAAGGACCGTGATAAAATCAGAGAGCATGAATCACAAGGAACGTAGAAAAACAGTGATGATTTATATGTCTATCTACAGACACAACATTACATAGGATGTTTGCTTCATCTAAGCAACAGTCTTTACACCACTGTCCAAGATGGAGCGCCCGATGTCTTGTGTAGTTGGTCTGAACTAGTACCCTGTGTGCTAGGTTCTCATCCAAGGTGTTCATTTCCCTTCAAAGACTGGAGACCCCTCTGTCCCCATCACTGGACCAGGGCTGTGGCTTTGCCTATATTCTTGGCAGTAGGTTGGTAAACAGCTCATCTCAGAACTCGGCCAACCTTGGTAGTCCAAGCAAGTACGGCTGGACCAAGGGAGGCAGCTAATGGATGCAATGAGCCTGTAGGTGAGAATGTGGATTCAGAAGGTACAGCTGCCCCAGTCACGGAATCATCCCCAGGAGAAAGAGTTTATTGGGGACAGGATGCTGGAAATTGGTATAAATAGTTTATCGGAGAAAGATAATGGAAGAATTTGATATAGTGTATTGGGGACAGGATGATGGAAGTTGGTACAAAGAGTTTATTGAGACTAGTGTGATGGAAGATGGTGCAAATATTTTTTAGGTACAGGGCAAAGGAAGTTACTATAATTTGTATAAAACATTTTATTGGGAGTAGGATGAAGGAAATTGATATAGTTTACTGGGGACAGGACGATGGGCGTGGTGCACATATTAATTTCTTAGAGATCTCACCCATGTTTGCTTCTACAGCTAACGCTTGTTCCTAGTAGCTTGTCCCCTTGTGCGTTTTGTAATTTGGGTTTGCGTACTTATGCTAACGTGTGCTTTATCTGTGAGAAGCTTTCTGCTCATTTTGAGCATACATCCATCTAAGGAAGAGTCACTTTCTAGGTGCCAGGCACCCTGTGTCCTCACAACACTAGGGCATTTTAAGGTAATCATGTTATTATTGTCTTGGGTCTTCTTAAATCATGCAAGGAATGTAGGTCTAACCTCCCAAACTCTGCAACAACAGTTCTATAGTTACAAAGTCTTGGAGGAAACATTTTTCCAACCTGGATTTCAGATCAGGAGAGTAATTTTCTTCTTCTTCTTTTTTTAAATATTTATTTATTTATTATTTATTTGGTTGTGCCGGGTCTTAGTTGTGGCAGGTGGCCTCCTTAGTTGAAGCTCGAGGGCTCCTTAGTTGCAGCATGCGGGCTCCTTAGTTGTGGCATGCAAACTCTTAGTTGCAGCATGCATGTGGGATCTAGTCCCCTGATCAGGGATCGAACCCAGGCCCCCTGCATTGGGAGCACAGAGTCTTAACCACTGCGCCACCAGGGAAGTCCCCTGCATATATTTTCTTCTTACTTCCTTGTTTTAGCAGGTGGGTTTTTCTTTTCTAGTGCAATGTTTGACTGGCAGAAGAGCCTTCTGAGTTCCTGGCTGCAAAAGGGGATCTCAATTTCTACTCCATCCTTGGTATAAGACCAAGGTCTTGTGTATTCCCTTTGTTACAAGTGGAAATGTCTAATCCCCTCAAAGAAGTTTTGAGTCCTCTGAACACTCTTATTCCCTGTCCTGTTACATTTCTCTCCCTGGCAATTAATTACTTCCACTTCCTTATAATCTGCTGTGTTTTTTTTTTAAACATCTTTATTGGAGTATAATTGCTTTACAGTGATGTGTTAGTTTCTGTTTTATAACAAAGTGATCAGTTATACATATACATATGTTCCCATATCTCCTCCCTCTTGCGTCTCCCTCCCTCCCACCCTCCCTATCCCACCCCTCTAGGTGGTCACAAAGCACCGAGCTGATCTCCCTGTGCTATGTGGCTGCTGTGTGTTTTAAAGAACGTTTGCCACGCCTTACCCAGAATTTTTATGTATTCTCCAGTGGGAATGTTGCTTTGGTAGAAACAGTCTGCCATATTGGTAGCAACGAAAATCCTACACTTCTTCCTGTCCGTGCATCCTGCCTTTACTTCTCCTCACGTTCTTGAGTGAAGGACGCCAGCGGCCTCCCAATGAACTTCACTGACTACAGACTTTTTCTTATTTCTGTCTACTGGCAATGACCTCTGACCTGAATTTTATTGAAGTTTTATTTACGTGCCAATACCCTGCTCCAAACCTTATTATGCTCTTCCATTGTCCAATTATAGAACCAAATTTTGAGATGTCTAGGTCTATTTCAGTTTTTCCGACTCTACTTGGACAAACTCATGTTGACTGCGTCTCCATGACTGGGCTCTTTTTTCATCAGTCTGATTTAAGGGAGGTCTCTCAAAACATTCCCTTCTCGTTCTCAGTGCCGTTGGTCATTTTATCCTTTTCTTCGGTGAAACAACTTCTCTCCTTCTTTATTTTGGAAGTAAATCCAAATCATTCTGCGGGTCCACCCTTGTTTATGAGGCTTTTCACTCATCAAGGTAGCTCTGATCCCAATAATACCCTGAAGCATTTCTTGTAATTGCTCCGAAGGAACAGGTAAACACTGAGACTTTTACAAAATTAATTAGGATACTGCCTGCTAGGGTTGGGCACCACTGAGTTCACAGTAGACCCATCGCTTAACATGCAGCATGGTGGGCGGGGGAGGTAAAGCATTCTCCATGCTCCCGGATCTTTAGGTCCATTCTTCTCTCCAAGACCATGAGCTCGTCCAGCAGATGCACCGTGTCTCCATGTGCTGTATCCTAAACAGAAGCAGATGACACCGTATCCAAGCTAAACTTCTCTGCCATTTGGTGCCACTGAAGAAAATGTCCAAATAAACGGGGAACAGCAAATCCTTGATGTTTCGGAAATCTAGAAGGTAGCTGGGCTACTTCTCTTTCAATTAATCCTCATTAAGTTAATTCTTCAGAATGGGCTTGATGAGAACTTGGGCAGGAGACGCTGTGGGATTTTTTTTTTTCTGATGAGTAATTAGAGTTCACTCTTCCCTGATGCTGAAAGACAGTGGATCCACACACTTCAAGGATCATGAAACACAGAACAGTATCCACATCCTATATTGCAACTTATGGATTCTAAAGAAGACTCATTTGGGTTGACGGAGGGCAAAAAGGAATTACTTAAGCTGATGAGAACCAAAGAATAGGAAAAAAACGTAAGCAATCTATATTCCTTCAGGAAGGTGAATATACATAACTAACAAAGTTCCCTGGTTCTATTCCCTAAAACACAGCCAAGAAAATAATGCATGATTTGACTTTTATAACAAGAAGTTATTTAATCCATGCTATTTCTCAGAATCTCTTTGGTCTAAAGGTTACCAACTTCTACCAGCAGAAATCGAAGATCATATTTGCTTCTCAGCAAGACAGACTGTGCAACACCAAGATGCTGAAATATCACCATTTTGGTAGGTTGGGTGCATTGGGGACCCTAGGAGAACACAGAGGAAGAAAATGATTGATCTTAACACACTGTTGGTGGGCGAGGTTGCAATCCCAGTGGCATGTGAGGCAAGCAGACATGGTAACCACAGACATCATGAATAGCCCCGTGCAGGAAAGTGGCATGGCCACTGTTTGCAGGGGACTCCAGGAAGTTTCTTTTGTTGGAGCAAAACTGTTTTTCAATATTGAAGGCAAAAGACATCTCTGGTAACGAAAACCCTTTCAATCAACGCTCAGTAAATGTGAAGGAGATGGACTCACGTACTGAGTCAAAGAAAAGAAGAATGTTCTAGGTTGGAGGAATATTTCAATGACGTCAAGAACAAAACAAATTTCATGAAAGAGGAGTAAAGTATGCCTGTCTTGTTAAAGGTAGGACTTAAAAAAAAAATTAAATCTCTCACTACAAGGCAATTTTCCTAAAACCTCTCCACATGGGTCTACCTAAATTTTGAGAAGAGTGGTTCTAAACCTTAAGAGACAAAAATCTCCCATGTATAGACAGTATTGTATATATTGCTTGCATATTGTTACATAACAAATATTTGAAATACACCTCTTATTCTCACATTGATATATTAATTCATATTAATAACTAATGATAACGATATTGATGGCTAACTTTATAGAGTGTTTACTAGGTGTCAGGAACAAATGTTTTACACACAAAATAGTAACTCACTTAATTCTCAAAAGCTCTAAGAGGTAAGTCGTTTTTTATCATCATTCTATAGATCAGGAAACTGAGGCACAAAGGTAAAGGAATTGCCCAAGACCGCAAAGGTTATAAATGATGACATATGAAACCACCACTCTTATTCATTATGCTGTAACTTATTATTTAATAATCACAGTAAATTCCCTAATTACAGTATAAACAAGAAATAAATGGAAAGTAATGTGATAATATAGTACGTATTTTCACCATATGACATAATGAAGTGGTCCAAAGCTTTGGGGGTTAAACTGCTTGTGTCAGTGGCTCAAGTACCATGAGCAGTGTTGGAATTCTTCTAAAATTGTTAACGACTCTTGGTAAGTTTCCAAACTACAATTTTCCCTCTAATTACTTGGCAGCTGTGCTCTTGGAAAATTCAGTGCCTACTGTAACTGTGCAAAAAAAAAAAAAAATACGCCTTGAATTTAGATATAAAATGCAGTTAGGTTCTAGGTTCAGATAATTACGGAGAGCTTTTTTATGTAAACAGACACTTAGAGGGATATTTCAAAGTTGTGCGGGAAATGGTACAATTCTTTTTTGCTTTTTTTAAATTACTTTCTGTTTCAATGTTATGGACACTGCAGAACTTTGTATCATTCCTGGCTGCCGCCTGCTAAATGACAGTAGTGACACTAAATTATCATGACGACAGTAGTAACAATAAAATGCCATAACCCTCTTTGAAGAGCTACGATCCTAAGGAATCAATGGGCAGAATTCAGGATGGCCTGAACTCTGCAGTTCTAGGCAAAACGTTGAGTGTAGGTGCATTCTTCTTGGGGAGCAATCAGTAACTTTCAGCAAATTCTCAAATCGTAATCAACATCTATTCCCCCAAGAGTTAAGAACCATTGATCTTGGGTATTCCACGATATTCTACTTTTTCTAGTCCCTTTTCCATCTGGTAACCATTCTTCTGGTTTGCAGAGGACACTCTGCAAGTTAAAAACTTGCATGATTTTGACTGTTGCCTCAGCATCCTTCTCAATTTAGCATCCATCATAGACTTTGGTTTTTTTTTTTTTTTTGGCTGCACCGCGGCCATGCGGGATCTTGGGTTTCCTGACCAGGGACTGAACCCACACTCTCTGCAGTGGAAGCACGGAGTCTTCGCTGCCGGACCACCGTGGAAGTCTCTATTACAGACTTCTCATTTCCAGGAAACGACGCCAAACACTGCCCATAGCTGCATTAAAATGAGCTATAGGACAGGTGGAGTTGAGCACCACCCAGAAGTTCCCAGATTCTGCCGTGACTTTTCTGCTGGTTCTACGTGCAATACAGAGGTGATCTGCAGAGTCATCGCTTAAACATACAGTTACATTTGAGGGGCAAGCTGCAGAACCTCTTTCCCCAACCTGTTCCAGGTGCGAAGTCATGAGCATCTCCTTTGAAGGGCAGTATGCAGGGTGCTGGCTAATAATGCAACTTGTGTTGGGGCAGAAGCTGGTGCTGTGGACTCTTTCTGGTGTCCGATGATGGTGTCCAGTAGTACTGGCTACTTGGTATACCAGTTGAGCCACGGCTGCTGCCAGGACCCAGACTATACGTGAAGCCATCAGGGCCAGGTTCAGGGTAGCAACAGGACATTATTGCGAATATGGCAAATGTGTGCTGGAGAAAGGAAGGCTCAACAGTACTGTCTTAGTGCATATAAATATTCTATGAATTCCTGTGATGGGAGTTTCGCCATTAACGCTATAGTATAAATCCGCTGTTATTTATTTGTGTTTGGCCGTTCTGATAGATACGTACTGTCCATTTCACGGTTAGGGTCTTCAGCGACCTGTCCAGATTTTGTCGCTGCATTCAGTGGGGGTTACTACGTACTGTTCCCATGTGTTACAGCTAAATGAAGTCATTAGGGTGGGCCCCAGGACCTCAGGATGTGTCTGTATTTGGAGATGGGGTCTTTAAGGAGGTGATGAAGGGAAAATGAGGTCATTAAGGTGGGTCCTGATCCCACAGGACTAGTGTCCTTATAAGGAGACGAGATTAGGACCCAGATACACAAGGAGGGATGACCATGTGAGGACACAGGGAGGAGACGGCCATCTACACACCAAGGAGAGAGGCCTCAGGAGGGACCAGCCCTGCCCACACCTTGTTCTTAGACATTCAACCTCCAGACCGTGAGAAAATAGATTTCTATTTTATTAAGCCACCCAGTTTGTGGTACTTTATTATGGCAACCCAAGCAGGCTAATCCACCATTTTATTGAGAACTAAAATGCAAGAACCATATATATGTATATATATATATACACACACACATATATATATATACACACACACATATATATATATATATACACACACATATATAATTTTTTTTCCTTGTGATGAGGACCCTTAGGATTACTCTCTGTTAAGAAATATTTTTAATGATATGTGTGTGACCAGAAATCCTTTTTAAGAGACTATATAGCTCCATCAATTCAATAAAACTTATTTTGCAGTCAATAATTTTTTAAACAATCATCAAATTTATAAATTTATGCTTTTGTTTTTGTGTCCCCATTTCTCTCAAGAGACCTAGTGGAATGGTGAAATTATATAGTCACCTTATTCAAATTCCTGTGAACCCAGACACTCCCGAATTCTCATTCCTTTCCTCCTCATTTCTCTCCTTTAAACGGTTCGTCGTTTACAGAGAATATCGAACACCATTCTCTGACAGTCCCCTCGTGGGCGGCCTTCCCATAATGGCATTAACCATCGATTAAAATCTTAAAACGTGACCTTAATGTTTCACAATATTAACAAAGTCTTTAATCCCTTCTGGAAAGTTAAATCCGTATTTCTTCCTGGTGGACTGTGTGACAGCTATCGAACCAGCTCCCCAGTAGCCAGGCTCCTGGGATTCCTCCCCGGGCATCTCTATGGATCCTGTCAACCCTAATAAATGAATCCCGGCTGAGAGGGAGGAGTCATACGACCAACTGGAAAACGGTTTTGGGTGGACGGTGACCTGTCTACACACTGTTCCCTCCCAGGGTCGATGGAGGAAGGCACTCAACACAAAGGAGTGAAATTTCAGAGTTTTGATCCGCAGTAGGATCCTCTGTGTATGGAGACTTTGAAGGAGAGATCACAGTTGCCCTAGAGAGAGTTTCCCTCGTGCAGCGACCATTCACGCCCACCCTAAAACGTGCTGGGGTGGGAGCCTGAGGAAGGCTGGAGGCCAGGACCTGGGGCAAGGAGACGATCTCCAAACCATCTATGTGACCTTGGGTAATGCCTTGAGCATCAGAGCCTTGGTTTCATCGACTTGTCTGTAAAAAGAATTATAGGCACCCTACCTATGTCCTAGTGTCAGAATGAAATAAAGACGTAGGCATAAAAGTGTTAAGTCCATTATGGAACATTATACAGTGATAAAGCTGAAAGACTCCCTCCTAATAATAATTACTAAGTGATGCCTTTTTAAGAATGGAAGCGGGGCTGTTCTAAATTCTGCCTTGTCCTTTACGTCTGGGATCCAGTATTATTATCGTACATTTTCCATGCATTCTCATGGTGATTGCGTTAGTTCTCCTCCGTAACCGTTAACACGCGGGCAGGCTTCCAAACTCCTCCAAATGCATGCGTTTAGGATAACCATAAATCAACAGATTTTTACTGAAATAATGAGTTCTAATTATGAATACGATATGGATTAAAAGACAAGACATGTCTACCCAGCAGTTGACCAGATTAGTGAAAATAATAGAACCTTATGGATACTCATTCTCATGATTTATTGCAAGGATACATAAATCTGTGCTCTAGAGTCTGAACTATATATTTTGCACTTGATTTATAAAACCTGCTAATAAATCCAGTTCGGCCTCTCATTGAGAAATCATCCTTCTAAGCGTCAACTCCAGCTAAGTACGAGGACTTATGAGCCTGGAAGATACGTGCACAAAAGGAACCCCAGGGTTTGAAACTGGACCAATAGATCTTTAAAAAAAAAACAACAAAACTTTTTAAAACAAATCCTTCCCTTACAGTTGGGATATAAGCGAAAGATTCAGAAATCATGACCTTAAATATATACAACGATGGCCAGCGTAAGCCATCCCCTAATCTGAACTGAACACGGGAGAATTTCCGAGTGGTAAGTATTAGGAATCACAGCGGGAGAAGCATTATTTTAAATGAGCGTTTAAAGAGATTTCTACTCGCGGGAGTCAGTAGGGGGATCGATGCTGTTCTGACCCCTTGCCCAGATCTTCACAGGGCAGATGGAGATCTCTTCCAGCCGTTGGAACTGGGTGCTATTAACAGGTCACAGCTGCTCTCCTCTGTAGAGAACTGCCCTTGGTGGAGAATAAGTTGCCCTGCCTGCAAAGTTGCCCCCTACCTACCCACCCTGAAGACCCCACAGCCAAAGACCTCCTGACGTGGGGGCTACAAATGGTGGTCCTTCTTGCTTCAAAGCCGGATGGTACGATCTGTGCTCCAGGGGCCCTGCCACCATGACATCAGACCAAGGCTCTATCTTACCAGGGGCTGGTCCTTTCTCATTTCTCTGCACCTTCCTTGCTGGTTTTTCCCGCAGTGAATCAATGGCACTCAAATTCCTGTCTCAGGTTCTTCTTCTAGGGAACCCAACCAAAGACTCCAGCTATTTCCAATGATTCTTTACACGCGTACTGCCATTCCAGTTCACCTGGATAACCAACACCCATTTAAGATAAGCAGGATCACCTTTCAAGTTGCAACAAATTCTTTCTTTTCTAGTGAAGCTCCTCGGTCAGAGCCTCAACATCTGAACGTATCAACAGGATCTTCTTGTTTTCCCACTTTGTGATTGCTCACACAAAATTCAGAGGTGACTGTAAGTGCAATTATTATCCTAAAAAGGGATACTGATGTTTCATTTGGTTTCAGTAAATGAAGCGAAGTCTTGGTCATTTGAGCTTTACGTATCGGTGTCTGTTTTGTTGTGTTTTTTTGCGGTACGCGGGCCTCTCACTGTTGTGGCCTCTCCCGCTGCGGAACACAGGCTCCGGACGCGCAGGCTCAGCGGCCATGGCTCACGGGCCCAGCCGCTCCGTGGCATGTGGGATCTTCCCGGACCGGGGCACGAACCCGTGTCCCCTGCATCGGCAGGCGGACTCTCGACCACTGCGCCACCAGGGAAGCCCTCAGTGTCTGTTTTAAGAAGGGTGAAGACGTCTCCACCTGAAGAAGAGGCTGCACTGAGACGCGGGCTTTCTGACTGCCAAAGCCCCTGTTCCCCATCACAACTTGGAAGCATCATTAAGAAAGTACATTAAGAGCACAAGACGTTCTGAAATGAGCACACAGCACTTTGGTCGCTAGCAAAACACTTCCCATTACTTGGCCAATGATGATGAATGTAGCTGTGGATGAGGATGCTAACAATGGGGCTTAAAATATTCAACACATCAACAACGTTCCATACAGGAGCTACTTAAACAGATCCAAGGCTGTTGGTGACTCTCTTTGGCGATGAACTTAGAGGCATCTCACGTTTTTCCTTTGCAACATCTGTATCCCTAGCAAGAGAAACAAGATCTACAGAGCATCCTCTTTTGGCTCTGAGGTGCACGTGCAACTATTATACAGAGATTTGCTTCCGTACATATAAGAGCAGGAATGGATGTTGAATCTACAGGGTGAGGATGAATCTTGAAGGCTAAGTTCAGCATGGCGGATCTCTGTGGATATGTGTATCCTCTTGAGGCGCCGTCTTGCTCTTGGGGAGAAGTGGAAACCAGTGGTGACTTCTGGCAGCACATGCTGGCTGGGGGAGGATCTCTGGACCACACTGCCTAGAATCAAAACACTGCTTGCACTCAGCACTTCTTACTTGGTACGGATGCCTCTCTGGGCGTCGGTGCTCACTGTAAAAACGGGTGTTAAGAGTAACTTCTGGCTCATGGCTGTTGTAAAGATTAAATTGTGAAGTTAGCAAATGTAGCATACTTAGAAGGCTACGTGATGTGAAACACTCTAAATTCTGTGCAAAAATATTAATCAATATACTAATTATTATATATGCATTATTGTGTACTATATTCTATATACATGTATAATTATACATATTATATGTAATTATACCTTATATATTATAATTATAAACATTATATGTAATTATAAATTATATAGTATGTTATATATTATAACTATACATTATATGTAACATAATATATAATTACAATATAATTATCAATTTGTTAATATACAATATAAAATATATATATTAACATATAATATATGAAATATAAAATAATATAAAGTATATAATAAATGTACGTATATAAAAAGAGGCAAAGAAGAGATATATAGACGTATGTGTACCTGTGTGTTGTATGTATATAAACAGTACGTGCAGTTAACAAGTCTCTTGCATTCTTCGTTTTCAAACAATAATGACCTGACAAGGGCCTGTATGAGCTGGTACCATTTCTAGGCTCCTTGTCACAGGACATCTGTCTTCTCTTCTCACACATACTCCCTGAAACATCCAATTTTATACTCCTTTACACTGTATGAAGCATTAGATATGTTCATCACTCCACTGTCAAGATTACTCTACTCAGAGAAAGGAAGAGAAAGTCCAGACTAGAACATCTGATCATGAGAAAGAAGTGACTTAGTAAGAATAGAAAGATACCATGGACAAGGATGTCGGTTTGTTAAATTCATGGATAATGGATACTTACACTCCTGTAACTGATGCTAGGAATGAAATCAGTGCAACTCAACTGCCACGACCGAATCTCTTTATCTAAGTACATGAGCATATGCCCACGTGTCTGAACATATGTCCAAGATTCCCAGGGGCTTTAGTCCTTAAAAAAAAAACTTTACATTTTCAAATGGGAAGATCTCTACTATTTATTGCTTGATACAGTGTTTGCTGATATATAAAAATGACATTTAAACAGAAAAAAACCATGAAATGAATGAAAGAGGAAAATAGGGAATTATTAATTGGATATTTCTCGTTGCAGTTGAAACTTAGGAGAAACTATGTCACACGAGGAAAATAATGCATGCAATTTTCCTCCTGTCCTAAAAATATGGTTTTGAAAAGATAACTTGAGCTGTTTGATATTTTTGGAATGTAGCCTTGTATGTGCAGGGAGGGGGTGAAAAGAGTTCTGAAGTGGGTGGAGGAAAGAATGGTGTGATCAGTTTTGCCATAACTCCTTCATGCCTTATTTACTTATTTATTTATTTGGTTGCACCGGGTCTTAGTGACGGCAGCCAGGCTCCTTAGTTGTGGCTCGTGGGCTCCTTAGTTGCAGCTGGCGGGCTCCTTGGTTGTGATATGCGAACTCTTAGTTGTGGCATGCATATGGGATCTAGTTCCCTAACCAGGGATCGAACCCAGGCCCCCTGCATTGGGAGCACGGAGTCTTAAACACTGTGCCACCAGGGAAGTCCCTCATGCCTTCTTTATGTTGGTTTAAAACATAATAGCACATTAGAGAAGTATTGTATTTTGAAGTCCCCTGTGTACCTGCCCTCAATTTCATTTCCCTTCTTCTCTTCCCAGCAAACTCAATTTGGTTTTCACAGTGTCCTGGATCCCTGAATTGTCTTATCATTCTAATACATATGTGTCTACCTTTCTATCAATATTTATCTATTCATTTTTGTTTCTTTCTTTCCTTCCATGTATCTATCCACCTACCATCTATCTAATCTATCATCTATTTATATCTATCTATCCATCCATCCATCTCTCCTTCCTTCTTTCCTTCCTTCCTCCCTTCCATATATCTACCCATCTATCTATCATCTATCTCAATCATCTATCTCATCTATCATCTAGTTCTTTTTTTTTTTTTTGCGGTACGCGGGCCTCTCACTGTTGTGGCCTCTCCCGTTGCAGAGCACAGGCTCCGGACGCACAGGCTCAGCCGCCATGGCTCACGGGCCCAGCCGCCCCGCGGCATATGGGATCCTCCCAGACCGGGGCACAAACCTGCGTCCCCTGCACCGGCAGGCGGACTCTCAACCACTGCACCACCAGGGAAGCCCCTATCGTCTAGTTCTATCTATCTGATCTACCCACCTACCTACATCTATCCATCCATCATGTACATGTCTATCCAACCACCTTCCTTCCTTCCTTCTCTTTTCTTTCTTCCTGTTTCTCTCCTTCCCTATATCTATCCATCTACCTGTCATCTATCTATCATCTATCTCAAGCATCTATCTCATCTCTCATCTATTTATATGTCTCAACATACCTACCTACATCTATCCATCATCTATCTATCTACCACCTATCTATTCATTTTTAAAACGTAAGCAAATGGTATCATGCTGAAGGTCACTTCTTTTATTCATCATTCAACTTGAGACTCATTAAACTGATACCTATAACTACAGTTTATTTATTTTACTTATAATTATTCCATCGTTTTCTAATTTTTCATTATGACGAGCAAGTTACTGTGAACATTCTTGTCCATACTCTGTGCACATGGCCTGAGCTTCTGTGGAGTAGACAGCTGGCTGGAGAGCTGAGTGCATCTTCAACTCAACTGATGCTTCGAGAAGTCTTCCCAAAGTGGTTTGGTCAGTCCACACGCCCTGTAACAGTATGGAGATCCATTTCTGCTTCACGATTTCCTCGGTGCTTGAGACTATCTGACTTAAATTTCTGCCCAACTTGAGGGAGTCTTATTCATGTTTTAACTTGAGTTTCCCTGTCCATAGTAATGCACATGGAATGTTCCTGCCATTCAGGTTTTTGTCTTCTGAGTGCTATGCATTTCCTGTTTTCTGTGGAGGTTTTTTCCCTCTTCTTCTTGATCTGTCGTTATCTGTGCGTGCGTGTACTTTTATAAACTCTTACAAACACGTATATTCATTTACTGTCATTTTAAGCGTTAGGTATGTGAAGACTGTCGTCAGCATTAGAATGCAAGTTTCACCAGATTATCATGGATTTTTAGCGGGATGTTTTTAGGATGATGTGATGTCCCTGGCCTCTATTCCCTGCTTTGGTCTTCAAGTCAATTGTGTGTCACAGACATATAATATACGTATATTCTTATATATATGAGTGTATTATAATATATTCTTGACAGTCATCATAAACATTTGGGGTGAACAGTCTTCACAGATTCTTGGCTTTTCTCTTTGTTGATGGTGTATTTTATTTTTAGAACTATGAATCATCTGCATATTCAAATTAACCAATTAAAATAATTGGTTCTTTTTGTGTCTTAAGTTCAGGAAAGACTATCCCTTCACGATGCCGCTGAACTCTAGCTGTTTCGTATCTTTCCTAAATAGCACGCCTAGTAAGGCTTTTCCTATGACATAAGGACAAAAATGGGACGACCGTTTAAGAAGATGCCGACATTAAGAGCACGTTATGCCGTTGCTCTGGACTGAGCACACGTGGCTATTACTGGAAGCAACTGCTCCATAAACACCAAGCTCACCACGATCACATTACACAGATAGATCAGGGTATGTGTCCAAAGTACTTTTAAATCGTTTTTATTTGTTATTACCCTGTGCCCTAGTTTTTTTAATTGGAAAGCATTCCCTCTCAGTTCTGAACTCCTCATCAAATCCCCAGACTACACTGCGAAATCTGTCCCCACCTTTTTTTTTTTTTTTTTTTTACAGGAAGTAGACACCATTTGAAGGAGGAATGCGTGCATCTTAATTACGTTGTTCATCTTTGCACAACTAGGAACCCATCACTGGATTTTAGAAAAATAAATTCTCCCCAATCTTGTTCTAAAGGTTTCTAAATTGGGGTTATTGTATTTATAATTCTATGCCTTGTGAAACAAGCTTTACAAAATTCCCTTGGCTAACCTTGAGTAATAAGACAGTCACAAAAGGACACAGTGGTATGATTCCATTTATACGAGGTGCCGAAAACAGTCAAAATCATAGCGGCAGAAAGTAGAACGGTGGGTGCCAGGGCCTGGGAGGGAGAATGGGGAGGTCGTGTTTCATGGGGCCCGAGTTTCAGTTGAGTGAGATGAGAGTTCTGGAGACGGATGGTGGGGATGCTTGCACAGCAGTGGGAACGTACTTAATGCCACCGAACCGTACACTTCAAAACAGTTACAATGGTTAACTTGCATGTTATGTGCATTTTACCGCGATCTGAAATATTTTAACTCCCTTTAAAACTGATCAGTGCACTCTCATTGTACAAAGATAGCATAGGTGCGCAAAAGAAGAAATGACATCGCCTGAAGAAGTGATTTCCATTGGTCATTCCAGCATCCTCATGGTTTATGTTGGTCAAGTTTGTACGGGTCACACACAAAGAAGCAGGCCCTCGCTAAGATATTTTCCATGAGCGTTTTCCTTACTGAAATATATTGCCCTGTAACACTGTGTACACTTAAGGTGTACAACATGTTCTTTTGATATATTTCTGTACTGTAATATGGTCGCCATTGTAACAATAGTTAGCACCTTCATCACATCCCATAATGATCATGTCTTTTCAAGATATTTTCTATGGAATAGTTACAGTGCCGCTATTTCAAGAAGTACAGACCAGGTAATGGGAATCGAGTCATTTGTGTGCTAATTTCTAAAAGCAAGAGTTGGAGAAAAGATAGGCATCATAGCGATGGTTACACCTGGCCAGAATCTTAGAGCTCTTCCGGTCCAATTTCAAACGCCTGGGTGTGGAGTAGAGGGGAAAACAGGTTAACAACCATAGGAAGATCGCTGGTGGGTGAAGAGGCCGGAGATCCGGATCTTCCGACCTTGGGGTTAAAACTTGCTCCACCTTCAACGTCCAGAAACCAGTGATGCGTCTTCTGCCATGACCTTTACTGATCTCCCGTCTCCTGGCACTTTGATGAGATGACACTGGACATCTCGTCCATTATTTTTCTCTATAACATCAATTTTGAGGTTCTGCAGGGCAACTGTTTCCTGACCTACTTTTTCTTTTCTTTGATACTCAATACTTAATTTGACGATGTCGACTGTCTCACACATGAGGATGATTTCTGCAAGAAAAGTTTGGACGTGCTTTGCTTGGGGCTTCCAAAAAAATGCACAGGAGTGTCTGTGATGTAGGTTGTACCTGTTCAGCAATCTTTAAAACCTGCTACTCGGTAGAGGATCATCAATGCAAATCAGGGAAAGTCTAGAGTTCACACTGGAAACCTGGCCACACATCTTTTATCCTTGAAACTCCTTCTGAGGATTACGTGGTATTGTATATTGCTTGTTGTTTTTCTCTAAATCCTGTCTTGTCGAGGGCAATGTCAAGAAGACAGTGCACGGGGCTGCTTGGACATCATGCCCGTGCCAGCTGATCCCACAAATCATGCGCCTTTTATGAACATCTCAGACAAAAGATGATTCTGTCCTCATTGAGTTTAATCAAATCGGTTCCCACCCCAAAGCTCCCAATGGAAAAGCACTTAGAATGATAGTTGGGAGGCGGGGAGGCGGCTGAATCACACAAGGTAACGCAAGGGAAATGATTCCATAAGCTTTAACACGTGGCTTTCAGTGATTGTGATTATGGATGCTATCATTACAATTAAAATCACTACTAATGACATATTTTAGACCATTTTTGACACTTTAAAAATAGGTCTTAGCAAACTACAACCAGTGTGCCAAATCTGGCCAGCTGCTTGTATCTGTGTGTTTTAAGGGTTGGTGAGTTAAGAATGGTCTGAACATTTCCAAATGGTTACTTTTTTTTTTTTTTTTTTGCGGTACGTGGGCCTCTCACTGTCGTGGCCTCTCCCATTGTGGAGCACAGGCTCCGGACGTGCAGGCTCAGCGGCCATGGCTCACGGGCCCAGCCGCTCCGCGGCATGTGGAATCTTCCCAGACCGGGGCACGAACCCGTGTCCCCTGCATCGGCAGGCGGACTCTCAACCACTGCGCCACCAGGGAAGCCCCAAATGGTTACATTTTAAATGGTTGTATATATGCCTGTGTTAATTGCCTCAACTTTGCATCTTGGTTCACCAACTTGAATGTCTAAAATATTTACTTTTAAAATATTTAGGATTTTAAAATACTAAAATATTTACTTTAAGAAGAAGTTTGCAGAACCCTGCCTTACATTTATACATAGTTAATTCAAAATGGGCATCAAAGGATATTCTACAGAACCTGCAAGGAGCGGGATGAATATTACACCCAGGTCAAATATTATTTTGAGGGCTTCCCTGGTGGCACAGTGGTTGAGAGTCCGCCTGCCGATGCAGGGGACACGGGTTCATGCCCCAGTCCAGGAAGATCCCACATGCCGCGGAGCGGCTGGGCCCGTGAGCCATGGCCGCTGAGCCTGCGCGTCCGGAGCCTGTGCTCCACAACGGGAGAGGCCGCAGCAGTGAGAGGCCCGCGTACTGCAAAAAAAAAATAAAATAAAATAAAATAAACTATTATTTTGAGCGTTTGTACAGTAGGGCCCATGTCATTGAAGGATTACAAAAGAAATCCCCAAATATGTGAATGTGCTTTTTCTCTAGAGTCTATAAAACACATTTTGTAACTTAAAGAGTTTCACTTGTGTTCTGCTCCAGAGATAATTTCTCAAATAATTACTAGTAAAGTGGTTTAGCTGCAGAGAAGTTAATCTTCTGGAGAAAACCATTTGTCATTCTAATACTATTTACACAATTCTTATTAAGGTATCAGCCTAATAACTTTCCCTTTTTTTTTTTTTGCCTCTAAGCATTTATTTAATTTATTTTTTTGCATTCAGAATCTTTATTTAAAAAATATGGAACGCTTCACGAATTTGTGTGTCATCCTTGCGCAGGGGCCATGCTAATCTCCTCTGTATCCTTCCAATTTTAGCATATGCGCTGCCGAAGTGAGCACCTAATAACTTTCTAAACAGGGTGACGGGTAACGGGAGGACGATTTCTAATCACTCGGGAGCCGTTTGCGTCCCGTGTGCGCTTTAAAGCACAGCTACGCATTCCTCAAAGTGCTTGCCGAGAAAGTTCCCTCTATTTCGGGGGCTCTGATTTGCAAACATTCACGTATGTCTGTTGCCGAAACATCTTCCCTCACCCAACACTTTAACCCCCTGAGAGAGTGTGCACAGACAATCATGAAAGGGTTTAAGCAAGACATCATTTCTAGAAAAGACACATATGTTTCGCTTCTAGGTAACACATATGGCCAGTCTGAACTGAAATCTGTACGAACAGAGACTCCATGAAGGTTCATCACCCACAAAATTCTTTACTCCTTTGTACAGAACTGCTGTTTTACTGAACGTTAACAGCACTTTGATCTGAACTGATAATTGTTTCTATAGCGGTTGTTTATTCCAGGTATACTACGTCTTAGCACTGTGCTCTACATGCAGACATAACAACAACAACAAAACACCCCCACAAACAACCCAATCAAAATATGGGCAGAAGACCTAAATAGACATTTCTCCAAAGAAGAGATACAGATGGCCAAGAAGCACATGAAAGATGCTCAACATCGCTAATTATTAGAGAAACGCAAATCAAAACTACAATGAGGTAGCACCTCACACTGGTCAGAATGGCCATCGTTAAAAAGTCTACAAATAACAAATGCTGGAGAGGGTGTGGAGAAAAGGGAGCCCTCTTGCACTGTTGGTGGGAATGTAAGTTGGTGCAGCCACTATGGAGAACAGCATGGAGGTTCCTTAAAAAAGTAAAAATAGAGCTACCATATGATCCAGCAATCCCACTCCTGGGCATATATCTGGAGAAAACCATGATTCAGAAAGATCCATGTGCCCCTATATTCATAGCGGCACTATTCACAATAGCCGAAACATGGAAGCAACCTAAATGTCCATCAACAGATGAATGGATATAGAAGATGTGGTACATACATACAATGGAATATTAGCCATAAAAAAATGAAATATTGCCATCTGCAACAACATGGATGGACCTAGAGATGATCATACTAAGTGAAGCAAGTCAGAAAGAGAAAGACAAATGCCATAGGATATCACTTATATGTGGAAGCTAAAATAGGACACAAATGAACATATCTATGAAACAGAAACACAATCACAGACATAGAGAACAGACTTCTGGTTGCCAAGAGGGTTGTGGGGTAGGGGAGGGAAGGACTGGGAGTTTGGGGTTAGTAGATGCAAACTATTCCATATACAATGGATAAGCAACAAGGTCCTACCGTAGAGCACAGGGAACTATATTCATTATCCTGTGATAAACCATCATGGAAAAGAATATGAAAAAGAATATATATGTATATAACTGAGTCACTTTGCTTTACAGCAGTAATTAACACAACACTGTAAATCAACTATACTTCAATGAAAAAAAAAGAAATGTAAATGCAGACATGTAATTTCAGGGCTCACAGGAACCCCTATGATATAATGAGCGTCGTGTAACAGGAAGAGGTCCGCATGAGAAGACCAAATTCTGTTTATCCATTACTATCTGTGCCCCTATATGAGTCTGCTCATCTGTAAAGGAGAAAGTAAGAAAGAGGTGATGGTGGTACTAAAAATACCACGTAGTTTAAAGCCTAGACAAGTGCTGGAGGAATAAAATGCACCGATGTATATAGGAAAGCCTTAAAGCTGGAGTAGGAGAAAGTGAAGGAGGTCTGAAAACCTACACAGAAGGGTGTGTCGGGAAGTGCAGCCCAGCTCAGCTCAGATGACACAGTCCAAACCACCCCGATGGGGACTGGACGCTCAGATGGTGAATCTGATGTGTCAGCCTGACAGGGCCACAGGTGCCCAGACAGCTGGTTAGACATTAACTCTGGGTGTGTCTGGGCGGGTGTTTCTGGAAGAGGTTAGCATGGGAATCAGTGGATGAGGTACAGCAGACGCCCTGACCCTAGTGTGGGTGGGTGTCACCCAATCCCTGGAGAGTCTGCGTGGAACCAAAGGCAGAGGAAGGTTGACTTTGCTCTCTTCCCAACTGCGTGAGCCGGGACGTCCGTCTTCTCCTGCACTGGGAGTTACAGCATCAATGTTCCTGGTTCTCTGGCCCTGGGGCACACCCATCTCTGGCTTCTGTCTAACCAAGTCACTGTCACTTCCCCAAAGATGGCCCGTGCTTCGTCACCTCCAGCCCCATCACTCCACTTTTCATCCCTGCATCAACTCCCCTATGCCTCACCTTATGAAATCTCAAGGCTCCCCCATCCTTCAGAAAACCAGAAGTCCCATCCTGAAACGAAAGCTGTCCCCCTTCAAAGCATAAGAGGTCAGTCACCCATCCAAATCTTCATAAACGCTGTTAAAGTAATGAGCTCAGGGCTTTTGTATGCAACACCCAACACAGGATTTGAACGTTTACCTGCATCGTCCTTGAGCCTTTTAGTGTGTGTTCATCTCATCCTCGTGTGCTCCTTGCAGGTTCCTGTGTGGCAGGGTCCCTGGGTTCTGCTTCCTTGTACACCCCACCCTCTGCAAAGCCTTCCGCAGCTGAAAGGTACACAGTACGTGCCTGTCAACGGGCTGATTCATGTTGTGATGGATAAGACCCATTCCCCGGTAACCATTTAAGGGCGCTGAATCTCTCCTACTGTTAGCAGCCATTCAATAACAATACCCAATCAGCAGAGATCAGAATCTCACCCCTGGTATAAACATTTCTCTAAACGGCACTGTTTCTAGGTCTGCATGGCAGGCTCCTTAAGACAGGACCACCCAAAACTCAAGGGCACACAACGTGTGCCCTGAGTGTTAATTTTGTTTCACTGCCGTGCTTTTCAGTAAAGCCTGTATTTTCACGTCTTGCTACCGCTGCAGGGTCCGAGAAATACCTCCCTTGGATGGGATGGCGATTTCCACGTTAGGCTGGGGCAACTGAACCGAGGGTAAGGTCATGGCCTGAACGCACTGTCTCATAAGAATTACAGAGTGGCTGTCAGCCTGGGCCTCCCACGTGTGAGAGGTGGTACTGAGCCACGGGGACCCACTTGGAGTTCCACAGACAGGGCATCCCCTCTCTTCCTACTCTGCTTGCGTACCTGCATCTCCATCCACTGGGAGCATCCCCCATGCACCTGTGCCCTTGTCCACCAGGCATGAACTCAGATGCACCTGCCCCATAGATTCTGAGACAGGGCTGGGGAATGTCATACAGATTAATACAATAGAAAAGGCTTATATATTGCAGGCTGTCACCCCTCCTGAGGCTTTTTAACGCCACCGGTTCCCCCTCATTTTCTTGTCGCTGTTGCTGCTTCCTTTTCAGTAACATTCACTTTTTGGAAGAGCCCCACACACCTCTGTACTGGGTGGTGCACGTGGCAACGTATGTCATCATTGTACTTACACCCACCAGCCCTAATTTCGGGAGCCCCTTAGCAGCCTGCTTCATCCTTAAGCCGTATGCGATGTGGCCAACTCTGCATTCCCTCTATATTTATCAACCTATTTTACTTTTAACAATTTTAATTTTTAAACATGGCTGATTAGCCTTTTAAGATAACGGTGGATGTAATGGTGTGTAACTGAACATAAAGGTTAGAATATTTCCTTTCCAGTCCTCCCACCCACCCCCACCCACCGGCCCCCAGGCTCGTTCTGGATGCATCAGTTATTCGGTAAGATTTCTTTTAGCTTCCGGCTTCCAAAGAAATGCCTATGGAAAGCAGAAATGGTGCCTGAGCAGAAACATCTAAAAAATTATTTTGGCATCTCACTAAATACCTAGAAATCGGGTCTAATCTAAAAATAATTCGGTCATAGTTTTTCTTTCTGTCCTTTTGAGACCCCATCATTCTATAATCTTGAAGCCATGCTCACCAATAACAAAAGGAGTATTCTTTTTGGTGCCATTGTTCGGTCTGCTGAAATCATCCGTTTATTCAATCCATGTCTCAGGAATTACGCAGTGGTGGAAAGCAGCTACGATTTGGAGGCATGGTGTCTATTAAAAATTAAGCAAGCGTTCGCCCCTCTTGGTCACCACTGATCTTTTTGTATCTAATCTTTTTCTCAGCACCTGTTAGCAGAACAGACTCTCTTCACTTAACCACTCAAGGCTTTCTAGAAAAACCAGCTTGCCATGGCCAAACTTCAATAGAACCCAGGCTGCTAGGAAAGCACAGGGAGATCTGGGCTTCATGCATTTTGGGCAAAGCTCTTACAGTGCACAGGTGCACACAAAGATGCTCCAAAGGGGGGCTTTCCTGAAGCTTGAAACTAACAACAAGCTCAGGAAAATGAACTGGTCACTTGACATTTAAGAAAAGATCTCGTGCAGATACCGATCTGTCAGCCGGTCTGGTTCAGAAAGTTATTGATCCAGCAGTTGTTTATTGATTTTTACACCACTCCTGCTCTTAAAAAAAAAAAAAAAAAAAAACCTGCAACTAACTTACTTTATCTCATATGCAAATAATACAATTGTAAGAAAAAGCAGGATGCTTCCCAGAATTCAAATCCTTCGCATCTGTCTTATCGTTTCTTTGCTTTACAGTTGTGAAGGAAGCCTAGCTTACCTAGGAGAGGGGTCTGCACGTAGGGCTGCAGCCTCCCTCTGCCGTAGGTTTGGGATATGTACCACATGCAATAGACACAGAATTATGAAAACGGAACCCTGGGCTGTCAAACTGCATCACATCCATGGTGCTCTTGTACGTTCCTTACGAGTAATGCCTCTTCTTACCTTTCTCTGCTGCACACAGAATTCTTATGTGGGATTTCCCACAAATACAAGTCTCAAGGGACTACAGGAAGTGGCAGTCTTTCCCAGAGGCAATCTGGAGTACTCCAATAGTGGTGCAGTTGCATTGGGTGGAGCTACCAATCTCAAGCCCCTGAACACATCTGCCCCAAGGCCAAGGGCCTCCCGTGGTCCTCTGTCCTCAAAACTGTGGCAGCCCATTGCCCCTGGAAACCCTGTTGGTGTCCAGACTTCACAACGGGGTGGTCTGCCTACTCTGGGGGTCTTCTCCTGTTGGGAGGAGACGAATGGTCTGGTGAGCATGGAAGGTTTCCAACCGTCTCCACCAAGAGGAGCAAACACTGATAGGCACGTGCGCGTGAGAAGGCGTTCACCGAGACCGGCACGCGCGCATCCGAAGGGGCCCTCCTAGGCCGCAGAGCAAGATGCCTGATGAGATTTAAGAGAGTCCAGGAGGAGGCAGGGGTGACGGGACGCTGGGGAGGGTGGGAGTCCTCCGCCGTAATCAGAAATGTGCGAATGACATTTAAGCCCATGAAGGGTCCAGGGATCAAAGGGGTGACAGAAGCAAGGCCCACGAGCAGGATTTGGGGTGCCAGATGTTTCCATCCAGCTTCAGGGCGGGGAGAAGTGGGGAGGGCACCCAACCCTACAGCCTTTTACAAACGCTAACGAACCTCAGTGGAACGGAGGACGAAGGGCTTCGGAAGCATCCCCCATCTTCCTCTTTAAAGGGGAGGACTGAGGACCACACAGTTCATCATCTCTGAAAGAGAAAGGAATTCCACGTTCAAGATGTAAATCAAAACCCCTTTAATCCCATTCATTCGCTCCTCTATGCAGAGGACCCTAGCTCTGGAAGCATTTTCACAGCCACTCCCCCCAAGCCCCCGCCCGGCACACAGCAGACAGCGCACAACCCTTGGACATCCGATCCCTACTGATGAGGGGGCGTGGTTTACGGAGCACGTGCGTAAATGCGCGAATAGCAGCGCATCTTCCAGGGATGCGCAGACACAGAAGGCCGCTCCCGGGAGCAGAGGCGGCTGGGCTTCAAGGATCACGTTTGGCGAAGGGATGTGCTGTGCTGTCCGGCGTTTGAAGGATCCTGAACAGCTTTACTTTCAAGGCAGAGGAGAGCGTGGCGCTTTCCCGGCCTCCCTGCGAGCAGGGGGATCCTCGGGCTTTCAGATCTCTTGCTCCTTTTCCTGGCCAAGAACGCCCCGTGGGATCCTTTGAACGCCCTGCCGGTTGCAAAGTGCCCTCGTTTTCATGGATGCCCTTGAATGAGCCCATTCACGGAAGCTTTCCCACAGCCCGGAAAGCCATCTGGGCGCGCCCGCTCGGGTTTCGCGCGTCTTGGTGCCAGAAAGAGAAGAGGCACAGGCCTCTGCTTGGCTCCTGAAAGCATTCCTGGGCTGGTGCGTCATGGGTGTGAGAAACCGCCTGAGAGGCTCGGAGGGAAGGCTGTCCCCCCGAAACAGTCCCCGAACCCACTCTGAAACGAACCTTCTTGGAAGAACCTTACAGGATGGGGAAAGCAAGTCTTTCAGAGACTTAATACTGTTTATCAAAGTGGTGTTTATAAACAAGGGAAATGAACGGCAACTTGTCAACACCCTATTTCTTCTGCAATTTTATGTCCCAAAATATTGATGGAAGGGGTAGGGCTTTTCTTGCATAAACAAGGCCACCTAGTAGAAAATGTAACGCCTAGACTCTTCCCGAATTATCTCTGTGTTTATAAAGTCATGGGGGACAGACAGGGGGTTAGAGGGAGCCTGGCATTTAAAGCTTATTGTCACCATTAGGAGGGAAAACAGGTTATTCATTCTTTCATTCATACAAATGTAAGGTGTCTGGCTGTGCTTAGCAGCTAAGGGGGAACCCAGCAGTAACTGGGCACCCCTCCCCAGGGGACTTTGACAATGTCTAGAGACAGTTTCCACTGTCTGAACGGGAAGGTGGTCACTGGCTTCTAGGGAGTGGAGGCCAGGGACGCTGCTGAACATCTTACAGTGCCCAGGACAGCCCCCCAAGGAAACTGGCATCCGATCCGGAAAGTCAGTAGTGCCGAGGTGGAGACACCCTGACGCTGAGTAAGGAGGAAACAGCCATCTCAGCCTTTAGGAGTCACTTTGGCAGGTGTCTTCGTGATATCAAAACTCAGTTTTTCCTGTCTGGTGAGAACTGTGTGCACCATGCAAAGGAAGGATTATCCAAATATCCCTCATATGCAGATCAGAGATGCAACGGGTATGTTTCAGTGGCTAAAATGTGGCTAAGTATGCAAGGTTAGAGAAACTGCATTTTCCACCTTAATCCTATCTGGATCCCACCCCCTGCCCCCCCAGGGCAGAGCCAGCTGGACCAAAACCCAAGCCCCTGAGACTGACGCATGTTTTGTCTTTGTTATTCTGTTTGCTCCATCCGACCAAACTCCCTGTCTTCCTGTCACGTTCCTGTGGTTTGCAGGGTACAAATATCCCCCGCTTGTTCTCCTGGTTGCTTTTGGTGTAACGTCTTTCCGAACCTGTACGGGTTCAGCCGATACACGACACATTAAACATTGTAATTCTACTGGTACCCTCTCCTCTTCCAAAAGTGCACCTCTACCTTCTTCATCTATTTCTAAATTTCTTGTCTCTGTCTGTATAAGGCGTCCCCCCCCTCATCCTTTTCCCCATATATTTCTCTCCTAATCAGTGGTAGATAGCGTGTCCCCTTTTAAACCTCATAGACAATCTGAACACTACATAGGAAACTACATTTCTACATCCTCCTGCTTTCTGAATCCTGCAGGGGTGGGAGCTTTAATCGCTCTCTGCGCTGCATCGCTTCCTGCCTATTCCTACATATCAAGGATTAACCCGTTGACGTGTCATCTGAGGCCACGTGAGATCTGGAAAACATGCGTGTGTCAGTCTTAACGGCTTTTTACCTCTCGGTGAACGTTCTCTGTTGAACTGAGGCTGTCTGAGGATCTCACACATCAACAGTTCTTTCTGAGCTCTCTGCTCGCATTCTCACCCACAGAATGAGCTCCTCGCTTCCCTCTCTCTACCCAGATGCCACACAGCTTTGAGTTCCAACCCAAGGCCACGGCTTCCTTCTAGTTCTAGCACCTGTGTGGCCCCGGATGATCACAGAATCTCAGAGTTGGAAAAGGATCTTGGGTGTGATCTGCTGCTATTCTTTCATTCAATGGGTGAAAGAAAAGGAAGCAAGAGGACATTATCACGTTGTCAAGTATCAGGCCCTAGTACTGGCAGCTTTTGTCCCGAGCTTATTTGTGGCTGCCCTGTCGGAAGGCGGGGACGGTGGCACATCCATCTTCACCTGAAGCTACATCTCACTGTGCTGAGCACGCGATGGGCGCGCATCAGTCAGGCGCAGCGTACTTTCTGTGTATGTGCTTCGTTCTTCTATGCACGCTTCTACCAGAGGAACTCACCCTACAGACCTCATGCCAGGCAAATGTTTAGAGGGATTTGGAAATAAACGGTGAAGTTAGCCATCAAAAGTCAAATTCAAAGCGGGGATGCAGAAGAATTCTCTTTCAGACTATTGCTTCTTTGTCTTGGTGGGCAGATTCATTTCTCCTGCCTTTGCATCAACTCTTAGTTACTTCCCAGAGGCAAACAGCTGGAGGCCACTGTCACCCTGAGATATACTTGCTTAAAAGTGTGCATCCCTCCCACATGATTCCCTTTTCCCCAAACCCAGCTACTTGCCATTTTTTTCCATCTTCTGACGCTCATTACTTAATTCCATGAATGTGCTGAGTCATGACTTCTGTTCTATTTCTAGAGAGTCGAGCCTCTCTCTTGCCTAAGAGTTATTCTCTTAAGTAACACATGAGTTTTGACTCATTATATGTTTTTCTCAAAGAGAATAGAGAGTTTGTGACTCAGGTGTGGTCATTCTGGTGTAATAAAATCAGTACCTTGTTTTCTAGCTCTTATATTATTCTGATATTCAGGGCTGCTGCAAGCGCATGTGGGAACTGGTTTTACGGTATACACGTTATTTCATCCAGAAATTTTAAAATATTCTTTAGGGCCATGGTCTCAGCTGCCGCTCTGCTCAGTTCAGCGTCCAGCTGCCTTGGATCCCCATCTCACATACTACAGACCTGCTCTTTCTTGAGGAGCCAGAGAATGGAGGTACGGGAATTTTCTCTTTGCTCTCCTTCTGGATAGCTCAACCACGCTCCTCTGAGAGCCTCAAGACAGAACCGAGCTTTCAACCACCACCCCAATGGAGAACGAACGAGGCGTCCGCTGTGCACATTTGTTATTCTAGAAATCTACCTTGGGGTTATGCAATTTACAATGCTTTTCAGGAGGAGGAAAACAACCCGAAGCATTAACATTTGTAGCCAAACCTCAGCTTGGAAGAAGGGGCCCACAAAGATGCAATCATCCCCAGCAGCTAAGCTTTGCCCTCACGTGTCCTCCAAGCCGCTCACATAGTAAGTTAAAATGCATGACTCGTAACCTCCCTGCAAACGGTTCCACCCGGGAGATACACTGCTGCTGCCACTCCCCTTAAGCTGTTAAGAGAAAAGTACCTAGGTCGGCCATTTATAAAAATACCAACAGATAGAATTAATACAGAATCAGCCAGGAATCTGTGTCCCTCCTGAGCCATACTTTAGGGAAGATATACCTCTCTCTCGTTTTTACCCTTTTGTCTACGCAAACTCAATTCCTCTAACACGTACTCACGAACCATGCCTTATACATGTTTTCTATCCCTTTACTGTGTGTGTGTTTTACACCCGAGAAAAGTATCATTTAATTTCCAGGTAAAGTATGAGAGAAACTAAAATGATGAAGAGAAAGACCGTGGCATGGCTGCAAACAATCCTGCTAACTTAGCCCCCAGTTTAACATAGTACTACTACCGGGCTTCCCTGGTGGCGCGGTGGTTGAGAGTCCGCCTGCCGATGCAGGGGACGCGGGTTCGTGCCCCGGTCCGGGAAGATCCCACAAGCCGCGGAGCGGCTGGGCCCGTGAGCCATGGCCGCTGAGCCTGCGCGTCCGGAGCCTGTGCTCCACAACGGGAGGGGCCGCAGCAGTGAGAGGCCCGCGTACCGCAAAAAAAAAAAAAAAAAAGAAAATAGTACTACTGCTACTACCATTTGAATATGTACTTTCATAAGCAACTAAGCTGTGTCATTACTTGAGCACGGGCTATTTTTCGCAGGGTGACAGGTCAAGCTTAACTGCCTGTTAGTAGACAGTCTCTTAACTCCTGTTCCATACAGGAAACACTATACCCTGTGTCAGAATTTTCCTTTTACCTATTCCACTTGTGGACCGGACTCAGGAAGCTCAACAACTATTGCAAACCACACAGAAATGCAAGAGTCTGCAATCCCAAAGAATTCCAACCTAAGACATGCAGGGTTTGTTCTGGTCAAGGCAATAGTGAATTAATTGTGGCCTTACCTATTCTTTGCCTGGAAAAGAAGACACCAAACCCAGTTGCGTGAATGACCTACGTCCCTGTTATCATGCAACCAATGGAACTAAAAAGGTTCTGGTGACGCGGCCAGCACATATTATTTCTAGCAAACACACACAACTGGACTCTAAAAAACGTACTTACATCATCACTGTGGAATTAGATATGCCTGAACGGGATTTTCAACTGTGATGTAAAACAGAGGAAATTCTGAATAAGTACATTCCTACTAAAATATACTCACCCTAAGATGAAAGAAACTAACCCCCATGATTAGTGAACACTGTGGTTAGTAAAGTTCCTTTGAAAATATATGGAACACAAGCATTCATAGGGAACAGAAGTGCATAAATAAGTACATGATATTTTATACTGAGAGTAACTGCCTTTCAAAATTTTCTCTGTATTTATTTTACATTGGAGCAATTTAAGACGTTTTATGAGAGATTCACTCTATAGAACAAAGAACTATATTCAATATCTTGTAATAACCTATATTAGAAAATAATCTTTAAAAATATCAGTATATGTATAACTGAATCAGTTTGCTGTACCCCTGAAGCTAACACAATATTATAAATCAACTACAACTTCAATTTTTAAAAAAGATAATTTATGAGAGGAACATAATAATAGGTTAATAAATTTGTATTGACTCAAAAGTTAATAAACAGATATATTGAGGTTGGCTATTCTGGAAAATATGATCATATACTTTCCTCAAAATTCACAAATTGATCGAATTCCAGTAACCAGATTTACCTACAATTACATTTGCTATTATTAGTTAATATCTAATTAGTGTTAAGAAAAATAACCTAGGGAAGTCATATATGTTCTTTCTAGAAATAAATAATTGCTAAAACAGAGTAAGTTTCCCCAATCTAAATATAAAAGGGGGCAAGTTAAAAGGTTAAAATCCAGTTTTCTACTTCCAACAAAAAGTGAATGGCTCATTCACAAAGAAAGAAAACTGCAGGCCAGTATCACTGATGAACACAGATGCAAAAATCCACAACAAAATACTAGCAAACAGAATCCAAAAGCACATTAAAAGGATCATACACCATAATCAAGTGGGGTTTATCCCAGGGAATGCAAGGATTCTTCAATATACGCAAAACAATCAATGTGATACACCATATTAACAAATTGAAGGAGAAAAACCAAATGGTCATCTCAATAGATGCAGAAAAATCTTTCAACAGCATTCAACACGAATTTATGACAAAAACCCTCCAGAAAGTAGGCATAGAAGGAACCTACCTCAACATAATAAAGGCCATATATGACAAACCCACAGCCAACATCGTTCTCAATGGTGAAAAACTGAAACCATTTCCCCTAAGATCAGGAATAAGACAAGGTTGTCCACTCTCCATACTATTATTCAACATAGTTTCGGACGTTTAAACCACAGCAATCAGAGAAGAAAAAGAAATAAAAGGAATCCAAATCGGAAAAGAAAAAGTAAAGCTGTCACTGTCTGCAGATGACATGATACTATACACAGAGAATCCTAAAGATGCTACCAGAAAACTACTAGAGCTAATCAATGAATTTGGTAAAGTTGCAGGATACAAAATTAATGCATAGAAATCTCTGGCATTCCTATACACTAATGATGAAAAATCTGAAAGTGAAATCAAGAAAACACTCCCATTTACCATTGCAACAAAAAGAATAAAATATCTAGGAATAAACCTACCTAAGGAGACAAAAGACCTGTATGCAGAAAATTATAAGACACTGATGAAAGAAATCAAAGATGACACAAACAGATGGAGAGATATACCATGTTCTTGGGTTGGAAGAATCAACATTGTGAAAATGACTGTACTACCCAAAGCAATCTACAGATTCAATGCAATCCCTATCAAACTACCACTGGCATTTTTCACAGAACCAGAACGAAAAATTTCACAATTTGTATGGAAACACAGAAGACCCTGAATAGCCAAAGCAACCTTGAGAAAGAAAAACGGAGCTGGAGGAATCAGGCTCCCAGACTTCAGACTATACTACAAAGCTACAGTAATCAAGAGAGTATGGTACTGGCACAAAAACAGGAATATAGATCAATGGAACAGGATAGAAAGCCCAGAGATAAACCCATGCACATATATGGTCACCTTATCTTTGATAAAGGAGGCAAGAATATATAATGGAGAAAAGACAGCCTCTTCATTAAATGGTGCTGGGAAAACTGGACAGCTACATGTAAAAGAATGAAATTAGAACACTCCCTAACACCATACACAAAAATAAACTCAAAATGGATTAAAGACCTAAATGTAAGGCCAGGCACTATATAAAACTCTTAGAGGAAAACATAGGCAGATCACTCTAGTATATAAATCACAGCAATATCCTTTTTGACCCACCTCCTAGAGAAATGGAAATAGAAACAAAAATAAACAAATGAGACCTAATGTAACTTGAAAGCTTTTGCACAGCAAAGGAAACCATAAACAAGACGAAAAGACAGCCCTCACAATGGGAGAAAATATTTGCAAATGTAGCAACTGACAAAGGATTAATCTCCAAAATTTACAAGCAGCTCATGCAGCTCAATATCAAAAAACCAAACAACCCAATCCAAAAATGGGCAGAAGACCTAAACAGACATTTCTCCAAAGAAGATATACAGATTGCCAGCAAACAAATGAAAGGATGCTCAACATCATTAATCATGAGGGAAATGCAAATCAAAACTACAATGAGGTATCACCTCATACCTGTCCGAACGGCCCTCATCAGAAAGTCTACAAACAATAAATGCTGGAGAGGGTGTGGAGAAAAGGGAACACTCTTGCACTGCTGGTGGGAATGTAAATTGATACAGCCACTATGGAGAACAGTATGGAGGTTCCTTAAAAAACTAAAAACAGAACTACCATATGACCCAGCAATCCCACTACTGGGCATATACCCTGAGAAAACCATAATTCAGAAAGAGTCACGTAACACAATGTTCGTTGCAGCTCTATTTACAATAGCCAGGACATGGAAGCAACCTAAGTGTCCATCGACAGATGAATGGATAAAGAAGATGTGGCACATATATACAATGGAATAGTACTGAGCCATAAAAAGAAACGAAACTGAGTTTTTTGTAGACAGGTGGATGGACCTACAGTCTGTCATAGAGAGTGAAGTAAGTCAGAAAGAGAAAAATAGATACCATATGCTAACACATATATATGGAATATAGAAAAAAAATGGTTCTGAAGAACCTAGGGGCAGGGCAGGAATAAAGACGCACACATAGAGAATTGACTTGAGGACATGGGGAGGGGGAAGGGTAAGCTGGGACGAAGTGAGAGAGTGGCATGGACATCAATACACTACCCAAATGTAAAATAGATAGCTAGTGGGAAGCAGCCGCATAGCACAGGGAGATCAGCTCGGTGCTTTGTGACCCCCTAGAGGGGTGGGATAGGGAGGGTGGGAGGGAGATGCACGAGGGAGGAGATATGGGGATATATGTATATGTATAGCTGAATCACTCTGTTATAAAGCAGAAACTAACACACCATTGTAAAGCAATTATACTCCAATAAAGATGTTAAAAAAAATTGAATGGCTCAAAATAAAAAACAGCATGAGGCCTCCTACATAATAGAATATGTGAGTCCTGAAGTTAAAGCAGAAAAACAAAATAAGTGGAAATAATTACGGATTTGGGGCTACATCTCTTTCATATCTTCATTCTCTGAAGAGCAAATGAAATAGGATTATCATTGAATAATATCAGTCCATTAATTAAAGATCCAGAATCCAAATGACAAAAGTTTAGAAAGATGAATACCAGTACTGTCTATTTATAATTACCCTGGAGCACTTTTTAAAAAATTATTTAAAGTAGCTAAGCTCCCTGTAATTCCTGTGGGTAATCTAAGAACAGATTAATTTTTCAATTATAAATATAAACGTCTGTGTCAGGAAAAAAACAACTTTATAGTCTATGTTTTTCTTCTTTATTTAGGGTTGATTATAAGTCTATTTCTTTTTTTTAATAAATTCATTTATTTTTATTTTTGGCTGCATTGGGTCTTTGCTGCTGCACGCAGGCTTTCTCTGGTTGCGGTGAGCGAGGGTTACTCTTGGTTGTGGTGCGTGGGTTTCTCATTGCAGTGGCTTCTCTTCTTGCGGATCACAGGCTCTAGGTGCGCGGGCTTCAGCAGTTGTGGCACGTGGTCTCAGTAGTTGTGGCTCGCGAGCTCTAGAGCGCAGGTTCAGTAGTTGTGGCACACGGGCTTAGTTGCTCCGCGGCATGTGGGATCTTCTCGGACCAGGGCTCAAACCTGTGTCCCCTGCACTGGCAGGCGGATTCTTAACCACTGCGCCACGGGGGAAGTCCCTAGAAGTCTATTTCTATCTTGAGAATATTAATGCTTTTATTTTTTAAACATGCCCAACTGAATTGAATCTTACACGTTCTAAGATGATGTGTCAATGGAAATAAGACATGGTATTTCTGTTTGTTTGCTTTTTGGCTGCACCGCGTGGCATGTGGGATCTTAGTTCCCCAACCAGGGATCAAACCTGTGCCCCCTGCACTGTTAGCACAGAGTTCTAACCACTGGACCAGCAGGGAATTCCCATGGTATCTTTAAAGTACAGGTTCCAAAAGCCTCGGCGTTTTGCCAAACTTAGTACCAAAAGGAACATGTTCGAAGCCATTATCAACACTGAGCTAAACGTCAGAGAGGCTGAACATGGTAAGATGGGGATTAACGTGTTTGGTCTGTCTAACAAGCAGGTAGGACAGCAAACATCCTTCAACACCAGCACCCATGGAACAAGACTTATTAAGGACAGCAAGGGCTGCGGGAGAAGAAAGCAGCATGTGTGCACTACAGGAAGAAAATTTCATGCCCACAGATGCCTCCCTGCTGGACAGCACAGAAGGGTGAACACAGGTAAGACGGATGCTGCCATAAAGTTGGCTGCTAGTATAAAAGGAAGAAGAAAACAAAATGGGCAAGTGCCCAGAGTATACAGGTGATGCCTTTGAATTCTGCTGATTCCAGAGGACTGACATGGTTGGGTCCCTCCAACATCAGGAACTAAAAAAGCAACCCTGAGCCACTTCAGATAAGCTACGCTCAGGAGGGCTTTTTATAAAGTTGATTGTTCTGACATCTGTGATTCCTAAGACCCCGGGGACCGGGGGGAATTTAAGCTTGCCATTCCCATGGTTACCGCCGTCAGAAAAGCGTATGTTCCAGTCCCCGAGCATTAAAACCGGGCACTAACCTCCTACTTGATGACAACTGCCCTACCTTAGCCCATGACAAAACCATGACAATGTCATCAACACTTGCTTTCTGCTAAGGCAGGTGAGTGGTCCTCCTTACTGATCCCTTTAGGGAATTTCTGTAGAGTCATTCTCAATGTGTGTGGCATCACACTGGCTGCTGGGAAACACTTTTTGTTACTGGGCAGCTTGGAAGAGCCCTCAAGTCTTGGACATCAAGAGAATACCAACAGAACATCAAGAGAATACCAACAGAACACAAGAAAATACCACCAGAACACCAATCTGAGCCTTGATAAACGCCCAGGTGTTCTTAAGTGGCAACGGCGCTTACCCCACACTAACACGGGTCTGGTCTTACACTGAAAGGTAATTTGGACACGACTGGTCAACTGAACACGTGATTCTTATATGAAGCTACCCGCCTGAGATTAGCGATTACAAAGGAACAAAATTACTTCTTGTTAAAAATCCTACAAATCTCCCTATTTGATGTGGGATCACCTAGCACCAGACTCTGTAGGCCATGTGAAAATATAGGCCCCGCGTTGCCAGGTCTTCCAATTTTTAAGAGAAGCATAAAATCAAATTATAAAATCAAAATTTAACCAATTTTAAATGCTAATAAATTACATTTATACAGATAGCAGTTGTCATCAGGGAAAAATGGGTGAAGGGTACACAGTATCTCTCTACTTTTTCTTGCAGCTGCATGTGAACTTATGATTATTTCAAAATAAAAAAGAAGAAGAAAAGCTTACGTTAAGAAAAACAACAAAATACGCCAAGACACATATTAATCAAACTGTCAAAAATTAAATAAAGAAAACATATTAAAAGCAGCAAGGGAAAAATAACACACAAGGGAATCCCCATAAGGTTAACAGCTGATCTCTCAGCAGAAGCTCTGCAAGCCAGAAGAGAGTGGCAGGACATACTGAAAGTGATGAAGGAGAAAAACCTGCAACCAAGATTACTCTACCCAGCAAGGATCTCATTCACATTTGATGGAGAAATTAAAACCTTCACAGACAAGCAAAAGCTGAGAGAGTTCAACACCACCAAACCAGCTTTACAACAAATGCTAAAGGAACTTCTCTAGGCAAGAAACACAAGAGAAGGAAAAGGCCTACAATAAAGAACCCAAAACAATTTAGAAAATGGGAATAGGAACATACATATCGATAATTACCTTAAATGGAAATGGACTAAATGCTCCCACCAAAAGACACAGATTGGCTGAATGGATACAAAAACAAGACCCATATATATGCTGTCTACAAGACACCCACTTCAGACCTAGAGACACATACAGACTGAAAGTAAGGGGATGGAAAAAGATATTCCATGCAATTGGAAACCAAAAGAAAGCTGGAGTAGCAATTCTCATATCAGACAAAATAGACTTTAAAATAAAGACTATTAGAAGAGACAAAGAAGGACACTACATAATGATCAAGAGATCTATCCAAGAAGAAGATATAACAATTGTAAATATTTATGCACCCAACATAGGAGCACCTCAATACATAAGGCAAATACTAACAGCCATAAAAGGGGAAATCGACAGTAACACATTCATAGTAGGGGACTTTAACACCCCACTTTCACCAATGGACAGATCATCCAAAAAGAAAATAAATAAGGAAACACAAGCTTTAAATGATACATTAAACAAGATGGACATAATTGATATTTATAGAACACTCCATCCAAAAACAACAGAATACACATGTTTTTCAAGTGCTCATGGAACATTCTCCAGGATAGACCATATCTTGGGTCACAAATCAAGCCTTGGTAAATTTAAGAAAATTGAAATTGTATCAAGTATCTTTTCCGACCACAACGCCATGAGACCAGATATGAATTACAGGAAACGATCTGTAAAAATTACAAACACATGGAGGCTAAACAATACACTACTTAATAACGAAGTGATCACTGAAGAAATCAAAGAGGAAATTAAAAAATACCTAGAAACAAATGACAATGGAGACACGACGACCCAAAACCTACGGGATGCAGCAAAAGCAGTTCTAAGAGGGAAGTTTATAGCAATACAAGCCCACCTTAAGAAACAGGAAACATCTCAAATAAACAACCTAACCTTGCACCTAAAGCAATTAGAGAAAGACGAACAAAAAAACCCCAAAGTTAGCAGAAGGAAAGAGATCATAAAAATCATATCAGAAATAAATGAAAAAGAAATGAAGGAAACAATAGCAAAGATCAATAAAACTAAAAGCTGGTTCTTTGAGAAGATAAACAAAATTGATAAACTATTAGCCAGACTCATCAAGAAAAAAAGGGAGAAGACTCAAATCAATAGAATTAGAAATGAAAAAGGAGAAGTAACAACTGACACTGCAGAAATACAAAAGATCATGAGAGATTACTACAAGCAACTCTAGGCCAATAAAATGGACAACCTGGAAGAAATGGACAAATTTTTAGAAATGCACAACCTGCCGAGACTGAATCTGGAAGAAATAGAAAATATGAACAGAACAATCACAAGCACTGAAATTGAAACTATGATTAAAAATCTTCCAACAGGGGCTTCCCTGGTGGCGCAGTGGTTGAGAGTCCACCTGCCGATGCAGGGGATGTGGGGTCGTGCCCCGGTCTGGGAAGATCCCACATGCCGTGGAGCGGCTCGGCTCATGAGCCATGGCCACTGAGCCTGTGCGTCCGGAGCCAGTGCACCGCAACAGGAGAGGCCACAACAGTGAGAGGCCCGCGTATCGCAAAAAAAAAAAAAAAAATCTTCCAACAAACAAAAGCCCAGGACCAGATGGCTTCACAGGCGAATTCTATCAAACATTTAGAGAAGAGCTAACACCTATCCTTCTCAAATTCTTCCAAACTATAGCAGAGGAAGGAACACTCCCAAATTCATTCTACGAGGCCACCATCACCTTAATACCAAAACCAGACAAGGATGTCACAAAGAAAGAAAACTACAGGCCAATATCACTGATGAACATAGATGCAAAAATCCTCAACAAAATACTAGCAAACAGAATCCAACAGCACATTAAAAGGATCATACACCACGATCAAGTGGGGTTTATTCCAGGAATGCAAGGATTCTTCAATATACGCAAATCAATCAATGTGATAAACCATATTAACAAACTGAAGGAGAAAAGCCATATGATCATCTAAATAGATGCAGAGAAAGCTTTTGACAAAATTCAACACCATTTATGATAAAAACCCTGCAGAAAGTAGGCATAGAGGGAACTTTCCTCAACATAATAAAGGCCATATATGACAAGCCCACAGCCAACATCATCCTCCATGGTGAAAAACTGAAAGCATTTCCACTAAGATCAGGAACAAGACAAGGTTGCCCACTCTCACCACTCTTATTCAATATAGTTTTGGAAGTTTTAGCCACAGCAATCAGAGAAGAAAAGGAAATAAAAGGAATCCAAATCGGAAAAGAAGAAGTAAAGCTGTCACTGTTTGCAGATGACATGATACTATACACGGAGGATCCTAAAGATGCTACCAGAAAACTACTAGAACTAATCAATGAATGTGGTAAAGTTGCAGGATACAAAATTAATGCAGAGAAATCTCTGGCATTCCTATACACGAATGATGAAAAATCTGAAAGTGAAATCAAGAAAACACTCCCATTTACCACTGCAACAAAAAGAATAAAATATCTAGGAATAAACCTACCTAAGGAGACGAAAGACCTGTATGCAGAAAATTATAAGACAGTGATGAAAGAAATTAAAGATGATACAAATAGATGGAGAGATATACCATGTTCTTGGATTGGAAGAATCAACATTGTGAAAATGACTGTACTACCCAAAGCAATCTACAGATTCAATGCAATCCCTATCAAACTACCACTGGCATTTTTCACAGAACTAGAACAAAAAATTTCACAATTTGTATGGAAACACAAAAGACCCCAAAAAGCCAAAACAATCTTGAGAACGAAAAACGGAGCTGGAGGAATCAGGCTCCCTGACTTCAGACTATACTACAAAGCTACAGTAATCAAGACAGTATGGTACTGGCACAAAAACAGAAAGAGAGATCAATGGAACAGGATAGAAAGCCCAGAGATAAACCCACGCACGTATGGTCACCTTATCTTTGATAAAGGAGGCAGGAATGTACAGTGGAGAAAGGACAGCCTCTTCAATAAGTGGTGCTGGGAAAACTGGACAGGTACATGTAAAAGTATAAGATTAGATCACTCCCTAACACCATACACAAAAATAAGCTCAAAATGGATTAAAGACCTAGATGTAAGGCCAGAAACTATCAAACTCTTAGAGGAAAACATAGGCAGAACACTCTAGGACATAAATCACAGCAAGATCCTTTTTGGCCCACCTCCTAGAGAAATGGAAATAAAAACAAAAATAAACAAATGGGACCTAATGAAACTGCAAAGCTTTTGCACAGCAAAGGAAACCATAAACAAGACCAAAGGACAACCCTCAGAATGGGAGAAAATATTTGCAAATGTAGCAACTGACAAAGGATTAATCTCCAAAATTTATAAGCAGCTCATGCAGCTCAATAACAAAAAAACAAACATCGCAATCCAAAAATGGGCAGAAGACCTAAAGAGACATTTCTCCAAAGAAGATATACAGACTGCCAACAAACACATGAAAGAATGCTCAACATCATTAATCATTAGGGAAATGCAAATGAAAACTACAATGAGATATCATCTCACACCAGTCAGAATGGCCATCATCAAAAAATCTAGAAACAATAAATGCTGGAGAGGGTGTGGAGAGAAGGGAACACTCTTGCACTGCTGGTGGGAATGTGAATTGGTACAGCCACTGTGGAGAACAGTATGGAGGTTCCTTAAAAAACTACAAATAGAACTACCATATGACCCAGCAATCCCACTCCTGGGCATATACCCTGAGAAAACCAAAATTCAAAAAGAGTCATGTACCAAAATGTTCACTGCAGCTCTATTTACAATAGCCCGGAGATGGAAACAACCTAAGTGCCCATCATCGGATGAATGGATAAAGAAGATGTGGCACATATATACAATGGAATATTACTCAGCCATAAAAAGAAATGAAACTAAGCTATTTGTAATGAGGTGGATAGACCTAGAGTCTGTCATACAGAGTGAAGTCAGAAAGAGAAAGACAAATACCATATGCTAACACATATATATGAATTTAAGGGAAAAAAATGTCATGAAGAACCTAGGGGTAAGACAGGAATAAAGAAACAGACCTACTGGAGAACGGACTTGAGGATATGGGGAGGGGGAAGGGTGAGCTGTGACAAAGCGAGAGAGAGGCATGGACATATATACACTACCAAACGTAAGGTAGATAGCTAGTGGGAAGCAGCCGCATAGCACAGGGAGATCAGCCCCGTGCTTTTTGACCACCTGGAGGGGTGGGATGGGGAGGGTGGGAGGGCGGGAGATGCAAGAGGGAAGAGATACGGGAACATGTGTATATGTATAACTGATTCACTTTGTTATAAAGCAGAAACTAACACACCACTGTAAAGCAATTATACCCCAATAAAGATGTTAAAAAAAAATAGAACTGAACCCTACTGAATCTTCAAAATTATATTGAAAAATTTTGCATACACCCAACCTCAGAAGGAAAAACAGAAATTACAAATTTCTTTGAGAGTCAAGGAAAGTACAATACAAGAATGTTTATTCAATAAGACTTTAGATGAAGCTTTCAAAAGTGAATAAATCCAATAAAAGCTTTTTTGTTTTGTAAAAAAAAAAAAAAAAGAAAGAAAGAAATAAAAAGAACAACAACAACAAAATACTGTGAAAAACACCTCAACACTGTTAGCTGGGAACTCTGTAATCTCTGCTGTATAAAATGATGGCTCTGGCTGAACTGCCATGATATGACTGTTCTCTTTTTTGTGGTTACTGTTGATATACATTTGTTCTGGCAAATAACTGACCTCATGAAAGGTTTTACGTTTAAATTTGGCAAAAAGCATCTTATATTTGTAATGTATACCCATGATTCACTGCATGATAAAGTGTGTGGGTCTTGGAATTCTCTACTGGTTTCCAAGGAGGCATGTCCTTTGACACTCTGTAATAGTGTTTTTTAACAAAAATATGGATTTGAGTACAAAAATGAACTCAGGCTGTGTAGGGAGAAGCTATAAGGGACTCTTACCCAAGGTTCAAAAATGCTTGTCCAGGGCTTCCATGGTGGCACAGTGGTTGAGAGTCCGCCTGCCGATGCAGGGGACATGGGTTCGTGCCCCGGTCCGGGAAGATTCCACATGCTGCAGAGCGGCTGGGCCCATGACCCATGGCCGCTGAGCCTGCGCGTCCGGAGCCTGTGCTCCGCAACGGGAGAGGCCACAACAGTGAGAGGCCCGCGCACCAAAAAAAAAAAAAAAAAGCTTGTCCAAAGCTAACTGTAAAACAAATTAAAATTATATTTGAATTATAGACTTTGCGCATCATAAAGCAGAATTTGGGAATCCACTTTCCCATGCCAAGTCTAAACTTTGTTTCCTGCGGTGTTTATGTAATTTTCACATTTAATAAATTTGGCTGGTCTCTCTGAGGAGCTTCTGGCAACGCTATTTTTTGAGATACATTTTTGACTTTCTAAGTTTGCTCGTAAATGTGTGGAGGATTCCAGAGTTCTGCTGATTTGGATCCTGATGGTGTACATACCTTCATCTGTACATGAGAATAGCCGTTCTATCAGTTCACTTAGTTATGATTAAGGTCCGGGCCATCAGTTCCTGTTAGCCAAAATCTAAAATGTGATAACACCAGTGAAAACGGCCATCATGAAAACACTCTACAAATAGCAAATGCTGGAGAGGGTGTGGAGAAAAGGGCACCCTCCTACACTGCTGGTGGGAATGCACATTGGTATAGCCACTATGGAAAACATACATGTAGGTTCCTCAAAAAACTAAATATAGCTGCCATATGATCCTGTAATCCCACTCCTGGGTATATATCCAGAGAAAACCATAATTCAAAAAGATGCATGTGTTGGTGGGAATGTAAATTGATACAGCCACTGTGGAGAACAGTATGGAGGTTCCTTAAAAAACTACAAATAGAACTACCATATGACCCAGCAATCCCACTACTGGGCATATACCCTGAGAAAGCCAGAATTCAAAAAGTGTCATGTACCAAAATGTTCATTGCAGCTCTATTTACAATAGCCTGGAGGTGGAAACAACCTAAGTGTCCATCATCGGATGAATGGATAAAGAAGATGTGGCACATATATACAATGGAATATTACTCAGCCATAAAAATAAATGAAATTGAGATATTTGTAGTGAGGTGGATGGACCTAGAGTCTGTCATACAGAGTGAAGTCAGTCAGAAAGAGAAAAACAAATACCGTATGCTAACACACGTATATAGAATCTAAAAGAAAAACAACAACAACAACAAAATGGTCAGAAGAACCTAGGGGCAAGACAGGAATAAAGACACAGACCTACTAGAGAATGGACTTGAGGTTATGGGGAGGGGGAAGGGTAAGCTGTGACAAAGCAAGAAAGTGGCATGGACATATATACACTACCAAACGTAAGGTAGATAGCTAGTGGGAAGCAGCCGCATAGCACAGGGATATCAGCTCGGTGCTTTGTGACCGCCTGGAGGGGTGGGATAGGGAGGGTGGGAGGGAGGGAGATGCAAGAGATATGGGAACATATGTATATGTATAACTGATTCACTTTGTTATAAAGCAGAAACTAACACACCATTGTAAAGCAATTATACTCCAATAAGGATGTTAAAAAAAAAAAGATGCATGTACCCCAATGTTCACTGCAGCACTATTTACAAGAGCCAGGACATGGAAGCACCCAAAACATCCATCGATAGAGGAATGGATAAAGAAGATGTGGTACATATATACAATGGAATAGTACTCAGCCATAAAAAAGAATGAAATAATGCCATTTGCAGGGACATGGACGGACCTAGAGATTATCATCGTGATGATCATACTAAGGGAAGTAAGTCAGAAAGAGAAAGACAAACACCATATGATGTCACTTATATGTGGAAGCTAAAAAAAATGACACAAATGAGCTAATCTACAAAACAGAAACAGACTCACAGACCTAGAGAACAGACTTGTGGTTGTCAGCAGTGGCGTGGTTGGGAAGAGACAGACTGGGAGTTTGGGATTAGCAGATGCAAACTATTACATACAGAATGGATAAAAAACAAGGTCCTACTGTAGAGCACAGGGAACTCTATTCAATATCCTATGATAAACCATAATGGAAAATATGAAAGAATGTGTGTGTGCCTATGTACATATATAGACACACACACATTACATATATATGTATAACTGAATTACTTTGCTATACAGCAGAAACACACACAACACTGTAAATCAACTACACTTCATGTTTAATGTGACTATATACAGTAAAAAGCACAGGAGACTGACTATTGGAAGACGTCGTTTGGGAACCGGCAGTAACACTGCTTCACGGGTTAAGGTAAACTTGGGGAAGAGAAATAACACCTAATGCTCACTGGGCACGTACTGCACCAGGCTCTCTGTTAATTACTTTTATCGGCTCATCTAATTCTTTCTTCAATCCTGAGAGGGAAAGCTGTGTCCTATATTTTCTCTCAGGGAGAAGATGAAGAAATTGTGATTCAGATGGGTTAACTGGCTTTCCTAGAGAGACTCTTCTGTGTAGCTGGAACTGACTCCAAAGTTATGCTGTCAAATGCTCCAAAAAGCTGCCTAAAGAATTGTTGCAGTTATTTCTTCATCTCCTTCTCTGTTAAAACAAAAACAAAAACCTTTTACCTCCTTGCGCAAAGTGTTTGGGATCCAGGGATATTTAAGAAGATGTGGTAAACTTCAGATCACTATAACAATATGAGGCGTTACGTTTATCATTTTAAACGAACAGGCAATTTTTTCGTTTATGTTGGAAAATGTGTCTGGTGAAAGAACCAGGGCTGGATCTCTTTTCAGAACACACTTCCTGGTGGATAATTAATAATTCCACCCAGAAAAGTAAAATGGGAGGCTGGGAAAATCTGATATGCACACAGAGGGTATTTCTGTTGATCAGAGCTCCTGGCTGTAGGGCACACAATACTGTGCCGAATGTAACGCGGAAAACATACGTGTTTAAGTGCAGTTTACTCAGTCTTCCCAAACTTTCCTGGCAAGGGGGATTATTTTTTTATGGAATATTAATTTGTTAAGGCTGCTATAACAAAGGACCACAGACTGGGCGGCTTCAACAACAGACATTTATGTCTCCCAGTCCTGGAGGCAGGAAGTATGAGATCCAGGTGTCAGCAGGGCTGGTTCCTCCCGAGGCCTCTCTCCTGGGAGTGTAGACGGCCGTCTCCTCCCTGTGTCCTCACGTGGTCGTCCCTCTGTGCGTGTCTGTGTCCTGACCTCCTCTTCTTATAAGGACACCAGTCCTATGGGATCAGGACCCACCCTAATGACCTCATTTTACCTTAATGACCTCTTGAAAGACCCTGGCTCCAAACATAGTCATATTCTGAGGTCCTGATGAGGACTTCGACATGTATTTGCGGGGGTGGGCACGATGCAGCCCATCCGTAGCAAATACCCACTAACACTCTTCAGAACAGTAATCCTGAGGACACACTGCGCATGCAGGTGTTGAAGACAGTCAAGACTTCCTTGAAGTGGCTCTGAAAATGGTCTGCAGGGATTTGCATTAAGCACAGTGTTTGCTCCACCATCCAAAGCCATCAGTTCCTCTTGGACGTAACTGCCAAGAACATTAATAAGAACACTTAGGGGTTCCCATAGCGTTCCCTTATCGAGTTGGCGTACCTGTTCTTAAAAATTTATTCTCTAACAAACAGACCCTTCAAACAGATCTTCCGTTTCATGTAAAATAAGAATCTACCATCCAAATATTCACAGCAATGCCGGCACTTTGCCTGTTAACTCAGGATCACAAAACGTCTCCAGCATACTCCTCGGCCCGTTTGGTCAGCCCTTGGGATTATAACTCGAAAGATCGTTAAGTCCCGAGTTCCCTGGGACTATCGGAGGGAGAGAGATGCTTGGAGATGTGCTCTGAATCATGCACCCCTATTAAAGCAATTATTGGATCAACTATAAAGCCAGCTGGATAAACTCGGAAAGGGAAAATCCTCTTAACTTCCCTTCGCCTGTAATGAGTTCACGTGTCTTCTCTCCTGGAGATCACATTTACCTGACAGAATCATGTCGAGAGCTGGCCAAGCTTGAAATTACTGAATGGAAACGTCTCATTTTGAAAGTCCACAAGACTGATTCTCCACAAAGCCTTTCTGTGGGAAATAACACGCCGTCATTCAGAAATTAATGGTGACAACAGCTGTCCGTATCACTTCGCCAGGCTACCTACTGGTGGGCTTTTGTGGTGTGTGTGCCAGTGAGTAGCAGATAAGGTGGAGGGAGATTAGAACCCTTTCAGTAAACCGTAGGAAGCTCTTGACAAGACGAACCCTTTTGTACTTGCAAGGGTTAATGAAAGCAAGTTAAGGAATGTCAACTTGTCTCTGCCTTCGTAAGAGCAAAAGAGAAAGTTGAAATTATTCCTTGTGGTCCAGCAAGGGATGGAGAAGAAGTGCTTTGCACCTGCTCACCTTGGGCAACCTCCAGCAGGAGAGTGTGCAGGATGCCACTTTCAAGTGAGGTCTTTAAAACTGCACGGAACACCTGAATCTCTTGCCTTCTTAATGGACCTAAGACATTACCCTTTCCAGGAGAACCTGGATTTTCAAACCGTTTTCTCTTTGTTTCCCAAAGAACAGGCTTACTCTATCACCAGTTAAGTGGAGAATCAAGAGTGCTTTTCTTTTATTTCGTAATGCTTTTTACTGACACACTGATGCAAGAACCTGAACTCCACTATTTAGTCATGCTTTCGCTATAAGTTTAAGCTGGGGGTCCAGCCTCAGATGCGTCCAGTATCAGGAAAGCAAACACATTTTAGACAAAATGATCATGTATCATGGAAAACGCCGGGAATTTAGTGTTCCGTTTTCTGGAGAATGTAATTAAGATTGCATTATATTTCTGAAATAGTTTTTGTTTTTGTTTTTGCAGTACGCGGGCCTCTCACTGCTATGGCCTCTCCTGTTGCGGAGCACAGGCTCCGGATGCGCAGGCCCAGCGACCATGGCTCACGGGCCCAGCCGCTCCACGCATGTGGGATCCTCCTGGACCGGGGCACGAACCTGTGTCCCCTGCATCAACAGGGGGACTCCCAACCACTGCACCACCAGGGAAGCTCTCTGAAATCGTTGAATGTAAAATTTCTTGAATCACTCAATAAGCCTCTACCATTTGTTTGAACCCACTGTATAGGTCTGTCATTTGTTTAGCCTATCTGAATTGATATGTAGGATTTTGTATGTCGGAAAATACAGTTAAGGCAGATAGTCCCTTGTGCATACTTGAAAGACTATTTTCTTGCATGTAAGTGATCTGAAGCAGTGCAGAATATACGAAAACTACAGGCTGCCTTAAGTGTTATAAAACTGGCCACACACCAAATGCATCCAGTACTCACTGAATCAAAGGTACGTTTTATTTACTTGCCTCCAAAGGTAATCAAAGGTACGTTTTATTTATTTATGTTTCTTTTTAATTAATCTGTATTTGTGACAAATTTTAAAGCGGAATGTGACTTGAGCACTACATTTCCATTGACGAAACTTGCTCTGAGTTACTTAATATAAAACGTACCACCTTGAAAAGTAACACGCGATGTTAGCGATAATATTTACATTGCTCAAATCTGTAACATTGGAAATGTCTTCTCCATCTTTTATTCTCCAATCTACTCTTCTTGTTTGTGACATGACATCAAAAGTTAGGAGAATTCGACCTTTTCCTTTTCTAGGCAGTAGGTTTGCTCTTCATCTTCGAAGTGTGCTCTCTCTCAGATGCATCCTTTGTTATTTTTATTCTCATTCATTTATTCATATATCCATCCAGTTGTCGAGCCATTCATCCATCCATTTAGGTAGCATTTAAGCACTATCTTTGGGATGGGGAATTTTACGTACCGGATAAACCCAATCGTTCAAGAACAGTGCTGACGTTTTTTGTTTTTTGGTTTTTTTTTTTGCGGTACGTGGGCCTCTCACTGCTGTGGCCTCTCCCGTTGCGGAGCACAGGCTCCGGACGCGCAGGCTCAGCGGCCATGGCTCACGGGCCCAGCCGCTCCGCGGCTTGTGGGATCTTCCCGGACCGGGGCACGAACCCGCGTCCCCTGCATCGGCAGGCAGACTCTCAACCACTACGCCACCAGGGAAGCCCAGTGCTGACGTTCTGAGCACTGGGAATTAAGTAGTTAAAAGCAAAACAGACTAGAGGACACATCCCAACTGAGTGTATCAATCAAAACCACATGCTGTCCAATACGGGACTGTTATTGCAGGCTCTATGTGGTTGCCTTTAGACTGTTGTCTTAACGTCATTTGGCTTCAGAGTAAAGATGGCTTTCATGTACCTTTAGAAGGTCAGTGATGCCGGGTGATGGTGAAATGGGGGCAGCCCCTGCACCACAGAGAGACCTTCCCAGAAATCTTCTACAGTCAAAGGGTAAGACAGCATTCTGTGCGTCGAGAGGACCAGATGCTTCTGTGGGTGCTCTGTACTGGGTGAAACACGCTCCGGGAAAGTAAGAAAAACAGGAGCAAATGCAACTCGGCCAGAAGGTGAAAAAGACCTCGAGTCATTGACTATGTGAGAACCCTGCTCAGGCGCGGAGCAGTCGCGTGAACTTGGATAAGCCTTGGATCCTTTCCACTCTCCTCAGTTTTCTCAGCTGTAAAACGAGAACTGGGCTGGGGTGTGGGGTGAGCTGGAATAAGAAAGTACAACAAGGGCACTGGAAGCTGTGATGATTCTGTACCTCGATCTCAGCGTGGTTTGAATGAATACCTTGTCAGACACGAGAATCTGCTGGGACAAACAGTGTTGGCCATTCTTCTTCGTTGGCGTGTATGAGACAGACTGTGTTTGGTTATCTCAATACCATATATACCACAACGTGTCGTGCCGTCACCTTGTTTCAGAATCTCTTGCAGTAACAAGGTCTTGTCTGTTTCAGTGACAACACACATTTAAAATTGCTTACCCTTTCCTCAGTTTCTCAAAGTTTGACATTCAAGTTGGTCACAATAGCGCACAGCGTGGTTTCCATGGAGACTGAAATCTTTCTTTTCTTCCCATGTTTGCGTACAATTAACCACAATGCAGGTCAAAGAGCACAGAGAGCGTTATCTGTGGAGCGCAGCAGGTTTATTGGGGTCTTTCTTACCACAATTCCAAATGTGTCTTTTAGGATCTTCCTGGGAAAGTGGCATGTGTTGGTTATGCAGTGCTATCCAGACGTACCCTCACCTTCGATCTTGCTAGATGCTGAATACAATCAATGAAGCGCTGGCTGAAATCTGAACTTAGAACACAGCCCATCAAATGACGGCTTCTTACGGTTAAACAATGCAGAGACCTGTTATTGCAAATTCTAATAATTCTACTTTGAAAAACTGTAATAGCTCTAAATGAAAAGCCACTGAAGATTATTATCAGAGATGAGGGACAGGCTTTTATTTCTGGCAATAAAACTAGACTTGGATTTAGAAGAATGAGGTCCTACCTGTGTCACTAACTATATTTATAACTTCTAGCAGGTCACCTGAAATCTTTCACTTTCACATTTCTCATCTTTAAAATAAGGAAATTGCATTAAACCTCTCTATCAGTGACTCTTATCCTGAGATTTTTTTAAGCCTATGGTTTGGACACTTTTATTTGCAAATGAAATTGAAGAGATAAAATTCATGGTAGAAATTGCATTGACTGCACGGTGTTCTATTGTTTTTCGATCATTTGCCTTAAAATGCCTCTTTATAAGCAGCAGTAACATATTTATGTATGAAAATTCACTTTACTTGCCACCTCATGTGGAAAGGCAGCATTTTAAGGCCCGTATCAGAAATCTAGAAGTATCCATAAAGGATATATTCCAAATATAATTTTGAAATCTGTAACAGAAGTTCCTTATTTATCATAAAACATATTAGGAATAATTTTTCTCTGGTGATGGATGGAGACAAGGTCTGTGGTTTTCCCGTGTGGTAGGCAGAATAACGCCTGGCTCCAAAGATGCTCACGTATTAATGCCAGTACCCGTGACAATGTTCCCTCACATGACGAAGGGGAATTTAGGTGACAGATGGAATTAAAATTGCTCATCAGCTGACCTTAAAATAGGGAAATTCTCCTGGCTTATCCAAGTGGACTCAAGAGAAGCCTAAAGGTCTTTCAAAGTGGAAGAGGGAACTTCCCTGGTGGTCCAGTGGTTAGGACTCAGCGCTGTCACTGCCCGGGCCTGGCTTCAATCCCTGGTCGGGTAGCTAAGGTCCCACAGGCTGTGTGGTGGCCCGGGGTAGCAGGTGGGGTGGGGAGTGGAAGAGGGAAGCAGAAGAGGTCAGAGTGGTGCAGTGTGAGGACTCCAACTGTGGTTGCTGGCCTGGAAGATGAAGGACGGGACCACAAGTCAAGGAATGCAGGCAGCCTCTAGGTACTGGAAAGGGCAAAACACACATTCTCCCCTACAGCCTCTGGAAAGAAGGAAGCCTTGCCCACACCTTGCTACGAGCCTACTGAGACCATGCTGGACCTCTAACCTACAGAACAGTGAGATAATGAATCTGTGGCTATTTTAAGCCATCATGCGAGGGTCAAGGTATCTGAGCAGCCATGAAGAACGAATACACCAAGCAAATGTGCATGCTTCTGACAGACTGGCCAGCTCCGAACCCAATTCCTCAGGACAGTGTTCTTGGTCTACAATCCTGTTAGTCTCATGCCACGTCCCTCCCCGCAACAGACAGACAGACAGACAGACACACACACACACACACACTTCAAAGGGAGACTTGCCAGCGCCAACCTAAATCGTGCCTAATCCTGCCTTCACCAGAATGAGCACAGGGAACTCGACTCAGTACTCTATAACAACCACCAGGGAAAAGAACCTGAAAAAGAATGGATACGTGTATATGTATAAGTGATTCACTTTGCTGTACATCTGAAATGAATGCAACACTGTCAATCAACTAGACTCCAATAAAATTTAAAAATATGTATCATTCTTTCTTGATGCGTATCTTTTGTGGAAAGGGCTTGTGTCTGAAGACAGAGACTGGTGACTTTCTTGAGTTCCTGAAAATGTGCCTGTTGGGCTATGAACGTGTGTACCGTTGGCAGGGCTGATCTTCGTGGTGACTCAATCACCTGACAGCCAAGGTACTGGGCTGATATTAGGTCCAAGATTCTCCAGAGATGATGTAAAATGGAGAAAACAGATGCTAAACATGGCTCCTGCACTTACCTGAGAGTCGCCAAGCTAGTTAGCCTAGGTCAGGTGAGAAAAAAAAAAAGGAAGGCTATGGGTCTCACCATAATTAATTTAATACAAAGGAGCATGTTCTGTTCACTACCGTCAGCACGGCGGACATATTTCGCAAACACTTAATTCGTAAATGAGCATTCTGGAAATCGACAGTTTTCACTAATTTGGACTGAGCTTCTCCATCACTTAGCCCCAAGTCATTAATATCATATTGCCATTAATTGGCTACAATACTAATCAGCCTGAGGTCAATTATACACATAATAGAACTCACATGAACATTCTACTCATTATTGGGAATCAAATCCTCATCTTCATTGATGATAACTAGTGACAACATGCATACTAATTGGGATATGCAACACTGAGATGACGGGGGTAGGTAATCCCATCCTCTATTTTTAAAGCAATCTCTTTTACCACCTTCTAGATTTAAACTCCGTGACTGCGGAGGCTATCTTTTGCTTGCTTTGGTGTCTTTCAAAATGCCTAACCAGTGTCTTGGTTAGCTGTGCAAATATTTAAATGGAATGAATCAAAAGCACATGTGGTCCTTTCTGAGTAGAAACAGGATGAGAAAACAAATAAAAAATAATGCAGGCAGGTACTTTCTGATGGGAGGGGGCAGAGGCAGAGAGGGGACATTGGGGATATATGCTAAAGACTAAGAATGAATAATAAAGATGTATTCTACACCTAATTTGATTCCATTCAGTGTGATGACAAAGAAAGATCCAAGTTTTGCTTATTAAGGAGCTTGGCATCTCCAGGTATCCTTGACATGTGTTTGTCCAATGGGAAGACTTAGGAAAGAAGACCTGGTATCCTGGTATCCTGAGTGCTCAGGTAAAGAATCCTGCTGCCTCCAAATCTGATTCATATGTAATATTAGGTCCTCATCTGGATTAGGGTAGCTAAAATTACTAACTTAATTTTAATACAAAGGCAGACCTCGGAGATATTGCAGGTTCGATTCCAGACCACGGGCAATAAAGGAATATTTCAATATAGCAACTCACACAAATGTTTTGGTCTCCCAGTGCATATAAAAGTTATGTTTAAACTAGACTGTAGTCTATTAAATGTGTAATAGTATTATGTCTAAAAAAAAAAACAATGAACGTACCTTAATATAAAAATACTTTACTGCTTGAAAAAATGCCAGAACAATTACAATCGTAAGAGCGAAGATCACGGATCACGTATCACCGTAACAAATGCAAGTGATGAGAAATTTTGAAATATGGCGAGAATTATCAAAATGTGGCACAGAGACGTGAAGTGAGCAAACGGCACCAGCAGACTGACTTAGCACAAACCTTCAACTTGTAAAAAACACAGTATCTGCAAAGTGCGATAAAATGAGGTCTGCCTGTATTCAAAAGTCATGGCTTTGATTCTGAGACCAAATAAGCAATGAAGATTTTTAAGGAAAAGAGTTGAAATCGCAATCATTAGGTTATATTCTATTTAATGAGACTTTTAGATGCGGTGTATTTAATTATGTGAAAATGAACATCGAAAAAAGAAACTTGAAAGGAAATGTGCCAAAAAATATTTGGCACTTATTTTAAGAACTTCAGGAGTCATGAGTGATTGTGTTTTCTGCCTTTTTTTTTTCTTTTCAGCACCCTTCTAAAGTAACGTGTACTGTTTGTCAAAAGAAAATAATAATTTTAAAAATTTACAAAATGTATTTTAAAATTTTGAGTATGCAATTTAAATAATCCATGTCACTATATGAAGGACTAGTTCAACAATGTTACTTGCTCAGCTTTAACAAATATTCCACAACTTTCCAGGACACATAAAAAACTTTGATATTGACCCAAATATCCATATTTAATGAGACAGATACACTTTTCCTTCCAAATATCTATGGCTTATCATTTAACCCACTAGTAACTAATGTGGCTTTCTGGGAACTTGTATAGGACTTAATTTATGTTCACAAAAACTGGCCATAAGAGAAAAAGTGAAATTCAGATAATCACACATATTGAAAACAAACACTTTGTAAGCACTTGGATTAACTGAATTCAACTTAAAAAGAAAACGAGCACTTTGACTAAAAGCATATAATTGTATGTATTTAAATCATTATGCACTTATTTGGGTTAAAGGAAGGTGTCATAAGGTCAAATTCAATATGAATATCAAGAAGCATTGTAACAATTCACCATCTCCAAGTATTTTCTCAGTTCCTTCCCTTCTTTCCCAATGAAAACACTGGTGATGAGCTGAGGAATCTTACCTGCATGAGTGTACATCTCACACACACACCACAGGAACTAATGTAAAAGGAAGCAAGAAGTTTTCACCTACCACATGTTCTCTTGGAAAGTTTTATCAGATAAATGGATTGAGCAATTTTTCTAATGATAATTATCTTTTTTCAAGTATTTACCATCCAGATATGTTGTTTCTTTATAGCATGGCTTGCTCTGAAAGCCATCACTGATAATTCCAAGATTCTCCAGAGATGATGTAAAATGGAGAAAACAGATGCTAAATATGGCTCCTGCACTTACTATGTGATATTTAAGTTTCTCCAGGGCAAGCATCTCTCTGGTTTATTTTCTGCTGTATCCACAGCAACTAGAGCAGAGCTTGGAATATAGTTCAAGAAAAACGTACTGAATGGACAAATAACTGGAGCTATCCAATAATACTTTCTGCAGTTAGGGAAATGTTCTACATCAGTGCTACCCAAAATGGTAGCCACTACAATTTTCACAGAACTAGAACAAATAATTTTAAAATTTACATGGAAACACAAAAGACCCCAAATAGCCAGCAAAGCAATCTTGAGAAAGAAAAACAGAGCTGGAGGAATCAAGCTCTCTGACCTCAGACTATACTGCAAAGCTACAGTCATCAAAACAGTATGGTACTGGCACAAAAACAGAAACAGATCAATGAACAGCACAGAAAGCCCAGAATAAATCCACACACTTATGGCCAATTAATATATGACAAAGGAAGTAAGACTACACAATAGAGTAAAGACAGTCTCTTCAATAAGTGGTGCTGGGAAAACGGGACACCTACATGTAAAGAATGAAATTAGAACATACTCTAGAACACTATATACAAAAATAAACTCAAAATAGATTTAACCCAAATGTCGACCAGATACTATAAAGCTCCTGGAGGAAAACATAGGTAGAACACACTTTGAAATAAGTCACAGCAATATTTTTTTGGATCTGTCTCCTACAATAATGGAAATAAAAGCAAAAATAAACAAATGGGACCTAATTAAACTTAAAAGGTTTTGCACAGCAAAGGAAAACAATGACAAAATGAAAAGACAACCTACTGAATGGGAGAAAAGATTTGCAAATGATATGACTGATAAGGGGTTAATAGCCAACATATATAAACACCTCATACAACTCATCATCAAAAAAATAAATAAATAAACAACCGGATTTTAAAATGGGCAGAAAAACTGAATAGACGTTTTTCCAAAGAGGAACTGCAGATGGCCAACAGGCACATGAAAAGATGATCATCAGGGAAGTGCAAATCAAAATTACAATGAGATACCACCTTATACCTGTCAAAATGGCTATGATCAAAAGGAACACAAAATAACAAATGTTGGCGAAGGTGTGGAGAAAAGGGAACCCTCGTACACTGTAAGTGGGAATGTAAAATGGTGCAGCCATTATGGAAAACAGTATGGCGGTTTCTCAAAACTCTAAAAACAGACATAGCATATGACCCAGCAATTTCACTCCTAGATGTAAATATGAAAGAAACAAAACAATAATTTTTTTTTTTTTGCAGTACGCGGGCCTCTCACTGTTGTGGCCTCTCCCGTTGCGGAGCACAGGCTCCGGACACACAGGCTCAGCGGCCATGGCTCACGGGTCCAGCCGCTCCGCGGCATGTGGGATCTTCCCAGACCGGGGCACGAACCCGTGTCCCCTGCATCGGCAGGCAGACTCGCAACCACTGCACCACCAGGGAAGCCCCAAAAACACTAATTTGAAAAGATGCATGCACCCCGACATTCATAGCAGCATTATTCACAATAGACAAGATATGGAAGCAACTTAAGTGTCCACCAACAGATGAATGTATACACGCCTGCACATACACACACACAGTGGAATACTACTCAACCATAAAAAAGAATGAAATATCGCCATTTGCAGCAATACAGCTGGACTTGGAGAGCATTATGCTAAGTGAAATAAGTCAGAGAAAGACAAATACTGTATGATATCACTTATATGTGGAATCTAAAAAATAAAACCAACCAGAGAATATAACAAAAAAGAAGCAGACTCACAGAACAAAACAGTGGTTACCAGTGGAGAGAGGGAATGGGGAGGGGTAATAAAGGGATAAGGAATTAAGAGGTACAAACTGTTAGGTATAAAACAAGCTATAAGGATGTACTGTACATGGCAGGGAATATAGCCAATATCCTACAATAAGTATAAATGGAGTATAACCTTTAAAAATTGTTAACCACTATATTGTACAACTGTAACTTATATAATATTGTACATCAACTATACTTCAATAAAAAAATAAAAACAAAAAATCCTAATCATAAAAAAGCCAATATGGGGCTTCCCAGGTGGCGCAGTGGTTGAGAGGCCGCCTACTGATGCAGGGGACACGGGTCCGTGCCCCGGTCCGGGAAGATCCCACGTGCCGCGGAGCAGCTGGGCCCGTGAGCCATGGCCGCTGAGCCTGCGCGTCCGGAGCCTGTGCTCCGCAACGGGAGAGGCCACAACGGTGAGAGGCCCGCGTACCGCAAAAAAAAAAAACCAAAAAAAACCCAATATGGTAGCCACTAGTCATATGTGGCTATTGAGCCCTTTAAATGCAGCAGATGTAAGTGAGGAACAGTTTTTTAATCAAAGAAAATGTAAATGGCCACATGCAGCTAGTGGTTACCATAATGGCCAGGACATGGCTAGGTGTTTACACTTGGTATTTTTAATACAGGAATGAAATGTTTCTTTTCTCTTCCAGTGACTAGTCTATGTGCATTTAATTATCTCATAGGAACACTTACCAGAAAACGCTAGTAAAGGAAAAACCAAATCTTACTTTAATACGATTCATTAATGGTGTTTGTTACCACACAGAAATTTCGATGAATCTATGTTTCTTTGGTGACATATTTATACTGCCATAGTTAGAAAGATCATCTCACTCCAAGATTATAAATTCTCCCATCCTTCCTTCTAGTACACTTCATGGTTTAATTGTTTATATTTAAATCATTGATCTATTTGGAATTTATCCTTGTGTATGCTCTGGGACATAAGATCATTTTTAATTTTCCCATGTGGCTAGCCAAACATCCCAACACATTATTCAAATTTATCTGTTTCCGTTGATTGATGTGCTAGCTATTGGCATCCAAAATTCCTAAATGCATTTTGGCCTATATCTGAACTGTCAAATCTGTTCCACTGGTCTGCCTCTGTGTCTTTTTGACAACATCATGTTTTATCATTGAGACTTTATAATATACTACAATTCTACTTTAAAGGCTTTTAATCATCCTCACTGTTCCTATTTTTCAAAAGTTTTCTGGTTATTCTTCTTTGTTAGTTTTTCCATATGTTCTCCTAATTGGTTTTTGTTTCTCTATGTGAAAGTCATTTATTTTTATACATTATTTTGTATCCCACACTGAATTGCCAAACGGCAGGCTAGGAAGACAACACTGTCATTCGTATCACAAGCAAAGGGCTGAACTTAGTCCCCAACCTAGGAAGTGATAATTACAAGACTGACAACCAGTAGATGGCAAAGGATATGAACTGACAGTTCACAGAAGAAATAAGGGAATAAGATGGATTTTGAAGAAGAGAAGGGATGCTTGTTAAAATAATAAAATTATTAAATAAGCAAGTATAAGTACTGTAAGATACTGTTTTCAATCTGTCAGAGGTGGGTGAAGGAAACAAGAGTACATCAAGGGTCCATCAGTTCCTCCAGCAGGATGGCTGTCTTTCTTATTTTACCTGCACCCAACTTCCCAGTACAACATATGTGATAAACAGCTGCACATACATCTCAAGAAGAACATTCTGTGTGCAATTACAAGTGCTTGGAGGCTGGCTTCTCAGCTGTGGACACCTCAGCGCCTTTAGAAGGCCGTTTCTGGGGAAGGAACACCACCTTGAGACCACTTTTGCTGGGACACATCCCATGATCCTATCCCTTGATGCCGTTTCTCTCTCTTTGATGGAGAAAAGAGAACCAAGCCTGCTGTATGTAGAAAATCTGATGTCTCTTAGCCATTCATCACCTTCAAAGCAACAGCAAATGTTTTCTTGTCTCATTTCTGCCAGTGCATGGAGCTCACAGGAGCAGCTAAGTGTGGCAATAAAGAGGAGAGACCAGGCTGGAAGAAAGGAGACCATTTGAAATTGTGTCACCATCAGGTAGAGGAGCTGAGTACTTGGGAGAGAGGGGCGCGATGACTGGCAAAAGAGGACCCTGCTTTTGCCCATCCAGAGTGTACACAAATAGTAATAACAACAACAATAATAATAAACAGGTAAGATAAACGGGTGGGGGAGCATGATCACGATACCCCCAAGATCTCATGGACGTTGACTGTGGCTTTGATTTGACAGAGAAGCCACATTTAAAATGCAGAGACCCAAGCCATAGTAACAAGTTCACCAGACCTGCACTCTCCAATATGGCGGCCAGTCATCCCAAGAGGCAGTGAAGCATGTGAAATGCGGTGAGTCTGAACTGAGGTGGGCTGTAAGGACCAAATGCATACTGATTTCAAAGTCTGTGAAATATCTGCTCAATACACTTTTAATACTGATTACCTGTGGGGAGATGATACTTTGGACACACTGGGTTAAGTAAAGTATGCTGTTAAAATCATTGTCACCTACCTTACCTACATTTTTTTAGTATGGCTACTAGAAAATTTAAAATGACACATGTGACTTGTATTACATTTCCACTGGACAGATATCGTATGATATTGCTTATATGCAGAATCAAAAAAAAAAGGATACAACTGAACTTATTTACAAAACAGAAACAGACTCACAGATGTAGAGAATGAACTTACAGTTAGCAGGGTGAAAGGGTGGGGGGGAGGGATAGACTGGGAGTTTGGGATTGACATGTCCACACTGCTATATCTAAAAAGGATAACCAACAAGGACCTACTATACAGCACGGGGAACTCTGTTCCATATTATGTAACAATCTAAATGGGAAAAGAATTTGAAAAAGAATAGATGCGGGCTTCCCTGGTGGCGCAGTGGTTGGGGGTCTGCCTGCCGATGCAGGGCACACGGGTTCGTGCCCCGGTCTGGGAGGATCCCACATGCTGCGGAGCGGCTGGGCCCGTGAGCCATGGCCGCTGAGCCTGTGCTTCCGGAGCCTGTGCTCTGCAGCGGGAGAGGCCACAGCAGTGAGAGGCCCGCGTACCACACAAAAAAAGAATATACGTGTGTATACATAAAAGTGAGTCACTTTGCTGTACACCTGAAACTAACACAACATTGTTAATCACCTGTAGTCCAATATAAAATAAAAAGTTAAAAAAATAAAATCAATGCCATTTTATTTAATTTTTTTTTTTAGTATGGCTACTAGAAAATTTAAGATTACACATATGACCTGCATTACATTTCCATTGGACAGCACCATTCAGCGTGACCCACATTGATGAATTCACTTCTCTCTTCAGCTCAGTTACTCCTGGCTTTGCCCCAGCAGGCAACTCTGTCTCATTTGGGGCAGGAAGATGGTGTGGGTCCCCTTGGGTGTTCGTGGACGCATCCCTAACTGTACCCCCTGAGCACTCCCTCTCCAGTGCGCTTCCTGTGCCCCCCGTGTCTCTCTAAAGCCCTGACTTTGTTCCCTTCATAACAGAAGTGTTCTCCTGAAGTCATTAGACTTATACCTTTCCTGAATCATGTGCTTTACCCCCTTTCCATATATCTCCCTTCTGCTCCCTACTCTGTGTCCAACATGCTTTCACCCATTACAGAACTGTCCCATCTTGGAGTGAGAAAGGAGGTGTTCTAACATCCCTTCTCCCTTTTCTCAGTTCAGAAGACTTGATCTCTCTCAAGACAAACTGATCCCCCCCAGAAAAACTTCCTTCTAAAACCTTTTTCGTGGGAGTGGATGGAACACCTGAAAGATGTTGGGTGCAGGACTGGGATTAAAACCTGGGTTTCTAGAACCTTCTTCGCAAGTCCATTCTACTCCTCATCTACCTCAGGTGTGCGTCTACTTCATAAGAGTGGTGAGGACAGAGCCGTGACCCCTGCTGGGACATCCAGGGCCAAGCTCTGGCAGTCTTCCTGACACTGGCCAACTCCTCAAACAGCTATAAGGCCTTTCCAAACGAGTCGGGGGCACGACTTTGTAAGTAAATTGAATGTTGGTAAGACATCAGCGTTCGTAAAATTCCCAGAATATATTTTAAGCATTTCTCAAAAAAAAAAAAAACAACAACCGTTTTTTCCTGGGAGAGACAGATTTGGTCACTACTCTGTGACATGTTGCCAGCTTTATGCTTTTATCAATGTTGGCCTCACTCCAACCAGATCTTCTTTCCATAAATAAAATTTTATCTGAAACACAGCAGTTATTGTAACATGTTGGCAGAATTGTCGTGGACTATTTTATTTTAAGGAGACTTTAGAGTACAATTTTTTACATCTGGTAAACCTACAAATGGTGGGAAATGACAGTTTTTGACATCTCAACGTCTCTATCCACCCATTTGAACCTCTGCTTGGCCAGACACGACCAACGGGAGTGTTTTAATCTCCTGTTGAAATGTAGATCTTAATTTAAATGTTCCATCCAGAAGGGACCTGTCTGAAGTAGAAAATTATTGTGAGACTTTGGTTTCTAAACACCCATCTTTAAAACATAATTAGGGGGCACACATGGCAGAGCTCTGAGGAAGCAGTTACCTGCCAAGGGTATCAGAGCAGACATTCTAAAACTCTGTAAATCACAGTTAAAATCATCAATCACAACACATCTCCTCCTTGTCAGATGTCTTCATCAGCTCACGCTGTCATAACAAAGTACCACAGACTGCGGGCTTAAACAACAGATATTTGTTTTTCACAGTTCTGGAGACTGGAAGTCCAAGATCATCATGTGGGCAGGTTTAGTTCCCAGTGAGGCACTCTTCCTGGTTTGTACAGCTGCATTCTTGCTGTGTCCTCACGTAGTAGGGAGAGAAAGCACTCTGGTCTCTTCCTCTTCTTATAAGGACATTAATCCCATCACGGGGACCCCACCCTCATGACTTAAAGCTAATTAAATCCCAAAGGTCGCACCTCCAAATACCATTTACTGGGGATTAGGACTTCAACATATGAATCTTGGGGAGGGAGACACAAACATTCAGTCCATAAAACCAGGAAAAGTGAGTGAAGACAGAGCATGTCTTAGTTATTTTTAATTCACTCTTTGGAAGTCTGAATAATGCTCCCCACCCCCGTGACAAATATGCCCATGTCCTTTTCCCCAGAGTCTGAAAATATGTCACCTTACATAGCAAACGGGACTTTGGAGATGGGATTAAGTTAAAAATCTCAGGATAGGGAGATTTTCCTGGAATGTGCAGGTGGATCTTTATAAAAGGGATGCATAGGGGTCGGAGAAGAGGTCATGGTTGGAATGATCCAGGTCCATGAGCGCAGGAATGCCAGCACATGAGATACAGCAACAGTAACAGGTGTATGCAAGATCTTCTAAAGCAAAGGCCTCAACTAGGAATGGAGTGCTCGTTATGGGTAGATGTGGGAAGAACAGAATATAAAGCACAATTAAGAAGTAAAGGAGAAACTGGTTTTAGGAAGACTGACAGTCTAGATGGACAGCATGGAAAAAGCAAATAGAAGGAAGGTAGTGTTTAAAGAAATTCAGACAGAGGAATTAGTACTTGATGCTGGCAGGTCTTTAAGTGTCAATGATAATCAGTTCTATATCCACTAAATATAAGCGTAACACATAGAAACCACATAGCGCAGTATCAGTGTGATTCAAAATAACTGACTGTCCACGCACAGAGAGACAGCACTGCTGGCGTGAGTGCATGCTGTGAAGTTATGATGTGAACCTCCAGGAAAAGCAGGAGTATTGGAAAAGACCTTAGCACCAGATCTGCTGAGAGGCACCTTTTTACCACGAGGGCTTCCTTAGGCTGCACCTCCTGAATATCTGTTTCTCTCCTCTGGAGTGATATGCCCTTTGGGGTAACTCGGGGGAATCTGATCCTTTTACATCTTGGCATTTCATTCATCAGCAGTGAGGTCTTCAGCTGTTTGTGTCTTGGTCAGAATCCCCGACCTTCTGTACTCCCATGCAAGGCTATTTTTGCTTCCGGCCTTATTCTTAATCATTCTTGCTGTGTCAGAGATTTATTTTTTTATTATTTTTTTAATGTTAATGACCATTATTTATTGGGAAGTTGATCTCTGCAGTATTAAATATCTTTTTTTTTAATTGGAGTACAGTTGCTTTACAATGTTGTGTTTGTTTCAGGTGTACAGGAAAGTGAATCAGATATATATATACGTATCTTTTATAGATTCTTTTCCCCTATAGGTTATTACAGAATATTGATTAGAGTTCCCTGTGCTATACAGTAGGTCCTTGTTAGTTATCTGTTTTATATATAGCAGTGTGTATATGTTAACCATACAAAGATTTACACAGTAGGCTAGCAGTTGTTTAATAAGGACTCTTCAAAGGGGGCAGGGGAGAACACTGACTTGCAGTGTTCGCCAGTTTCTGTGGTGTCACTACTCCCACTGTGGCTGATTTCAAGCTACTACTGCGATGTGGCTGAGTGGGGAGATGGGAAGAGATGGACCCCGCTGTTTCGTGGGGACCACCCATAGTAAAGCAATGCCAGGTATCACTGATTGAAATCAAACCACACAGGACCTCTTAGGAAGGCTACCTCTAAACACATGGAAATCTGAGGAGACTCCCTCACCTATAGTATAACGGCAAGAAACTTGTAACTGTGAGGTTCTACACTGGGTAGCTCAGTGTACAGCTTGGACACACACACAAAATGCAATGCACACGGCAGAGAACCATGCTGCTGGGTTTCAAATCTGGTAGTGTACACCCACCAGCACTGATGCGCATGAGATTCACAGCTTTTCTCACGCCAAGAGGGAGCTGGCGCTTGTCATCAGACACGTGAAGAGGAGAGGAATGTGGAAATACTGACAGCCTTATAGCAGTCTACTAAAATTAGAGCCACGCTCCAGGCAAAAGACAGATAATTCATGCATCAGAGTCAATCCGACTCAGGTCTCACTCAACAGACCAGGGCATCCATGAACAACAAACAGGCTTGAAACACTTAGACCTCTTATCCTTTAGGGAAAAATCTGGCTTCCAGATAAGCATTTACATGTGTTTTGAAAAGGCAGAAAGTCATGCTTCTATTACTTCAAAGGTATTTTCAGGTGACTTTTAAAAACCTTAAGAACGATGTCAAGGAGTTGGATTATTCCTTCATTTTGTTGGTTTTAGAGATAGTGGTTATTTGGCTAAATATATTTCTATGTGGGGACATTACAACAAACACAAATCAGTGACAGAAAGCAGCCTGGGTGAGTTAAGGGCAGGGAAAATGGTGTTTTTACGAAGTTACCCCGTGCAGTGGAGACGGTGGATTCCGGCGGTTGAGTGCCCCGGCACTTCAGTGCGGTACCTAGACATACACTTGTTTCTTTGCAACGTTAGAAATGTTTTCTTTCCCTCCCAAGCACACACCATTCTTTGTATTCTGTACTGAAGATCAAGAACTAAACACTTTGCTTTTATGTCCCTCCCACGGCGTACTTGTAAATGAAGTTGGTCTCTGGCTATTCTACGTATTGTAATCCTCTGAGTTTAGTTTCCCCAACCATAGAGCCTACAGCTTACCAACATACTGTCAGATGCTGCTGAATGCTTGGAAGCCAGAGCCACTACCTTACTCGGCATGTGGATCTTCTCCTGCCTAAGATAAGTGATTAGGTCTGTAAGCTTTTATAGCAACTTGTTAGACTTTTCTTAGGAAATCACGGTGAATTTTTTTTCCTTGTTCATTTTCAAATAATATGAAATGATGGGAATTAAAAAGTAGAATTTTAGACCTAGGATGTCTTGAAATGAGGTTTTCTTTGTTTGTTTGTTTTTTGCGTTACGCAGGCCTCTCACTGTTGTGGCCTCTCCCGTTGCGGAGCACAGGCTCCGGACGCGCAGGCTCAGCGGCCATGGCTCACGGGCCCAGCCGCTCCGCGGCATGTGGGATCTTCCCGGACCGGGACACGAAGCCGTGTCCCCGGCATCGGCAGGCGGCCTCTCAACCACTGCGCCACCAGGGAAGCCCCGAAATGAGGTTTTTAAGACCAAGATACAAATAGGTGTTATAAAGGGTATATAACCAGTGTCTGAAGTCAGGTTTTCTGGAAGAAGGATTCTTGTGCATGTGAATCTTTGAGGGAGAACTCTCAGGGTGAGGGCAGGACAGCAGAAGAGGCAGGGGGTGAGGGAAGCCAAGGTAGACATGGTCCAATGTGGAAGTGATGGTCCCAGGTGGACATGTACTTCAACCGGATCCCACAGGGAGGTCTGGGGCATGACCTGCATCTCACAGTTCGGACCATGATCTTAGTCTGTTGTGCTGCTATCACAGAATACCATAGCCATAGCCTGGGGGGCTTATAAACCAAGATGTTTATTTCTCACAGTTCTGGAGGCTGAAAGTCCAAGATCAAGTCATTGGTAGATTCAGTGTCTGGTGAGAGTTTGCTTCCTGGTTCACAGACAGCATCTTTTCCCTGTGTCCTCACATGGTGGGAGGGGTGAGGGAGCTCTCTGGGGTCTCATCTATAAAGACACTAATGACATTCATGAAGGATCCACCCTCATGACCAAATCACCTCCCAAAGACTCCACCTCCTAATACCATCCCACTGTCAATTAAGTTTTAGCATATGAATTTGGGGGAACACAAGCATTCAGTCTATAGCATCCACCTTGAGGCAAAAGTACAACCTTCTGTTCCCCAGGTTCAACCTGTCATTGGCTGCAGGCAGCAGGTGTTGGTGGGCTGAGCAAAACCTCCACAATGAGATGATGTTTGCGAAGGATTTTCATAGCAAAGAAAACTGGTTATGATGTATACGAAGGAAGAGTATACAATAGTATACAATCTTACCCAGGCACAAAAATATGGTGAACCCAGAGGAGACAGAAATACACCAAAGTGTTATTATTGACTGTCTCTGGAAGGCACATGACTGTCATTGTCTGTAATTTTCTGTGTTTCCAATGTTTTCACAGTGGATCTTGTATAGTGAATAAGACCACACACTAAAGATGTGTTCAAAACCTTGCACAACAACACAACTAAGGTCTGACTTACCAACCTTTAGAAAAGGGGTTGGCAAACCATGACCCATGGACCAAATCCTGCCCACTGCCTGCTGTTATAAATAAAGCTTTACTGGGACACAGACATGCCCATTCATTGGTACCATCCATGGCTGCTTTCATGTGGCTGCAGAGCTGAGCGGCCACAAATGAAGGCCATGAGGCCTCGCCAACTCCTGCTTTACATCACGATTCCTCATCTGTAAAATGGGATAACAATCCTTATCTCACAGAATTCCTGAATGGTTTCAAAGAGAAAATGTAAGTCAAGAGCTAACTCTACAGATGGCCAAGAGGCATGTGAAAAGATGCTCAACATCTCTAATTATTAGAGAAATTCAAATCAAAGCTACAACGAGGTACCACCTCACACCGGTCACAATGGCCATCATCAGAAAGTCTACAAATAACAAATGCTGCAGAGGGTGTGGAGAAAAGGGAACCTCCTACACTGTGAGTGGGAATGTAAATTGGTGCAGCCACTATGGAGAACAGTGTGGAGGGTCCTCAAAAAACTAAACACAGAGCTACTGTATGATCTTGCAATCCCACTCCTGGGCCTATATCCAGAAAAGATGAAAACTCTAATTTGAAAAGATACACGTGTCCCTATGTGCATAGCAGCGCTATTCACAATAGCCAGGACATGGAGACAACATAAATATCCATCAACAGATGAAGGGATAAAGAAGATGTGGTACATATACACATATATATATTATAATAAATATAATCTGTATTTGTTTATACACACACACACACGTGCACACACACACACACACACACAAACAATGGAATATTACTCAGCCATAAAAAAGAAAGAAATATTGCCACCTGCAGCAACATGGAAGGACCTAGAGATTATCACACTAAATGAAGTAAGCCAGACAGAGAAAGACAAATACCATATGATATCAATTATACGTGGAATCTAAAATATGACGCAAATGAACTTATTTACAAAACAGAAATAGATTCAATGACACAGAAACAACCTTATGGTCACCAAAGGGGAAATGGGGTGGGGGGGATAAATTAGGAGTTTGGGTTTAACATATACACACCACCATATATCAAATAAACAACAAGATCCTATAGCATAGCACAGGGAACTACATTCAACATCTTGTAATATCCTATAGTGGAAGAGAATCGGAAAAAAGTGTGTGTGTATATATATATATATATACACACACACACATATATACACAAATAAATATATACACACACACATATATTTATATACGTGTGTGTGTAACTGAATCACTTTGCTGGATATCTGAAACACTGTAAATCAACTATACTTCAATTTAAACCTGCTGCATAAAAAAATTTAAAAATAAATAAAATTCAAAAAAAAACCCAAACTACACTTCAATTTAAACAAAGAGCTAACCCTACTTTCCCTGTGTGGTGGTCACATCTATCTATCTATCTAATAGTGGCAGATCTATCTGTGCCACTATTTTCTAAGAGAAGCACAGCTAGTCCTCGCGCCCTCTTATTACAAAGAATATAATGACCCCCAGAGAACAACAGTGAGTCACCTACATCCCCGTTCATCTCCAGAGGCCTGTGGAACCAGACACACATCTGACTCTCCTCATACAGCACCTTTTCAATCGATTCATGACCCCCATGTACTAAGTGGATTATTTATTTGCATGTGTACCCAAGGTTCCCTCTGGAAACATATAAAGTTGCTTATATAGGTTCATTAAATCTTGATATCATTTTATCTTTCATATAGGACTGATCTGCTCAAGGATTTTTTCATCATTTGTGGACAATGTGGTTTTTAAGGTAAATCCTACCAAGTGATTGTGCTAACAATGTATGAATGTGTTTCTTCTGTATATTGTAAACAGATACAACTTTTTGTGAGCATATTTATGTAGGAATCTTTTGCTAGAAGAAAGAATGTAAAGCACACCCGAATTCACTACTTGCGTTCCTAAAGGGCAGGGGGGAAGGGTGAGCTGTCACAGGGCGAGAGAGAGGCATGGACATATATACACTACCAAACGTAAGGTAGGTAGCTAGTGGGAAGCAGCCGCATAGCACAGGGAGATCAGCTCGGTGCTTTGTGACCGCCTGGAGGGGTGGGATAGGGAGGGTGGGAGGGAGGGAGACACAAGAGGGAAGAGATATGGGAACATATGTATATGTATAACTGATTCACTTTGTTATACAGCAGAAACTAACACACCACTGTAAAGCAATTATACCCCAATAAAGATGTTAAAAGAAAAAAAAAAAAGAAGGTACAGTATCATGCTTGAGGATTCTATTACATAATGCTGTCCTGGAGAGCAAAGGCCATCTGCAACAGACATTTTATTCAGCTGTTCCTACTATAATCACTGGTCCCATACATGTAGGCATGAAAATAAAAAAATCAATGTGGCTGAATGAAGTATATTTCCTATGTCTTTACTTTTCACATAAAAATTTCATCTGGGGAACCTTAAGTATGAAATGCAGGTGGTTCTAAAACTATATGAAAAGGTGCCTCTCAATGTTGTTCCCACTTCTGTTCCTCCAACAAGCTGTTATCTTCTCAAATAACTGACCATCTCAGGAATGGTAAGTTACAATGGCTTAGGATGTACCAGAAGAAGGGCAGACCAGAGTTATGATGCATTCGGACATGGACGGCAGGTCACATTTGGAAACAGGGTGCCCATCTGTAAAACATGACTCCTAGATGCAAGGCACCCCCTAAGAAATGTGTCAGTGAGACAGTCCCTGTATTAAATGAGCATAATATTTTTGTAGAAGATATAAATGTTTTCAGCAAATACCTACAGTACTGGGAATAGGTGATACCTTCAATGAGTTCTATGACCATGACTGGGTATTTCTTATCTTACCAGGTCCTTTACTAGAAAGAGAAGCGGAATACCCCATTCACTCTCTTCTGCTTGATATTACAAATTGTCTACATTAAAAGACTTCAAAATTAGAAAAGTAACCAATAAATAACTGAAGAACTTCTCTCCTTGGTCTAGGGGGAGAGGCTGGGCTTTTGCATCAGCCAACCAGATGTGAGTACCATATTGGACATTGTGTTACCCTCCTGCCCCTGAAGTTAGAGGTGGGGAGAAAACTTAAGACCACAAGCCATACCAGTTAGCTGGGTGAACGGTTTACAGCAGCCTACCGTCCACACACTGAGAATATCTTGGACTCTTCCATGTCTCAGCCATCCACTGGGTGAGTGATGGAGCTGCGGTGCCAGGTTAATGGTGAAAGATGGTATGGACCTGCCACAGCACAGGCATCTCAACTGAACTCAACTCAGCAAATAATTATGGCATATCTATTACGTGCCAAGCTATGAGTTAGACACTGTGGGGTATTCGAAGATGGCCAGACACTGACGATATCCTTAAGATGCTTATGAGGTTGGTGGGCGGGGGGAGCGGAGCGAACCAGGGTTATAAGGAAACCCAGAAAAAGCTTCCAAATGACTATCCTTAAAGTCCGGTGGTGAGTCAATGAGGAACCATCCAGGAAGAGTGTGTATCACAGAGGGAATTGAATAGAGGAGATTTGTAACATAGGTGATCTTGAGGGATGGTGAGGAAACTCAGAGACTTGTAATAAGAGAAAGCTGCTACCACCCTGAAGCTGGAGGGTCAAAGGTGAGGAGCGACGCTGGGGACCCCAGTGGAGGCTACAACCATGGAAGGGGCAGGATTTTGAGTCATGGGGAGATACACCAGAACGGTGAGAAATACACTGGATTCCCCCCTGCTCCCCTCAGCCAACCTCCCGTTGGTGTCATGTAGGAGGAAGCCCGGTGCCATGGATCCTGGGAAACACTGCCTGCAGGGTTCAACCTCCCTATGATGTGCAGGGAAATGCAGAGGAGGGGAGCTGGGGCAAAGAACCCCAAGGCACACAGAGATGCACAGTGACGGACAAATACAGCACGATGGAGATGCAGTCAGAGGAGCTGGACAAAACGCAAAAAAGGCTTCCAGGATTCTAGACTGTGGAGAGCTTTGTGTCCCTTACGACATCAGTGCAGAAATACTTCATATGTTGTAAGGAAATGAGAAGTACCTATAACGTTTTTGCAAAGAAGAGATACAGATGGGCAAAAGGCACATGAAAAGAGGCTCAACGTCACGAATCATTAGAGAAATGCAAATCACCTCACACCTGTCAGAATGGCCATCATCAAAAAGAACACAAATGACAAATGCTGGAGAGGGTGTGGAGAAAAGGGACCCCCCCCCCCCCGCCCCCTACACTGTTGGTGGGAATGTAAATTGGTACAGCCGCTATGGAAAACAGTAAGGAGGTTCCTCAAAAAAACTAAAAACAGAGCTGCCATGTGGCCCAGCAATTCCTCTCCTGGGTATATATCTGGAAACAAATGAAAACACTAATTAGAAAAGATACCTGAATTCCAGTGCTCATTGCAGCACTATTTACAACAGCCAAGACATGGAAACAACCTAACTGCCCATCGACAGACGAATGGACATAGAAGATGTGATTATATATAAATACATATATACAGTACATATATATATATGTACATACAGAATGGAATATTACTCAGCTATTAAAAAGAATGAAACTTTGCCTTTTGCAGCAACATGGATGGACTTGGAGGGTATTAGACTAAGTGAAGTAAGTCAGACAGAGACAGTGTACGATATCACTTATACTTGGAATCTAAAAAATACAACAAACTCGTGGATATAAACGACAACAACAAAAAGCAGCAGACTCACAGATACAGAGAACAAACTAGTGGTTACCAGTGGGGAGAGGGGAGGGAAGAGGGCAAGATAGGGGAAGGGGAATAAAAGGTACAAACTGTTAGGTATAAAATAAGCTACAAGGATATACTGTCCAACACTGGGAATACAGCCAATATTGTGTAATAACTATAAACGGAACATAACCTTTAAAAGTTGTGAATTACTACATTGTACACTTGTAACTTATATATTATTAATACTGTATATACTTCAATTGAATACTGAACTATACTTCAATTAAAAAACCCAAAAACCAAACAAAAACCAAACAAGAAAACAAAAATTGAATACTGAACTATACTTCAATTAAAAAACCCCAAAACCAAACAAAAACCAAACAAGAAAACAAAAAGTACCTATCAATATATTTTATCTGAATCCAGGACCTAGGAAAACAAACATCCAGCACACGTCTTAAGGACCTCCGATCTTCAATCGGAGGTAAGTTTACCATCTAAAATGCTTACCACTTGCTTTCCCTGCTCTTGTCTTTGGTCTCAGGTCACTGTCAAATGTCATTCATCCTGATACAGGAAAACCGGATATAGAGCACCCTGGTTGGTTTTATCTGCCATCTGGTCAAGTTACTTAGGTTCTAGGCTGCATCTAGACTGTTGCGTTTAGGTCTCTAATTTTTCCAGCTGGAGGAGATCTATTTTAAGTAACAATCATAATAATTTAGCTTGGTTTCATGCTGTTTTCCTTACCGGCATGACTCAACATGTTCCACGTTATTTCCATCAGCTGAAAAACATCTTGACAAGAAAAACTTGTGTGTATTCTAACTTTCTCTGGAAAGGGCTGGATAGTAAATATTTTTGGCTTTGCAGGACATACAGTCTGTGTTAGAATTACTCAACTGGGCCATTATGGTGTGAAAGCGGCCATAGATGATATATAAAGAAATGAGCATGGCTGTGTTCCAATAAAACTTTATGTACAAAAACAGGCTGCAGGCTACAGTTTGATGACCACTCATCTAGATGTTATTAATTAAGTGCCTATACATATGCAGGTGTGTCTGTGTGCAAATATCCATGAGCTAGTCTTACTCTAATAAAAAATAAAAAGGAAAGTAAGGTTGTCCATGTTGACTTTTAATAAAATCACTAGTGTTAAAAGAAGATATTTTCCATGGACTTCCAAGGCTGCCCTTCAAGATTAAATGTCTAATGGGTCATTCTTTAATTCGTTTTGTTGCTTTATAATGTTGATTCTTTATGTTAAACACATACATTTTACAACGATATCAGTCAGTCGTAACGATGAGTAACACTATGCTCGTTTTACACACTGGAAACTAAGACTTAAAGAGAGCGACTAATTTAAAAATCCATTGTTATTAAGGGTGAAAATTCGAATCTGGAGTAAGAGCCACAGACTAAACGTTTCTGTGCCTCCTATAAAAATACTCATAAGGCTAATTCTGTGACGCATATTAAGCATTTCATGAGAAAAACAATTTAAGATCTCTTCCCTTACTTCATAATATTTAATAATAAAAGAAGAGATGGAAGCAGATGTAATTCCACTTACAAGTATCCTTAATACGGACAGTGGGACACCAAATGCCAGGACGGATATGTAGGAAATTCATCACTCATTCGGTTTCCACTTTGGGGAAAATTAAGTAGATACCTGAACTCCGGCAGCACTGATTTGACATCCCATCCACGCCAACTCAATTACCTGGCATTTCTGTTGGAGAATTACGTGCTCAGGAAAGCTGATACGACGAGCTGTGTTTCACCACTTAGCAAGATCCAACACTCAGTTCAATGAGCTGAAATTAACTACCTCTCCCCAGCTGGTGAAGAAGCAAGCTTCCCAGACCATTTCTACAATAGTGAAGTGAATTAATTTGTTTCCACACTGGGAGGAATCTGTCTCTCTACCCACCCAGGGCTTCCTTAAACTGCAACTAGATTCTGTCTCCTCCCTTGACTAGTTTTTAACTTAAAGAAACAATGTAGCTTGAGGGCAAATGGGGGGGGGATGATTTATCCAAGGAAGAGGTGAAAACCAGCACTGTCTCAGATATGGTCGGAATTACTGAACAATTTGCCATCTGGGTGTGGAAGAAGAGGAAAGATGCATTTCTTGGCTTTCAATGATTTAAGAACTTTTTAAAGGAAGTTGCCAAAAGACATTGTAAACGCTCTAATGTGTTCTACTTTAAGAATCTGGGTCTTGGAATTGATAAAGAAGATGACAGATTGACATTTCACTTTACACAATTTGAAAATTGATGAGGCATAATTTACTGCGTTGATGTTTAATCAATTTGAAAAAATCAATGGATGCAAGAAAACATAATTATCGAGCTCCTTCCCTCATACTGTTGTGCAAAATATAAAGGTAGGTGCTCCTTATTCTTCTAAGGAGGAGGGATGGGAACGATGTTTTGTACCCAGAGTTTTTGCTTTTTTTAATGTGTATTGTTTCATTTACATCCACAGCAATCTCAGAAGGCTGGTGTCGTGATCCACTTCTTAGAGGAGAGAAACTGGAGAAGAAGCCGCATCGCCACACGGTTGAGTTATGATTGAGAATCCGGCTTGCCTGACTCAAGAACCTGTGTGCTCTGCATGATGTCACGTGGCTTCGTGGTGGAGAGGAAAATGCACGTGTGTGCTTGTGGGAATGTATGCAGAAAGTGCGCACACACACACACATGCACACACATGCATGACCACCAAGCGCAAGAGATGGGCAGCTGCACTGGCTGTGGCAGTATTCCCATCTGAGCTGGCTCTCAGAGCGGATGCAGAGGAATCAATACAGAAGCCAGTCACCTAAGTTATGACAAGCAGAATATTAGTCTTTGACGGTAGTAACGCACGGCGTCGGGAAACTCAAAGAACATGGAAGCTTTGATCTGACCAGTTTGGCTGGAGCCAAGATCTGTCTTGAGATACAGAGGTTTGAGTCTACAAGGGGACAGGGATTTGAATCTTCAGCATAAAGGACACTGGGCTTTAGATAAACACAGTATTGGGAGGAATTATCAAACTCACATCCTTGAAAGTCTCCTTAAGATCTCATCAGAGTATATTTCAGCCCACCGAAAATTTTACTTTTGTGCAAAATTATCCCTTCATGATGGCATTAGCAGAGAAAGATCCATTCTGTAACGGCTAAATTTTAGAACCTACGAAAGAAAAACTCGTATTTTAGAGAGTGCAGGGGGCTTTGTACTATTTGATGAAAAAGTCTTAGCTAGACCCACATGAAGAAAAATTCCAGTCTAAATATATGGAAACAATTCCAACATGGAAACTAACTGTGGGAGTCACAAGGCTTACAGAAAGTGGAAGAATTGATTCCAAGAGCAAAACAATGGGCTTCTGCCTTAGGAAAAGATTCCATCCTGGAAAGGTCATTCCATCCTCTGTCATCAACTTGCTATAACTGATGTAGGATGAAGACCTACGGCTTAGAGATCAAAAGCTAATTCCGATCTCGTGACTTGAAAAATAGAGTTCTTCTTGAAAAATATGAAGATGCTGAAACCCGTCTTGGCTATCTGATTCTCGAGTGAAGGTGACCTTCAATTAGGAATGCAAAACTCCACTGCCCGAGTGCCATCAGAAAATAAAACAATACAGAAGAAAAAGAATCCCAGGCACTACCACCTGAATAACAGATATGACTGAACAAGGACTGCCGAGCCCACTGTATCCACCCTTTCGACATTTTTACCAAGAGGAAATCTTCAACGAAAAGAAGACTTAAAATTATGACATGCTGAAGGCTGTGACACTAGAAATGACCTTTAGAAAGAATGTATTTTCTCTTTCGCAATCTCTTTAATAATTCAGTCAATGCTATCTCCAGTCCAGAGGATGTTTTAATGTGTGACTTAAATAAGTGCTCGATAATCTGAGTCAAAAATTGGTTGTGAAAATAAAGGCAGGATGAGAAGTATTTAGGAAGACGGTAACACATCACACAAATTTTTATAACTTTAAACTTGTAGGAACTTCTGCATGTTTAGTATGTATTTACAGGCAAGTCTAGACACAACTGGGAGACATTTCTGTTTTTTTCAAGGATGGAAACAGAAAGCTACAGATGTTATACTGGCAATTATCTGCATTTAACCTATGTGCCTCAGTAATAAAGCTACAATATAGATTGTTGGTGAAAAGACTTATTAACTGCTTACTAGTTTTCTGATGTTGTCTTATTGAAAAATTTATTTTATTGAAGTATAGTTGATTTACAATGTTGTGTTAGTTTCTGCTGTACAGCAAAGGGATGCAGTTATGCATATATATATTCTTTTTCATTCTGGTTTATCACAGGATATTGAATATAGTTCCCTGTGCTATACAATAGGACCTTGTTGTCTATCCATCCTATATATAGTAGTTTGCATCTGCTAACCCCAAAATCCCACTCCTTCCCTACCCCACTCCCCACCCCCTTGGCAACCACAAGTCTGTTCTCTATGTCTGTGAGTCTGTTTCTCTTTCTTAGATAAACTCATTGTGTCATATTTTAGATTTCACATATAAGTGATATTATATGATATTTGCCTTTCTCTGTCTGACTTGCTGCATTTAGTTTGATCATCTCTAGGTCCACCAATGTTGCTACAAATGGTATTATTTCATGCTTTTTTTATGGCTGAGTAATATTCCGTACCCATTCATCTGTCAAAGGGCATTTGGGTTGTTTCCATGTCTTGGCTGTTATAAACGGTGCTGCTAAGAACATAGGGGTGCATGTATCTTTTTAAATTATATCAATAATTTTGTCCAGATATATGCCCAGGAGTGGGACTGCTGGATCACATGGCACTGATGTTGTCTTTCTTTGTTTTGTGAATATTGTGAATGGATCCCCAGATTTTGCTTGTCCAACGTTCAAGGTTTTGACAGCCATATGGGCACATTATTGAAGGTATGTATGACTATATCATCATTCACATGAAGATACTAGGGTCTGAACTTAAGTGCTTGATTCTGAAAGCCAAGCATGCTCTTTTCTCTTTCACCACAACTCCTTTCAACATAACATGCATACTCTCTGTGAATGCTACAGATGCTAAAATGTCCCAGCATAAGTGCTTGACCTTGTAAAAAGGGATGAGCCTGTACTGGGTCCAAGATTTCATCCATGGAGTGGGCTGGGCTTTAGATGGTCATTATTATTAAATCCTTACAGCCACCCTGTAAGGTGAAACAAGTCAGCAACCTTCCAAGAAACTTGTCTGACTTCAGGTTGGTCTATAAGAGAAGTCCCATTTTGCCTCATACTATGTATTTTGAAAACTTCTGAAAGGTGTGGTCAAGTGCCGTGTAGGTCTTACAGAAAACTGTACCAATTCGGGGCAAGAGAAGCCGCCTGAAGACCTGAGATGTCTAATACTGAGCTACACGTTGAGTTGATCTCCACTCATGGCTAAACTGATGCCCTAAATTTTTTACGTTTCAATGAGAAAATGTTGTCTCTGGTTCCAGAGTCAGTTAGAGGCCAATGTGTGATTTAATTAAAATATCTTGTATGTCTTTTCCTTTCTTTACATTTCTTGAGAAACAGAATGATAGAACAAGTCACTGCGTACAAGCCTAACTTCCCAGCATCTCTGTCCCCACTTGAGTGTACACACATCTTCAAAGAGAATCTCGTAGAACAAATGTGGAAACAGACATTATCTGACTCCTGGCATGATTTTCTCAAAATTCCCTATGTAGGACTCTTGCCGAAAAGCTTAACCTGAGTCTACTCATGAGAAGGAAGCAACGAGACAAATCCAGGTGGAGAAGCAGTCTATAGAACAGCCATGAATATGGACTCTGCAAGCCGGTCAAGTTTTTAGAAACACACCAAAAATCGCAGAGGGGCAATCTGGATTTATAGAGGGTAAAAAGACACGACAGCCAAGTGCCAAGCATAATTATTAACTGAAGCTTGGGTTTATATATAAGTATATCCAAGTTATTTACGTATATGTGCTCTGTATCATATGTATGAGATTTTTTGATAAATGGAAATTTCAAATTTTAGATATTATTGTATCCATTTTAAATGTCTTGGATGTGATCATGGTATTATGATTACATCGGAGAATGCCTTTGTTCTTAGGAGATGCACACCAAAGTATTTATCAGTAAAATGTCAGTACGTGCAAATGATTCAGAAGGCTCTGAATATACAATACAAATATATATACGTATATAACTCATATATGTGCAGTATATATGTATTTTATGTATATTTTATATATAGATATACATATGAGAGGATGCATAAGCAGAAATAGAAGGGAGAAAGTAAATGTGGGAAAATGGTAAATATTAGTAGCGACTCAAGGAAGTATATGCACGTGTTCATTGTTTTATCACTGCAACTTATCCATAGTTTTGAAGTTTTTCAAAATAAAAATGTGGTGGGGGTAATGACATGAAGATCTGACACTCACAGAGAAAAGCCTAAGTAAAAGTTAATAAGTGCTTTTCATAGCAGCTGTTCTCTACACTTTGTACTTTGCTTACACCATATGGTCCACATATTTTAATATAACTGCAATTGTTTTCAGAGGTAGCAACGCATTACTCTTCTGTCTTCAATGGTGATTTTTTTTTTTTTTTTAGCTCTGATGTGGCTTCTGATCTGGGAAACATTTATTCTGAGGCAACGCCTGTGAATATGGCAGGTAATCAAAATGGCAGCAGAACTTGGTAGGGAGAGAAGGGAAAGAGAGTTGGAAAATTAAACCAAGCCTGTGAGTTCTGGTATAATTCAGAGACTCATGGTCATGGGACATTGAACAAGTAATTGGATCCCTGTGCTTCAGTTTCCTTATATGCCTGGTAGTGAGTTGACACAGTGCATGTACAAGTGTGTTACAACGGTTAAGTTCGAGATAAGTAATGGGGCTCCTAAGTGTCATAGAGATGATGGGTAAAACAAACATTAGCAAACTGGGAAATACTGTCTTTGTTAGGGTCTAGACTTTTTTCTTCTTCCAGTTTTATTGAGATATAATTGACATACGGCACCGTGTAAGTTTCAGGTGTATGGCATAATGGTTTGACTTACACGCATCATGAAATGATTATCATCATAAGTTTAGTGAACGTCTCTCATCGCATATAAATACAAAATTAAAAAAACAGATGTTTTTTCCTTGTGATGAAAACTCTTAGGATTTGCTCTCTTCACAACTTTCATATACAACACACAGCAGCATTCATTATATTTACCATGCTGTACATTATATCCCTAGTACTTATTTATCTTTTAAGTGGAAGTTTGTACATCTGAAGCAATTAAACTGATTGTTTTGGGTATGCCATGTGTTGTCTTTTAAAAACAATTTATACCAAAGGAATTTTGAAAATAGTGGGGTAATGACAACACTGACAAATTACACTTGGATTCATGGGTTGGGTCCATTATTTTAAAAGAGTTCCATTAAGTGATTCATCATGCATTTATGTAGAATTACATTTGTGTGAACATATGCACTTAGGTTCACAGTGATAAAAGCTTCAAGCATATGTGTGTGGGTTTACCTCTGGGCTTTCTATCCTGTTCCATTGATCTATACTTCTGTTTTAGTGCCAGTGCCATACTGTCTTGATTACTGTAGCTTTGTAGTATAGTCTGATGTCAGGGAGCCTGATTCTTCCAGCTCCATTTTTCGTTCTCAAGATTGCTTTGGCTATTCGGGGTCTTTTGTGTTTCCATACAAACTGTGAAATTTTTTGTTCTAGTTCTGTGAAAAATGCCAGTGGTAGTTTGATAGGGATTGCATTGAATCGGTAGATTGCTTTGGGTAGTAGAGTCATTTTCACAATGTTGATTCTTCCAATCCAAGAACATGGTATATCTCTCCATCTATTTGTATCATCTTTAATTTCTTTCATCAGTGTCTTATAATTTTCTGCATACAGGTCTTCTGTCTCCTTAGGTAGGTTTGGAACAGGATAGAAAGCCCAGAGATAAACCCACGCACATATGGTCACCTTATCTTTGATAAAGGAGGCAAGAATATACAGTGGAGAAAAGACAGCCTCTTCAATAAGTGGTGCTGGGAAAATTGGACAGGTACATGTAAAAGTATGAAATTAGAACACACCCTAACGCCATACACAGAAATAAACTCAAAATGGATTAAAGACCTAAACGTAAGGCCAGACACTATCAAACTCTTAGAGGAAAACATAGGCAGAACACTCTTTGACATAAATCACAGCAAGATCCTTTTTGACCCACCTCCTAGAGAAATGGAAATAAAAACAAAAATAAACAAATGGGACCTAATGAAACTTAAAAGCTTTTGCACAGCAAAGGAAACCATAAACAAAACGAAAAGACAACCCTCAGAATGGGAGAAAATATTTGCAAATGAAGCAACTGACAAAGGATTAATTTCCAAGATTTACAAGCAGCTCATGCAGCTCAATAACAAAAAAACAAACAACCCAATCCAGAAATGGGCAGAAGACCTAAACAGACATTTCTCCAAAGAAGATATACAGATTGCCAACAAACACATGAAAGAATGCTCAACATCATTAATCATTAGAGAAATGCAAATCAAAACTACAATGAGATATCATCTCACACCGGTCAGAATGGCCATCATCAAAAAATCTAGAAACAATAAATGCTGGAGAGGGTGTGGAGAAAAGGAAACACTCTTGCACTGCTGGTGGGAATGTAAATTGATACATCCACTATGGAGAACAGTATGGAGGGTCCTTAAAAAACTAAAAATAGAACTACCAAACGACCCAGCAATCCCACTCCTGGGCATATACCCTGAGAAAACCATAATTCAAAAAGAGTCATGTACCAAAATGTTCACTGCAGCTCTATTTACAATAGCCAGGACATGGAAGCAACCTAAGTGTCCATCATCGGATGAATGGGTAAAGAAGATGTGGCACATATATACAATGGAATATTAGCCATAAAATGAAATGAAATTGAGATATCTGTAGTGAGGTGGATGGACCTAGAGTCTGTCATATAGAGTGAAGTAAGTCAGAAACAGGAAAACAAATGCTAACACACATATATATAGAATCTAAGAAAAAAAAAAAAAGGTCATGAAGAACCTAGGGGTAAGACAGGAATAAAGACACAGACCTACTAGGGAAAGGACTTGAGGATATGGGGAGGGGGAAGGGTAAGCTGTGACAAAGTGAGAGAGTGGCATGGACATACATACACTACCAAACATAAAATAAATAGCTAGTGGGAAGCAGCCGCATAGCACAGGAAGATCAGCTGGGTGGTTTGTGACCACCTAGAGGGGTGGGACAGGGAGGGTGGGCCGAGGGAGACCCAAGAGGGAAGAGATATGGGAACGTGTGTATGTGTATAGCTGATTCACTTTGTTATAGAGCAGAAACTAACACACCATTGTAAAACAATTATACTCCAATAAAGATGTTAAAATAAATAAATTAAAAAAAAAAGCTTCAAGCAATTTCCTAGAAGTTGCCAAGCAGTGGGATATTCATGAAGTGAAGTGGGGTCAAACTGAATAAGAGTAAATAGTGATTCATTAGGGGTAGAATAGTGGATACATTTGGGCAGATGATGAGATCTTACAGAGAAAATAAGTATATGGAAACTGTTTGGGGAATCGGCAGGCTATCCAAGTAAGAACTGCAGAAAAATCCCCTTTAGGGCGATAATACCACTTTCATAGTCATTAATTAGTTGCTTTTCTAAGGGTAGTTCTTCCATAATCATCAATAATCCCTCTTGGTTCAAATACCCTTGAACCTTAAGACTTAGCTTTTAGTTTTTTGAAATCAGATTAGAAGACGGGGTTAGCAGACATAAGCTATTAAACAACAAGGACCTACTGTATAACATACAAAACTATACTCAATATCCTACAATAGACTAGACCATAATGGAAAAGAATAGGAAAAAAAAAAGAATGTGTGTATGTGTGTGTGTGTGTGTGTGTGTGTGTATGTATCTGAGTCACTTTGCTGTACAGCAGAAATTAACACAACATTGTAAATCAACTATACTTCAATTAAAAAAAAGAACAGAAGTACAAAATATAGCCACACTCTTCCCAATATGTAGTTGACTTTGTTATTTTCAAAATCATTTTTCCATACCCATAAATATCTATGAAGCAGAAACAGTATATTTTATTAATTTTTCCTTCTTCCCTATTTTATTTCACCCAATCTGACTTCTGTATGCAATGCTCTCCAAATTCCATGCTTGGTATCTGATTCTATTTTAACCACCCATGTCCAGAGAACCCCCTTCCCGCCATGGCTGGGATGTTACTTTCCCTGAGTGAGATCACATGGACCCACGTGAAGAACTCATAAATAGGCAGCTGACCTGAACATCTCCGGGGCTTTCAACTCACCCACCTACTCTGGGTTTTCCTGAGACTGACGGGGAACCACGGCAGGAAAACCAGGCATAGCACATTCAGGTCAGCAGGGAGAAATTTCTACCAAATCAAGACACTGTCAAAGATGGATGCCCATCAACTGACGAATGGGTGAACAATATGGTGTATCCGTGCAACGGAATATTATTTGGCCATAAAAAGCAATGAAGTACTAATACATACTACCACAGGGATGGACTTTGAAAACATTATTCTGAGTGAAAGAAGTCAATCATAAAAGGACACAATAGTACGATGCCATTTACATGAAATGTCTCGACTGCGCAAATCCCTATAGACACAGAGAGCAGACCAGTAGTTGCCTAGGGCTGAGGTGCATGGGGAAACTAGCCCCAGAACTGAGGGAGGCACACTGTCTTCTTGGCAGGTCACGAAAATGTTCTAAAATTGATGGCAACGGCGGTGGCACAACTCTGTATATATTCTAGAAGCCATCAGACTCTATACTTTGAATGGGTGAATTGTATGACTAGTGAATTGTATCTCAATAAAGTTGTTACCATAAAAAATATATAGAAAGCAGCCTTTGAGGCAATGTAAGCAGAACACTGAAAGGAGAAATTGGTGATGTTACTCAGTCTCTGATTTTTTATTTCTGAAGCCAATGACTTGATGTGCTAACACCTGCAAGATACACACCTGCAAAGCTTATAAAAGATGTTTATGGTGAGACATAAATGTCCACTGCTCTGCGGGGACTCTGGGTCGTCCACGCTCTAACTGCTACCCCAAGCAGAGCTGAACAATCCCGTTTATTGTCTCGGACAACTGTACACGAGAAGCAGGGGCACTGCTGCCCCGGGAAAGCTGTCTAACACGGATGGCGTGCGTCTTCCTTGATTTTTCCCATGCTACAAAATGAATCCATTTCACATGCTGAATATGTAAAACAGGAAATTCAGTTTTTTGTCAATGCATTTATTTTTCAGTCTCAATTTATAACAGTTTGCTTAATAAAATTAGTCAATGAAAAGGGATTTTGGTGGGACAAATGTAGACGATAGCAGATCGAGCAACGGTGACAGGCGCAATCTTATTGCAACATTAGTTTTCACAAATTTGAATTAAATGCTCCCAGGACAGCGGAAATACCCTCCTAAAACAAGAGTCCTTGGGAACAAGTTGGAAGAACGCTGTTCTAATTGGCGCATTTGCCATTTACTTTTGAGTACCTCCATTTCAGTTTCCTTTTCTTTAAAAATGAGTCTGCTTCTGGTGTGCTGACCTCATTTTTAAACTCCAACACTCCCTCTCTCTCTCTCTCCCTCTCTCTCTCTCTCTATATATATATATATATAATATAGTCAAAGGGTCCATTCCTGAGATGAAATAAAATATATATATACATATGTGTTTATATATTATACATGTGTGTATATATTTTATTTCACCTCTCAGGAATGGACCATTTGACCATAAAGCATAGAACAGAAAATTGTATAAAACATGATTTTTTGCTATCAGTAACCATACTCTTCATTTTAGCTGTAGAATTTTGTATCAAAAATTGGATTCACACAGAATCAAAATGAACCCATCAATCGTGCTTCATTTGACCACCATGAATTATACACCCCCTCTATACACACACACACACACACACACACACACACACACACACACGTTCACGTGTAACTTTTTTTATTGGTCAAAGTTTTTCAGAATCTCTGAATTTTGCCTTCTCTGTGCACATAACTTGCAGACAGCATCTCTTGGGTCTCAGTTTTCTTCTCCCTCCTACTGTCACTCCCCTCCCTCTAGCTGTCTCCTTTGTTTTCTAAGGTTATACAGGAGACTCCTAAACGGTCCTGTTTTGGGGACTTCCCTGGCGGTCCAGTGGTTAAGACTCCGCGCTGCCACTGCAGGGGGCCCGGGTTTGATCCCTGGCCGTGGAACTAAGAGGCCGCGTGCCACGTGCCACAGCCGAAAAAAAAAGAAAGAAAGAAAATCAATTGTATTTCTAAATGGTCTAATTTCCAGTCCTGCCTGATGCAGCCCACCCTACCTTCCAGGGTCAAGCAAAGAAGCTCTTCTGAGACACGCACTTCACCGGGTCACGTATTAGCTGAGACACCTTGCTCACTTTCCCGTTCTTTATATCTGAGGACCAACACCCACCCCTGCAACTGGCCAGTTCTACTCCAATTATGTAATCCCAGCCCTCTGAGCACCACTGTCCTGCTCACACTGTTTTCATTTTTCTTGAGCTTTTTCCCCTGCTCCGAGACGTTTTCCCTGGGAGTGGTGGGGTTTCCATCCCTGATCGGGAGTAAAAAAACAAAACAAAACAAACAAAAAAGAACAAATCCCACCTAAATGCAAAGCTTGACTTTCAGCTGTTTCAGGAAGATTTTCCCATCATCCCACCGTCTCCCTCTACAGAAAACTCCATCCTGCATGGCCACCGTGCCCATTAGATATCTGCTATGTGGTGTTTTACAGTTAGTTGTCTTTCCAGTTGACCTTTGGAAAGGTGAATTTCCATCCTGTCCTATGTGAAAGATCCCCGACCAGTGATGCTTTTCATATGTTATTTGCACTCCTTTTATTCATGCACAGAGTATGTGCTGCGCCCACACCTGTCAATGTGACGGTGTAAACAGAGCTATCCCAGAGCTGAGTAAGAGGAAACGTTCACATAACTTTGGCGTCCTTGCAATGAAAGAAGAAAGCACGTTTGGGCACAAGACTAACATCACATTCAGGGAGGCCTAATTCCTCTGCAATTCCTTATGTGACAAAAGGGGGGTCAAGTACCAAAACAGTGGCCTCATATGACATTTTTTTCTCCGTGTTGCACTGATATGTGAAAGTGTTTTCATTCAGTGCTGCCAGGGATCTCTGGGGAGTATTCCTTTTCTGTGCCTCCGCAGCAAATTTTCTTTTTTGAAAAAAAAAAAAAATTTATTTGTTTACTTTCGGCTGCGTTGGGTCTTCGTTGCTGCGCGCAGGCTTTCTCTAGTTGCGGCGAGTGGGGGCTACTCTTCCTTGTGGTGCGCGGGCTTCTCGTTACGGTGGCTTCTCTTGCAGAGCATGGGCTCTAGGTGCGTGGGCTTCAGTAGTTGTGGCATGCGGGCTCAGTAGTTGTGGCTCCCGGGCTGTAGAGCGCAGGCTCAGTAGTTGTGGCGCACGGGCTTAGTTGCTCTGCGGCATGTGGGATCTTCCCACACCACGGCTCAAACCCGTGTCCCCTGCATTGGCAGGCAGATTCTTCACCACTGTGCCACCAGGGAAGTCCCCTCCATAGCAAATTAACACAAACTTAGCACCCTGAAAGGACAGCCACGTATTAGCTTGCAGTGTCTGTGGGTGAGATTTCCTGGACTAACGTGGCTCAGCTGGTCCTCTCCTTTGAGTTTCACAAGAATACAAAGTGCAGGCAGGGCTCTGTTCTCTGTGGAAGCTCTTGCTGGGGACGCATTTCCAGACTCATTCGGGCGACGGGAGGAACATAGTTGTACGAATGAGGCTGTTTCCCGACAGGGTTCTCAGCTTCTAGGTGAGCTGAGAACGGACCGCATAATACAAGATATTGTATTTGGAGGTCAGCTGATTAAATCTTATCTCCATCTGCGAGGTCCCTTCTCAGCAGTGTCTAGGTTAGTATTTAAGTGAATCAAGAGGAAACATGACTCTTGAACACACGTCTTTTTAAGTTATGCAAAGATGGATACAGCTAAACCATCTCCAGAGACTCGAGAAAGCCAAAATTAAACCATGGATGGCATGCGAACAGAAGCCACAACCAAGATGGGGCACATTGATCAGAAGAGTCGGGCCATGCGACCTCAGACTGAGAAGAGATGCACATCGATGGCCGTCTCCTCCAAGCTGGAGGGGAAATACAGAAAGCAGTTTGAGACAGTGGTTGCACCTGTATCCCCAGCTGTTCAACTCTTCTTGAGGCATATCAAACTTCACGCCATGTGATATGTTCTCTTATCTTCCAGTGTTTTCCTTTGCTTTTCTCTCCACCTGGGCTGTCCTTTCTCTTGAGATGTTCGTGGCGATCCCCAACTCACTCTTCCAAACCGAGGTGGTCCTCCCTTTTCCAAGACCCCTTTGCTGGTCCTCTCTGGGCAGAGTGTGCCACATCATCTGCAGTGTCACCCTGCCAGGAGATCCCCACTGCTTTTACATGTAACATGTGCGCTGGCCCTTTGTGCCTGCCTCTCTCCCCTATGTGACTGTAGCTCCCTTCTCTTTATTTCCATATAGATTTTCATTGGTTTTTGAGATACGGGAGTCACTAAATCGATATTTGTAGAATGACGTGTTATTATTATCCATGAGGGAGCAGGCTGGTAATAGATCGTGCTGTTGAACCACAGTGGTGAAGAGCACGTGTAATTATTATGTTGGACCTTCAGTGGTCTCATAATAAACCAAAAGTTTAACCCATTTCTTTAGGGATAAACCATTTCGTGGGTAACAATAGCAGAAAAATACAATTTAATTTAAATATTTATGGTATATTAACGAGCTAAGTCTAAGTAGGCAGAAGAGGAATGCTGGAGAAAGCCACAAGTTGACTCCAGGGGGAAATAAAAACCAGCTTGTGCTCTGCAGAGTTGCAGCTAATTTGCTGTAACAAATACAATCACTTGGTGACAACTCCAGGAACAAAGGATACTGCCACTGGAGTCTTAGACCTTTAAGAGCTGAGGACATTACAATACACTCGACCACGGAGGCTGTGCGGGGAAATCAGATTTTAGAAACTCTCCCTGTAGTCAACTCAGGTCGTTTTGAATCAGGTCTTTGACACGAGTATTTTACCCAGAAGAGGTGCTTACCACTGCACAAAAGCATTTTAAGTACCTTCACATCCGCTTTATATATTGGCCTTTGGTCCCCTTTGTACCTGCTTAAAGTATGAGGAGGAAACATCCATGATTTCAGCACTAGAGCAGTCAAGAGCTTGCCTATTCATTAGTTAGTTTAAGGGCTCCACCAACTGTGGGTACCAGGTACGATTACTGTTGAAGGATAAAGATTATATAGGTGCGTGTTTATTTTCTGCCGATGCTATAAGAAATTACAGCAAACTCAGTAGCTTATAGCAAGCCCCACAGCTTTTTTGAAAATTTATTTTATTGAAGTATAGTTGACTTCCAATGTTGTGTTAGTTACTGCTATACAGCAAAGTGACTCAGTTATACATATATACATTCTTGTTCATCTTCTTTCCCATTACGGTTTATCACAGGATACTGAATATAGTTCCTTGTGCTGTACAGTACGACCTTGTCGTTTATCCATCCTATATATAATAGTTTGCATCTGCTAATCCCAAACTCCCAGACCATCCCTCCCCCGCCTTGACAATCACAAGTCTGTTCTCTCTGTGAGTCTGTGTCTGTTTCATAGATATGTTCACTGGTGTCATATTTTTGATTCTACCTGTGATATCATATGGTATTTGTCTTTCTCTGTTTGGCTTACTTGACTTAGTACGATAATCTCTCTGTCCATCCATGTTGCTGCAAATGGCATTATTTTGTTCTTTTTTATGGCTGAGTAGTATTCCTGTGTGTGTGTGTGTGTGTGTGTGTGTGTGTGTGAGCGTGCGTGCGTGCGTATCGCATTTTCTTTATCCATTCATCTGCCAATGGAGACTTGGGTTGTTTCCATGTCTTGTAAGCCCCATTTCTTATCTCACAGCTCTGTAACCACGAAGGACAGCTGGTTCAACTGGGTTCTCTGCTCTGGGATCGCTGGAGGCTGAAATCAAGGTGGTAGCCAGATCGGCTTCTTATCTGGAGGTTCTGGGGGAAAATTCGTTTTGAAGCTCAGGCAGGTCGTTGGCTAAATGCATGTCCTTGTGTGGAACTGAGGTCGCCCTTTCCTCACTGGCTGTCAGCCTAGAGTTGTTCTCCAGCTCTGGACCCACCCCACCCACCACCCACCCCCATTCCTTGGCTCATAACCCGTGTCCTCCATCTCCAAAGCCAGCCGCTGCTGACCTACCCAGTGTGCTTCATGCTTCAAATCTCCCTGCCTTTTCTTCTTTTCTTCTGCTGCATTTCTCTGAACACAGCCAGGAGCGGTTCTCACTAGACTGAGCTACTCAGACAATCTAGGATAATCAGTCCATCTCAAGGTCCATGGTCTTTCTTTCACCTACAAAGACCTCTTTGCCATAGAATTCATTTGCCAGAGTATGACAAATGGAGTGGCTTAAACAATAGAAATGTGTTGTCTCACAGTCCTAGAGGCTGGAAGTCCAAGTCCAAGGCCTCACTCCTTGGCGTGTAGACGGCCCTCTCCTCCCTGTGTCCTCACACGGTCATCCCTCTGTGTGTGTCTGTGTCCTAATTTCCTCTTGTTATAAGGACACTAGTCCTGTGGGATCAGGACCCACCCTAGTGACCTCATCGTACCTTAGTTCCCTCTCGAAAGACCCCATCTCCAAACACAGTCACATTCTGAGGTCCTGGGGGTGAGAATTTCAACCTGTGAATTTGATGGGCTGTGGGGACACGGTTGAGATGACAATAGCCCATGGAACATAACATACCCAGAGGTCCCATGGATTAAGACGTGGACACTGGCGGCGGTGGGGTAATATCCAGCCTCCCACAGAGCTGAACTCTTGACAACCAGCAAACTATTAGGTATATAGTGAGAGGTAAAACCTAAGTATTCCTGACATGGTTCTGAAAATAACAGTACAAGTTTTCACGGACAGCTTCATGATACACAAGACGACCCTGTGGTTCTGGACCTCCTAACAGAAGGGTGCCCCGACATTTACGTGGGCTAACCTGCCAGTTCGGCACTGGCTCATAATGGAACCGGTCAACTATGACCTTGGATATCTTGATATACATAAAAACCCCTTTGTGTCATTACGTTTAGTTTTAAATAATCTAAGTTTCACGTTATTATTCAGGTTGATACCATCTGGTAAAGAGATCCCTGTGTCCGATACAGCAGCTCTAGCTAGCTGGGACAATTTAAGCTAAAATGGGGATTCGCTACCATTAAAGGCTGAAATTCAGTTCCTCAGAGGTACCCAGCCACCTTTCAAGAGCTCCAGAGCACGTGTGCCCGGTGGCTTTAACCCTGGGCAACAGATATAGAACATCTCCAGCACCACAGTCAGTCCTGTTGGACGGCCCTCGTCTAGACAGTAATATTATGATTTTTTCATGATGTGATTCCCTCAAGGTTATGTAACGTGATTAAGGGTATTACAATCCACATGTTGATATATTAGGGCAATATTTATGATGACTAATTTACACAAAGGAATAATTATCTACTAAATACAGACTAAAGAGACGAAGGCTGCCATTTATGTTGAGGACGCCAGCCAATAAGGAAAGGTAATTGCCGAAGATAGATGTGTCTGTCTCCTGCATCTGGTTCCATGTCCTGACAGATCTCCAGAAACGTCAGGCCGGGTTTCATCACTGATAATGGATTATGCCACGCAGACTCCCAAGCTCTTGGTTTCCAGGTGACTGCTTTCAGACGTGATCTTCCTTGAAAACAAAGTTCAACTAAGAGCTGGCAAGCTGTGAAAATCACCTCCCGATGCAGACACAGGCAGGGCTTTCAATAAAGAGAAAAAAACTTTCCTTCAGAGCATGTTAGCACAGCCTCGGGCTTTTACTATTTACTCGGTGGCCAAGAGCTGCGAACCACCATGGAAGCCCTTCAATTTCATTTATGTACAGACACCTCTAAATGCTTAAATACATTGTTTGTTTGTTTGTTTGAATTCACATACCCAACAGAGGCTTTAGAACAATTTTTAAAGTTGGACACCTCTTTAAAACAAAGGACGTTTTTGTACAAGCCCTGGTGGTAATGTGTGGATTTGCCTTGGATATCCAGACATTTGAATTACTTGAGCATAAACACAGCAGTGGCGCTCGGAGGAGAGGCTGTTTGTATTGATCTATGCAATGTTGGAAGCTTATGGTCTGATAAATATCTGTGTGCCTGGATGTTTGGTGAACTCACTGCTGGTGTTTATAAAGTATGGGTACCGTCCAAACGTACAGGCGTGTACCTAGCTCTCTGGATGCACTCACCCTACATGCACAAACCTGGGGGAGAGGGATCTTCTGCTCCACCTGAATGGGAAGTCCTGGTCCATCGTGATTCTGCCAGCCTCCCTTACTAGACAAATACAGCACTGAAGCATCTTAGCAAACTCCAAATTCTCTCAACACCAGGAGATCCTTGACTCTACAAACTCAAGCCCAAGTGAGTTACCCCTCTGTTTCCAGAGGTGGAGAACAAAGCTCCAAAATTAGAACTCCAGGACCGCAGATCCTAACATCACTGTCTCTCTGTTGCGTGGTGTTCAGTGAACCATCTAACTACTCTGAGCATCTGACAAAAACTATAGGTACAAACACCTATCACGCAGGGTCCTTGGAAGTACTAGACAGTGAGAATACAGCACCAAGGATGCCTGCTCAGAACATACTATGACCCACAGCAGGGGTCAAAGGACATTCTCTGTCAAACACCAGAAAGTAAATATTTCAGGCTTTGCGGGCCATTCGATTTCTGTTGTCGTGTACTCCGCTCTGCTATTGCAGTGTTGACGCAGCTACAGACATCCCGTCCACAAATAGCTACAGCTGTGTTTGCCTTCTGGGGGGTCCAAAGTGAAGTTCTGTGGTGATCATCTGGAATCAAGACTAGAGCTTCCCTGGTGGTGCAGTGGTTGAGGGTCCGCCTACCGATGCAGGGGACACGGGTTCATGCCCCGGTCCGGGAAGATCCCACAGGCCGCGGAGCGGCTGGGCCCGTGAGCCATGGCCGCTGAGCCTGCGCGTCCGGAGCCTGTGCTCCGCAATGGGAGAGGCCACAGCAGTGAGAGGCCCGCGTACCGCAAAAAAAAAAAAAAAAAAAAGACTAAATCCTGGAATGTCTTTAGTCCACAGATCACGCGCATTCCTTGTACACACCACACGAAAAGAATCCTTCCAGGCCACGTACGATGATGGTGACTTAGTAACATCCTTGACACGATGACAATAATGACCGGGACAATGCTGACTAAGCTCTTGATACTTGCCAGACGTGTAATCTTCCCAACACGACGAAGGAGATGTAAGAGCATCTCCATTTTACAAGTTCACGAAATGAGAGGGGGACAGAGGTGGTCCGTGGACGTGTTGAGTGGTCAGGTCAAGAGCCCAAGTGCTGAAGCCCTTGCACAACGCTGCGGGTTAGTCAACCCTGGCTCGGACTAAACTGCCCGGTGTGGGGACAGACATCAGGCACAGGAGCGTCGTAACCTCTCATCAAACGTACTTCCTGGTCCTTCACTCACTGCCATGTGATCTTGGACAGGAACTTTACTATCCGGTGTCTCTATTTCTTTACCGTAAAAGTGACAATGAAGTAACAGTATGTACCTCGTAGGGCTAGACGTGAACAAGTTGATTTTTTAAACGCTCATAAAAATCACTGCCCATGGTCGGTGCTTATAAATATTAGCTACTAGAAGGTGGTTGGATGCATGTGTCTGCAGCTTGGTGAGAAGCAAGGACCAGGGATCTAAATTTGGTTGTCAGCCCAGAGAGATGCTATGTAAGGCCATTAGCCTGGGTGATAACTCCTCTGGTAAAGGGGTAAATAGTTTCTCCGTTTGTTAAAAAAAAAAAAAGAAAAAGAAAAAAATGGAAGAGTGACTCTATGGGAAAAAGGAGAAACATGAGGCTTAAAACCATAAAGCTGGGGCACAGAGAATCAAGCCTTTTCCAGCGGAATGTCTTGTCTGGGAATGGAACGATCTCTCTCCACGGCTACCTCATTTAATGTGTGTGAACCATGGTCCTTCTCCCTAGTATATGGGTTTCCTAAGGCTCCTGTCACAAATGACCGCAAAATCAAGGTGTGGGCAGGGTTGGTTCCTCTTGGCGGCTCTGGGGGAGAATCTGTACCACGTTTCTCTCCCAGCTTCTGGTGGCTGCTGTCCATCCCTGATGGTCCTTGCCTCGTAGGTGCATCAATGCAACCTCTGTCTCCAGCTCCACGTGGCCTTCTCCTCTCTGCCTCTGTATCCAAGTCTCCCTCTAATTTCTCTTATGAAGATACGACTCCTTGGACGAAGGACCGACCCTACCCAGTATGATTTCACCTTAATTACATCTGCAAAGACCCTACTTCCCCAAAAGGATATATTTGCAGGTACCAGAGGTACCTACTTCCCCAAAAGGATATATTTGCAGGTACCAGAGGTTAGGACTTGAACATTTTGGTTGGGGGGCCCGGGTGGGGGGGACACAATTCAACCAGTGCACCTGGTAATCACCAGCTGAGATCATGTTTCTAGAAAACACGAACAAATGGTATAAACATGAACCCTAAATCTGTAACATCAAGCCCCACTTCATCACCAAGTGAACATTATCACAGCTGGGACTGGAAGGTCTAGTCCTTGGCAGTTAAGTGAAGAAGATAGGCGAGAGCTAAGATGTGGAGTTAGACCTTCTCATACTGGAGGGCCAGGTAGGTGCAGACCCAGCTGCCTGCCTGGCTGGGAGGAAATGGGAGGTGTGGAGAAGAGGATCATTCATCAGTATCACCAAAGAGCACAGGAGGGCAGCCAGTGGACACAGTGCGTGCTGGGTGTTAGCAGGGCCACAGGCAATGGTCCATGTCCAAGACGCAAACTTGGCTGTCATGAGTAAAATGGAAACATCAAGGCAGGACCCCTGTCTTGATGGGTCCAGCATTCTAAGGAAAGCAGAGAGGGCTCGAGCAAAGGTAGTGGTCGCTGGGCTTGCAGCACAGGTGGGGACCCTGTCTTGGGCCAAACGCCAGTTATCAAAGCAGGAACAGTAGTCACAAAGGATGACAAGACTGAGTTAGAAGGTGACGTCTTTCAAATCTTTCTCCCTAAAGTGGAAACTGAAGAACAAGGTGATGAGAAGGAAAAGTAACGAACAATTGAACGTGCAAAGTCAAGGGCAGCCACATGGCAGGGCTAAGTGTTGGAGAGACTGGGGATAAATCTGGCTTTGCAAGTCTTCCTTTTATCACCAAAATACCCTGGGAAAGTCTTCTCTGGAGCTTTCCTGACATTCTGAGAAAGAGTCAGAAGACCATGACCCGCCCTTTGTCTTGGGCCCTTGAATATCAATATCCTGGTGTCAACCTGCAAATCAGTGTGGAAAATAAGGGCACAGCATAAATTCTTGAAAGCAACGCTCTAAAAATAAAATGCAATGGAAACTCATGTTTTAAACATGGACGGCTCTGGCACCACGGCAGCCCTTTGATATAGATGCTCTGCTGTAGGCTGAATTAATTAATTAATTTGCATCAGGCCTCCAGACTCAAAGTGCTTCTTTCTAAACTCATATGCATTTCCACAAACAAGTCTGTGAAACAGAAGGCAAAGTAGGACAGCAAGCCCCGCCTTGTTTAGAATCTGCTAGATGGCTTCAGCTCGGCAATCCATACACCAAATCTTTTGACACAGTGGACTTTAATGCTTCACTGAAACATTTATTTGTCACTGGGAGGGATCCAGAATCCAGTACTGAATACCCCTTGAAGATATTTATTTTACGCTGTGGATACACTTGACGTATGGTGGTGCAGAAATTTCTTTTCGACTTTGTTGTACGACAAATTTGTGGATGTTCAAGGTCATTGTGATTAGTTATCACTGATGAGAATGTGGATTTTTATTCAAAGTTTTATTCTTTATACTACGCCAGACGCTCATGATATGGAGACGAGTATTACCGAAACCCTTATCCTCAAGAGGCTTAAAGACAGAGATGGGAAACACACTAAGAAGTATTTACACAGTATGGTTTAGACCAGGGATCTGCAGGCTGTGGCCTGCAGGCCACATTCAGCCTGCAACCTGTTTTGTATGGCCTGTACGGTAAGAATTTTTGAAACTAAAACCTGGTTCTTTGAGAAGATAATGTTGATAAACGTTTAGCCAGCCTCATCAAGAAAAAAAGGGAAAGGGCCCAAATCAATAAAATCAGACATGAAAATGGAGAAGTTAAAACTGACACCACAGAAATATAAAGGATCATAAGAGACTACTATGAACAACTATATACCAAAAAATGGACAATCTAGAAGAAATGGAAAAATTCTTAGAAAGGTACAATCTCCCAAAACTGAACCAGGAAGAATCAGAAAATATGAACAGACCAATTAACAGTAACGAAATTGAATCAATAATTTATTTTTCATTTTTTTAGCAGCACTGCACAGCTTGCAGGATCTTAGTCCCACCAACCAGGGATTGAAACTGTGCCCCCTGCAGTGGAAGCACAGAGTCCAAACCACTGGACCGCCAGGAAGTCCCAAGAATCAGTAATTTAAAACTTGCAAGAAACAAAAGTCCAGGACCAGATGGCTTCACAAATGAATTCTACCAAACATTTAAAGAATTAACACCTATCCATCTCAAAGTATTCCAAAAAATTGTACGGCAGGGAACTCTACTGAACTCATTCTATGAGGCCAGCATCAGCCTGATACCAAAACCAGACAATGATATCACAAAAAAAGAAAATTACAAGGCAATATCACTGATAAACATAGATGCAAAAATCCTCAACAAAATATTAGCAAACCAAATCCAACAGTACATTAAAAGAATCATACACCATGATCAAGTGGGATTTATCCCAGGGATGCAAGGATTTTTCTGTATCTCCACACCAATCAATGTGATACACCACATTAATAAATTGAAGAATAACCATATAATCATCTCAATAGATGCAGAAGAAGCTTTGGATTAAATTCAGCATCCATTTACGATAAAAACTCTCCTTCTGGAGAGGGAATATAACTCAACATAATAAAGGACATGTATGACAAACCTACAGCCAGCATCACACTCAACGATGAAAAGCTGGAAGCATTTCCTATAACATGAGGTACAAGATAAGGATGCCCACTATTGCCACTATTACTCAACATAGTTTTGGAAGTTCTAGCCATAGCAATCAGAGAAGAAAAAGAAATAAAATTAATCCAAATTGGAAAGGAAGAAGTAAAACTGTCACTGTTTGCAGACGACATGATACTGTACATAGAAAATCCTCAAGATGCTACCAGAAAACTACTAGAACTCATAAATGAATTCAGTAAAGTTGCAGGAGACAAAATTAATGCACAGAAATCTGTTGCATTTCTATATATTAACAACAAACTATCAGAAAGAGAAACATCACATCAAAAAGAATAATGTACCTAGGAATAAACCTACCTAAGGAGGTAAAAGACTCGTACTTAAAATATTTTTAATAGTTTGAAAAAGACTGAAAGAAAAATAGTTTTGTGACATGTGAAAATTATATGAAACTCTACTCTCACGACACAATCTGCAATCATAATCTGGTATTTACTCAAAGGCGTTGAAAACTTAAGTCCACACACACACACACAAAACTGTACATGGATGTTTATAGCAAATTTATTCATAATTGCCAAAACATGAAAGCAATCCAGATGTCCTTCAGTAGATGAATGGATAAATTGGAACATCTAGACAATGGAATATTACTCAGCACTAAAAAGAAACGAGCCATCAAGCCATGAAAAGACATGGAGGAATCTAAATGCATAGTATCAGGAAGTGAAAGAAAACCTCAAAAGGCTGCACAATGTATATGATTCCAACTCCATGACATTCTGGAAAAGGCAAAACTATGGAGACAGGGAAAGACCAGTGACTGTCAGGGGCTGGGGGGGAGGGATGAACAGGTGGGGCACAGGAGATTTTTAGGGCAGTGAAACTACTCTGCATGATGTTATAAGGTTGGATACATGTGATCCTACACTTGTCCAAACCCACAGAATAAACGACACCAAGAATGAACCCTAATGTAAACTACGGGCTTTGGGTGATGATGTGTCAATGAAGGTTCATTAATTCTAACAAATATACCATCTGATGGGAGATGCTGATAATGGGGGAGGCTGTGCACGTGTGACGGCAGGGGGTGTACAAAAAACCTCTACACCTTCCATTCAATTCTGCTGTGAATCTAAACACTCTCTGAAAAGTGGCTATTAAAAAACTGTATGATCGGGGCTTCCCTGGTGGCATGGTGGTTAAGACTCCGCCTGCCAACACAGGGGACATGGGTTCGAGCCCTGGTCTGGGAAGATCCCACACGCCGCGGAGCAACTAAGCCTGTGAGCCACAACTACTGAGCCCGTGTGCCGCCACTACTGAGCCTGCACTCTAGAGCCCATGAGCCACAACCAGTGAGCCCACATGCCTCAACTACTGAAGCCTGCACACCTAGAGCCCGTGCTCCACAACAAGAGAAGCCACCGCAATGAGAAGCCCTCACACCACAACGAAGAGTAGCCCCCGCTCACCACAACTAGAGAAAGCCCACACACAGCAACGAAGACCCAACACAGCCAAAAATAAATAAATAAAATACTTATAAAAACAAAACAAAAACTGTATGATCCATCCATATCTCTGCAAATGACCTAATTTCTTTCCTTTTTTATAGCTGAGTAATATTCCATTGTATATATGGACTTAAAGACTGTCATACAGAGTGAAGTAAGTCAGAAGGAGAAAAACAAATATCATATATTAATGCATATATGTGGAGTCTAGAAAAATGGTATAGATGATCTGATCTGCAAAGCAGAAATAGAGACACAGACGTAAAGAACAAATGTATGGATACCAAGGAGGAAAGGGGTGGGTGGGATGAATTGGGAGACTGGGATTGACAGATATACATGATCGATACTATGTATAAAATAGATAACTAATGAGAACCTACCGTATAGCACAGGGAACTCTACTCAGTGCTCTGTGGTGACCTAAATGGGAAGGAAATCCAAAAAAGAGGGATATACGTGTACATATAGCTGATTCACTTTGCTGTACAGTAGAAACACAACACTGTAAAGCAACTGTACGCCAATAAAAATTAAGAGAAAAACTATATGAAACTCAAATATCAGTGTCTGTAAATAAAGTTTAATTGGGATATAATCACAGTGATTCACTTACACATCAGCTGCGGCTGCTTTTGAGCTACACTGGCAGAGTCAAGCATCTGACACAGAAACCACACGACCTGCAAAGTTAAAGAACTGTAATAGATGTAGTACACCTGCAGATGTCTCTCTGTCAACTTGCACACCTAAGTACAAGTCACTGGTCCAACTGTCTCTAGAATAGATCTGTCTGTTAGGAAGGCTCACACCAGAGACTTAAAAAAAAAAAATGAGTAAGTTCCTTATGCCAAATGGTAATGAAAATGTTTCAAGGAAGCTGAAAGGCACACCTACGTTCCCCTCTTGGAGGCGTGAGCAGTTAAAAGGCATCCAACTGGATGTCAAGCACTGCAGCATCTGCTTGTCCACAAGGCAGGACCAAGACGTGCAACCCGACTGCAGAGAAACATACTGGGCTTCTCCATGGTCCAATGCAGAAAAAATATATTGAACCACAAATAATGGATGACTAGATTCTCTACGCTGCTCCCAAAGATGACGAATGATGGTTTGATTCCCCAGTGGGAGTTACTTATGGGTGCAAAGCTAATCAGGGCCTCAGGACCAGGGCCTCGCTGCCTGCTCCTTGCTCAGGTGGCCAAATTTCTTTCTAGATGAGAAATGCATGTGCCAAGAAGCATAAAGCGCACAGGTGTGAAAGGGACCTTGCTACACTGGCTCTCTTGGAGGAAATCCTCGGGGGGCACAGCTCAGTCCTCCACGTGTCCTTGACTTTGGGTGCAAGTGCTTACGTGGCTCTGTAGTAAGGGGCTGGCAGGCACCATCAAGGGGGAAGCATTTCCTTCTGGAACTTTGACAAAAACAGTAATGACCTTAATTTGACATTTATAAACCACAGCAACTGGCTACCAATGGCTTAGTCACGGAAGTCAGCTCGGCAGAGGTCAACTAAATGGACCACACCGAACGGACATGTTTTGGAGACAGAAGGGATGCTGCTTCACCCAAAATTTGTGTATCCTTACATCCAGGGCGAACGTCTTTCCAAAGGAGAGGCACTTTTTAGAACACAACACAACTTCAGCAGGTAGTTACTGCAACTGGCTGGGAGGAGAAAGCAAGGAATTGGAAGCAAATGCTTTCTACTTAAAAAAAAAAAAAAAAAATCCAGCCCCTCCCAAATGCCCTTGTATCATATTGAGACGAGGTGAAATTTATATTTTGATTATGTGAATGCTCCCCAAAATGGGATGCCACTGTTATCCATAAGCTACAAAAGCTCTGTCTTATCTCCCTTACTGAACAGGCAAAGCAAAAGTCCAAATGTGATTTTGGTTCATGTATTTTTCTTTAATGACAAAGGCAAAATGGGGGGAAATGTGTGTGGTAATAATGTAGCAGCCTCCTGCGGAGTTTCTGCCACGCGGGAGGCCTGTGGTTCACAGGCAGCCTTCCTCTCTCTCTTTCCCTGCAGCAGTTCTTCCTGCTATGCTGTCCGTCTCCCTGCCCACTCTGTGCTTTCGTCCCTGCTGGGTTCCTGCAGCTCCTCTGCGTACGTACGGTCATTGCTTTACTCAGGAGCCACACAAACGGTATACCCTGCGCTAGTGGGTAAAGCAGTTACGTTCCTAATCACATAAAACGAATGAGCTCAGGAAACAGACTCGATAATTTCTTGTTAAGAGCAAGCATCCCTTTGAAAAAGACCATAACATGTCTCCAGTTTTGTATGCCAAATGGGTCTCTGAATGAGTCTAACCCATTTAGCTAGTTTTCTAAAAGTGACAGGTAATGCTTCTCCAAATAATTCAGTTTATGGGGGGTGGGGAAAGAAACTTAAGTCATCTGAACAAGTGTATCAGGTATCAAGCATATGCCTTCAGACCTGCTGGAATGTTCACATCCAAAGCATATTCTTGTTCTCTTGGAAGGAGACCTGGAGATGTGTTATTCATTCAGTCAGTTTTAGCATTGTTCACCTGCAAGGTTGAAATCAATTTTTCATCCTTTGTGTAAGTCGTATTAAGTTGCTCCTCCAAATACCAAATATGTTTCAACAAGCCTTGCACAATGAAATCATAATACCTATAAATCCTCTTCTCTAAGGAGGTACTGGGGTTTCACCTGCTCTTCAGTTTAAGATTTGCGGGCCATCTCCATTAGAGATGAGTTACTCTAAATAGGACCCAGGCAGTTCATCCGCTGCCATTACACAGGAGTCAGCTATATACCGTGCTGGCCTGCAGAAGTGCAGATCTTCATACTGACAACTAAACTCTGCTAAATCTACTCTGCAGATTGTTGATGCCGTATGTGTTCCTCAGCGCACAGAGCCACCTGTAATATTTTCAAGGGTTTCATTAATACCACCTTGGAATATCTGTCTGAATGTCAGAGACACGAAACCAGAACACTATGAGAAGACCCATTTCTACAGGCACACGTGGGTAGGAGGTAATACTTCATTCCTACAGCGAACATTCCAATTGCTTTCTCTGGAATTTATGCTTTATTTGCTGGTGAGGAAATGCCTCTTTAACTATATTTAAATGGAGGCTGCATGAATATTTAAAATGATGGTACCAGCCAAAGGAACATTTTCCTTATGGAATGAGCAACAGAGAAATTCTCCACTCTACTTTCTCGGTAGGGTGTCAAAAGCCGTAAGCCCCTTCTCTTGAAACGCTGGTATTCAACATGCTAGTTGTTAAAATAAATAGATGGGGAATAAATAGCCTAATCCTAGTTTTTTATACGACTGCATTAAAGAGACTATTAGATAGACCCACCAAATACAGAAAGCTATCACCTAAACACTGAAACAAATTTAGCAGAATAACCACGATGATGACCAGCCTACCGAAACACTGAAACAAATTTAGCAGAATAACCACGATGATGACCAGCCTACTCCTGGAATTTTTATGTGCTGCATCCTCACAGCCCCCATGCCAAAGGACTGCAACAATTATCTCTGCTTTGCAGATAAGGAACTGAGCCATAGAGGTGTCAAATAATTGCTTGGAATTCAAACATAAGTAAGGCAAGGAAATGGGTTATGAACCCAGGTGTGCCTAGTGGGCATGAACTCCTAACCATACCCCAAACTGTAGAGCATGACAATATTAGGGATTTCATAAAAATAACTGTGGCAAACATTTAATAAGTACCTGCTGTATACAAAAACACAGGGGAAAAGATTGTGCATCTATGAGCAAGACAGAAACCCTCCCCTTTTTTTTTTGCTTTTTAATATTTATTTATTTGGTTGTGCTGGGTCTTAGTTGTGGCAGGCGGGCTCCTCAGCTGCAGCACATGGGCTCCTTAGTTGTGGCATGCGAACTCTTAGTTGCGGCATGCATGTGGGATCCAATTCCCCGACCAGGGATCAAACCCGGGCCCCCTGCATTGGGAGCGTGGAGTCTTAACCCCTGCGCCACCAAGGAAGTCCCAAGACAGAACCCCTTTGAAAGCTTATGATGCATGGGAGAGAGAAATGAAATCAAATACTTGTAGAATACAAGTTTGGTCAATAAGAAAATACATGTAATTTAACTAGGATATACATTCTCTAAGGATTATCTTTAACTATTTTTTGTGTTTGTTTTAAATGAGACTATCATAATCCTGCATCTATAATATCAATGAAATTTTTATACTTCTATTTCACTGTATATAAAGTTTAATTACAAAGGGCTCTTTAAATTCATAGGTGACAAATCTTATCCTAACTTACAATTCCTCTCTCTTGTATTAAGATCTGGGATTAAAGCCATTACAAAAACAAAACAAAAGCAAAACCAAAAAAAAACCTCTCCAGAATCGGTCAGCATCTCTCTTGGGCACTTTTCTGAAGTTTACACAGCTGCCAATCAACTCTACTAATAGATATTTTAGCATCAGAAAGAAAACTGGACAAAGAGTCCGAAGATGGGGAAAAATACTTAATTTACTGCTTGTAGTATTTTAATAAAAATATTACTTGACTCCCATTTGATCGATCTGCAAACAGAAATTATAGTATCTTAGCCTTTAGTTCACAGGATACACATAATCAAAGGCAGCATTTGTGAAAGTAACCTGCTAATTATAGACAAATTGACACATGAAATTAACCATCACACTGAGGATGAAGCTTTTATTTCACACACCTGTGTGTCCCCTTACTGGGAGCCTACAACCTGGAAAAAAACAACTGGCCAACAAACGTTTTCTGAATCAGTGAATACATTTCAGCATTCTCCTTCTCTAAGAAGTTTGCTTCCGATGCTTCAAGATTTTTCTCCAACGCGAAAGCACTGTACCTACCTCACGCTGAATCTTAATATATTGTAGTTATTCCTGCCCTGCCACTAGGTTCATCCGTACTGTTGTTTTAGATTCCATATATATGTGTTAGCATACGGTATTTGTTTTTCTCTTTCTGACTTACTTCACTCTGTATGACAGACTCTAGGTCCATCCACCTCACTACAAATAACTCAATTTTGTTTCTTTTTATGGCTGAGTAATATTCCATTGTATATATGTGCCACATCTTGTTTATCCATTCATCTGTCGATGGACATTTAGGTTGTTTCCACATCCTGGCTATCGTAAATAGTGTCGCAATGAACATTGCGGTACACGTATCTTTTTGAATTATGTTTTAAAGACGCAGACATAGAGAACGGACTTGAGGACATGGGGTGGGGGGGAAGGATAAGCTGGGACGACGTGAGAGAGTGGCATGGACATAGATACACTACCAAATGTAAAACAGACAGCTAGTGGGAAGCAGCCGCATAGCACAGGGAGATCAGCTCGGTGCTTTGTGACCACCTAGAGGGGTGGGATAGGGAGGGTGGGAGGGAGACGCAAGAGGGAGGAGATATGGGGATATATGTATGTGTATAGCTGATTCACTTTGTTATACAGCAGAAACTAACACACCATTGTAAAGCAATTATACTCCAATAAAGATATAAAAAAACAAAAATACAATTTAAAAAATCACGGAAAAAAATATAAATTGTAGTTAGTCATCACTTCACTCCCATTTCTTGCTTGTTTGTCAGTCTCAACTTGTACATCAATTTTACTGACAACGTCTTGCAGACAGAAATTAGAGCCATGACATTCACATCCAGTAAGGGAACCCAGGGAAAGACGTGGTACCCAGTGAAGGCTGCACCGATGTTGATGCTGACGCTGATGCTGGCAGTGATGCCGCTGGTTATGACGAGATGGATGAGGCTGACCACCACCAAGCAGTCACCCTACATTCAAAACCAAAGCTGACGGGCTTCCCTGGTGGTGCAGTGGTTGAGAGTCCGCCTGCCGATGCAGGGGACACGGGTTCGTGCCCCGGTCCGGGAAGATCCCACATGCCGCGGAGCGGCTGGGCCCGTGAGCCATGGCCGCTGAGCCTGCGCGTCCGGAGCCTGTGCTCCGCAACGGGAGAGCCCACAACAGTGAGAGGCCCGCGTACCGCAAAAAAAAAAAACCCAAAGCTGAGCTCACCGACTGGCTGACTTCTTTACCAGAGATGGGCTTGCCTATTGAGGTCTGTTTCTAAGCATGGTGGGGGGAAAGTCATCATGACCAATTCCAATATTCTCAATTTCTGGAACAACAAGAGTTGGACTGTTTGATCACCATCAGATGGTGTCCTGGTTGGAGCTTAAGCACCACATAGAAAAAGCCACCTAAGCATTGCCATACACATCTGGAACTAGTGTATAAAAGGAGATTCAAACACTGTAGTTTTAAAAATGTCATTTATGTCGCTGGCCTCCACGGTGTGACGTATTGATAACTAGTATTTTTATTCGTCCTGCTCTTTCGTCTTTAGTCAGGAACTGAGTTAGGAGAGTTAGTGGTCCTACAGTAACGGTGGTAAAATATGGATATTATAATTTAAACTGACTTCTTGCTGCTCGTATGTCACTAAATCCTGTAGCTACATATTTAACCATTAATTGGTACACAGAGGTTCAATGATTGCACAATGACAAGCTTCTACCCCACTGCTCCTGATTTTTTAAAACACAGAATTAAAGGGAGAAATCTTTAGGGTGGATAACCACTGAAGGATGTAATAGTAGGTCAGAAACAGATTAAACGTCATTAGAACCAAATGTTACTAGAGGCAAAATCCTTCACGATGATGGAATAATTTTAGAAAAACAAACCCGGTAGTATGCACTCGTTTGAGATTAAAGGTATGAATGGGTAAGTGTAGGGATTTGTGACCAATATAACCAGCACTGTTACAAATTTACAGGAGGTAACAAGTTACTTTCAAAAATTGCAAGGTTGAGTGTGAATCTGGGGAAGAATGTAATTATTAGCTATTCTGCAAAATATACTATCTCTGCAAATAAAACACAATGTTACTCACGTTCTATCTTTAGTCCTCCATGTCTGCACTTGCTATGGGGTAATGATTACTGAAGGCTGGCTTGACTTATCTTTCACCCCCTCATTTAAGTCTGACCCATCTTCTCCTCTTCCTTCACTTTCGCTTCCTGCTTTGTTCCATCTGTAAGGTGAGAGGACCCTTCACATAAGAGAGGCTGCAGCTTCTATTACACAGAGGGATGCCCCATCTGAGTACCTCAGATTTCTTCAACTGGAAAATAAACCTTTTCTTCTGTTTTCTAAAGTAACTGAGGAGTTTTCCAGAAAACCCCATGGATAAGGCAATGCCTGACGGCTTGTGGTGAAAAACTGAAACAGGAAAAAAAGTTTGTTTGCGTTTTTCCGTAAGATGTTTCGGAAAAGTCCAAACGAACTTTTTGGCCAACCCAATATATAGGATGGATAAACAACAAGGTCCTACTGTATAGCACAGGGAACTATATTCAATATCCTGTGATAACCAGCATGGAAAAGAATATGAAAAAGAATATATATGTGTATAACTGAATCACTTTACAGCAGAAATTAAGACAACATTGTAAATCAACTATACTTCATTAAAATAAATTTCAAAAAAAGATCTGTTCCATCATATTTCTCTGTCTCAATCCCCATGCCCCCCTTGCTCTGGTACAATTCTGGGGTTTGTCCTCTAGGACCACGACAGGTGGCTGTACAGATTCATCTTCACCCTGTCTTACCCTGAATCGCTCATTTTCAGCCTTTACGATCAGGCCCAACACAGCCACTCACACCCAGCTTCTTAAGAGCATGCTCTGCTTACAGCCTTAACATCTAGTTTCCCACTTCTGTTAAACCAAAGGAGACCGCCGTTATTTCTTTCCCTACACATGGAGTGCACTCCCGTCAGCCCCAGAATCTCTGATAGACTTACTTCTCTGGCATGTAATGTACCACCCTCTGCTTCTCTTGTATCTAACAAGTCTTCAACTTCGTAGAAGTCCAGCTCAAGAATTTCACATCAGGGTGGCCAGTTAAGACCCTACTGAACCAACAAGTGTCCAGATAACAAGAATAAATGCCAATGAACTACCTGAAGTTAGACAAGGATAAATATAAGCACGCTGATTCTGGAGAGGAGTTGGCACTTGGAATAAACAAACCCCAAGATGAGATTTCCATTCTTGCAAATTTTAGCCTAAGAGCATGTCACAATGAACACGTCAGCTAAAATTCTAATAGAAAGCCCACCACTGTTCTGGTCAAAAGAAATAGGAGAATATTCTAATTTCATTCTTAGAACATTCTCTAACACCATATACAAGAATAAACTCAAAATGGATTAAAGACCTAAAAGTAAGACCGGATACTATAAAACTCCTAGAGGAAAACATAGGCAGGACACTTTTTGACATAAATTGCAGCAGTGTTTTTTTGGATCCATGTCCTAAAGTAAAGGAAATAAAAGCAAAAATGAACAAGTGGGACTTAAACTTAAAAGCTTTTGCACAGCAAAGGAAACCATCGATAAAATGAACAGACAACCTACTCAATGTGAGAAAAAGTTTGGAAATGATATGACTGATAAGTGATTCAACATATATAAACAGCTCACACAACTCAACATCAAAATAACAAACAACCCAATTAAAAAATGGGTGGGGGCTTCCCTGGTGGCACAGTGGTTGGGAGTCCGCCTGCCGATGCAGGGGACGCGGGTTCGTGCCCCGGGCTGGGAGGATCCCACGTGCCGCGGAGTGGCTGGGCCCGTGGGCCATGGCCGCTGAACCTGCGCATCTGGAGACTGTGCTCCGCAACGGGAGAGGCCACAGCGGTGAGAGGCCTGCGTACAACAAAAAAAAAAAAAAAAAAAAAAAAAAAAATGGGGGGAAGACCTGAAAAGACATTTTTTGAAAGAGGACATGCAGATGGCCAACAGGCACATGAAAAGATGCACAACATCACTAATCATCAGGAAAATGCAAGTGAAAACCACAATCAGATATCATCTCACACCTGTCAGAATGGTTATCATCAAAAAGAACACAAATAACAAATGTTGGTGAGGGTGTGGAGAAAAGGGAACCCTCGTACACTCTTGCCAGGGATGTAAACTGATGCAACCACTATGGAGAACAGTATGGAGGTTTCTCAAAAAACTAAAAATGGAACCACCATATGACCCAGCAATCCCACTACTGGGTATGTATATCTGAAAAAAACAAAAGCACAAATTCTAAAAGATACATGCACCCCAAAGTTCATAACAGCACTATTTACGATTTATATATATAACACAGTGGAATATCACTCAGCCATAAAAAGACTGAAAATTTCCACTTGCAGCAACATGGATGGACATGGAAGACATTATGCTAAGTGAAATAAGTCAGACAGAGAAACAAATACTGTATCACTTATATGTGGAATCTAAAAAATGCAACAAACTATTAAATGTTAACAGAAAAGAAGCAGACTTACAGATACAGGGAACAAACTATTGGTTACCAGTGGGGAGAGGGAAGGAGGGAGGGGCAAGATAGGGGGAGGGGAGTAAGAGGTACAAACCATTAGGTATAAAATAAGCTAAGAGGGTATATTGTATTGCACTCAGAATATGCCAATATTTTATAATAACTTTAAGTGAAGTAAAAATTTTAAAAACCGTGAATCACTATATTGTACACCAGCAACTTACAGAATATTGTACAACAAGTATACTTCAAAAATAGTGTAGGGAAAAACAGAAATAGGAGAATGAAACTTTGAGGTAGTGGAACAAGCTCAAATTCTACATGCTGTTCCAAGCCTTCCTTCAAAATTCTGCTTGCCTCCCTAAAATTCACACCCCAGGACTGCACTGCTCTTTAGCACACAGCCCTTGCCATTCTGTGGTTATGCAACTTCCTAAGCGTGTCTTCTCCTTTCTCAAAGAGGTTGTGTGTCAACCTAAGGAGGACAAGATAACACCTTGTTTCATTCTTTTTCTACTACATAACATCCTCTATCTGCTGCATTCTCTGTAAGTATGTACTGATACACATCAGAGGCTTTACCCTACCCTGGAACTAGACAATTATTAGATCACCAATTCATAATGTAACTAAAGAGTACACAGTTCATTTAAAAAAAAAAACCACAACAATGTCTACAAAACTTTCAGGATCGGAGGCAAGTTAAAACATTTGTTAAAACCATAAACGTTTTTTAAAATGGATAACCTGCATATTTGAGACCAAAAGTAAAATTTTCTGGATGGGAAACCATGAAGCCTTGTAAACATATGTAGAGTCCTTTCCTCTGAAGTCTATGTGGCCCCTGACCCTTTGGGAAAAGCAGAGACAGCACACATGGAAACTTCACCTTTGAGTTACAACTGAATCTAGTCACCTTGTTAAAATGCAGGCTTTTTCAACTCTCTCATAATCTTGGAACCAAGCTGTATTTTTCCATGAACTTATCGTGACTCATGGGGATCAACTGAATGTGCCTGTGTGGTCCCTATAAAACCAAACGACCCCTCGGAAAGAGGGGCTCACACGTCTAGTGTTCCAGGCAGAACTGAGAATCACAATTCATCATTTTACCAGCAAACACAAAGGCCAGGTGGACATTTATGGAGGCTAAAACTCTGTAAGGAGTTCTAAGGTTAGTTTCACGCTTTGGATTTATTTTTCCTGTAAAGAGCGCACGCTGGTGTGTGTTTTGGTATTCATTCACGATAGCCCTGTGCTAGAACATTTTCCTAAGTCTTTATTGTTCTCTCTCGTTTCTTTCTCAGTGATCTTACACAACCCTCTGCAACACGACTTACGCCTCTGAGTTTATTATTAATGACGCTAAGAAGGTGCTTTGCATCTTCACATTAAGCTGTTTTCCACTGTGGACTGTATTTATAAGCCTTGATCTCTGAAGGTTGTCAAAGACAGGAGACCTTGTTTTGCAATTTTATATTTCAAGATATTTACCCCAAGTGCCTGATATAGTTGAACCATCAACCTATTCATCAACCACAACATTCCTTTTTTTCAAATATCAAATAATTTCCTTTAAACGTCATTCATGTTTTTAATGGAGGGCCATTGTTACTGTAGGTCAGATTCTAGGGAAAATTTAGCAAGTCTATAATTTATAAAGGAAGAAAGAAAAAAGAAATCCACTGCTCACAATTAAAAACAACAAAAAAGTGTCTTTCAATAAAAAGCTGGAAGCATTTAACACATATATATGGAATTTAAGAAAAAAAATGTCATGAAGAACCTAGGGGTAAGGCAGGAATAAAGACGCAGACCTACTAGAGAACGGACTTGAGGTTATGGGGAGGGGGAAGGGTGAGCTGTGACAGGGCGAGAGAGAGTCATGGACATATACACACTAACAAAGGTAGTAAGGTAGATAGCTAGTGGGAAGCAGCCGCATGGCACAGGGATATTGGCTCGGTGCTTTGTGACAGCCTGGAGGGGTGGGATAGGGAGGGTGGAAGGGAGAGAGACGCAAGAGGGAAGACATATGGGAACATATGTATATGTATAACTGATTCACTTTGTTATAAAGCAGAAACTAACACACCATTGTAAAGCAATTATACCCCAATAAAGATGTTAAAAACAAAAAAAAAAAGCTGGAAGCATTATGTTTTCCCAATTGCCCTTGCGTCCTTCCATGGCCATCACATTACCGTGATGAGTCTTGGAAATGAATAACTACCTGTATTATACTATCCTTTTATTTTAGGGATGGACAATATCCTCAAGCTAACTGGTTTTCTTGGACTTTGATTATCTGCCACCATAAGCAAAGAGCTCTGCCTTGCTTAGAGCAAAGGCTCAGCATCAGACCCCCATCTCTGTACAGAAGACCCGGTTCTCCAACAGGATTGGCAGCTGTACTATATCTGGGCATCGAGTCCTGTCTGCTCTCTCTGTACAGTGAAACATGCACCCCTGTCTCCAAATCTGCTGTACACTGCATGTTTGTGTTTTTCCAAAACTCATGTTGAAATCTAACCCTCAATGAGATGGTATTAGGAGGTGGGGTCTTCGGGGGTGATAAGGTCATGAGGGTGGAGCCCATATGAATGGGATTAGTGTCTTCATAAAAGAAACCCCAGAGAGCTCCCTCACCCCTTCCAGCACATGAGGACACGGTGAGAAGACAGCTGTCTGTGAACCAGGAGAAGGGATCTCACCAGACACTGAACCTGCCTTAGTCTTGACCTTGGATTTCCAACCTCCAGAACTGAGAAAAATACTTGTATGTCTTTTATAACCCACCCAGCCTATGGTATTTTGTTAGAGCAGCTCGAAAGGACTAAGACAGAACCTGATGCCATTTCCACTGCTTATCCACAGATGATTACAACCAGACACCCTGTCCTCCCTGCAAGCACTGAAAGCCCTCACTCTGTGTGGGCAAGGATGGATTTTTGGAGATCAACACCGGTTGCTCACCTGGGTTCTATATGCTCCCCAATCACTGCAATTTGATCTGATTACAGGAAACTTGCATTGACAATACCGCTTCCTAATCTCTCTTTCCCGCCCTCTCTCCCTCTCTCTCTCTCTCTCTCTCTCTCTCTCTCTCTCTCTCTCTCTCTCTCGCGCGCGCGCGCGCACACACACACACACACACACACACACACAGAGTCTAGGGGAAACAGCAAGAGTATCCCCTTTTGTTTAATCTCCTGTCTGTCTATAGGGCAGACCTCCCATGAACATTTCCACACAAAGCTCCTCTTGCCTTGCTGGTTCTTCCCCCTGGCAGGAGGAAACTCTTTTAAGCAGCATGTACTTCACAGAACAATGCTGTTCACTGGCCAACTCATGTGGTTAGTCCTTGATGATAACACCTCTCATGAATGAAGACATGCCAGATGCTACACTAAATATTTTACGTGTTTAACCCTATTTGTTCGTAACATCCATATTGTGGGCATTTCTATCTTTTTTTCCCTCTCATTTTACAGTTGAATGCATTGAGTTTTAGAGAGGATAAATGGCTATCTCAAAATGATACAGCTAAAAAATTGAGCTGGTATCTGACATTTGTGTTCTAAATGGTCCTGTATCCCTCTCACCTAGAGAGTCCCTGAGACTTAAACCTGTGATATTCTGATTAACAAGTTAAGCTGTTCACTGACAAGGATATTTTGATTATTTCTGGAAAAAAAATACCTTTTATGGGCACAGTCATTGCAGTTTTATGCTACCCAGTATACATATCTAAATAATTCAGGAAAGATCCCAGGTGAATTGTGAAATTCCCTCCCTTTGTTTTTATTTCAGTCATTCTTTGAGTGTACCACTGCAAGGCTTTGCATGTACTTCAATGAGACGCTATAGATCAACTCACTCAAGCTTCCTATATTGTGTACTTTCCAGAAAATGGTATTTTCCCCATCTTCGTAAATCTAAATGAAGCCTCCTTTTGAACTTTAGTAATTCTTTCTTAATTGACCATCGTTGGTTAATAAATTCACTGTTTGAGAAGAGTGGATAGTTCAGTAATATTCAAAACATTCTCAAATCATCATTATGAAGCAATGATGTTGGTGTTATCTTTATGGCAAAAACAGTTATGTGTCCATGGCAACACTACACCGCCTCTTACACTAGATTTTGAATGTTGATTTATATGGAAGAGAAAATCGTATTATGTTTATTTTTTCATTTCACGTTGAATTCATCTTTTGACTAGTCACCATTTAATGTGATCCACATAAACTCATTTTTCTCCCACAGGCATATAATATTAACAAGACTGACTACTAAAAATGTATAATACCGTACAGCCAATTTTGTATTTTCTAGTTATGCTATTCTCATAAAAATTTTCTTATACTAGGTCAACGTAAACTATCGATTGGACTCTTTGTTGAACTATATGTAGAAATTTACACTGTTTTCATATTTTTAACTTTCCCTTAGAAGTTATTTATCTTATGAAATTAGACACTGCTAATACATTTTATTGACTCCATTTAAATTTACCCAGAGAAGAATGCATTTACCTATAAACTTACTCTCTTTGAAGATGGAAAAATACAGAGGTACTATACTGAATGGGATTTAGGAATCATATTGCACTGAAAATAAGTATCAGCTAAGCTTTCACTTTTGAAGTGAAAATGTTCCTTAAGGTTTAGAGTTTCAAAAATATCCCAAATTTTAGAGTGGAGAGAGTTTTTGAGGGAAAGAAGAACTGTGAGAAAAACCCTGAAAACATTTTAAACAGAAATACTTTCAATATTACCTAATGTTTCTACCCAATAATAAAGGAGTAAACATTTTTAATCTTACGTCAAGAGTTTGGGGATGACCTTTTATGGAAATATGCAGCCATTGGTATACCCTTGAAGCAATGTACTTGTTTAATAGAGTTAAATGAGATATACAATGAAACAAGCAAAAGATGGCTTGTAGGGATTCTTGTGGCTCAAATTCTGAGCGAGGCATCGCCAGGGTCAACTCTGCTAAAGAACTAAAGCGTTTGCAGGACACCACTTCCGCACCTTGCGCTGAGTAGCATCACTTTATTATATCATATCCAATCCAGACAGCAGAGACGGTGCAAGAGCATTATATGCAATTTAAGGTCACAAGAGTTTGCCCACATCCCGCTGCTCTGCTGCTTCTTAACACCTACATACGTGGCACTGATTAGTTCCCTGAAAACACTGAAATACCGTTTTTCTCCTTTGTAAAGTACACGTATCACTGGATAAAATATATGTGAAAATAATATTTTTGGTGAACTGTACTCTACGTTTTGCATACCCAAAACCTGGGTCAATGGTGCAGTGAACAGGAAGAAACATCCCTGACTCTTTGAGAAAAAAATCTCTAGAGGGAGGGTAAGCTCATGTCTGATCAACAACGTCTTAGACACCAAGCAAAGCTCCAGTCCAAGTCTACTCCTGAGGAATGAAGCAATGAGCACCGAATTTCCCCAGAAAACATTCCCTATGTCTCCACTGTCACCAGGAATAAGGCAGGAGCTCATGCAGTGAACAGCTGTGGTACCTGGCAGCTCACCTCACAGCGTTACGGGAAATGCTCACACTTAACCCTATTCGTACCCCAAAAGGAGCTGTTGTTATTGAGACCCTGTGAAGGATCCCCTCAGGCAGCAGGAACTGTCTTGTCTTACAGTATGTACGTGAGTGAGTCTCTGCACAAGCTTCAGAGGACCTCCAGGAACCCTAAGCACTAAGGAAGAGCTGTTTAGCATGACAGTGAAGAGCTGCCCCATAGAAACCAAGAACTGTAGGCTGCTCTCCTTAAGAGCAACACGGGGGAAATGGCATCCCGGAGTTCGGTTTTGGTCAGAAAAAGACACTTCGAGACATTTTGTGAGAAAGCAAGTTTGCTGTTAAAAGGGTAAGATGGAGCCCCAAACTCGGCTCCTATCGACATGTATAAATGCGCTATCGACCACAAATTTATCAAAAACCTTAACTTCGCTGCAATCTTTCTTGCCTGGCTGGAACACCTCCTATCATGAGGAACTGCATGTGAAAACAGACAACTTTTGGGGCCGTCGTACCAACACGATATCCTTCCCGTTTGGTAAAGGCAATAATAGAGGGTATGACTTCCCTATCCTCACATGACACATTATCCCAAAATGTAGTGGCTTGAGACAACTCACGTGGATCATCTCACAGCTTCTGTGGTCAGGAATCTCGGCCCAGCCTAGCTGGGTCTTCTGACCACAATCATCTGAAGGCTGGACGAGGGAAGGACCCACTTTCCAGCTCATGCAGCTGTGGGTAGGATTCAGCTCTTCTCCGTTTCTCAGACTGAGGGCCGCAGTTCTTTTACGACTGTCGGGCAGAGGTTTCCTTCAGTTCCCTGACTCACGGGCTTCGCACACATGTCAATATGTATCATCAAAGTCTTCAAGCCAAGAAAACAACAGAAGTAGCCTACTACCAAGGCGGACGTCACATACTACTTTTATGACCTCATCACCTCTGAGTATCCTATTCATTAGAAGGAAGTCTTCAGGCCCCATGCACACACAAAGGGGAGGAATTACACAAGGGCATGAACACCAAGGAGGTGGGGATCGCCAGAGCCATCCTAGAAGCAGCGCACAGACCCGCCCCATGGGACTGACAAGAGTATTCGAACAGATAATCAATGGAAAACACTTAGCACTGGGTAGATAACAATCAATGCATTAATGCTCTATGTGGGACCCACATCCTTTGCATTGAGTTCTTTCTCAGTGTTTCGGATGGGGTTCTAAGCAAAGTTACAAGAAAATATATTGGGCAATCATTTCCAATACTTACTTCATCCCCTCAAATGGAATAATACTCACCATGGCAATCAGATTTTCTTACATCTATTTATAAAGTGTTGGCTTAAAAGGATAACAGAATGAAATAAAGCAAAAAACAAATTCTATGTCTGTTTAGCTCACAGGAATGATAAATCCAAACAGTGTACACTTAGAGATAAATTCCAGTAATGGATGACAGACAAGCATATCTACTATACAGTTGTTTACTGCATGTAATTTTAAACTGGAGTCATCATTAGGATTTCAAAAGGTTTATAAGAAAGTACATGGTCACAGCAGAAAATACTGAAATGGTTCATGATGCAAACAGAAGTCTGCAACATCAAGAAAAACACATCTTGCTTTTTTAACAGCTTTATGCCACTGTAATTCTGAGACCATACAATTCACCCACATAAAGTAATGTACCTCTAGTGGTGGTTTTCAGTGTATTCACAGACGTCTGCTACCATTATCAGAATCAATTTTAGTCAATTTACATGTTAACATACAACCCCCTAGCCATTTTGTCTAGGCGTTAACATACATTTTTATAACCTGAATTTGCACTTAATATGTAGTGAACATTCCCCATGTCCATAAATATTCTTCAGGTGCATGCTTCATAACAGCTACACAGTCGCTGAAGAAAAAAAATCTTATTTCTCTTGACGGTCTACGTTCTGCCAGACACTTCTTTGAGTAACGGATTTTGTCATTTCATTTTCACAATAATCTTATGAAGTGCTTACTATTCTTTACAGAGAACTCAGGATCACAGAGAAGGTTAAGGTTCTTGGCTACAGTTGTCAACATGGTGAGTAGAGGAGAGATGTTCTCACCGAAGTGATTTGACTCCACTTTCTTCACACGATATAGTATCACATGGGTGGCTAAGCCAATGGTGTTGAAAATTTAATTGGTTTCAAATTTTGAGATATTTTAACTGTATCAGCTGCCTGATGGTGCATAAAAACCTACCCCCCCAAATGAGCAACTGAAGCAATAATTTATCTCATAGATTCTGTAGGTCAAAAATCTCAGAGTACCTTAACTGGGTCTTCTGGCTTAGGAATTCCTACGAGGCTGCAATTAAATGTCACCTGGGGCTGGGGTCTTATCAAAGACTAGATGGGAAGGATCCACTTTCAAGCTTGCTGACATAGTATCAGCAGGGTTTAGGTCCTCACGGGCTGTGGGACAGATGTGGCATTTCTTCTACATGTGACCTTCTCCACGGGACAGCTCCAAATATTGCAGCTGGCTTCCCTCAGGGCAAGCAAAGCAGACATGATGCCCAAGATGGAATCCTAGTCTCAGAAGTGACCTCCCATTATTTTGCTGTATTCTTGGTATTAGAAGAAGTGACTTGACGTAGCCGAAACTGAAGGTAGGTGACAAGGTGAGGGTAGGAATATTAGGAGGTGGGGATCATCTGGGGCCATCTTGGATGACGCCTATCACAACAGCTAATGCACATTCGTAAATACACACATACATATATACACACACACACACATGTGCACATGTGATTATTAAGGAACAGAAGCAGCCAGCTAAGGGGTGTGTGTGTGTGTGATTAAGATGCATTGACAAAATGACTACAGAGGGCAGAGAGGTAGCCTCTGCACATTCACTTAATCCCCTTTCTTAATGCCACCCAAATTTTTATTTCCATATCCATCTCTTATCCACATAGCCCATATATCCCAACAGAGCATGAACCTACTCACACCATGGCTGTGGTGTGCCTCAGCTTGAAGCTATCAGCACATGGAGGGCACATGACCCAAATGGTCCAATCAGAGCTTATCTTGGGACTCTAGCTTCTTAGGCATAGATAGGAGCACTTCCTCTCTTCTGTGGACACAGTGGTGTTTGGTGTGATGGCTGGATTGCAACAGCCATTTGGTACTATAAAACAGAGCAGCCTGAGAATGAAGCCAACCCTCAGAGCAAGACAAAGCCAAAGGGGTCTCAACAAAAATGGAACACAAGCTTCTGGATAAGCCAGCCTTGAAAATTGCACTACAACTGAATTCAAGTTCTACGTAACAATATATCAATACATCAATCTTTTTGAAAGCCAGTTTGAGTAATTTTTCAATATAAATTGAAAAATTTGCCGTCCAAAATCATCTAAATAAAGAATAATGTCTACAGAAGCCGTCTGCTACAATTCACACAACTAAAATGTTGGGTGAGCTGAGCCACTGACAAAAAGACGCAGAGAGAGAACTCTTCTATTCTAGGTTGGGACGTCAATTAGCACTAATGTGTACTTATAAAACACTAGTTAAATCACCACCAATTATTTCTTGGGACTCAGCTTCTGTGCCCATCAAGGCTTAGGGGACCTGGGAGGAAACATTCAGGGGGTGTGGGAGTGAATTCGCTACTTCCTGCAGGTCTCAGAAATGCCTAGAAGCAAGAGATAAGGTTATACTGAAACAGGACCACGTGAAATCAGAGTGGGGGAAACGCAGCTTTTCTAAGAGACACTTTGATGCCTATGGAATAAGTATTCAACGTGCAAAGGGCAACTCCATTCTCAACCTTATGAGACCAAAAATAGTCATCTTTATCTCCTTTCTCCCTCTCACATTCTTCAGTTAAGGTCAAAACTTACCCGTAAACTGACCACTTCTCACCACCTCTCCATCCCAACCTGGTCCTAGCCTCCATCAAATCTTCCCCAGTTTACTGCGGTCACCTCCCTAACAAGGGTCCCTGCATTGACCTGCCACCTGACAGTCTATTCCCAACTCAGCGGCAGGTTAATTCTTTTAAAACGTAAGTCCATAATGAATCATTAATTTCATTAAATCCCTTGAATGGCCTCCATCTCGCTCAAACTACAAGTTAAATTCCTCACGACGGCGTTGAGAGCCCTACTTGGCGTGGAATCCTGGTACTTTTCCAGTCTTGTCTCCACCTGCTGACTTCGCTCCTCCTATTCAGCTGTAATATCCCCTGTGCTGTTTACTAAACACACTAACTACACGCTCGCTCTCTGCACTTGAGCTTGGGGTCCTTTTACCTGAAATGCCAGCCCCCAGGTATCTGCGTGATTTCCTCACGGGATCCGCGTGATAAACTGTGCCCTCACAGGGCTGGTCACGGGGTTATTCTGGATGCGTATCACAAGTTCTGTATAATGGCACCTATAAATCTTTATAGTTATAAGTCCACGATATGGCTGTGGGATTACGAAGGCTCCCCCTGAACATGGGACAGATATACTCTATATTATTTTATGGTTTTGAGAAAAAATTTTATATTGAAGTACAGTTGATTTAAAATGTGTTAGTTCCAGGTGTACAGCAAAGTGATTTGGTTATACACATATGTGTACATATATGTATATATACGTATACGTATATGTATATATATCTTTCAGATTCTCATCCCTTACAGGTTATTATGAAATATTGAGTATAGTTCCCTGTGCTACACAGCAGGCCCTTGTTCATTATCTAGTTTATATACAATAGTGTGTATAATGTTTACTTGAAATATGAAGAAATATTTCGGACATGCAAAATACACATCAGCTTGTTTTGTATGAAAGATTCACTAACATTGTAAACTGAGCTGGAAAGCTTTTGCCCTTGTTACATTTCTAAAAAATTGATTAAAAATAAGGGTTTGCTCTTTATACATCTTCTGACAAGATTCACCTGCAAAACGGGGCATGGTGCTTCTTAGAAGGGGTAGAGTCTGTTTCTGACGGCTAATTCAACACAATGTTGTTCCTGGTCACCATGCCCAAGGTAGTCAGGGACTTGTCTCTATTTCTAGAACATCATGGGAAGTAAAGAGAGAAAGAGGCGTACTACAGCTGGAAGAAGTCATATTCTACAGTTCAGTGAGCAGTATCACATTTGCAGTTCGACAGCGTGCAATATACTGAGTTACCCACGAGACAGGTGGATTGGAGGACCAAAGTTAGCCACAACTGTTGGCCCGCGGGGATGTCTTCTGAATAGTCCCTGTTTGTCCTAAGAGGTCAGTTCTCTAGACCAGAGTTTCCTTGGAGTAAAAATGGGTATTTGGACAGAACTCCACTTCCCAATTGATGCCTGTTATCCTAACACAATTCTAAATAGCATCCACTTTCACTCTCAAAATCATCCTCCTTTGTTTGATCAGCTACATATTATACGGGTACCTTAGAACTGGACGGCTTCTAGAGTTCTCTTCATATGCAAATATGAGAAATTATCTTTAATACTCCTTCCAACTAACTTCATGTGTGCAGTAAAAAATTTCACATTGTATAAATCATTAATGATTAACAAACACCATTAGTTTCCTCTTCAGGAAGTTTCAGGCAGTGGATTACAAAGTGATTGAAATTTCATGTGTAAAATTTCTACATTAAGTAGGTTTGAAGTGATTTTATAATTGTATAATTTATAATTTTAACTTTCTACAAAAATTGTGTTCAGTAAATAGGACACTTATTTATTGCATATCATTTTACAGAAGATGAAAGGTAAAAATATTAAAATGTCTGGCACCAGACAAGAAGACTGATAATCTATTCTTTTTTTTTTCTTTAGATTTTTTTTGATGTGGACCATTTTTAAAAGTCTTTATTGAATTTGTTACAATATTGCTTCTGCTTTATGTTTTGGATTTTTGGCCACACTGCGAGGTGTGTGGGATCGTAGCTCCCCAACCAGGGATCAAACCCGCACCCACTGCGCTGGAAGGCAAAGTCTTAACCACTAGACCTCCAGGGAAGTCCCAAGAGTGATAACCTATTCTTGATTCTAAAAGCACTACATTGCTTCTGAAACCAAAGAGACCATGACAAAAATGACTTCCTTTGTAAAATCATGTTGAACTCCCTGAATAAGACTAACACAGTAGCAAACAAATGATCACTTTTGATATTTTCCTGAAACATACCAAAAGAAAGTCTCCTCGTCTTCCTAACTTTGAGAGAAATAACCATGCAGCTAAAGGAGGTTCTTCTACCCAAATTTTCTCTTTTCCCTGCATTCTCTTTCACTCCTTGGCCTTCCCTAATGGAACCCATTTCAAATATGCATCTGGGGACTTCCCTGGTGGTCCACTGGTTAAGACTCCATGCTGCCAATGCAGGGGGCCCAGGTTTGAACCCTGGTCAGGGAACTAGGTGCCACATGCCGCAACTAAGAGTTCACAGGCCGCAACTAAGGAGCCCGCGTGCCACAACTCAGGAGCCTGCAAAACTAAATAAATAAATATTCTAAATAAATAAAATACGCATCTGTTATTTTAAAATATTAGTGTTGTCATTCCTGGGGTCACGAAGTGACAGGTAACAGGAAGACAAAAGATTTGTTTGCGGGGAGCCTGAACCAAGATGGTGGAGGAGAAGGACATGCTCTCACGCCCTCTTGAGAGAACACCAGAATCACAACCAGCTGCTGGACAGTCATCAACAGGAAGACACTGGAACTCACCAGAAAAGATACCCCACATCCAAAGACAAAGGAGAAGCCACAATGAGACGGTAGGAGGGGCGCAATCACAGCAAAATCAAATCCCGTAACTGCTGGGTGGGTGACTCACAAACTGGAGAACAAACACTTACACCACAGAAGTCCACCAACTGGAGTGAAGGTCCTGAGCCCCACGTCAGGCTTCCCAACCTGGGGGTCCAGCAACAGGAGGAGGAGTTCCTAGAGAATCAGACTTTGAAGGCTAGTGGAAATTGACTGCAGGACTTTGACAGGACTGGGGGAAAGAGAGACTCCACTCTTGGAGGGCACACACAAGGTAGTGTGCGCATCGGGACCCAGGGGAAGGAGCAGTGACCCCATAGGAGACTGAACCAGACCTACCTGCTAGTGTTGGAGGGTCTCCTGCAGAGGAGGGGGGTGGCTGTGTCTCACCAAGGGACAAGGACACTGGCAGCAGAAGTTCTGGGAAGTACTCCTTGGCGTGAGCCCTCCCAGAGTCTGTCACTAGCCCCACCAAAGAGCCCAGATAGGCTCCAGTGTTGGGTTGCCTCAGGCCAAACAACCAACAGGGAGGGAACCCAGCCCCATCCATCAACAGTCAAGTGGATTAAAGTTTTACTGAGCTCTGCCCACCAGAGCAACACCCAGCTCTACCCACCACCCGTCCCTCCCATCAAGCCTCTTAGATAGCCTCATCCACCAGAGGGCAGAGAACAGAAGCAAGAAGAACTACAATCCTGCAGCCTGTGGAACAAAAACCACATTCACAGAAAGACAAGACAAGATGAAAAGGCAGAGGGCTATGTACCAGATGAAGGAACAAGATAAAACCCCAGAAAAACAAGTAAATGAAGTGGAGATAGGCAACCTTCCAGAAAAAGAATTCAGAATAATGACAGTGAAAATGATCCAGGACCTCAGAAAAACAATGGAGGCAAAGATTGAGAAGATGCAAGAAATGTTTAACAAAGACCTAGAAGAATTAAACAACAAACACACACAGATGAATAATACAATAACTGAAATGAAAACTACACTAGAAGGAATCAATAGCAGAATAACTGAGGCAGAAGAACGGATAAGTGACCTGGAAGACAGAATGGTGGAATTCACTGCTGCAGAACAGAATAAAGAAAAAAGAATGAAAATAAATGAAGACAGCCTAAGAGACCTCTGGGACAACATTAAACGCAACAACATTCGCAATATAGGGGTCCCAGAAGGAGAAGAGAGAGAGAAAGGACCCGAAAAAATATTTGAAGAGATTATAGTCAAAAACTTCCCTAACGTAGGAAAGGAAATAGCCATCCAAGTCCAGGAAATGCAGAGAGTCCCAGGCAGGATCAACCCAAGGAGAAACATGCCGAGACACATAGTAATCAAATTGGCAAAAAGTAAAGACAGAGAAAAATTATTGAAAGCAGCAAGGGAAAAATGACAAATAACATACAAGGGAACTCCCATAAGGTTAACAGCTGATTTCTTAGCAGAAACTCTACAAGCCAGAAGGGAGTGGCATGATACACTTAAAGTGATGAAAGGGAAGAACCTACAACCAAGATTACTCTACCCAGCAAGCATCTCATTCAGATTCGATGGAGAAATCAAAAGCTTTACACACAAGCAAAAGCTAAGAGAATTCAGTACCACCAACCAGCTCTACAACAAGTGTTAAAGGAACTTCTCTAAGTGGTAAACACTAGAGAAGAAAAGGACCTACAAAAACAAACCCAAAACAATTAAGAAAATGGTCATAGGAACATACATATCGATAATTACCTTAAACACGAAAGGGTTAAATGCTCCAACCAAAAGACACAGGCTTGCTGAGTGGATACAAAAACAAGACCCATATATATGCTGTCTACAAGAGACCCACTTCAGACCTAGGGACACATACAGACTGAAAATGAGGGGATGGAAAAAGGTACTCCATGCAAATGGAAATCAAAAGAAAGCTGGAGTAGCTATACTCATATCAGATAAAATAGACTTTAAAATAAAGAATGTTACAAGAGACAAGGAAGGACACTACATAATGATCAAGGGATTAATCCAAGAAGAAGATATAACAATTATAAATATATATGCACCCAACATAGGAATACCTCAATACATAAGGCAATTGCTAACAGCTGTAAAAGAGGAAATCGAAAGTAACACAATAGTGGGGGACTTTAACACCTCACGTACACCAATAGACAGATCATCCAAAATGAAAATAAATAAGGAAACAGAAGCTTTAAATGACACAACAGACCAGATAGATTTAACTGATATTTATAGGACATTCCATCCAAAAACAGCAGATTTCACTTTCTTCTCAAGTGTGCACGGAACATTCTCCAGGATAGATCACATCTTGGGTCACAAATCAAACCTCAGTAAATTTAAGAAAACTGAAATCATATCAAGCATCTTTTCTGACCACAAGGCTATGAGATTAGAAATGAATTACAGGGGAAAAAACGTAAAACACACAAACACATGGAGGCTAAACACTACGTTACTAAATAACCAAGAGATCACTGAAGAAATCAAAGAGGAAATCAAAAAATACATAGAGACAAATGACAGTGAAAACACGATGATCCAAAACCTATGGGATGCAGCAAAAGCAGTTCTAAGAGGGAAGTTTATAGCTATACAAGCCTACCTCAAGAAACAAGAAAAATCTCAAATACCTGATCTAACCTTACACCTAAAGGAACTAGAGAAAGAAGAACAAACAAAACCCAAAGTTAGCAGAAGGAAAGAAATCATAAAGATCAGAGTGGAAATAAATGAAATAGAAACAAAGAAAACAGTAGCAAAGATCAATAAAACTAAAAGCTGGTTCTCTGAGAAGATAAACAAACTTGATAAACCATTAGCCAGACACATCAAGAAAGAGGGAAAGGACTCAAATCAATAAAATTAGAAATGAAAAAGGAGAAGTTACAACAGCCACCACAGAAATACAAAGCATCCTAAGAGACTACTACAAGCAACCCTATGCCAATAAAGTGGACCACCAGGAAGAAATGGACAAATTCTTAGAAAGGTATAACCTTCCAAGACTGAACCAGGAAGAAATAGAAAATATGAACAGACCAATCACAAGTAATGAAACTGAAACTGTGATTAAAAATCTTCCAACAGGGCTTCCCTGGTGGCGCAGTGGTTGGGAGTCCGCCTGTCGATGCAGGGGATGTGGGTTCGTGCCCCAGTCCGGGAGGATCCCACATGCCATGGAGCAGCTGGGCCTGTGAGCCATGGCCGCAGAGCCTTCGCGTCTGGAGCCTGTGCTCCGCAACGGGAGAGGCCACAACAGTGAGAGGCCTACGAACCCCCCCCCCCCAAAAAAAAAAAATCTTCCAGCAAACAAAAGTCCAGGACCAGATGGCTTCACAGGTGAATTCTATCAAACATTTAGAGAAGAGCTAACACCCATCCTTCTCAAACTTCCAAAAAATTGCAGAGGAAGCAACACTCTCAAACTCATTCTATGAGGCCACCATCACCCTGATACCAAAACTAGACAAAGATACTATAAAAAAAGAAAATTACAGACCAGTATCACTGATGAATATAGATGCACAAATTCTCAACAAAATACTAGCAAACAGAATCCAACAACACATTAAAAGGATCATACACCATGATCAAATTGGATTTATCCCAGGGATGCAAGGGTTCTTCAATATACGCAAAACAATGTGATACACCATATTAACAAACTGAAGAATAAAAACCATATGGTCATCTCAATAGATGCAGAAAAAGCTTTTGACAAAACTCAACACCCATTTATGATAAAAACTCTCCAGAAAGTGGTCACAGAGGGAACCTACCTCAACATAATAAAGGCCATATACGACAAACTCACAGCAAACATCATTCTCAATGGTGAAAAACTGAAAGCATTTCCTCGAAGATCAGGAACAAGACAAGGATGTCCACTCTCACCACTGTTATTCAACATAGTTTTGGAAGTCCCAGCTTTGGCAATCAGAGAAGAAAAAGAAATAAAAGGAATACAAATCAGAAAAGAAGAAGTAAAACTGTTACTGTTTGCAGATGACATGATACTATACGTAGAGAATCCTAAAGATGCCACCAGAAAACTACTAGAGCTAATCAATGAATCTGGTAAAGTTTCAGGATACAAAATTAATGCACAGAAATCTCTTGCATTCCTATACACTAATGATGAAAAATCTGAAAGAGAAATTAAGGAAACACTCCCATTTACCACTGCAACAAAAAGAATAAAATACCTAGAAATAAACTTACCTAGGGAGACAAAAGACCTGTATGCAGAAAATTATAAGACAATGATGAAAGAAATTAAAGATGATGCCAACAGATGGAGAGATACACCATGTTCTTGGATTGCAGGAATGAATACTGTGAAAATGACTACACTACCCAAAGCAATCTACAGGTTCATTGCAATCCCTATTAAATTACCAATGGCATTTCTTATGGAACTAGAACAAAACATCTTAGATTTTGTATGGAGACACAAAAGACCCTGAATAGCCAAAGCAGTCTTGAGGGAAAAAAAATGGAGCTGGAGGAATCAGACTCCCTGACTTCGGACTATGCTACAAAGCTACAGTAATCAAGACAATATGGTACTGGCACAAAAACAGAAATACAGATCAATGGAACAAGACAGAAAGCCCAGAGATAAACCCACGCACCTATGGTCAACTAATCTATGACAAAGGAGGCAAGGATATAAAACGGAGAAAAGACAGTCTCTTCAATAAGTGATTCTGGGAAAACTGGACAGCTGCATATAAAAGAATGAAATTAGAACACTCCCTAACACTGTACACAAAAATAAACTCAAAATGTTTTAGAGACCTAAATGTAAGACCAGGCAGTATAAAACTCTTAGAGGAAAACAAAGGAAGAACACTCTTTGACATAAATCACAGCAAGATCTTTTTTGATCCACCTCCTACAATAATGGAAATAAAAACAAAAATAAACAAATGGGACCTAATGAAACTTCAAAGCTTTTGTACAGCAAAGGAAACCATAAACAAGACGGAAAGACAACCCTCAGAATGGGAGAAAATATTTGCTAACGAATCAATGGACAAAGGATTAATCTCCAAAATATATAAACAGCTCATGCAGCTCAATATGAAAGAAACAAACAACCCAACCCAAAATGGGCAAAAGACCTAAACAGACATTTCTCCAAAGAAGACATACAGATGGCCAAGAAGCACATGAAAAGCTGCTCAACATCACTAATTACTAGAGAAATGCAAATCAAAACTACAGTGAGGTATAACCTCACACCAGTTAGAATGGGCATCATCAGAAAATCTACAAACAACAAATGCTGGAGAGGGTGTGGAGAAAAGGGAACCCTCTTGCACTGTTGGTGGGAATGTAAACTGATACAGCCACTATGGAGAACAGTAGGGAGGTTCCTTAAACAACGAAAAATAGAATTACCATATGATCCAGCAATCCCACTACTGGGCATATACCCAGATAAAACCACAATTCAAAAAGACACGTGCACCCCAATGTTCATTGCAGCACTATTTATAATAGCCAGGTCATGGAAGCAACCTAAATGCCCATCGACAGACAAATGGATAAAGAGGATGTGGTACATATATACAATGGAATATTACTCAGCCATAAAAAAGAATGAAATTGGGTCATTTGTTGAGACGTGGATGGATCTAGAGACTGATACACAGAGTGAAGTAAGTCAGAAAGAGAAAAACAAATATCATATATTAACGCATATATGTGGAACCTAGAAAAATTGTGCAGATGAATCGGTTTGCAGGGCAGAAATTGAGACACAGATGTAGAGAACAGACTTATGGACACCAAGGGGGAAAAGCTGCGGGGGGGTGGGTGGTGGAATGAACTGGGAGATTGGGACTGACATGTATACACTGATGTGTATAAAACAGATGACTAATAAGAACCTGCTGTATAAAAAAACTAGAAAACACCTATTCATTTGGTTTATAGACAAGCGTGCAATTAAAAAAAGCACACACACTACTGTTACCTTGAAAAAAATAAAACAAATATCTGAATCCTGAAAAAAAAAGAACAAAAGATTCATTTGCGGGACTTCCCTGGCAGTCCAGTGTTAAGACTCCAAGCTTCCACTGCAGGGTGCATGGGTTTGATCCCTGGTTGGGAAATAAGATCCTGCATGCCATGTGGTGTAGACAGAAAAAGAGGAATAAATAAATAAATATTTTTTTTAAAAAGCCTTATCTTTAAAAAAAAGATCTGTCTGCATTTGAAATTCAGCATGGGCTATCGTTAAGTAAGAGCTACCATCATTGTAATAATGTATCTTGTGGGCAATCAACCGGGAGTAGGCTTTCCGTTCTTTAAAAATCCCAGGGGTCCCATCCCAAACGCAACGCAACGCAACGAGGGACACTCAGGCTACAAAAGAGATAAGGAGAGTCAAAGCTAATTTGTAAAACTGGGTGCTCTGTGAAACTCTGCTCGAGACGCTACTTCTTGCTCTGATGAAAACCTATATTTTATGGATTGGGTGGACTGTCCTTTGCCTCAAAGGCTATTGGTAAGAAGTCACATTGCTCCACTTAATTCACACTCCTGTGAGATACCCTGGGCTGGATCATACTGGGTACTGGATATATCAATAGACACGTTCTAGGAGATGCAGACCATAGATGGCTCTGCCCTACTGTGCCCTTCTCTGGATGGTCAGAACAACAGCATCTCATTACATTACCAGCTGTGACTGTTACTTGGTCTCTTTAAATGAGGTCACTTACTCACCGTACTGTAACATGCCATTCAGACGTGCTCAAGCGTCCCATCTCAAAAAAAGTGCCCCTAATGGTCAAAAGCAAAGAGGCCTGCTGCTGAGAAAGCATTGCCATGGTTTACAGATCAGGCCATGACTCAATTCTAGTCACCTTGTCTGTGGTCACATCCAGATGAACAGTAATACCTGGCTGTCCTCGATCCCAATGGTGTTGTAAACTCTGCCTGCGAAGCAAGTGATCTGAGTTTACATTTGAAAAACTGCATTTTCATCCTAGATTTTACAGGAATAAATGGCAATGTCACCAGCCCTAGATTCTTCCTGGAACCATGATGTTTAGCAGTTTTTTGGCCCCAAAGGCTTATTTCTTACATCATTCCAAGTATCAGAGTCCAACTTTGCTGCTAAGATGTAGGTTCTGGGAAGTACATCAAGGATCAGTCAGATCGCAGTCGCCTGCAACTGCTAAAGGATTTTATTTGAAAGAAAACCTTATAGCTCTGAGAGAGTATGAATTCAAACTCAGAGGAGAGACGTCATAAAGAAGAACAACAACTCTCCCAAGGATTGGACCCAGGGTGTTAAAATTGATGTCACCTGGTCAAGGAGAGGGTGTGGATTTTAAAGCAATTTGTCAATGAGGAAAATTACCTGTCTCTTCTTTTCAGGGTCTGCTTTAGAAACAGCTTCAATGTAGGAATCAAGCCCACTGATTTTGGCTCCCCTGAAAACTCAACTGTTTCTTGTCAGAATGCCCATCATCAAAAAGTCTATAAATAGCAAACGTTAGGGAGGGTATGGAGAAAAGGCAGCCCTCCTACACTGTTGGTAGAAATGTAGGTTGGTGCAGCCACTATGGAGAACAGTATGGAGGTTCTTTCAAAAACTAAAAGTAGAGCTACCATATGACCCAGCAATCCCACTCCTGGGTATATATCCAGAAAAGACAAAAACTCTAATTAGAAAAGACACATGCACCCCAATGTTCATTGCAGCACTGTTTACAATAGCCAGGACATGGAAGCAACCTAAGCGTCCATCGACAGATGAACGGATAAAGAAGATGGGGTACATATATACAATGGAATATTACTCAGCCATTAAAAAGAATGAAATAATGCCATTCGTGACAACATGGATGGACTTTGAGGGCATTATGCTAAGTGAAACCAGGCAGACAGAGAAAGACAAACACTGTATGATCTCACTTATATGCGGAATCTAAACAAAACAAAACAAAAACAAACAACAAACTAGTCAATATAACAAAAGAGAAGCAGACTCACAAATATAAAGAACTAATGGTGACCAGTGGGGAGAGGGAAGGAGTGAGGGGCAAATTTGGGGTGGGGGAGGAAGAGGTATGAACTACTAGGTATAAAATAAGCTATAAGGATATATTGTACAACATGGGGAATATAGCCAACATTTTATAATAACTATAAATGGAGAATAACCTTTAAAAACTGCACATCACTATATTGTACACCTGTGACTTACATAAAAGTACAGCAAGTATACTTCAGTTAGAATAAAAATAAAAGAGAAAAACAAACCTCAAATGTTTTTGCACTCAAATAGCCCTATATTTTCCAGGGATCAAGTCCATTGTCACTTCATTCATGAAGATGTTCCCGATTTTCCTATTTCGAAGTCAACTTTTTTCTCTAAAATCCAATATTGTGCTATTCCCCTTAAATTGCATGTTTTATACTCTACCTTGAATTATTATTTATCTGTGGGTTTGTTTTTTAACATTAACTATGCCACCATCCTGTTCCACGTTTTATTCCAAAGCTCTTAGGATAGAGTCCTGCAAGCAATACATGGAAAGACAAATAGCTGTTTGATGAATTAATAATTTGCTTCAATGAACCTTCAAATATAAATTTGGAGCAACCTGTAATTATCACCAAGTTTCTCATATATTACCAGGCCATATAAATAACTGAAAATGTCTACATCACAAAGAGTTTCTGCTATAGCATCATCCAAGAACGCTACTTCCCTCCAATTATGAAAATGGGTACCTCAGGTCAAACCCTCCCCTGCCCTCACTAGAAAATTCATGCTCTCGGTTTCTAACCCTGCACATCAATAAGGACTCTGCTTGAAGCAACAGGTGGTCGCATTAATCTATTCACACGGCTTGCCACTCTGAAATATTTGCAAAATTACTCGTGAAATGTAGGCTGCTTCCTCGCAGAAGGCATTAATCCAAGCAAAAGTCTTTGTCTAATACAACTAATTATCCTTAAGACTAAAGGATAAGCAAACAGTTCATGAATTTGCTAACTGTTTTTCCATTCTTTGGACCTTTATATGGTCTTTACTTGTTAAAGATACTGTAATTAAGGGGAAAAAAAGTACCGCTAACTTCCACTATTTCTTTTACTTTTCTCTGCTTTGTCCTTTTTTCTACAAGTCAACAGAGCATATGAAAAAGAAAAAAAAACTAGAACATAATTTTGTTCAATGAAAAAAGGTATTTGTAGTTTTTAAGTTGACACACAGTATATGTTCACTTATACATCACGTGGTTACAGAAAAGCAAGCGCTAAGGTGATGATGACGACCTGATCGTTGAAGGGGTCTTGAGAGATGTACAGGCCAGGAGGATGCACAGAGAAGTGATGTGGATGCTCTGATAAAATGGGATGGTGGTAGAATGGGGATAAGTGCAGGAAGCTTTCTGTCGATGCACACAAGCATCTCCCACACTAAACACGGGCAAGAAAGGGGCAGCTAAGGCATGACAACAGGGTGAACGCGGCTTCTAGGAAGGAAGAAGGGGAGCGGGAGAGCTGGTGTTGGCAGACCTCCGTCTAAGAGAAGAGCTTATGTAAAACCTCAGAAGCAGAACAAGATAGCACATTAATAATCATTAATGGGACTTCCCTGGTGGTCCAGTGGTAAAGAATCCGCCTTCCAATGCAGGGGACGTGGGTTCGATCCCCGGTCAGAGAACAAAGATCCCACGTGCTGCGGAGCAACTAAGCCCACGTGCCACAGCTACTGAGCTCATACGCCTCAAAAAAGAGCCCGCATGCCGCAAACTACAGAGCCTATGCACTCCGGACCCCACATGCCACAACTACAGAGCCCACGTGCCCTGGAACCCACACGCCACAACTAGAGAGAAGCCTGGGAGCCAAAACGAAGAGCCTGTGATGCAATGAAAGATCTCGCATGCCTCAACGAAGACCCCGCGTGCCACAACTAAGACCCGATGCAGCCAAAATAAATAAACTAATATTTTTTTTATTTTTATTTTTTGCGGTACGCGGGCCTCTCACCATTGTGGCCTCTCCCGTTGCAGAGCACAGGCTCCGGACGCACAGGCTCAGCCGCTCCACGGCATGTGGGATTCTCCCGGACTGGGGCACGAACCCGTGTCCCCTGCATCTGCAGGAGGACTCTCAACCACTGCGCCACCAGGGAAGCCCTAAACTAGTATTTTTTAAAATAATAATAATCGTTAATCATGACACCTAGCAGGACCCTGTGGGGTTCCTGGGCACAAAAGGTTTTCTGCACCACCACCCCCCCACCCCCGCATCTTGATTACAGGAAATAGGCTTCATTCAGCCCCAATGACCTTCCCTGAGTTCCAAGGGGCAGGTTCAAACAGGTGCTAATCAGGGAAGGGAGGGGATGCAGAGACAAGGGAGGAACAGTCAAAAGAAACAATGGTGCAGCCTGGGGGCAGGTCCTGGTTTCACGGAGGGCTGTGAATTTCCCACAACAAGCTGGAAGGGTCCTCCTTTGGATCCATCTGACCTCCAACCCACAACCAGGTGGGTGTTTTCGGATCTGCCCTAACACTCTAGCCCAGGTAGCTGCTGCTCATTTCCCTGTGATGCATTCGGTTTTACTTTTGAGCGGCCAATCCAATGAGGCAACAGTCAACAGCTATAGTCAAATACGGCTCCTGAAAGGACATCCCAGGGTCTCCCTGCTGCCCTATATTTGTTTGTTTGGTTTTTTTTTTTGCGGTACGCGGGCCTCTCACTGCTGTGGCCTCTCCCGTTGCGGAGCACAGGCTCCGGACGCGCAGGCTCAGCGGCCATGGCTCACGGGACCAGCCGCTCCGCGGCATGTGGGATCCTCCCGGACCAGGGCACGAACCCGTGTCCCCTGCATCGGCAGGCGGACTCTCAACCACTGCGCCACCAGGGAAGCCCCCCTGCTGCCCTATTAATGGTCCCTTTTCTGTCTGTGTCTTATTCAACCCACCATCATCTTAGCTTGACTTCTTTGGCCTTGCCATCACATTGCATGGTTTTAAATATAGCAGTTCCCCCCAAATATCTTTGAGCATCTCGTGTCGGATGAATAACCGGCCTATGAAAACGAGCGCAGCCCCAACAGAACCCCTGGTTCCCTCCAACACAAACTAGGTATCTTGCCAATCTTTCCTACAGAGTGCATGGCACATCCAACCAGCAAAATAACCCAAAGTCAAGCGCTGTCTCAGCGTCCCTTCCCAAACGTGCTCACGTGCCCGACTGCTACCATTTTTGTCCACGCTGCCGTGACGTCTAAGGGGGTTCCTGGAGGATCACAGCAGGACTATTTGCAAGCAGTTGCAAGAGCAGTCTGTATCAAACTGTTATTGACCCCGTGATTAAGAGGGCTTCCCACAGAAGACAGGAGAGCATCCAAGCTCCACACTGGCGTCTGGGAGGACTGCATGACCTGCTCCCTTCCCACCTTTCCCATTAGGACTAACCCCCTTCCCCTTGTTTGCTGTGATCCAGCAAACACCCACCTCCTTCTTCTCTTCCCTCAAAGCCCACGCCTCCCTCAGGGCATCTAGCGCTCTGTCTACTGGCTAAAGGTCCAGCTCCCAGTTCCTCGGATGGCTCCTACTTCGAGCTCGGTGTCACGTACAGCCTTCCAAGAGCTCCTGATCTAAAGGACCTCCCTCACCCACCTCATCTTGCCTCACCCAGTTTTATTTTCTTTAACCACACTCAGAATGTCCAAAAGAGCCTGTTCATTGATTTGTTTGCTCCTGTATTGCTAGACCTCCCCTCCTCCACCCACCAGATAAGATCAGATCCATGGAAGATAAGATCATTTAAACTATTAGATCCATGGAAGATAAGATCATTTAAACTATTAGATCCATGGAAGATAAGATCCATGGAAGCAGAGACACCTCCCTCTGTTTGCTCATTGCTGTATCCCGTTACCTACAGTGATGCCTGGACTTAGAAGGCATGAGATGAATATTTGCTGAATTAATTATTTGCTTTGCCAAAAACCGTCTTCAAGTGTCTCGGCACCCATGCATAAGCATTATGCATTTATCTCAATAAATAGACAGCCCAGGATGATCAGACTGAACCATCAATTGAATGCGGACTGAGACACCACTGATACGTTAGGGGTGTAGAGAAAGTGGTGTTTGATTCTTGGGTATTCTCTTATTAGGTAGCCTCTTGTCTGACCCATCCTCATAGTGGAGCCTAAATCCTACGGGTGCTACCTTTATTGATAAGTTGTTTAATCTAAGTTGCAATAGTCCCCCCAGATTAAATTGCATTTCAAGATCCTAGAAACAGTGCATAGTGCTTCATCAGAACACAACTTTTTACCCACAGGGTGTTATTTGAACCTGCATCACAGAAATTGGTCCTAGGTGACTCCATAACACAGAGATCCAATCGTGCAAAGGGGCAAAACTCATAATGATTTTACTTCCTGGGTCTGAAGTTATTGGGGTCTTACATTTACTTAAGCTGTTAGAGCAATTCCTTTGTGGTGGAAATGAACTCACTTGCAATTTTATAAAAATGAACATTTCATTTCATGACATGCTCTCTAATCTCTTTCCAGGACGACCATTCTCCCGATGCTGGAAGCTGAACAGCCCTGGTGCGATAACCTGATTTATGCAGAGCGGTGGGTCCCCCTGTCCCATCTCCCACACAACAGAGAACCTCAGCCTGGAGGTGGTTCAATAACTAATTTAACCTCAAACCTAATTCTTTTAATGATGTATCCGTCACAGCCCCTTAAAATGCCCGCGTCAAATGCAAACGCACAGCTTGGGCTTGGATTTAATGAACGTGTACAGCCTTCCTTTTACCTTAATGAACCACCATATAAATGAACTGAATACGTATGAAGAGACATAAATTTCAGGTCCAATTTTCTCTATCCATGAGAAATAAAGCCCAGTAAATTACAGAGTTATCGACCCATTGAGATATGTGATATTCTCTTCCCATGATGGGATTGGGTTGGAGAAGGAAAGATAGGAGAAAAAGAAGAAAGAGAAAAGAAAATTAATATTCCTAAGGACATATGTTGGTACTTGGAAAGGTGAGATGATTTCTACAGAGATCTGCTTGGTTTTGAATGCATTCCCCCTTTTGTTCCCAGGTATGCCATGCTGCCGCTTTCCAGAGCTGGTCAACGCCAATGAGTATAGAAAAGAACTGAATGCTCATAGGGTCGGGGAGCAGGAAGATCTGGGTTCTGGACCCAGGTGTGTTCACTGAGTGGTTCTGGGTAAGAATCCAAATTTTGAGGACCCAGGGTTTTGCCCTTATTGACGTAGGCCTTTGATCAGGACGGTCTCAGATGTTAAACTTCAATTCCCATGAACCAGAGAGTCTCAAAGCTATTTGCTCTTGATTTCTGGGAGTCAGAACATCATGTTCAGTGTGAAAGGACAACTAAGATGGTCTGCTCTGGTTGTTACTTCATAAAGATGGATACTGTCAGAGTAACAGCAATAATGCCACAGAAAGACAGCTAAGAGTACACAGACCTCACTGTGATGGAGCACATGTTAATTCACTGAAGTAAACATGCCAAAACTTAAGGGTTTGTTTAAAAAAACGAAAGTTTCTCTCTTGGATGAAGATATCATACTTGGAGTTTAGGAACTAGGAGAATATTTATTTATTCATGTAGTTTAATTTATGTCAGTTTAGTTAAGATGAAGAAAAGGGGGAAATGGGGAGGATTTACGTTCATGTCCTGGACTAAATATACAATTTTATGGTCCCTGCTTGTGTGTGAACAGGAAGGGATGAAATACCTCCTCTTCTGTCAAAGTAAAGCAACATGAGGGTCTCAAAAAGTCTGAATAGGGGGGCAGGGACGTTGAATAAGTGTGTATTTTAGCCTGAAAATTCTGGTTAATGAGACATTTAGGCAGAGCTAAGCTAAACTCTGAAGCTGTGGATAGATTTTGCTTTCATGAATTTATTACTTTTTTTCTTCACCAATGACTCTTTTTTTCTTCAATGATCAGAATAGTTTAAATGATAAATTCAGATAATACAGACAAGTATCAAGAAGATTCCAAAAGTCATCTAAAATAAGCACACTCAACATTTAGACAATACCATCTCTACATGCATATACACACCAAACGTAGGTAAGTCGATCAAATGCATTGAATCCGTTTTTAAATGAGGTATGTCATATATGCTTAGGAGAAAAGATACGACTTTCACAGAAGAACCTAAAGTGGAGTTAAGTTGAAAATACTGATATTCAGAAAGATATTTCTTCTACTGTACAGTCTTCTCATGAAAAAAAAATCTTTAAAAAGGTTGGAGATACTGTTTTTGTTAATGTCATGTTTTAGCTTTATGGGCAACAACTGACTTCCCCCTACGAAAGATGAAGGACTTTCTACAAATACTTTCCTGGTATCTTCTCTCTCCTCAGCTTTCCAATTTTGTTAATTTTAGTGTCATTTTGAAAAGGGCAAGTTTTGTAATAATCCAATTCAGTTGGTTTTCAAAATTCTCTCCATAATTTTACCTTGGAACTATATTAGGATGGATTCAGTACATACCAGCACCCCTTTTGATAAAGTCTCAATTTCAGAATTATTTTCCCATCGTTTGTTTAAATGGTTTCATTCTTCAGTAGGTTTTTTTTTTTAAGATATTTTTCTTTGATGTGGTCCATTTTTTAAAATCTTTATTGAATTTGTTACAATATTGCTTCTGTTTTATGTTTTGTTTTTTTGGCCACGAGGCATGTGGGATCTTAGCTCCCTGACCAAGGATCAAACCCGCACCCCCTGGGTTAGAAGGCAAAGTCTTCACCACTGGACCACCAGGAAGTCCCTTCAGTAGAGTTTTTAAAGATAATGTCACGGTTACTGTCAGATGTCCTTTACAGACCAAGGACCATTCTGAAGACCACATTCTTTCAAACGATATCCATTGCTCCATTACACTCAGACATCGAACGTCTCCATGAAAACGTCCAAGGCCAACCTGTTTTTCTCTTTGTTACGTAGGACTTATTTTTCTCTCCAAATGACTCTATGGTTCTCTCTTTATTTTTCCCATTTGGCAACATCACTAGGCTAGGTTTTGGTGAGAGGTTCAGTGTGTAACAACTGTTCCTAAACTAACTTTTGACGACTAGATTCAAGTGTCCCTTTATTTCAAGAAATTTCTCTTCTATCACATCTTTTTTTTGGACGACTTTATATTTCATTCTTAAAAAAAAAACCACAAAACTTTATTTTTTACATTTTTTACACAATTTTTAAAGGTTACACTCCTATTACAGTTATTACAAAATATTGGTTGTATTTCCTGTGTTGTACAGTACGTCCTTATAGCCTGTCTTACATCCGATAGCTTGTATCTCCCATTCCCCCACCCCTAAGTTGCCCTCCCCTCCCTCCCCACTGGGAACCACTAGTTTGTTCTCTATATCTGTGAGTCTGCTCTTTTTGTTATATTCACTAGTTTGTTGTATTTTTTAGATTCCACATGTAAGTGGTATCATATGATACTTGTCTTTCTCCATCTGACTTACTTCACTTAGTATGATAATCTCTAGGTCCATACATGTTGCTGCGAATGACATTATTTCCTTCTTTATTTTATGGCTGAGAAATATTACATTGTGTATATATACCACATCTTCTTTATCCATTCATCTGATGATGGACACTTAGGTGGCTTCCATATCTTGGCTCTTATAAATAATGCTGCTATGAACACTGGGGTACATGCATCTTTTCAAATTACTGTGTTTGGGTTTTCTGGATAAATAGCAAGGCATGGAATTGCTGGGTTATATGGTAGTTCTACTTTTAGTTTTTGAATGGAATTTTTCTTCTGTTCTCACCTTCAGGCACACCACTTATGTACACATTATACCCGCTTTGTCTCTCATTGCAATTGTCCTCCTGATTCTGAACATCTTTATCCTTTTTCATTTTGAGTGACTGAGTCAAACCTATCCTCTGCGCTGCAATATTTTAGTCTTTTTAAGTCTATTTTATGATATTCCAAATGGCTTTTTCAACCTTCGTAATTCTTATTTTTCCTCTTTCATTTCTTTCACTAGCTTTAGCAACTTCATTTACATACTCCTCTATTGTTCTGTAATTTTTTTGGAGACATTTTCCATCTTTCAATGCATTTTAAAAGAGAAATCATGTATTGAAAATTTGTTGCAGACGATGAAGAAGTAATTGTCTGAAATCATTTCCTTACGTTTATCGTTCATTTCCTTTTTGGTTATTTATATTGCTTGTTCCCTTGTGTGACCCCGTCTCACCTGCTTTCTTTGCAGTTTAGACAATTTTCTGTTGGCTCCCCTTTCATTTGGTCTTACCTTAGAATAGGTAATTAGCAATGCAAAGGGTCTGCCTTGCAACTTTGGTTCACTTTGTCCTTTAAACTCCCTCTTTTCTGGGTTCGTGCCCCGGTCCGGGAAGATCCCACATGCCGCGGAGCGGCTAGGCCCGTAAACCATGGCCACTGAGCCTGCACATCCGGAACCTGTGCTCCGCAACGGGAGAGGCCACAAAAGTGAGAGGCCCGTGTACCGCAAAAACAAAAAACAAACAAAATAAACTCAAATTAAATGGGCTTCCCTGATGGCGCAGTGGTTGAGAGTCCGCCTGCCGATGCAGGGGACACGGGTTCGTGCCCCAGTCCAGGAAGATCCCACAGGCCGCAGAGCAGCTGGGCCCGTGAGCCATGGCCGCTGAGCCTGCGCGTCCGGAGCCTGTGCTCCGCAACGGGAGAGGCCACAACAGTGAGAGGCCTGCGTACCGCAAAAAAAAAAAAAAAAAAAAAAAAAAAACTCCCTCTTTCCAAGTCAGTTCTTTGCCATTGGGAGCAGGTCTCTTTCAAGATTCAAGAGCTCAGGGAGGGCCTCCCTGGTGGCGCAGTGGTTGAGAGTCCGCCTGCTGATGCAGGGGACACGGGTTCGTGCCCCGGTCCAGGAAGATCCCACATGCCGCGGAGCGGCTGGGCCCGTGGGCCATGGCCGCTGGGCCTGCGCGTCCGGAACCTGTGCTCCGCAATGGGAAAGGCCACAGCGGTGGGAGGCCCGCGTACCGCAAAAAAAAAAAAGAGTTCAGGGAGCTGGTACAGATGATAGGGAGACTTTATCCCATAGTCAGTAGATACAGTTGTAAACTTAAAGTCAAGGATGCAATCATCTCAACTTGCTTCACCTCAGACAGCACCATAGAGGTAGGAATCTAAGATCCATGGAAACGATGGGAGTGACAGCTTTTTAAAAATGGAAATGCTTTCCTCGTTTTTATTTCCATCAACATAATTGCATCCTGAGCCTGTCCTAAGCATGTCTCTGCTAGGAGGAGGTGGAGGGAAGTTTACAGTCAGATTTCAGTGTTGAAAATAGGATTTTGCAGCAAGTGATACAGTCCTGACAGACAGGCTTTGTTGAGAGGAAGGATTTACATATGCCCATTTGCATTCCTCTCTAATTCAGGTCTCTGACACTTTTTTTTTCTAGGAGCTATTGACTCTGATGGAGGACAGACTGTCAGTATCTCTGTCTCCTGGCTAGACTGCACACTTAGCCAGGAAGCAGTTTGTCTGCTGGCCTGGAGTTCTCATTTCTTGGTTTCTTTGAAGACAAGGTTTTCTTCCATTTACTTTTTGAGAAAGGGATGTAAGTAAAACAAAAAATGCCTTTATCATATTTAACACGAGTAGTGGATTTTTTAATTTAAATGATTCATCTTACAAGAAAGTCTGTAAACGCTTGGCTTTTCACACCTAATGATCATTTTAAAGTGGTTCCTACATTTCTACCAGAGATATTCACAAGTGCCCACTACACGTCTGTGACTGTCCTGAATGTGTGTCAGTGAATAAAAGAGCATGGTTACTACCTTCTTATACCAGCGTAGTTTGAATTCATCTTCTCCACAACTCCCAAGATCCCTTATTTCTAGCAGAATTAGCTTTGTAAGCCAATTTGCCATTCTGCACACAAAATATCTTTCCTCGTGTGAAACAGAATTGATTCCTCCTTGAAGTTAAATAAGCAAATCTATATTTGAGGAGTGCCAGCTACGTTCAATACCCCTCTCTCTTCTTCAATCCAATCCAGATTCATTTCCAAGTTACTGTCCTTTCTCATTTTATATCTGAGATTATATATATACATATAATTTTCAAATCATTTCTTTACATAGTTGATTCTATTGAATGGAGTTCTTCATTTATATTTTTCATGTATATTTAGAATGTATGTTAGCATTAAGCATGCTTGGCATTCAGCACTGAGTTTAAAGTGAATCAGATATTCAATAAATATTGATGGACGTTCCATAGTTTGGGGGAAGTCTGGATGTCCAATTTGCAAGAAGGAAGGAGCCACTTTCCAGACACATTATTTTTTCCAATTTAAGGTCTTAACTGACATGATTAGTCTAGAATATAGTAATTAAGATTTGTTTGCTTTAGTTAATAGTCATGAAAGCACCAATGTTTCTGTTAGAAAATTAAGCAATTAAGATGACTATTGCTCATTACGGATGGCAATATAAATGCTTATTTCCAAGGGGGAAGAGTTCTAAATATTTCATCACAGTGCCTAATCATTTAATTGGGAATCTTGCCTACTGATAAATGACGCTTAAATCATGCAGATATAAACACACTGCATTGTTTGGAAATTTGCATCAATGTTGAATTTGAGCTTTTTTAAAAATTTATTTTATTTATTTTTTAATTTTGGCTGCATTGGGTCTTCGTTCCTGCGTGCAGGCTTTCTCTAGTTGCGGCGAGAGGGGTCTACTCTTCATTGCTGTGTGTGGGACTCTAATCGCGGTGGCTTCTTATTGTGGAGAATGGGCGCTAGGCGTGCGGGCTTCAATAGTTGCGTTGCGTGGGCTCGGTAGTCATGGCACGAGGGCTCAGTTGTGGGTCACGGGCTCTAGAGCACAGGCTCAGTAGTTGTGGCGCACGGGCTTAGTTGCTCCGCAGCACGTGGGATCGTCCCGTACCAAGGCTCAAACTCATGTCCCTTGCACTGGCAGGCGGATTCCTAACCACTGCGCCACCAGGGAAGCCCTGAATTTCAGCTTTTAAATGGAAAGAAAGTATTCTAACTAAAGAAAATGACTACTCTCTAAATTCCTCAGGCATGTCTAAAAATACCGAGAAAATGAAAGAGCGTGTTGTTATTAGGGCTGAGTTAGGTCTGGCACAGACTCAGGAAAGGAAAAGAATACAATTTAAAAACAATCATAACTCCATTATTGGGAATTTATCCTAAAGAAATAATCAGATTTATGAAAAGACTTGTGTATAAGGATGTTTACTATAATTTTACTGATAGTGAAAATCGGAAACAAGTGCAAATGCTCAACAAAATGAAATTAGCTGAATAAATTCTGTGGTACTAATCAGCCACTAACAGTCAGATTAAAATACGTATCACATTGGAAGTCTTTTAAAGTACAGCATTTTATTTTTAAAGCAGGATGCAAAATTATATATACAGTATGATCCTAAATTTGTAAACATTTCCTAAGATGTATATATCACATATCATATTTAAATATACATTATAGGGACTTCGCTGGTGGTCCAGTGGTAAAGAATCTGCCTTGCAACGCAGGGGACGCAGGTTCGATCCCTGGTCAGGGAACTAAGATCCCACATGCCGCGGGTCAACTAAGCCCACGTGCCACAACTAGAGACGAGAAAATCCGCTGCCACAACTAGAGAGAAGCCTGCGCACCACAACAAGTGCCCATGCGCTGCAACGAAAGATCCCACATGCCTCACCAAAGATCCCACGTGCCACAACTAAGACCTGACACTGCCAAAAAAATAAAACTAATAAATAAGTAAATAAGTCAATAAATATAAGCATTCTTGGCCAGCTCCGGTCTCCTATCTCAGGCTGGCACAGCTGCTTGTGCAAGAGGAAGACACACTAAAAAGGAAAAAAGAAAACAAGGTGCAATATGGAGTATTCTAGAGTACGTCCAAAAGAGAAAAGTCCTAAGGATAAACAGAAGCAGAGCATGGGAAGTGGGAATGATGTGTTGGACCGTGGAGGGAAAGCCTTGGAAAGTTCCCTGAGAAGGTATGTGTGGAGTAAAGATCCAGAGGGAGGTCGTGAAAGACAGAGAAAAGAGAAACAGCAGAAAAGAGAAACTAGGAGCGGGGAACACACCTAGTGCCCAAGAGAAGTACGGCGCCTGAGAAGGATGGGAAGCCTTCTGCCATTTAGAGCAAATGAGTAAAATTATCTGACACACATGTTCCCAGGATCACTGCCCATACAGTGCCGCCAAGAGCAAGCTCCCACTGCACGTGCCAACCTGCCCCACTGGTCTTTCAGAGCTGCCCGACATTTGGTATGTGCGCCAGCATTTTCCAAGTTACTCCCATTTCCCCAAATCCACTTTGTTCTTGACTGCACAGTACCTCTGGGCATCCTGGTTCCTCTGGTGCAAAAGTTGTGGTTTCCACTCTTTGATTAGCCAGTTCCGACTTGGGCACTGAAACCGCCAATTAGTGTTGTATTCTTTGTCATGACACGAATTGGTTTTTATTTTAGCATCTTTTTACTTCTCTGCCTCTCATCTCAGACGGTGAGTGTTTTGAGGACAAGAACTCTTCTCAGAAGAACTCATGGTCATCCACGAATTAAAAGGAAAAGTATTTGCAGAAGACCGCAGAAATCCCAAAACCAAATTTGGAAAATGGCAAATAGAGTGCTCAATAGGAAAAAGAACAGATCACTGGAAACAGACACCCAGAAAGGGGAGATGGTAGATGGAGGCCCCTTGTTAATTTCGCAAGTGGAACAGACATTTCTCTGTCACCATATTAGTTTATCCTCCTATTATCCCGCCACAGACCTGGTCCAAATTGCATGCATCAGGAGTCTTAAGGATGGGAAATTTGGTAGGAAAGAAGGTTGTGCGAGAACCTTAGGATGACTGGGTTTCTCAGAGATGTTTTTACTGGACAAATTTTTGAGGGCTTTGAGGGGCTTTTGATTTTGAATATATAAGGTTTGTCAACAGGAAGGTAGATCTTTCTCCTTATTACTTGGACCACTTCATGCCTTCTCCTTGGACAACAGTCTTAGCTCATGAGACCTCGAGACCTGAGGATGTAACTCCGAGGAGACAGGGTCCACTTTCCCTGTTCAAAGTCGCAATCCTAAAGAGGAAACTGTCTGTGAATTTTCATCCAGTTCAGCAGAAGTGGAGGCTCTGATGATGATACATGGCAGAAATGAGGACAGTGCATTGGGCTGAGGCTCCCTTATCCTTTGTCATTTTTAAAAAAATAATTTATATTTATATTTTTGGCTGCACTGGGTCCTCGCTGCTGCACACGGGCTTTCTCTAGTTGTGGCGAGTGGGGGCTACTCTTCGTTGCGGTGCACGGGCTTCTCATTGTGGTGGCTTCTCTTGCTGTGGAGCACAGGCTCTAGGCGTGCGGGCTTCAGTAGTTGTAGCATGTGGGCTCAGTAGCTGCGGCTCGTGGGCTCTAGAGCACAGGCTCAGTAGGAGTGGTGCATGGGCTTCATTGCTCCATGGCTTGTGGGATCTTCCCGGACCAGGGCTCGAACCCACATCCCCTGCCTTGGCAGGCAGATTCTGAACCACTGCACCACCAGGGAAGTCCCACCCTTTGTCATTTTTAACATGACATGGCAGACAGTTCAGGACACTGAAGAATCACAAAACATAAAGCAATATCAAGCTTGTTTACCATGTAATTCCTCCACAGAGGCTTCCATTTACGGATTATGGGGGCCCAGCTGATCTCTAAATTAAGAGGTGGTCCAACAAGATGATGGACAATTTGAGAAGGGTCTTAGTGTACACACTGATTTTTATTCTATTAAGAAAACACTGCACAGCATCACTGAATTAAAAGTAGTCATTTTTAAGGTGTTCATTATGAATACCAATTTGATTGGGTTTTTTTTTCCAGATATCAATTCATGGGGAGTGGAGTTAAATTTATACAGGGGCTTGTACATTCTCACGAATTAAGTCTGCTTCAGAATCAGAATTTTTGAGATGCACTGAGGGGAAACAAATGGGGGGATTTACACTAGGTAGTACTCCTGATAAACTTTCACTTAAAAATGCCCATGTTATAATTCATCGTGCTCTCAAAGGTTTCCTTTTACTGACAAGTAGGTTCAGATTTTTTTTTAATGTATTTGGATTTAAATAAATTCACTCAGTAAGTTCGTACTCCATGGTATACACAAGAGTCCTCTGGCATTCATGAAAAATAAAAGTATTGTAGAACACATTTAAAAAAAAAAGTGGGTATTGAAAATGAAAGGAAAGTTATGGTTTACTCAGTGGTCTCCAAGTACTTCGTTTAATCAAATGTTTAATACTGGTAATCTCCCCTACTCTCTCATCCCACAAGACTGTTCATTTTGCTGGTTCTGGGCTCCACTTTTAATCAGTTCGGGCACTCAGTACATGCACTTAGGGAAATAATTTCCCTATTTCTGTTTTCTCCTACTGCAGCAAAAGAGGAAATGTTTCCATTTCTAGAAGTTATTTGAGGTGACTTCCAGTGAAGTGGATTGTGTAGATGTATGGGAAGTAGCATGAGTGTATTTTCCAGGGCAAGATCGTTCTCAATAAACACTCACATTTCCCCCTTGTTTTACAATTTTCAAAACCATTTCACATACATTATCTCATGATGAGATTCAATCCAAGGAGAAAATTAACTGGAAATACAGTTATTTCTATGATTTGAGCAACTCTGTTATTTTTGTGCATCTCTCTGTACCAGTGAACACACAGGGTAGAAATATAAGTAAACAATTTACAAATATTTTAAAATGCCATTTACAAAAGAAACAAAAAAAGACACTTTGAGCGAATGTCCATATTTCCATGTTACGAAGCAGAATTTTCATATTATTTTTGGTATTCAAGATACACAAACTGTTTCTATCTTGATGTATAGAGATTATATATATAGTTATACATAGAAATTATACATGTAAATATATTCTAATTTAATTTTTAAAATAAGGAGCAAAATTCTTGAAACGAATCTGAAGAATAATGAAGGGACAGACTTGTGACTAGATATATACATATATACATGTATATATAATGTTTTATTGGAGAAAAATTAGAAAAAATTCTGATTAAACAATTTTCCAAAAAACTCAGCCAATATTCCACATTAGAGATAAGAACTGTAAATCTTACTTGAAGTTTTAGTTTCCCAGTCACTAAACAATATGTTTGATTGTATCTGTGTTTATAATCAGATATAGTACTCTCTTATATGGCAGAAATGAACAGAACATTGTAAAACAACTCTACTCCAATAAAATAAATTTTTTTAAAAAGCACAAGGTGATACCATCACACATGTGAATTTAAGACACGGGTTATTTAATTAACCCATACCTATCCTGGGGAAGTAAGCTATGCTGCTGCTCTGCTACTGTAAACCTCCTTGGGATTATGTATTTCCCCATTTGTGCTATTTTCCTTTGGGTTACATTTCTAAAATTATGTCTACAGAGACAAATTTAAGACTTTTTAAAGGCGTTTTATTATATAATTCCAAATGGCCTCCCAGAAAGGTTACATAAAATTATTCAAAGTGTCCAAGAGTACTACTCTTTACCACATAACACCACCCACATTTTCTATTGTTTCTTGTGATATGTTAATCTCGTCGTGGAAAATTTACAGTGTTTAACTCTAAGCATTGCTTATTAGTGAATTTAAATATAAGACATGAAACACCACAAAACTCCAAGAAGAGAACATAGCCAAAACATTCTCTGACATAAATTGTACCAATGTTTTCTTAGGTCAGTCTCCTAAGGCAATAGAAATAAAAGCAAAAATAAACAAATGGGACCGTATCAAATTTACAAGCTTTTGTATAGCCAAGGAAACCATAAACAAAAGACAACCTGTGGACTGGGAGCAAATATTCGCAAACAATGCAACCGACAAGGGCTTAATCTGCAAAATACACGAACAGTTCACCCAACTCAACAACAAAAAAATAAGCAACCCAATCAGAAAATGAGGAGACCTGAATAAATATTTCTCCACAGATGAAATACAGAGGCCCAACAGGCACATGAAAAGATGCTCAACATTGCCAATTACTGGAGAAATGCACATTGAAACCACAGTGAGGTATCACCCCACACCAGTCAGGATGGCCATCAACAGAAAGTCTACAAATAACGAATGCTGAAGAAGGTCTGGAGAAAAGGGAGCCCTCCTACACTGCTGGCAGGTATGTAAACTGGTGCAGCCACTATGGAGAACAGTATGGAGGTTCCTTAAAAATACCAAAGATAGAGCTACTATATGATCCAGCAATCCCACTCCTGGTTATATATCCAGAAAAGATGAAAACTCTAATTAGAAAAGATACATGCACCCCAATGTTCATTGCAGCACTATTTACAATAGCCAAGACATGGAAGCAACCTAAATGTCTATCGACAGATGAACGGATAAAGAAGATGCAGTGGGGGGCTTCCCTGGTGGCGCAGTGGTTGAGAGTCCTCCTGCCGATGCAGGGGACGCGGGTTCGTGCCCCGGTCCGCGAGGATCCTGCATGCTGCGGAACGGCTGGGCCCGTGGGCCATGGCCGCTGAGCCTGCGCGTCCGGAGCCTGTGCTCCGCAACGGGAGAGGCCACAGCAGTGAGAGGCCCGTGTACCGCAAAAAAAAAAAAAGAAGATGCAGTGTGTGTATATATATATATACACACACACACACACACACACACACACACACACACAATGGAATAGTACTCACCCCTTAAAAAGAATGAAACAATGCCATTTGCAGCAACGCAGATGGACCTAGAGATTATCATAGTAAGTGAAGTATGTTAGACAAAGATAAATACCGTATGATATCGCTTATATGTGGAATCTAAATATGGCACAAATGAGCTTATCTACAGAAACAGACTCACAGACATAAAGAACAGACTTGTGGTTGCCAGTGTGGGGGGTGTGGGCGACGGATAAATTAGGAGTTTGGGATGAGCAAATGCAAACTATCATATATAGAAGGGATAAACAACAAGGTCCTACTGTATGGCACAGGGAACTATACTGAATATCCCATGATAAACCATAATGGAAAAGAATATGAAAAAGAACATATATATATACATATATATATGTATATATATGTATGTATATATATATATAACTGAGTCACCTTGCTGTACAGCAGAAATTAACAGAACATTGTAAATCAACTCTACTCCAATAAAATAAATTTTTAAAAAAGCACCAGGTGATACCATCACACTCATGTGAATTTCAAAGTTTACATAGAATCACAATAGTGAGTGCTGCTAGGATATGAAATGGTGGTACCCAATGGAACTTTCTGGTGATGATAAAAGCTTCTAATCTGTGCTGCCAAATATGGGGGCCACATGCAGCCACTGAGCACTTGAAATTTGGTTACTGGGACTGAGGAACTAAATTTTAAATTTTATTTCATAGTCATTAAATTTAAATGACCACATGTGGCTGGTGGCTACCATATTGGATAGCACAGATACAGAACATTAGGGGAATGCTGGGGGGAAGGGTGTAAATTAATACCAGCTCTTTGAAACATGTACCTACAGTTGAACATACATATCCCTTAAGAGCCGTCAGTTTCACTTTTAGGGATATATGCAAAATTGTGCTCGCCAGCGTTATTTATAATAGCCGCAAATGGGAAACACATCGAATGGTGTCAAAGGTAGATTCGATCAATAAATGATAGTATTTTTTGTATCATGGAACACCACATATCACTGAAGATAAACTAACCACCACTAAGCACAACAGCACTGGTGGATCTCACAAATGTAACGTGAAGCATTAGAAGTCAGATGCAGCAGAGTATTCTATGATTTTAGTTTTATAAATATTAAAAGGAGCCTAAAATAATCTGTGGCATGAAAAGTCATGATTGGGAGAAGTGGGCAGGGGATGAGTTGTTGGGAGAATCTTCTTGCAGTGGTCAACTTTTTGCCCAAGGAGATGCATACACAAATTATTCACTTGTGATAACTCAAGCTCCGTATGAATGATCTGTGCACTTTTCAGTTATATACGCTCTATCTTCATATAGACGGTGAACACAAAGCAGAGAATGACATATCAGCAACATACTAATGACATATAAGATTATACCATAGTGTCAGAAGATGTGAACATCAACATGTAAAGTTGTAAAAAAAAAAAAAAAGTAGGGACCCCTTCCCTAATTTGTCTTAGGTACACACAAAAGTGGTATAATAGATCTTTAGAGTGCTGTTTGACTAAGTGTAACATAAAAATTGTTAAGTGGTAAGAAAACATTATGTTATTGGTTTGACTGGCAATGTTCTCTTTCAGAGAACCAGATAAAAGTGGCGTGTCATACGACCAAGCTTCTTTGGGTTCAAGGAAATGTAGTATCTAATTTTTGAGGTTTCCTAAAGCAACATAAGACACCTCCACAGAGTGGGCACCATACTACAGGATGGGTCATAAACCCATCGTAAATCAAATGCTACTCCCATCGAGGGGAGATCAGAAGTGAAGGAGTTGGGAAGCAGAAGAGGTGACCAAGGAGGCCCGCAGTAAGCAGTGGTTCCCAAAGGGAATTTGATGGGTATGTGAACAGGAATAAGAAGGGAACTTCCCTCGTTCATTCCATCAAAACTCCAGGGAAGTTTCTCTGTCTCGGTTTGTCACTCCTAATGAATCATGGCAACTAAATTAACTATTTTGCCCAAGGGGTGTCTTTGCCTATGGGTGGGTAAAGACAAAGACAGATATTTAGCAAAAACAAAAGAAAATTGTTATTGAAAACTAGACTTACATGTACCTTGGTAATTCATTCAGAATAGCCCTTTTAGGTTGTCACATATCTGAAAATACTACAATGATTTACTGAAAACATTCACCCCTGTGTCAAGTGCAATCCGAACTCCAAGTTTATATTTTAAATGTTGGTAGGTTTGGATTGTAGAAACCAGGAATGCCCATAGACTGTTTCACCTGAATTCACGATGCTTTATTTATCCTCAAGTCAACTGGACTATCTTTGACAAGCTCGGCATCATGGAATACATTGTGTAAAGACCTCTCGAATCTTGAGTCGGTGTCTTTTACGATAATTACAATGTCCGAGGAGTTTTCAGAACCGGAAGGCATTCGGTGATATTTTAGCCTTGTTATTTCCATTCTTCTTCTGGCAAGAACTTCACCGTATGAAAAGCACCATTGTTTTTGAATTCCATCATGATCAGCAATGAAAATGAAACCCAAAGAACGCGTAAACTTTATCATGCTTTTTTCTCCCCTGACCTTTCCCAACTTCTGCTCAATTTGATGTAAACAAAGGCGGGCATTCATGATCATATATTATCAGAAATTTTATTCTGTGAACAGCAAAAGCAAACATACCCTTCTAGACATTTGCACTGGAACACTGGTAGGGGTCTCTCAGGATGAATTTCCCCATTTATACTTCCAATTAGATGCGTGATTTTGTTCACGTCTTTACCCCCAACTCCACCCCGGTGCGGCCCAGTGTCCACGGAAAAGCTGATGGCATCTTGGAGTGTCTGACTGAACCAGAGGCAATCCCTGTAATCTTGCTATCGTTCACCTCAGGAGTTGGGTGTGTTATGTGATTCTTGCTAATCAGATGAGGGACGTCTTCTGCAAGGGTCACAGGAGAGTGTCCTCCTAACTAGCAGAGATGCACAGAAGAGATGGTCTCTTTGCTGCTACATCACATCTCTCTGTCCTGAAGCCAAGCCTGTAACTCCGAAGCTGAAGACAACCAACTCCCAAGATTGCAGAGCAGGAAGGCAGAAAACACCTGGATTCCCGATGACCTCACTGAGTGGGTTGATTCTCTCACCTGAAGTCCACCTTACCCCTGGGCTTCCTGAGAACTAAAATCTGGACCTACCTGACCAGCTTATCAGACCCAGTGTCTGGCAGGTGGATGGAAACAAAATGAGGGCAGTTTATCATAGCTGACCAAATACAGTACCTATTCCTCACTATGCTGAAATTGTTTGAAATGAAACATTTATTTCCTAATACACTTGACCTGTTTATCTCTTAAAATACTTTTAAATAATGGGAAGGGAATTCAAGCAAGTAACAGATATTGTATGCTAAGTCCACAGATGCCCACGAAGCCCACCGATGCCCATTTGATTAGCTCTATGACCTTAAAGGATGAGATTCCTTCCACTTTGAGGAGAAGCAAACCAGGCTGGCTAAACCAAAAGAAGATGTGCCCAGCTGAGAAGCAAGGCAGAACCAATTTTTAGAAAAGCAAATGCTTCTCTAAGAGGTACTGGTTTGTATCTGACAGAATATCTATGAAACGTTTTCGTTCAGTCTTGGCCGAACCCTTTAAACAAATTAATTTGACCAAAGAAGCAGCTTTTTTTCCCCTAAATGAAGAATGTGTCCCTGAAGATGAACAAGACAGGAAATGAGGAGCTAAAACTGTTTCTAAAGGAGAGTTCATTCATTTCACATAATTCTGGGGTAACTGTCGTATCCAGGGTACTGTGTGAGGTCCCAGGAAATCACAGATGACAAGTCCCAGATTCTGCCATCGATGGAGACAGCAGGGGTTCCTGTGCAGAGAACAGAGAGCTCGTGCACATGCGAACATTTATTTGTGCACACGCAGGCTGATTATGTGGGGCCACAGAGGTATCCTGCATCGTGAAAACCAGATGACAGGCCAGGGTCAAGTCGGCAGAGTCTGGCAAGTCCAGAACTAGCCTGTTTTGACTTCCTCAGCTGCCCGGTGTATCCACAGCCTCTCTGTCTGCTATGGACTCAATGTTTGCGCCTCCACATTAAGTCACTAACCTCCCAGTGCGAACATGTTAAAATCAAGGACACTTGCCAAACAACCGAATACATAGGCAAAAATATGGTTCAAGGCCTAGAGAAGACGGAGAGATGACTTCTAGCTGGGGTGATTGGGGAGGTTGATTTGAGAGCAACGTGGGCTGGGTTTCTTCCCACCAGGAGGAACATATAAAGCAAACAGGGTTGTAGAAGTTGGACCTCTTCCATCAGGCGGGTCCTTCCAAAAGTGTGTTCCACTTAATAGAGACCTTAGAATCCTTGCATGTTCAAAGCGTCTTGCATTGACAGCACTCGGTACGATGTACCCTTCTTTGAATGATCGAAGGCACACCAGTTCATTCAAGGTTCTGAGAAGTCCTGCAGATGGTGATCTAGAATTTCCCAACAGAATTTCTCAAATGCATAACGAGTCATGAAAACGAGTCTTGGGAACGATCTTGTCATTATGGTGAACCTGGCAATGGCTGTGGGCAGGAATGTGATAATCTGGGAGAGCTGAAATTGTGGGGAGCTAGACTCAGGAAATTAGGTGCCAGGGGGATAACTCAAGATTGGCCAAAAGAAAACACCCAAAAAACAAACAAAAACTAAACAGTGCTCAGTTTGCTGCTGCTTTTCTCACTGTAACTTAGTAGATAACAATCCCAGAGGTTCAACAGACTTTGCATAAGTGTGAAATTGCCAGAAGTAGAAACACAGTACAGACCAAATTAAAATGATTTCTATTTCATTTAGATGTGGCTGGTCTAATGACAAGACTCACTTAAAAAAAATCATATTTACTTAAAATTTGTCCGACAGTATTTAAAGATAAAGACACACATTAGCAACAGTTTCTAGAGCTGGCCGAGAGCCTAGCCCGCTAAAGCATGACCACACACTCCACAAATTTCTACGCCAACAGGAGTTGCCACCCTAGTCTCAAAATTCTATGGAGATGGTGTCCTTTGTTGGGTTTGAGCTCTGCTTTGGTCTCGCATAAATCTTTGACTTGGGGAAGATTACTGATCTCACAACCAAAGCCAATAAGAGTGAACAAAATTGAGGTGGGCTTATTAAACCAGGAACAAAAGAAGGATACTCACAATAGATATGATTATTGGAAATTCTGCACAATAAATGAAACACAGAGTGTAAGGAAGAGGCACAAATATTGGAAATGACAAGGCAAAGTTGGGTTTATTTACAGATGCTATGACAGTCCGCCTCGCCAAAGCATACGGGTCCGCTCTTAGAAGGTGAGGCACATTGATGAGTCCCAAACTATTTTAATGTTTCCTCTGGCAAACGTAAGTAAAGAATACTGAAGCTCCTGAGGCAACAGGACACAGAACATAAACCCAGAGACACACTCCGTGGGAGATCGTTTCCACCAGCCCCAACTCATGTTCATTGTATCAGGAACCACCCTTCACCTGCGGCCCCTCCTCGGTCAGCAGGACAGGTGAAGGAATTTGTCCTTTTTTCTAACAGCCTTGGAAAACCACGGAGGGTTGAAGCAGGTACGGACATGATCTAATTGCTGCTTCAGACCATTCTCCGACTATAGAGAGAAGGTTGGCTTATGGGGAAAAGGCCAAGAGCAGAGAGGCCAGCCAGGAGGAGGTGTTTGCTCCAAAGGAGTAGAAAAAAATAATTATTATTATTAAAGGAAAACTGTTTCTCTATTCACAGCACTTCCGACACCCAACGTGTGGGTCTTCCACACCGAGCAGGTCTCCAGTTCTCCTGGGACACCAGCTGGGTGCCGTCCACTTCAATTCAACTCTGATAGGAGCCCGGGGGCGCGCAGACCTCACGGGGTAAAGACTCGGTGCCCCAGGACAGCTCCCACGTCAACCCCAAGCGCAGGGACTGGGTCCCCAGGCCGCCCACACTTGTGTCCGACAAGGCTACACACGGAGGGTCCCCGTGACGCCCCCCTCAGAGAACGCAGGCAACACGTGGCTGACTCACCCATTTATCAGAAAGGGACGAACAGCCAGAGAGAGCGGTGGAGGGCGAGGCCCGGGGGGGCCCCGAGCGCCGGAGCTCCTGTCTCCGTGGAGTTTGGGGGTCGTCACTCTGCCAACGTGCGGACGGGTTGCCCAACCCGGAAGCGCTCGGAACCCCTCAACGTAGAGACTTTACGGGGCTGCAGCCAGGCACGACTGTCGAAAGCCTCGCGCAACGTGAGCCCCTCGAGCCCCGCCCCCTCCGCGCTCCGTGGCGCCTGGGGGCGGGGCTGGACGGGCCCACCCTCTCGTCACGTGGTTGGTTCCTCCGGGCAACCGGCCCGCACCTCGCAGGGCTACGCCTCAGCGCAGACTCGGGCGCGGCGCGGCTCGTTCCGAGGGTCGCAGGATGCTCCTCTGGCCTGCGTCACTCAGGAAGCTCCTAGGGTGTCGGGAGCTCTGCGCCAGGAGCCAGGAGGTCACCGTGCATTAGGATGCGCCCGAAATCCAATAATAAGGGTCCTTATGATAAGAAAAGAAGACACAGAAGAGGAGCCCCATGAAGACGGAGGCAGAGACGGGAGGGATGCGGCCACGAGCCCAGGGACGCCTGGAGCCCCCAGAAGCTGGAAGAGGCAGGAGGGACCCTCCCCTGGAACCTCTGCAGGGAGCGCGGCCCTGCCCACACCTGGATCTCAGAGGTGTGGTCTCCAGGACTAGGGGAGGATAAATGTTGGTTGTTTAGAGCCACCTGGTTTTTGGTAATTTTTTGCGGCAACCCTAGGAAATTAGTACAGCCCTGTAGTATATACGGAATGTCTTTTACGCCATACCTTACCTCTTTCAGGGGTACTTACTTTTTAACTTTTAGTTCCAATTATTTTATAAAAGACTCGGTAATCAAGTGAAGGGTGGAAATTCAGATAGCACCATGCAGTAGGGAGATTTTTGTTTGGAAGAGCGAGCCTTTGTCAGCACACCGGAAATGCCGCTACTTAGGAGAGGAGCGAGGTCCTCCTGACACCTCCGCCTGACCCCTTGGTTCACAAGCACAGGTTACAGGTGAGCTGCATGTACAGCTACAAGAACCACCTGTGGGTGATGAAACTTGCCAGATGCCTGGGATGTCCACGTAGCTAGTCCTCTAATGCATGCCTCTCGTGTCTGTATTCCTAGTTCATTTTCAAACAAGGTAAGAGGGATTTTTAAATTAATTTTAATAAAGGGAGAAATAACCTCTACTACGCAATTCTAAGAAGACATAGCGGGTGTGATGGGAACACCAGCAGCGGTGCCTACACCGATGTCATTCTTTTCTTCACTTCATGGTTATCAAAGCCAGAGTGAAAATATTGTAAAATGCCGAGACGTGGATAATTAAACAATACAGATTTTGAGAAGAAGAACACCTTGATGGAATGAATCATTATGAATCAGCAGACTGAAGTATAGAATTATTTGAACTATTGAATGTAACGATTTAGTTAAAATGGGAGAAATATATTGTAGGAAGTGGTTCTCAAGATGGGGTGCCTGGACCGGAAGCCTATCAGCTGCACCTGGGAACTTGTTAGAAATGCAAATTCTTGGGTGTCACCCCAGACTTGCTGACTCAGACCCTCAGGGGAGCCCAGCCTGCTCTTTTCTAACAAGCCTTCCTGGGGGGTCCATGCCACCCTCTGCTAATATGTGGCTAGAACGGAGTCATTTACCCTTCTATCTCTGCAAGCAGTGCTCCAGAGAATACGACCATGGTAGAAAAACAACAGGACATTGCCCCTTAAGAAAATCAAACATAGAACCTTCAAACGGTTTATTAAAGAGACTGGCAATTTGGAAATCTACCTTTTGTTCTGAATCCTTAGTCACACAGATGAAGCATGTACTTGAAAGGCTGGCAGAGCAATCTGGCCGCTGATAATTTAATTGGGCTGCTACCTGGTAGAGAGCAGTTTGCTGCATGAGGGTCCCCAGGGTGATGGCTGCCTGAAGGGCGGGCGGGGGGAGGGAACCGGGAATCAGCAGTGATGGTCTCCCAGCCAGAAGCACATGGGAGCAGAGTTGCCTCTATTAGGCTGCTTATCCCCTGACCTCCAGGAAAAGTCATTAGTGGCCCCAGAGGAGCAGACCAGCTTGTTTCCAGAGCCACATCGTGGGAGCTGCACCTCCCCAGCAAATATCTGGATGACTAGAGGGGGATAGACAATTCCAGAGAGACGATGAAAAGCGTATTACCCGTTCTCTCCACAGGAAAGAGTGATATCTATCAGTGGGTTCCATGTCCCAGTTTCACAATCTTATTTAGGTTTCAAAAGTGCTTCGCAGACCCAGCTGTGTGGGTTACATAAAACCTGCTGGGCTTCTTACCGGTGACAGGCATAGCACATGTCAAGAAGCATGCACGTGAAATTAAATTATCTCTTTGATAATGACAGGATTGCAAGCAGAGAATGAAACTTGTTTTCTCATTCGGTTATGCCAGAAAGGCTCCATTCCACTGAGCTGTCTCTCCCCCTTTCTCATGTGGAAATCATACGGAATATTTGCATGTGTATGTGTAGGGAGTGCTTTGAACGGTCATATAACAGCAAGCAAATGGAAGTTACATTGACTTCTCCGAGTGTGAGAGAGAACTGAAGATAGGCAAGAAGCCGCTGGGTCAATTCCAGGTAACTGAAATTCAAAAGTGAATTCTTTCCTTTGACTTAATTATGATACAGGACAAAGTGAGGAGAAGCTTGGAAATCTTGAATATTGACATTCAGTTTAAAAACTAATGAAATTATGTGTTTCAGAAATCTATAAACAACGTAGATATAGCATCTCTCTTTCTCTGTCTCTCTCTCACACACACACACCTTACGTCTTTAATTTATATACATACAGATGACCGATACTATGGCTCTGAGTATGGTATTTATAATGTAATAATGTGATTTTGACTATTCTCGACATTCTTTTTCAGAAAAGGGACATAAATTGGAAATAAATTACATTTATACATCCATATACACTCTTCAAATATGCAATCAAAATGAGACTATTTCCTGTGAGACTAAAAATAATAAAACTGTATGTAATTCGAGAGGTGGAGAAGAATCTTAAAATGAACATTAAAACATAATAAAAATACAGATAGAGTCTATCCCAGAACGCCCGCATTACTCTCCCAGAATACGGTTTCAAAGAACGATGAGAGAAGATGCTTTAGAGAGAGAGTATAATGATTTTAGAAACAAAAGCAATTCCCAGGATAGGTCTTTCAGGGGAAGGAGCTGGAATTGTACCTTAAGCAAAGTTTCACTGTCCTGTTGGTCTCTGGGGCATCCCTGGGGTGGACTAGACCTGCCCTACCTGGTTAGAAGGAGCTCATACAGAATCAGTCTAAGACCTACGTCAACTGATGGAGGAAACGCAAAACATGTACACAGTGGGATCTTTGTACTTTCTCCATAGATTAGGTGTCACTTCTTGTAGTTGATGGCTCTTTCTACCTTTTGAATTCTGGGTGCATTTTTTAAGCACCAAGAGAATGTTTAATCTATTCTTAGAATTCAATGGCCACAACAAAAACCGTATATCAAAACACCACAGCTACCATCATACTCAGCAATGAAAAAGTGAAAGCTTTTCCTCTAAGATGCAGTACAAAGCAAGGAGGCCAACTCTCACCACTTCTCTTCAACACAGCACTGGAAATCCAAGCCAGAGCCATGATGCAAGGAAAAGAAATAAAGGGCATCCAAATTGGAAAGGAAGAAATAAAATTATCACTTATTGCAGATGACGTGGTCGTATAAGTAGAAAACCCTAAAGACTCAACCAAAAAACTCTAAAAACTAATAAACAAATTCAGTCAATTTGCAGGATACAAAATCAACACACAGAAATCAGTGGCATTTCTATATGCAAATAATAAACTACACAAAAAGAGAATTAAAAATAGCCACAAAAACAATAAAATACTTAGGAACAAATGAACCAAAGAGATGAAAGATTTGTACACTGGAAATTATAAAATAATTATTGAAGGAAATGAAAGAAGATACAGATAAATGGAAGGATATTTACGTTCATGAGTTGGAAGACAGAATATTGTTAAAATGTCCATACCACCCATTGTGATCTACTGATTCAACGCCATCTCTATCAAAATCCCAGTGGCATTCTTTGTAGAAATCGAAAAAAAACCCCAACACTCCTAAAATTCATATGGAACCACAAAGACCCTGAGTGACCAGAGCAATCTTTCTCTAAGGAAACTGTGAAGAGAGAGTATATACAAATTAGGAGGCCAGTGATGAGAAGCCTCCCCCCATCATTCTGGATACACTCTGAAAATTGGTACAACTGACATTCTCCCAACAAGCCTCTTCATGGAATATGCTTCACGTTCTGATAGCCTGAAATGATCTTTTAAAAGCCAGGATTTCACACTTGATGTAGCTATGTTATTTTGGGTAACATCTAACAGTAAATATTCATGACCAATAGAAATGATTTCCTTAAAGGAGAAAAGAAATAAATGGAAGATTTCATTGAAAATAGAAATTGGTTCTAATCCCAGAACAAAAGGGATTACTCGTAGGAATATTGAATTATAATAAATTTTGGCTTCCAAGTATACTGATGGTTTGCGGATAGAAATATTTCAGACGCTTAGGTTTTTAGTTTTTGCCTGACATTTTCAAATGAATGGATCTGAGTATTTTGTAAAATTTCAATAAAGTATCAACACGAGTCTCTTATTTCTTCAGATTCACTTGTAATAATTAATGAGGTTGGCACATAAAGCTCCATTAATTCAAAACAGACTCGATGAGTACAGGGGAGAGGGAGTAACTTGTTTTTTTTTTTCTTTTGTGGTACGCGGGCCTCTCACTGCTGTGGCCTCTCCCGTCGCGGAGCACAGGCTCCGGACGCGCAGGCTCAGCGGCCACGGTCCACGGACCCAGCTGCTCCACGGCACGTGGGATCTTCCCAGACCGGGGCACGAACCCGCGTCCCCTGCATCGGCAGGCGGACTCTCAAGCGCTGCGCCACCAGGGAAGCCGAGGATTAACATTTTGAGACAATTTTTTTTCTCATCCCACAAATGGGTAATAAATAATGAGGATTCTGGAATTCCATTAGGCAGATTTACATTAATCCCACTTTTTAGTTTGAAAATATGTGTTGAATTAGCACATTGCATTTATCGCCAAGGAACTTACATAAAAACCTTTCAATATCAATTATTTCTCTTTTCATATACATATATATACATGAGAGAAAGAGAGAGAGATTTTGCTATGGTTCTTGAGCACTTCTGAAGTTGTCGCTAACTAGAAGGATAAGCAAAGAACACAGCAGTGTGACTGCATAAATCATACTATCGCCAAAGAAGAAATCATATAGTCTGGCATCTCCATACCCTATAACTATAAATATTGATATGTGTACATATATGACGTCATACATTCCTCCACAAACTATATATGTATGATGTCATATCTATATATCTACATACCTCTCTATATATGCATAGACAGAAAGATAGGGAGAGAGATAAGATAGATCTGTTTATATACTTATATATACATATTTATATAATGTAAATATATAGAGATCTAGATATCTGGGGATAGCTAGATCTCTATATGTCCTATTGTCTCTGTTCCTCTGGAAAACCCAGATTAATACGACAACCTTTGCTTTTTATTCCTGAACAAATTTGAAATGTTTACCTATAGTTTCGTCATCTCTTAGTAGAGATGGAGACAAGACTCCAGCATTTCTTTCCTTTTCCCTGTTGCTGACTTTCTATTAATGAGAAGCCCTAAGCAGCTCTGAGCGGGTAATTAATCATGAACCACCAAGTCAAGAGTGGTAAGCTTGTGAGTGGTGACTGCAGAGAAAAATATGTTGTGGTTGCCCGTTAGAAATGCCTTTCATTCCAAGGAGACCGAATTTGGCTTTCAGACTGTTCATTTGAGTCAAGTTCAAGCCTGTGATTGTAGTAGAAAGCAGACGGGATCCAGGCCCGAGAAGGATTACTGGATATAAGGCAGGAGAGACTTGTCCATGGTGGGCTGTGCTCAGAGAGGAAAGAGCACCTGACTGGCTTCCGTCCACAGCTCTTAACCCCACAGCACACTCTTTGACGACGTGCGCCCTGTTCTGAATCTGTACCAAGTACGGCCCCTTGGGCTGCAGGTGCCTCTGTTTAACTCTCTTTCTTTCTCTCTCCTCCTTAGAGGAGAAAGGTGAACTTTATCTGGCTTCAACAATGTCTAACAAATAAACCGCACCTACTTGAATCTTTCCATGATAGATGCCGTTTTTCCTTTTGAAATGGTCCCCTTCAGGTACTCTTTAAAAAACAACAAGAAGAAAGGAAAACAAAATATAGGGAACGCCAATGATTGTCAGCCTTGGGGTGAGTTTGTCTGTCCCCCCCAGGGAGTGCTTGGCAACATCTGGAGGCATTTTTGGGTGTCACAACCAGGGGGAGGTGTAGTACTACTGGCATCTGATGTGTACAGACCAGCGATGCTGCTTTCCATCCTACAGTGCATACGATGGCTCCACAACCAAGAATATATATTAAAAAAATAAAGTTAGCGAGATAGTAGAAAGAATAAAAAAGGACATAGAATTCTGCCAAAAAATTTTTTTTCAGTCCAAGGTTGAGAACCTGTTGGACTCCAATCTCCCTAAATCTAACTCACAGTGGAAGAAACATCAGAACAGAATTGATAGAGTCACATAACCTTTGATGAACACAGTCACTTGTAATAAACCTAACAGGTAGATGAGATTTTTGCAGTGACTAGAATGTTTAAAACATTTTTGTACACATTAATTCAGTTGCTTTGTTTTAATGAACCTTTAAAAAACCCCAATCATGGGCCAGGACCTGAGTGCACAAAGGTAAACACAATAAATAAAATAAAATAGAATCTCAGACGATGCTTGAAGCCTGGTACAGGAAGTAACCCTACATACTACAAATCTGTCTGACTTAACAACTGGGTGACCCCAGGCTCTGTGCAGCCAGGAGAAGGAACTAACTACCCTCCAGAAGCTTAAGCATCTTCAGAAAGTTGGTGCCTTGGATGTGGGCCCTGAGGGATTGGAGGTACCAGATGAAAGAGGTTAAAAGAGGGAAGCAAACACAAAAAGAGGGAAGCAAACGCAAACTCAGTGAGTCAAAAAAAAAAAAAAAGGAGCAGCATCTTTTGAGACGTGAGAAGGTAGTGAGGCTGAGATCTAACTCAGCGGGACGGAGAAATGAAACACAGGCTATATTGTCGTGGTTTTAAATGTGATTGGCAGCCTGGGAAGTGCACACACTGACCTCAGACACCACTTTCCGAATGTGTGTCAGGCACAAAAGCAAGGGCCTAAGCAAATATTTTTTTCTCCTATTATTCTGCAATAAAAGAGTTGGTTTCTGTCAATCTTTGGATGTCTGGCAATCTCTTTCATTCACATTTAATTTTCTTTATTTTTTAACTTCAAGAAGCGTAAGATGTAAACAGCTTTCAGGAGATGTTATACAAGCCCGGTGACGCTTTTCAGAAGCTGCATGTGGCCGTGCAGACACCCTGTTGGGTTGCAGGGGCGGTGTACTGTGGAGAGGGGTTAAATTAAGAGACAGATTTCAGCCGAGCAAGCCAGGCAACGTGGTGTATTCTCACGCGGGTATTCAGGCTACCCCCTAAGACTCCAGTCTTGCCTTTGTGTCTGGGTTAAAGATCTCCGGGTTTCCTAGGAGAATGTTTTATTCCTTTCATGAGTTTCTACAAGTTACTGCTCCTGGACGAACAGCCCTCCCTTCTGTCTCAGAAAGAGCTTTGCAGCTGAAACCTGTCCATCAGTCTGTCTCCCTACTGCTCTGTCCTACGACCAGAGGATGTTCCTAAAAACCAGCTCTTGGTTACTTTGCAAAGTCCCAGAAGGACAAACAAGTGATAAGGACAAAAATGGGCAAGCAGGTAGGAAAGAGAGAAAGAGAAAGAGAGAGAGAGAGAGAGAGAGAGAGAGAAGGAAGGAAGGGAGGGAGGGAGGGAGGGAGGAAGGAAGGAAGCAGGGAGGGAGGGAGGGAAGGAAGGAAGAAAGAAAGGAAGGAAGGAAGGAAGGAAGGAAGGAGGGAGGGAGGGAGGGAGGAAGGAGGGAAGGAGGGAGGGAAGGATGGAAGGGAGGAAGGAGGGAGGGAGGGAGGGAAGGATGGAAGGGAGGAAGGAGGGAAGGAGGGAGGGAGGGAGGGAGGGAGGGAGGAAAAGAGGGGGGAGGGGGGAGGGAGGGAGGAAGGAGAAGCCCAGCTCCTCAGCCCTACTCTCCCCTGCAGTCTGGGACCTACCGCCCTCCTCCATCTATAGCTGTGATGCCCTTGCCTGCTTACTCTCTCCAGCTCTGAGAGCCAGGCCACCTACTCCGCCCTCACCAAAGATTTGTCCAGATCCGTTTCTGCACCCTCCAAGTCCAGCCAGGCCTGGATGAGCTGACCGTCTGTCATCTAAACAAACACAGGGAAACGCGTGACCTGATCTCTGCTTGTGACAAGTGACCTAAATCCAGTGGAGCCTGGTCCCATCCTAGCCCCTCCTCGACCGCGTTCTTAGTCTCCCGTTGGCCACTTACTTAGCAGAATCAACAGAGGCCACTGAGCTCTGAGAACCACTCCAAGGGGAACCACTGTCGCCGAAGAGGCCGCCCGCACGTGGACTGCAATGGATGCTCCTGCCCTGAGATGCCGGGCAGCTTAATGCTTTAGCTTCTCATTCACCAGACATGCTACGGAGCCACACACATTTAATGCTCTGTCGTCAAGCTCTGTATTCAGAGGAGAGAGTAGGCAGGAAGCAATGTTTCCAAGCGACAGGCTGGTAAAGGGGCGCGAGTGGACGTACCTGGTGGACAAGTTGGGCTGTAGTAACAGTCACGTCATGCCGTGTGTCTCCACATCACTCTTCACAGAACTCAGAGCAGTCAGATGTCATCTCTTTATGGCTTGGAAAATTCCTGCAAACCAGCACAGAATTGTATTATGAGATTTGGGGAACCATTATTACCAAGAATGTGGTTTTAAAAACATTAGGTAGTAGGCTATTAACTATTACACGTCCAAGTATTGCATGGTATAGATTTAGTTAGATATAGATACATAGATACAAGATAGATGATAAGATAGAAAGAAAATGGACAGACGGATGGATAGATAGATATGATTGGTAGATAGATAACGGATGATTTATATAGACAGGTAGATAGATGACAGATGATAGATACATAGAGACATAGAATAGATGGTAGGTAGATAGGTGATGGATTACAGATAGAATATAGACAATAGATAGATAGATAGATAGATGATAGATATATGATAGAACAGATGACGGAGTCGTATCCTTAATGGAATGGTAATGTGATGGGTAAGTGATTGTAAAGCAAAAATGTAATATCAGTGGAACTATAAAAAGCTATAGAATAATATTATGAAGTGATGCTTGCATGAGCATTCTCTCAAAAGACGCTCTTTTTACATGTTCAACCTAGACTTACGTGCGTCTAAGGCACCACAATAATTGACAGCAATGACAGCAAATTCCTAATACATCTCCTGCCTTGTCAAGGAAATATTAAATTATGAATTCACTCTGGACAAAAGTGAGATTAATTGTAGCTTATAGCTGGGTAACTAATCGGTATTTATTTGGGAAAAGATCCCAGGGGCTGTCGGCTTTCATTTGGCTCTAAAAAGAGAACGGTATTGGGTCACACTGTGAGGAAAAGAACATTTCAGGAAGTAAGGTGATGGGGATGGCTCTTATTTCACCTTTCTACCTTCATTTGTTTTTCATTTTAACTTGCTTTTAAACTTAAAATAAAAGTAATGCATACCCATGTTAGAAAAAATCTCAGAAGAAAAAAGGGATGTGCAAAGAATAGAACATGGTCAAAACCCAGACCAACAATCAGTGTACAGGTGTGTATATTATATACTTACGTATGCATATATATGTATATACATATTATTTTTCCACAAGTGGAAGGTATTATACACATTCTTCTGCACTTCATTTTCTCTTTAAACAGTTTATCTGGGAAAACTTTCTATTTCATCATCCATGTATCATTGCATCAAAGTCATCTTTTTTGCGGAGGTATCATACTTTATTTTACTAATCTTCAATTATGTCCACCTAGGTGGTTTCAAGTCCTTTGTTTTATACATCATGCCAAAATGAGCCTTTTTATCTGTTGAGCTGTGCACATATTTGAATAGATGGGTAGCATAAATATCTAGATTTGGAATTGCTAGATCACATTTCTTTCCAAAGAGATCACGCCATTTTATGTTCCTACCAATAGCTTCCGTTTCCCCACATCTTTGCCAATACTATATGTATTTTCAAATACTTTGAGCTTTCTCAAAACAACAGGGTAAAAAAATATATCTGTATATCTATATCTAATTGTTTTAATTCTCCTGTTAACATTATGAACGTGGTTGGACAGTTTTTCTTATGTTTATAAGCAAATAGTATTTATTCTTCCATGAAATATCTGTTCCCGTCCTTGGTCTACTCTTTCTGCTGGGATCTTGGTCTTTCATTAAATTGTAAAAGCTATCAACGGCAGGCAAACGTGGCTTTGTACATAATATTTTGCATGATTTTATACTTTTGATGTTTCTACCTATTTATGCAGGAATTGTTGGGTTTTGTTTTTCAGTTTATATTACCAAATTTATCAATTTCTTTGTTATAGTGTCTGGATTTTTGCTTTCCTTAGAAATGCCTCTGATACTCTAACATTATTTTTTTAATATTAAAATATTTCAATAAAATATTAAAAATATGTTAAAAACATACCCCTTTTATGTTTAAATCTTTGGTTTGTGTACTATTTCCTTTGTTGGAAGGGGTAAACGTACATCCCCCCACCCTCACAAATTTTTAGCTATTTGACACAATGTATTGATACATAAGGGGTGGGTGATTGTTTTAGGTGTCCTGGCTTGGTCTGAATTGCCATCTGTATTAAAAATAAAATTTTAGTATGTACTGGGGGCAATGTTAGGATTCTCTATTCTTCTATTGATCTGTCTAATCACACATCTCTACTGAACTTTTATTAATATTGTTTAACACCATGCTTTGATATGTACTATTACGGTCTACAAGTTCATATGTATTAAGTTCCCATGGAAAAACTGTGAGGAATGTAAAACAATTTCTTAAAAAGCAAGAGCATATATTATGTGTTATAGATCATATATACAGTACTGAATAAAATTACTGAATTTTCTTCTTGTTTCCAACAGCTTTTTAGATTACATCAATGTTTTCCACATATACACTCCCATCTGCAAATTACTGCATTTCCTCCTTCCTAATTTGCATTCCCTATTTCTCTCTTTTGTCTAACTGAATTGGGCAGTAATTTCACAACAATGTTAAATCATAACAAATTGGGCATCCTTATCTTACACCAACTTTAATAGGGATCTCTTTAATGTTTCCATATGAATTAAAGTGCTGGTTCACAGCTGAGAATACTATTTGTTCATAATAAAATTATCCGTCCTTTTTCATTACGCATTTTACCCGGAGGAGACACTGAATTTTATCAGGTTGGTTTTGGCACATACCGATCCCCTGGCTTACGTCCTAGGTGATTTAATATCATGGCGCATGGCATTCACAGATATGGAGCCATTCTTGCATTTTATGGAATGAGTTTTGAGACTCATTATAATTTTGAAATTCAACAGTACTACAAGGCATTTATTCTTCGGCCTAAAGAATATGGGTGTCAGGGCTGCGGGGAGACCCTGATGTGAGGGCCGTGGGATTCAGAATGGAATCGTGCTGAGTGATCTCTACTGTGTTGGGTGAGTTGATTTAACATCCCGCCATTTGCTCACCTGAATGGCGGACACTGGGCACTAGAAAAAGAACAAGACAAAACCCATTTCTCACCTCTCGGAGCCCAGAGATTACCTTTAATCTCACTTTGCTCATTAATAAAGTCATTTGGGCTTGTTCTTCTTCCTGGTTCTCTAAGACTATTTTTATTTTTATTGAGGGCTTTTAAACACATAAAATTAATTATACTTCATCTGAATGAAAAGGGTGGGAAACCCCCAAACATGTTTTGACCAAATTTATTTCAGCACTTTGGAAATGTGGAGACAAAAGCCTAACTTTTATTTATTTTTTTATTTTGTTTTTTTTTTGGCGGTACGCGGGCCTCTCCCGTTGCGGAGCACAGGCTCCGGACGCGCAAGCTCAGCGGCCATGGCTCACGGGCCCAGCCGCTCCGCGGCAAGTGGGATCTTCCCGGACCGGGACACGAACCCGTGTCCCCTGCATCGGCAGGCGGACTCTCAACCACTGCGCCACCGGGGAAGCCCAAGAGAGTAGACATTTTATTTGCACATTCCTGCCACTCCCCCTTTCCCTCCCCCCACGATGTTTGATCACATTTTCCTTTAAATGTTTCTGGTGAAGCAGACTCTGAAATAATAAACTGAGCTCCTCCTTCACAAAATGACAAAGAATACTAATTATTCCCAATGATGACCCCATTTAAACACACCATAAGAAAAATGTTGAAAAAATATAAAGAACGAATCAACTATAATTCATTGGAAAAGCACAGTATTTATAATCACTTCTGAGTGACCAGTAGTAGCGCTACCATTGTCCCACATTTTCACTTTTCAACAAGGAACATACTAAATTCAGAATTTTTGCTTTTAGAATTATTTTTAACTTTGAGAATTAAAAAAAAAATAAGCTCTATGGACTTTTCTAATACAAAATATAAATTAATCATAGTGGTCCCACGTTCCACATGCTGTATTACATCCTGGGGATAGAGGAGGAGCGTGCCTGAAACACCCACTGAACTTATACCCCAGTGGAGAGACACCAGTCATTAAAGACACAGCCACACAAACCAATAAAAAATAATAATGTGGGAAAATATGGTTCAGAAGAATATTCATAGGGATCACTGCAATTCAGACCCAGAGATCATTCTTCCTTAGCAATAGTATGAAGAGTGAAATTTCAATGAATAGTCTTAGGATAGCCTTAGTTTAGTGGACTAGACAACAAGCAACTGAAAATACGTGCAATAAAGCAGATGCATGTATTCTTCTCCCCAAAACGCTACACTTTTGGCACCATATTCTTATGAAACGTACAGGGTTTATTCATCCTTTCTGCTCATTCGATCATGTGGTAATTTGTCATGCAATCCTTCATCTGTTCACTCACCAGGTGCTTATGGAGTGAGAGGAACATTATCGAATTCCAGGAGTACAGGAATGAGGTCAGCATTTCCTCTGAGTGCCTAGTCCGAGAACTGGGGCGATAGATTAAAATAGTCTAGTTCTACGTAGTGGATGCAGAACGAGGGTGTGTAGAAAAATGCTATGAGAGCAAGAGGGTCCAATAAATGGTGAAGCCAGTGAGGTGTGCAGAAAGTGTCCCAGTGCACCCAGCATGCTCACACGTTGCTGCTTTATTTAACTGCAACATCTCCCCAAGGACTTAGCACCAGTTCACAACTGTGGAGGCGATGTCTGGAGAAGTTGAAGGACTGGACTCAACGCACACATCCAGCAAGTGGCCTATTCTTCCCTATCAGAGCCATCTACCTGTCATTACATGACACCACACCGATTGTGTTCATCTACAATAAGCATTACCTGCGCAAGCCATTAAGGCAAAGTCCATAGTGTCTCCTGCAAGTGCATTTTCTCCTTGATCTATTACGTGATGGAGGTCACCACGGGGCATTCTTTGCTCCAATATTTAATGGACGGGGTTAAAAAGGATCTGATAACACAGGGCAGTGGCATGGAGTCAAACTCCGGTTGGCACATGGAGTTGTTTCGTGCAAAAACAGAAGTCTAGATGACTGCTTTTATCACCGTCAAGTAACTCCTGACTGTCTTAATGGACCTCCTTCTGAAAACGCAACAGAAAAAAGCAAACGGATGATGGTCCTGAACTGGCAAATACACGTTTCTTTGGATTCCAACTCCGCTTATGGTAACTGATTCCTATATAAGGCAGTGGTGAGAATCGCACAGTGATAACAGGTAGAGGACATGGAAAGCTTGGACTTATAACGTGGATTCTGCGTCCAGCACTGAATAGGTCTGACTATCATGATCTAGCTTCGCCCTTGACACACTAGAGAAAGTCTTCAATTAAAAATTAAAATGCTCTTTACATTCCTGTGGAAACACAGAAATAAGAGTTGGGATACATCCCTAAAGGGTACTATTATGCATTATTCAAGTTTACCAGGCAATCGTTTGCTTTATGTAACTCTGGTTTTAGCTTTTAAAGGTAATTCTGGAAAAGAAACTGTGCTGTATTTTTACCTACAAAAGTTTACTTTCATGAAAGCAAACTAGTTTCTGGCATAAAAATTTCATTTGAAAGAAGATCAAGGAGGAAACGGAAAAACAATGATCCCACGCTCTGTACCAACACTGCTAGATGCTTTTTTACTCTATTATTTGAAAAAATATTTTTGAGACAAGCTATATTTTTTTGGATGGATTCCTCCAAGCTTCTCTCTGTGGTTATGGTTCTTATTTACCACCAAATTGAGTGATAACGTTCTAGGTACAGGAGCAAGATGGGTGGGTCTTTGGAAATGACCCTTCCATTGAACCCCTGAACTTTGGGGTTCTAACCTTGGAAAGTACCACCTGCTGTTTCCTCCAGCAGACCCACAAGAAATGCCCAATCTAGAAATCAAGAGCATCTTCTCAGAAATACAAATCAAAACTACAATAAGGTATCACCTCACACCAGTCAGAATGGCCATCATTAAAGAGTCTACAAATAACAAATGCTGGAGAGGGTGTGGAGAAAAGGGAACCCTCCTACACTGTTGGTAGGCATGTAAATTGGTGCAGCCGCTATGGAGAACAGTATGGGGGTCCCTGAAAAAACTAAAGATAGAACTACCATATGATCCAGCAATCCCACACCTGGGCATGTATCCAGAGAAAACTCTTAATTCGAAAAGACATATGCACCCCAATATTCATGGCAGCACTCTTTACAATAGCTAGGACATGGAAGAAACCTAAATGTCCATTGACAGAGGAATGGATAAAGAAGATATAGTACATATATACAATGGAATATTACTCAGCCTTACAAAAGAAGGAAATAATGCCATTTGCATTTGGGATTAGCAGATGCAAAGTATGACATAGAGAATTATATATAGAATGGATAAACAACAAGGTCCTACTGTACAGCACAGAAAACTATATTCAATATCCTATGATAAACCATAATGGAAAAGAACATGAAAAGAATGTATGTATAACTGAGGCACTTTGCTGTACAGCAGAAATTAACATGGCATTGTAAACCAACTATGCTTCAATAAAATATTTTTTTTAAAAAAGAGCATCTTCTCGGCTGTTACTGGGGTTTTCTTAAAATACAGAACTTTGTTAAATCTGCTTGCCTTTGCAACTAGATGGGTACAATTGAAATCTTTCCTCCTGAGATGTATACAAGCACATTTTAATTGGATTAAGTAACAAATCGAATAAAGAGAAATAATGTTCTGCTAATGAGCATTATTATTACTGGGATTCTTCATAAGCCTCTAGGGGATCAGACCAAACAGATGTTTCTAATGATCACTTTCAACATATACAGAACTATTTCTGTCTGTATTCTGAGGTGTTCTCTGCTTTCAGCAATTCAGAGAACATGGCCAGCTTCCCTGGGGTTATTTATTGTTTCTTTTTGCAGTTTCATGTCCCATGGAGTAAGTCCTAACACAGTGATCAAGGCAACATGACTAGTATTATTTATCTAAATAGGGAACTTTTATCCTCAAAATTGGCAAAATCTTTGAAATACAAGTAACTACTCAAAAATGCATTGAAGCAGGTTTTTGACTTCTTACTTTACTCTGTTAACCAGACTTTAATTAAAGAAGCTCCAGATATGAGTCCAGCCTGTAGTTCAAGAAACTCATATATGAGTGCAGGTAGCTGGGGATAAGATGTAATAGCACCTCGACATCTGTGAGATTGTAGTAAGTAAGTAAATACACAAATTATGAGAAATACAGACTCTGCTTCATTCAATCCTCGAGTAACTGATTGGATCATTTTATTGGTAAGGAAAACAAGGTGTGGAGAGTTTGAACAACATGCCCAGAGTCGCACTGTATAATAAATAAAGCCAAGACAGGACCTTCATTTCCAAAACTGGACTGTATTGCAGGTCACGGCGGTCACATACAATTCTCTCCCCATTCAAAGTCACAGGTTCATGCAGGTCTGTGTGGTGTACTGGCAGGGGGAAAACTCCAAGAGGAAACAGTTTTCTCTGCTAAACCTCTTTTTCAATCTTATTTGTAAAATTATTTTATTTATGAATACTTGGGGTAAAAAGCATGCATGGAATAAGGGGAGAAGAAAAAAGAAGGCATTTATTTGATACCTTGGGATTTTTATGGATTAAAAATCTAAGACAGATACCAGAAAAAAAAAGGAAATGATACCTAAATGGCCAAATATACACACACACACACACATAATATTTTAAATATAAATGTTTATATATTACAAATATGTTGATTTATGTTTTTATATATTATATATGATGTCTAAGATACAAATGTTCATATTATATATATATATCTTTTCTTGCTCACTGTGACTTTCATGTTGTATGTTTCTCAAATATATATTTATACACACACACATATATATATATTTTTAAAGGGTACTCAACTTGGTTAGTCTTAGGGAAATTAAAATGAAAACCACTACATACCAAAATGACTAAATTACTGCAATTTGGAAAGACTGGAAATAACAAATGTGGAGAAAATGTGGATTAGCTGGACATTCACCAATGTTTGCTGACCCCAAACCATGTTTTAAAGAGAAATTCTCAAAATGGAGCGAGCGTTCCCTGCCACCAAGGCCATGAAAGAATCCAGTCCCCTACCTCTTTATGGAACCAACTAAGAGAAGCGTCTAAGCAGATATTACATTTGCTGTTTCACAACAGAAATGACAGAGCTCAGACCCAGAAGTGCGTTCAGATTTAATCATCCCTAGCTAAAACCAATCACTGGCGGCAATTTAAATCAATTTTCTCTGCATTAAAACTTCATGGGAAAGAGAATTTCCCCCCTGATAACCTGCATCAACAGATAGTAAGTGAAGCTCACATAGAAAAAACATACAGGGTTCATACCATGTAGTTTCTATCACACATACACGGGCTCTATTTTATGATATCTCTCAGCTGAAGAGGAAATAATCCTTCAGTGTATCTTGCAAATGACAGTGTACAAGTTTTAAATAAAAAAAAACAAAAAACAAAAAACAAGCATGTTAGATCTGGTTTCTTTCCTGCTGGCCCTTCAGACTTCTATGCGCCCTTTGCTGCCATTCTGTAATGAGCTGTTAGGAAACATTGTGACACTTTCCATCTCCAAGAGTTACCCATCACCTTAGAGCCAAGAGGGAGGTCTGTTATTTGTCTAGGATTTAACTATCCCCATATTTCTATTGTGTGTTTCTTTTCCTTTCTATATGCGTCAGGTAAGACTTACTTTGTTATAAATGACCCATAGTAAATTTAACTTTAGCACTGGATATTGTAAAGCAAACATTTAGCTGACCGATGCATGTACTGTGATATTCTCACCTTTTTCATTTTCGGTTAGTAATGACCTAGAAAAGTTATTGGGGGAGAGACAGTTACCTCTGTGGGTCTCTGAAGCAGTAGCACACACCATATGTCATTAGTCCTTTCTATCTGTACAAAGAGAAACCTATATTCTTAACAAAAATTTACCCCAGGTGGTATTCGCAGCTCCTCTGAAGCTTGTATACTGGGATAGAATCTCCTTTCTCTTTTCTTCTTTTTAGTAAGAGTCTTTGCCTAATGAACAAATGGTTGTGATTTATTTATTTTCAATGTTTTGTTCATGTTTTACTAGATTCTGAAACACCTTTTATATCAGCTAATATTGTATTAGCCTGCCTTCCAGAGGAAAGCCAAACTAAAGTGATTTAACTGGAAAACACTTATTTTTGCCAAATAACAAAAAATAGGTAGGTAGGCAGTCTTAAGGTTCAACATAGATGTTAAGGACCCAGGTTAATTCTATCTTCCTGCCACTCCAACCATAGAGTTTGGTTTTCTTCTTCATGATCATACAATGGCTGCTTCACCTCCAGGATTGCATCCGCATTCCAGGCAGACATCCTCATGAAGTTTTATCAGATAATTCAGGAAAGAAGCTCTTTCCAGCTGATACATCTTCACATGCCCTGCTACTAGGTCGTCTCAAGAAAACCCTGGGCTTCCCTGTTGGTCTTAGAGAGCCTCCCAGAGAGGAGGGGGTGGGGAGAAATTATTTTGCAAGCATCACATCTTGGACTCAATTCAGAATCCTAGTGTCTCCCTAGACATATCACGCTTGTTTATTCCCCCATGCCCCTCTGCTTTCACATCTGATGGTCGCTTTGCCTAGAGGAGTGATTCTCAAACTTGAATGAGATAGGACCACTTAGAAGACTTCTCCAAACAGATAAATGGATCCGTTCTCTGATGGATGGATCCTGAGAAACTGGATCTCTAATAAGTAGTAGGAGGTGCTGATGCAGTGGGTAGAGGTCAACCCTTTGAGTAAAAGCACCCTCCCTCTCAATCAGCTATAGTTCAATAAAACAAAACAAAATAAACAATAAGAGCCACCTTCCTTCTACCTTTCCTTCTCTACCCAGATTCTACTTATCTTTTAAAATAAGGTCAGATTTCCCGCCCTCTATGCTCCTTTCCCCAAAGCTTAGAAGGATGGCCTTGCATCTCCCCCATGCCTGCATCATGGTCCTTAGACTTGATTTTGCCACGCTCGTGATTCATTTCCACATCAGACCTCCACCCACAGGGTCTTACATCTTGGTCTGCTCGCTGTGACTTTCCTTCATGTTGTCTGTGTCTCCCAGTGGTCAGGGCATCTCTACAGTTGAGGGTGTTGATGGATCAACGGTGGCTGGACTGTATCCGTCAGGCCAAGAGAAAACCCTTGTGGTGCAGGCAGAAGCCTGAATCCCACCACAAGATCCAGTGACTCTCCCCAAAAAAGTGGGAGCAGGAGGTTGAGAGAATTGTTGGCAGCCTGGCGCACATCCTTTCTGCATTGGATGCACAGAGGGGGTGGATGGCTTCTCTCCATGGCGTGGGGACCAGAAGATGCACTCTGGTCCCAGCACTAAGGGTCTCCCGCAACAACTTCAGATACATCTCCTCCCCCTCCTGTTCTTTCCTCTTCTCCCCTCCTCTCCCTCCTATCTCCCGCCTTTCTTTTTCTTCTTTCTCTTAAAATTCTTGCTTTTCCTCCATCTCTTTCGTCTCCTCTTTCTTCTTCATACGATTGATCTCTGATTTTTTTTTAATTGACTGATCTCTGATTTTAGCTTGGGGGGGTGGGGACGGAAATGCAGGAGCCTAGCCACCTGGGAAATGAGACAAAAAACCCCAGCAGGTGAAGGTACCTGCACAGCAGGTTTACTGGTCAATAGGTTCACCGACAGGGTAGCCTCTCCCCTGTGGGTTTGTGGTAGGCTGGCTGAAAACTCCTGGATAACTGATGCTAGGAATCTGACCCTGGAGAGGGCCGATCTGAAGCCTCCACTCTGCTCCGGTCCACTTCTAACACAGACGGCACCCCATCTTCATTGATGGATGTGGTCTTAGGGCTTCAGCCTGTGGACTAACGCTGCAGCTGGCTGTTCCAAGAAGCGGAGGAAGAAGGGTTGCAGGGCTGGGCCAGTTTTTCTGTGGACCGTCTTGCTCTATTGTTTGGTTTTTGCTCCGTTCCTTTTCCCTGCAAGCGCTGGCGTGGTCTCCTGTCCGCTCCCTTCTGCCCTGAGCCAATCTGGCGTTCTTTTCTGCTTTCCTTTCCCTCTGGTGCCTGAGTGTCTGCACCTTCCTCAAATTCTTCGGTGCTACCATTCACTTTTTCCTCTTTTCCATAGTATAATGGACTTATTATCCTCTTCCTATCACTTTTTTTCATTTAGAGACATTTTCCCAGGAAAGTGAGGTAGATATAGATGCCCATTCAATCAGAGTGAAAAATAGGCCTGCTTTTCTTTGAGATAAACCAGTGGGCTTGGAATCGCTGATTCAGTGAGGATGCACATTTTATGAAATGTGGGCACATATTTCCACAGTGCCATCCAGGAAAGAGTGTGTTTATAGGACCTTGGGCAGGGACCCAGAGTCTATCAACACTCACTCATCCTTTGGATTAATATTGCCTAAGTCCTATTGTGTTTCAGGAATATACAGTAGAAAAAATATGAATCTCACCTTCCTGATACTGATCTTTTAGTGAGAGAAACTTAAATTTTAAAAACAAATCCATTATGAACTGCCAGTATATACCTCTCCTGGGTATATATCTGAAAAGAAATGAAAACACTAATTAGAAAAGATACATGCACCCCTATGCTCATAGCAGCACTATTTACAACAGCCAAGACATGGAAACAACCTAAATGTCCATCGACAGATGAATGGATACAGAAGATGTGGTACATGTATACAATGGAATATTACTCAGCCCTAAAAAAGAAGGAAATAATGCCATTTGCAGCAACATGGATGGACCTAAAGATGATCATACTGAGTGAAACAAGTCAGGCAGAGAAAGATGAAGACTGTATGATCTCACTTATATGTGGAATCTAAAAAATACAACAATCTAGTGAATATAACAACAACAAAAAAGAAGCAGACTCCCAGATATAGAGAGCAAACTAGTGGTGACCAGTGGAGAGAGTGCGGGAGGGGTAGTTTGTGGTGAGGGACTGGGTGGTACAAACTACTGGGCGTAAGACAGGCTACAAGGATGTATTGTACAACACGGGCAATAGAGCCAATACTCTGTAATCACTGTAAATAGAGTGTAACTTATAAAAACTGTACAGAAAGTTTTTAAACTTAAAAAGACAAACCAACCAACCAAATAAACAAAAAAACCCCACCGAATCTGGTATGTAACTATGTTATTACAAATGATGATAAAGGTCATGAGGTAGAAGTATTGGATATTATATGTCAAAAACGAGACCCACTCACAAATATTGGCCATTATATATTTTAAATGTTTAACAATTTTATAGGCAAAAATTCCTTAGCATTATAGTTCTAGTTTATCTACCTTTGACTTCTAATGACATTAAATATTTTGTCTTATTTATTTATTTATTTAATTTCCTTTCTGAACAGGCTGCAAATATTTAATCTTCTTTTTAAAGGCTTTATTTATTTTTAACATTTATTTATTTTGGCTGCGCTGGGTCTTAGTTGTGGCATGTGGGATCTTTAGTTGCAGCATGCACACTTCTTAGTTGCGGCAGGTGGGATCTAGTTCCCCGACCAGGGATCGAACCCCAGTCCCCTGCACTGGAAGCACGGAGTCTCACCCACTGGACCACCAGGGAAGTCCTTAATCTTTCTTTTATGTGAGCATCTTTGTTTATTGATTTACAGGAGCAATCGATAGATTAAGAATTTTAACCTTTTCTCTCGGATAAATGTTGTGATAATCACATTTCTTTGCTTTTTATCTACTTAGTTTTATACTCAAAATTCTTTCAAGCACACACTAACTTTACCGTTAGTGTAAAAGCTTTCTCTAACACAGATCAAAATAAACCTTCATTTATGTTTTCTTATCATTCTTTTACACCTTCCTAAATAAGATCCGTGTCCTCCCTGGATCCTTTTGGCGTGTGGTGTAAAGTGGGGATCTATCTTTTGCTCCCTTCCTTCCCTCAGCGGTTGGAGATATCGCCTTTCTATTTTCAATATCCACAAACATGGGCACACACCTACACCCCCTGCCCCGACTCCACGGGCTCATTTCTCGGTGTGTTATTTTCACAACTGAAGCTATGCTATGTTCTTGTTAACATTATTCTGATCCTTTTGTCTAGTTTTTCTAACATTTGCCCCCATCTGTAAGCACATTCACAGCAATTCTGATCCACACCGTTGTCTTCAGCCCTTTTCCACCCCAATTTCCTTTCCTGAGTTCCTTTTTAAGTTAATGTCTTGGTTGTTGGCATTACATGTCTAAGCACATTATTTTCGGGAGAGCACGGTCTTTCCCTGGGCTTGTGCTGGTGCCTCTCATGAGTAACCATCTGGCTGTGGGGAGCGCTCCCGCTTCTGGGAGACGTTTCCCCTTCGGTCAGAGGTCTGGGGTGCCCAGCACGGCTTACACTCTTCATACGGTGGGAGGTGTTTGCAGGATTTTACTTGGCCCTGGGGGCGTCCCTTTGATCTAGAGCCTAAGATTCCTTCTTTGGTCAAGTCTTCTTCCTGTGCTTCTGTGGCTTCTGGTTTGCAGGGTGTCCTTAGACCTAGGTAGGAATTCTGAGTCGGCCATCTATCTATTTTTTACTTATCTTTCTGTCCATTGTTCTCTCCAGTTTTCCGCCTTCTGGGTTTGGTGTTACTTCCTCATAATTGTTTTTTATTTTGACAGTTTGGTTTTCTTTAGTACCTGTCTGCTGCTGTTCACTGTCTCCAACACTTTCTTTTTTTTTTTTTTTTTGGTCTCCCTTCTTTAATCTCTGATTTCGATTTGCTTCTCCATGACTTTCATTTCTAATTTATATAGATACTTCCTCTTGAACAGTGTGTGTGTGTGTGTGTGTGTGTGTGTGTGTGTGTGTGTTTAAGTTGATGAGAAATTTTCAAATAGTTACTCCTGCTTCTTTCAATCAGTTCTGGTATATAGATAATCCCTTTGAGTGAGGCAAGTTTTTCAATTTTTAGCTATTTATGTAGAGAAAATCCGAGTGGGTTCATGGAGCTGAGATGTCCAAACTCATATTGATACTCTAGCCTGAAATCTCCAAATATATTTTTAACATAACGGGGACCAAATGTATATATTTTTTATAGCCTGCTTTTTTCACATAACATCAAATCATAAGCATTGTTTCCTTCTGTGGCTAGACTGCATACATCCAAATACGATTATGTTCTTCAGTCAATTTACATTTTGCTTCCAATTTTTTTGGTATAATAAACAATATGATGATGACCATTCATGCACAGAAACCTCTTAAGTGCACTCTGACAGTTCCTTTAGGAAATATTCGTAAAACTGAAATTACGTGGTCAAAAGTTATGAGCATTGTAAAGACTCAATGGCAGCGCTCAAGCAGCTTTCCAGGAACATTCGAAAATGTTTGCAATCCTACTAAGAGTATATCAGCTGTCAGCTTGTTAGCTAAAACGCTTTTCATGTTTTCCTGCTATAACGCAGGAAGTTGTTTTTCATGCTAACAGCCACCTGCTTTTTTTTCTTCCCTTTTCATTTATAATTTGTGTCACTTGTCCATTGTTTTGTTCTGGTATTAGGTAATTTCTACTTCTAAGTGCTGCTCCTATAGGATGATAAACTCTTACAATATCTATTTTTTATATCTAACCATGGATTTTCATTTTGTGGAAAGGTTTTCCTGATAAATTTGGTTTAAAAAAAATTTCATCACCTGGGATTAGTCAAATCAGCTATGCTTGAACTATCATGACCTGGGATGGTCATATTGGTGTCTGTCTTTATTACTCTTTGTTGTTTTGGAAATAACTGTCTGTGGGGATGCAGATATGATTCTTATAACTGTCACAGCTATATTTTTGACAATAAAAAATTTCCTAAGTTTCTACTTCTATCATTTATTGCAGCTGTTTTTCTAGAGTTAAAAAGAATAAAAAAGAAAAGGACGGAAGGCTGGTTAGCTCAGTATATGACTTTATTACACTTTTTGAGCCACTGAATCTACAATGATGTGAATCTTAGGAGGTCAATCATGGCCCTTTCACTCACTTTGACTGTTTGTTTATAATTAGCAAGGAATGTCTGCTTTGGTATTATTTTCTCAAAGCCTTCAACTTGCTGGGCTTACATTGAGTTAAATTAAGTATACTTTTTATACTTTATACAGAGCACTTTTGCTGTGCTCTGTATTTTGCGCTCTGTGCAGGATTGGTTACAAGAACTTAACCCACAGACACATGAAAATGGAACCATCAGTAGTGTAAAACAGTGTTTCCCAAGGTACGCTTCTTGGACTAATTTTCTGCAGATGAAATAAGTGTGGGAAACACCCATCTTGGAAGTCCTCCCATACAGACAGTCATACTGACCATGAGTATATGCAACACCCTCTTGGTGAAGAAGGCTGTTTTAACTTTTTTGTTTGTTTGTTTGTTTTGTTTTTTTGTTTTTTTTTGTGTGTTTTTTTTTGTGTTTTAACTTTTTAACCCAGCACTGCCCAAACGTATTTGTCCACAAAGCTCTCCTTGCCTTGTGTATGTGAGTGTATGTGTGTAAAACACCTACCAATATCGTGAAGGATTATCAGCATACAGGCAGCATTTGGGGAAATGATTCTCTACATCGCAGTCCACCAATAACCTCAAAATTCCCCTCCTACTTTACTGAAATATACCCGCCCCAAGCAAGATACGTTAAAAATATATATTGCAATAGATTTTTGTTGCAATGGCAAAAGCACATCTCAACCAGTTCACACCAGACTGCTTAGGTATTTTTTTTTAATGCGTGTTGGTTCCCTAACACAGCCTGGCTCCGACGTTGTCATCTTCCCCAGATCCTTCGTGACTTGCAAGAGACCAGCAAAAAAGATTTTTCTAGGAACTCTTGGGTCGTCTTCACTGGGAACCAACAGTCTGAGGAGACACCAGACTAAGCTTTCTATGGGCTTTTTAGGGGTGGGTCAGTTTGGTCCACATCCTAATGCTTCAGGGGAATTTGGAGCATTTCTGGGAATGTACCTGAAGTCAGGGAAGGAGAAATCGGCATTTTGTTCTCCATGTAGAAGTGCATTATCTCCAAACCCGCCTGCAGCCAAGTACTCTGTCGTTACATGATGCTTGCTGGAAGTTTCTTGTACAAAAAGTAATTTTCCCTATTTGACATGGTTTTGTATTCATTAATTTTCCCCCTGTACGCTTTGCTGTGATCGCATTATTTTCCTCTTCCAATGTTCATATGATATTTTAATAGATTACCTAATATTGAACCATCGTCGCATTGCTGGAATAATTGCCGTTTGGAAACAGTGTGTCTTTTCCGACCGGTGCATTAAGATTGCTAATGTTTTATTTTTTATTGTCGCCTTTGTACGCTTGACGGAAGTTTAATTATTCTGTTTTTCGTTTTGCTTCGCATTTAAAAATATCCGTGTTACAGCAGCCTGACATTGTGGAGGAAACATTCTTTAAACTACACTCACAGAGAATTCACAACGTGGGAGTCGGGTGTAACTGGAACTTGAAATTGAACTTGTAACTTGAAATTTTCATAGAACTCGCCCTTCAAATAAATCAGATGTCATGAAATTTGGGGGATATATTTCTTCACTACCTTGTAATTGGCATTGTGAAACCGATGAGTTTTTCTCTCTTTTATTGAGTTAATATTAGTAACATATTTTTTTCTAGGAAATAAGCAGCTTATCCTATATAAATAATTTGTGGTAGTAAAGTTTATCAGTATTTCCTTTTGTGATTTATCCGTAGTACCTGATCTAACGCTTAGGTATCTTAACAAGGAATGATTTCATCAAAAATCCTCCAATTCCTGATGGAACAGAATGACTTCAAAGAGGAGAATATCTTCTTCCTTCTGTAAGGATGCCATTTCTTTGCACCTGAAAATTAACTAATAATCTAACACTATCATGATTATTTTCAAGGGCTTCCCTGGTGGCGCAGTGGTTCAGAGTCCGCCTGCCGATGCAGGGGACACGGGTTCGTGCCCCGGTTCGGGAAGATCCCACATGCCGCGGAGTGGCTGGGCCCGTGAGCCATGGCCGCTGAGCCTGCGCGTCCAGAGCCTGCGCTTCGCAGCGGGAGAGGCCACAACAGTGAGAGGCCCGCGTGCCGAAAAAAAAAAAAGGTGGATAGGAAAAATAAGATGGAAGGCTTTTAACTCATCCAGTTGCTATTCATTACTTACTGTTTTAACCTCAAGGCAATTTTCTTAGCAGTTTCATTTCCAGGCTGTCATTAAGGAAACGATCTCATCAGAGCCCCCTTTCCATTATGTTCTAGTGACAGATAAGTGCCGGCAGGTGTGTCTGGACAGCAGTGGTGCAGATGAGCCCCGACTATTAAACAGAAACCTACAGGAAGACCCAAGCATTAACAAGAAACTCATTCCACGCTAACACGGAGAGTTTGACTCTTGACAAATGCGTGAAGGAAGATCTTTTATATGTGTTTACATATAACTGAATCACTTTGCTGTACACTGAAACTAACACAACATTGTAAATCAACTACACTCCAATATAAAATACGATTTTTTTTTTTTAAAGGAAGATCTTTTAGATGAGGTCGCAGTAGCTCATGCTTTTGGGCAGCCACAACCCTCTGACCCAACGGAGTTGGGAGCAAAACTCAACTACCAACACGACATTGGAAATCAGCTATACTCCAATAAACATTAAAAAAAAAAAAAACAACTCAACAAGAACAGTGTTCCTCCACTTGAGCAAGCATTGCAAACACCTGCAAAGCCCCACCTGCAGAGGTTTGGATGCTGTAGGTGGAAGGCAGGACCCTAGGAGCTGCAGCTCTAACCAGTTCCCAGGTGACGCTGATCTGAGAACCACAGTCCGAGAACCATTGAACTAGGCGACTTCTCAAGGCTCCTTGAAGAGGTAGGACTTTTTCCAGATGTGTTCAATGTCCTTCCCCTCCGAAATCATCAAGTCATGGTTAGAGTGGGGCAGAAACCTTCCATGGACACGCAGAGCTATGGACTGCAACTACCCCGTAGTTCTTCAGCTCATGAATTCTTGATTACTCCCTCTGTGAATAACCCAGCGGCCCTAATCATTGCTCTTACAATGCTGACATTTCATCTTGCAGAAGGGATACTGTATTGTACTTTTAGATAAGTCTCTGTGTTCCAATAACCTTCTGGCACTCAGACTTGCTAGGTTACCTTTGCTGTAGAACTACACAAAATGCTCACGAGGGTGTCAGAGAAACCTCTTGTCCACAAATACCTTCCTTCCTAGCACTTTCCGCATGCTACCCTGACCCGAGCCAAATGTCATGCTGTCTCCATTCTGATTAGGGACTCACTGTCATCTTTACCAATTCCATAGTTGTGGGCTGGACGTCCTTCTATGAACCTGTCTCTTTACTCAGAATAGTTACGTCTGGAGATTCCCAGGCAGAGATTCTTACGGATGGTTTACACGTGGGGGCTTTGTTTTTATTTCTTCTCTATCACGTATCTACACCTTCCAAGAGAGAAGATCTCATGAACAGCATTGAATCTGAGGCAGTTCAGAACCCTCATAACTCAGCTGATTCATTCCCCCTCCAAGAGGCAGTAAAACACAGGCTTCTTCACGACAAGTCCCTACAAACATTCATAGAACAGGGTAAATCCTTTCATTAACACGGAAGTTAATCTTTTTGAAGTGCTCTTAAGTATTCTTATCTTACAACAAGGCCAAGGAGTCTAGACTGGGTTCATAATTGACCTTCCTTTTGAATACAAAGCTGACGCAAGACTATTCTTCTCATCTATCAACACTTCATCGCTGTTACGTGGGGCTTTATTTTCCCGAGCCTGTTTAGGTCAAATGATTTTGAATCAAAACTAATGACTGGGCTTCCCTGGTGGCGCAGTGGTTGAGAGTCCGCCTGCCGATGCAGGGGACGCGGGTTCGTGCCCCGGTCCGGGAGGATCCCACATGCCACGGAGCGGCTGGGCCCGTGAGCCATGGCCGCTGAGCCTGCGCGTCCGGAGCCTGTGCTCTGCAACGGGAGAGGCCGCGACAGTGAGAGGCCCCCGTACCGCAAAAAAAAAAAACAAAAAAACAAAACAAAAACTAATGACTGTTCAACTAGAAGATGTCCAGATAAAGAGATCACTTCGTTCATTTTCTTGAGAAACCCCACATACAACATTACTTCACTGTCTTTCCTTGGAATCGTTGGTACTTTTGGTATTTATATCCTGATTTGTCTTTTCTTTCTTTATCACTCTCAGTTTTGCCTTGTTTTCCTTTAGACTCCAGATTCCATGAGGTCGTTCTATGGTGTATATCAGAAAGCCCTGCATACTGGAGAGTGAGTACGCTCATTTAGGGTTCCAATGACCTAGGATAATTTTTAGTAAACTTCCCTGCTCTACACAATGGGGAGGAAACTAGATTGCAGAAGATTGTGTGGCACACAGTCCTGAATTCTGATCATGGCCTTGGTGTTTACTGTCCATAGAAACTTGGGACAAATTACCAGTCTGACTCATTTCCAGTTTCTTCTGCTACCAAATGGTGACAGTAAGATTATTTTCTCTGTGTGCCTAGCAATTTATTCTTTCTGTAAAAACAAAATAAGACCATAACTCTACAAGAACTCAGTAGATACTAAAATGTCATATTATCACAAGCTGGGTTTTGTAGTTGGCCTGAGGCATATTCTTATCTATCATAGCTAACACCACGCTTCTAACCAGGTCTGAAGAATGACAGAACAATGAGAATACCCACTCATGGATCTCTTTGATGTGAAAATTTTTCATTTCGGTCTCTGTCAGTACTGGGAAATGTTTCTGCTTTTTCCTTATGCTTCCACAAAATTTTTTTTAAAAGCACTGGCTTGTTTTGCATTGTATTATGAGCTCCAAGAGTTGGGACAAACAAACATTCATGCAAACATCCAAATGGATTCATTTATTTATTGGGTCAGGGACGCTCAAGGTTATCCTTATATCCAAGAACAACTGTTTGGGGAAAGATCATTAAACACTTTAGTACAATCTCAAAATGCCCTCCTTGTTTTTCTAAGGTTGATGTGTAGACACGGAGTATGCAGCACAAGATGGTCAACAAGTGATGGAACGGGGGTTTGGATCACAGAGAACTTCTGATATGAACCACTGCTAACCTTGCATTTAGCAAGAGACAGTAGGAATGCAAACATCCCAGTGTGCCTACACGTGATAGAGCTTTGAAGCACTCAGGTGTGTAGACTCAATTATTCTGAAGCTTTGTGATTAATTAGAGATTTATAAGGAAGAAATGAAAGACCTTATATCTATCTAGGCTGCTTACATGCTGTATGAACATACTCACCTGCTTGGTGCTATTAAGAATTTTTGTGAAAAATCTTATGTTTTCCTCCTAGAGCAATTTCACAATCTTGAATTCTCAGACAGTCAAACACCTCATTCCTCTTGACGGGCTCATTAAGCCCCCCTAACAGACCTTGATAAAACAGGGTATCTCCTTACAGTTTTCTATCATAATGAGTCATTAGGGAAAACTCGAGGAGCTCTACATTTTCAAAGGCAATACTGTAGCCACGAACTGTATTTTCAAGAAAACCAGAATGTATGTAGGAAATAAAAGGATTATATAAAACTCTCTAATGCAAATCACTCTCTTCGTGGTGTATGTAAGCTCCATTTTTAATTAGATCAAAATCTGGGATTCAAAGCCATGATTCCGTGAACAATGGCCATGTTAGAAATATGTATGTGTTGCTTTGTTTTTGGTCCCTGTGCACATTCTGAGGAGAAGTCCCTATATTTAGATTTGTTTTGTCAGTTCACTTGCACTGTTGATTATTATTATTACTTTAACCCGGGTGTAGAGTGAGTCATGATTAACTGCAGAATGCTGGGAGTAAAAACGTAATCGTCCGTTGATGTAGGTGAGTGGCGTAAGATGGATTCTGCTGGGAGTAAGTTTTACTCTAATGTAAAAAAATCACCCAAGTAACTTGTGCTTTTCAATTAGACTCCGTAGCACGATAAAAGGAGCAAAATATGGCTGCTGGCATTGCATTAATATTATGAATATACCCTTAAATGAAAATTGCCCATGTAAGCACAAATGGGTATGGGAAATCTGAGTGTAGGATGCAATCCTGAAAATTGTAATAGACACTCCGTTACCAAATAGAGACAGATTTCAATGTTGTCATAGTTCGTGCCAGCAAGCATTAGGTTTAGAGAAAGAAGTTCACAGTGGAACCCAAGAATTGAAATAATCTATGTGTTATGGGACGTTTAACCTGGTGAAACTATCTTCTAATAGGGCACAGGTCAGAAATGTAGGAATCAGTCCATAATGGCCCACTTGTGATCACAGCAGAAAATCACATCAGTTTTTCCTTAGATCGTCCATGGATAGAATGGATTCATACAATGAAGTAGTGATAATTAATACATATGAACTACAGACCTCAACCTGAATAAATTTAGTAACACAACATTATAAATCAATTATACTCCAATTCAAAAAATAAAATAAAATGGAAAAATAATAAATTGTACATGTAAATTGTTCAAAAAAAATTTACCAGCCATAACACTGAATTAAAAAAAAAAAAAAAAAAAAAAGCAAGTCTGGGATTTCCCTGGCGGTTCAATAGGTAAGAGTTCGCCTTCTTATGCAGGGGCTGTGGGTTCCATCCCTGGTCGGGGAGCTAAGATCCCACATGCCTCGCGGCCAAAACACCAAAACGTAAAACAGAAGCAAGATTATAACAATTTCAATAAAGTCTTTAAAAAAGGTCCGCATCAAAAAACATATTAAAAAAAAAAGCAAGTCAAAGAAACTGTCCAGTGTGGTCACCTTTATATAAATATCAAAAGCATGAAAAGCCGAATAACATATTTATCTTACTAGTATATGTACCTATAAATGCCTATATACCATATGGAAACATATTTGAAGTATTTGTTACTTCAAGCACATGTGAAGTTCATACAGATGAACATGTACACGAGGCGATGTGAGAAAACAAGAGAAGCACGCCTCCTTCAGCTTTGGCTGCTCAGTGAGACCTTCCAGCAGAAATGCGAAGCTGGGGCTCTGAGTCTTCAGAGAAAAGTGCCACGTGGAGGAGTAGTCTGGGACGAGGGCGTGGGAATGGGAGGGAGACCACAGAGCCCTGGGAGGTATAAGAAAGTTGATGTGTAGGGCTGGGGCGGGCGGGGAGATGATGAAAGGGGATGGTGAGAGATGAAGGATGGAATGAACACGCGGGTGAGATTTCATTCCACGTTTCCTGAGTATTCAGTGTGTCCCGGGCACCATTTAGGCGCAGGTCAGGGCATGGCGGCTGTTCAGATCCAAGGGCAAAGGGTCCCACCTTACGGACTTGGAAGTTACATCCTTGAATCATTTTGCTTTATCTTATTTCATTTCGGACCCTCCCCATCCTCAGCCAGGCATGCTGGCGACAACCTAGGGAAGATTCAGAGGAAGGCGGAGGCCAACGGCGGGGAGGCTGCGTGCTGTGCAGACACGATGCACACCTGAAAAGAGCAGGCGCCCAGCTAATGACCAGGTAGCAAGGACTCCGATCCTCGGTTAAGACGAACCCAAGGGAAACAGGTGTGGTCAGAGGAACCCCTGGAGGTGGGAGTGTGCCTCATATTATGGTGAGAAGAATTTCACTGGACACCGAATAGGATATAACGGGGGCGAAACTTCTGATCTAATTTTGGCACTCAGCAGATCTCAGCCAAATTTGCTGTCTTTTTTTTATGATAAGGAAGCATAAGAAAGAGAACACATCGTGCCTTGGCTAAAAAGATACTGTGGCCTTTTAAGACAATAGCATATCCACGTACACACACCACTATATTTAAAACAGGTAATCAACAAGGACCTACTGGAGAGCACAGGGAACTGTACTCACTATTCTCTGATAACCTGCATGGGAAAAGAATCTGAAAAGGAACAGACACATGTATATGTATGACTGAATCACTTTGCTGCACACCTGAAACTCATACAAAATTGTAAATCAACTATACTCGAATATAAAATAAAAACTGAATTAAAGGAAAGACAATAGCATGCAATGAGACGCTGACAAAAGAGGAGAGAAAAACACCCCATGCTGAGTTGTTTCCATTTGGTGTCAGGGAAAGGTTTAGCCCGTAAGAAGGACAAGGTCAATTATAGATTTGGTTGAAGGTTTGACCCAACTCCAAGAAGTGGTCAGGAGAAGGGCAGCCTCAAGTGGGTTCTCTGTTAAAATTGGACCGTGTATTATATTTTAGATGGAAAAGGACATGCCTATTCAAATTACTCTGCAGCATTCCTAATCAGAGGTGTTAGGACCAGAAAGTACCATCCATGTCCAGGGGCCTGGAATGGAAGAGGTGATGTCTACCTGAATGAATTCAAGCCACACGTGTGGCCACGGGCAGGTACGGAAATGTAGCCTAGGGAAAGCGCTGGAGAAAATAAAAAGATTGATTTCTCATAGTGGACACAGATGAGAAGCAAAGGAACATGGTAAGGATGAGGGGGAGGCAGAGCAGAAAGAGAACAAGAGGCGAAACAGATTTCCTTCCGAAAGAACAATGGCCGCATTGGATACCATACTACAGAACTCATGCAAGGGAGGGAACACAAGCCTGGGTTATTTTGCTTACATTTCTAAAAGACCGTGGCTCAAAATATGGACGTTCATAACTATGAAGAATGAACTAAAGCATCCCCAGTATGTGACTGTGCTTGAATCATCCATGGTGTGGACATATGCAATTGTGAGAAAAGGAAACAGGACCGACCCTTTCCAATCATTATTGTAAGAAACTAAAGGTATAAAACCACTACGAGAAGAGCACAGCCCGGAAGGTTGCATGTTAGAATGCACACGCCGGTTGAACGTACTTATAAACTACAGTTACAGGAAAAGTACGTAAGCCTACAGGAGCATCTCTGCCAAAGAATGGAGTCGGCACTTAACGCTCAGAAAGCTAAACACAGAATTACCCAGTGATCCAGCAATCCCACTCCTAAGGACATGCCCCAGGGAAATGAAAACACCTCCACGCAAAAATGTGTACATGCATGTTCATAGTGGCATTATTCACAAGAGTCAAAAGGTGAAAACACCCCAAATCTCTATTAACAGATGAATGGATAAACAAATCATGGTATATCCATACAATGAAAGATTATTCAGTCTTAAAAAGGAATGTAACACTGATACCTGCTACGGTATCCATGGTTCTTGACAACAGGATGCTCAGTGAAAGAAGCCAGTCACAAAAGGACACAGATTGTCTGATCCCATTTACATGAGGAATGTGCAGATTTACAAGTTAAATCCACAGAGAGGGAAAGCGGATTAGTGGTTGCCCAGGGCTGGTGGGGAAGAACACAGAAACGAGGCTTGACTGCTGTATGGGTAGAGGGTGTCCTTTTGGGGCGATGAAAATATTTTGGAACCAGACACTGGGGATGGTTGCACAACACTGCGAACCTATTAAATGTCACTGAATTGTACACTTTAAAATGGTTCATTTTATGTTATGTAAAGTTTATCTCTTCTTCTTTTTTTTTTTTTTTTTTGCGGTACGCGGGCCTCTCACTGTTGCAGCCTCTCCCATTGTGGAGCACAGGCTCCGGACGTGCAGGCTCAGCGACCATGGCTCACGGGCCCAGCCGCTCCGCGGCATGTGGGATCTTCCCGGACCGGGGCACGAACCCGCGTCCCCTGCATCGGCAGGCGGACTCTCAACCACTGCGCCACCAGGGAAGCCCTATCTCATTTTTTTTTTCCAAATGAAGCTCTCCTGTGTGCCACAGAAATAATATGAAACAAAACCCAATAATCTAGTAGCATCTAAGGAATATAGACAAAAGCTTAGAGAGCATTTTTTTAACAGTTTAAGACAAACAAAGGAAAAAGAATACAAGTCCTACTTTTTTTTTTTTTTTTTTTTTTGTGAGTCCTACTTTTAAAATGCCAGAGAGTGAGTTGCAGGATGTTTTTTCCTGTTAATTTCAGCCTTATTTACTTTGTAACTCTTTATTGTAAGATAATTATAGGCTTCTTGAAAATTGCCAAAGTTTTAGTCAGGAGAGTTCTGTATACCCTCCACACCACTTTTTCCAATGTTAACATTACATCATCAAAGGACAATGCTAATACCAGGAAATTATTGATAGGACACTATTAATTAAATCAGAGATCTTAGTAAGATTTCTCTAGTTTTACTGCTAGCGTTCAGTTATGGACCGGGATTCCACATTATGTTTAGGGTCTCCTGCAACCTTTGACAGTTCCTCGGTCTTTCTTCATATTTCATGACCATGGGTGACCCCCTTTGGAAAAACAATAGTCACTTATTTTGTATCCTGCCTATGGGGTGTGTTCACAAGCTATAAAGATCTCCAAAGAAGACCTCAAGTGTTTTAACATCCAGGGACTCATCTGAGAAATGGCTGTCCAGGAAACAGGCACAAAGAAACAGCAAAAAATCAGATTCAGGGGGCTTCCCTGGTGGCGCAGTGGTTGAGAGTCCGCCTGCCAATGCAGGGGACACAGGTTCGTGCCCCGGTCCGGGAAGATCCCACATGCCGCGGAGCGGCTGGGCCCGTGAGCCATGGCCGCTGAGCCTGCGCGTCCAGAGGAATATAAGATTTGACCCAACTACAAGAAGTGGTCAGGAGAAGGGCAGATACTAATGGAGATACTAACGTGTCTATGACTGGTCTGGACAAATTCTGCCAAGAAAACCATTTCCAAACAGTTCACAGGGATGAGACTCTGCTCCGATGCACTTTTCTGTTCCTTCACATCTCCTTCTGTGCTTTGTTCCCACAGTCAAGGGTGGTCGATGATGACACTTGGAGCCCAACAGAAGATGGGCTCAGCCTCGCCAAAGACAGAAGAAATAGTTCTTTAAAAAGCCTTGTGTGGGAACTTCCCTGGAAGTCCAGTGGTTAAGACTCCACGCTTCCATTGCAGGGGGCACAGGTTCGATCCCTGGTCGGGGAACTAAGATCATGCCACACGCCACGGCCAGAAAAATAAAATTATAATAAAATAAAATAAAATGAGCTATACTAGGGTCGGGGTTTAAAAAAATAATGTGTATTTAAAAATAAAGTAAAAAAATAAAAAGCCTTGTGTGTGTGTGTGTGTCTGTGTGTGTGTATGTTTGTAAGAAACATGGCTCCAAAGATGTAGGGCAAAATTCACTGTGTGTTCATCATAAGCATGTATGATATGAAGAACTTACTCTTCACTTGACCTTGCTTTATCTTCAGATGTTAATATTGGGTTGGCCAAAAAATTTGTTCAGGTTTTTCTGTAAGCTATGAAAAACCCAAACGAATTTTTGGGCCAACCCAATACTTGACCCATAAAGAACTTATCAGGCAGAGGTGCAACTCTTTTCCCCTTCTCTCCTATACACACCTGAGATTATGTGGACAATAAGAGAAATTTCAATACATAAAATAAAATCTTTGGGACTTCCCTGGTGGCGCAGTGGTTGAGAGTCCGCCTGCCGATGCAGGGGACACGGGTTCGGGCCCCGGTCTGGGAGGATCCCACATGGCGCGGAGCAGCTGGGCCCGTAAGCCATGGCCACTGAGCCTGCGCGTCCGGAGCTTGTGCTCCGCAACGGGAGAGGCCACAACAGTGAGAGGCCCGCGTACCACAAAAATAATAATAATAATAAAATAAAATAAAATAAAATCTTTCTTCTTCTCCTCCTACTTGGAAAAGAAATTCTTTATATCTTAAGGAAAGCCCTTATGTTCAAATGATTAATAATAGTTTAGTTGCCCAATGCTCATTTTTTCCCATCTAAGATAGCCTTTTAGCCCAGAACATTTAAAACATTCACACCTGAAACACTAATACCTCATCCATTTAAAGGGAAAGACACAACCTTTGGGAGAATATTATAATCTTCCAAGTGTTTGTATGGAGACGAAAACTCTGTGTCTATGAAATTGCCCATCATTTACAGAAATATGATTGAAAATATTGGTCTAGAAATGGAATTAAAGAGCACGCAGTTTTGTGGAGTGGGATGATGGAAAATATAAGAATACTGAGGTAGAAACGAGCTTTGCCACTTCAGCTATAAGCACTGAAATATCACTTGTACTCTAGTAATACTGGGTTGGCCAAAAAGTTCGTCTGGGTTTCTGTAAAAGGTTACAGAAAAACCCGAATGAACTTTTTGGCCAACCCTATGAGATGTATTACAAAAAGCAATTTAGGTGGAAGATAGCTGGAAAATGAAGGAATCAAACATTCCCAGCTTCCTGTGGAATATATGCCAGAGGCGTAACCACTGAGTAGAACTTTCAAAGACATATTTCAGTCTACAAACCTGAACCTGTCCAATTTTATAATCTTCGGTGAATATTTTCATATCCCTGAGATCTGTTGAGCTTTGGAAGGGTTGATTATTTTTTCCATCCCATCACAGCTTTGGGGGAAAATACTGTTACTTTAGAGTTGATACCTTATTTATCTGGCACTGAGAAAGAAGTACTTACATGTATTATGATGCTTTGAAATGATTCATTAGAACTGTTACAGAAAAATGGAGTTCCTGGGTTCCAGCCATGAAGCAGACAGATTACCATTGTGCCATTTAAGTAATACTTTATAAACCCATTTGTCACCCAGAAGAGGTGTCACATGTAATCTGATTCGTTGGAGGTAATGGATTAGGTGAAATGTACTTACATTTTCAGTAACACGCGCGAAATAACTAACTTAACCCATCGGAAAACCGCATTTTTATCTCTTAAATCTTATTACACTCCCCGGGGCCAACAGAAGAATAGGTATTTGTAGTTCAACTGACATCAGCAGGGGCTAACGTCACGATTAGCTCCCACAAATTTTAGTCAAACCAGCCCCGTTTAGGCAGTTTGCTTGACATAAGAAGACTTGTATGGCCATATCCACAGTATATAGTTATCCACATAGGCACATGTGGCCTTGTGTCAAGGAAGCATTTCCTTACTTGAGACAGATATTATAACTAGGAAAGCATCTACGTGAAAGGCTCTGAAGGTCTGATTAACCAACAGTTCTTAACAATCTTGAATGGGCAAAGCAACATGCAGTGGACAGTTGCCATATTGTGGCCTAAGATCTACCACTTCTGGAGGCTGGGGAGACCAAGATCAGGGAGTTACCATGGTTACGCTCTAGGGTCTGATAAGCCCCTCTTCCTGCTTCATTTAGTGCATCCTCACAACAGGGAAAGGAAGCCAGCTGTCTCCTCTGATGTCTCCTGTTGGAAGGCAGCTAATCCCTTCATGACGGCTCCACCCTCATGACCTCACTACCTCCTAAAGGTCCAATCTCCAAAACCTATCACATTGGGGATCAGGGTTTCAACGGATGAATCTGGGGGGGGGGGGGCACACAACATTCAGTCCATAGCAGCATCTAAATGTCCTTTGTGGGGAACTGTCTTGCTCCCATTGCATGTAAACTGAGTGCAAAGGTAGATCGAGTTGGGACTTCCCTGGTTGTCCAGTGGTAGAGAATCTGCCTTCCAATGCAGGGGACGGGGGTTCGATCCCTGGTCAGGGAACTAAGATCCCACATGCCACGGGGCAACTAAGCCCACATGCCACAGCTACTGAGCCCGCGCACCTCAAAGAGAGAGCCTGCGTGTCACAAACTACAGAGCTCATGCACCCTGGAACCTGCGTGCCACAGCTAGAGAGAGATAACCCACATGCCACAACTAGAGAGAGATAACCCGCATGCCACAACTAGAGAGAGATAACCCGCATGCCACAACTAGAGAGAAACCCAAGCAGACCGCACGTCAGCACAAGAGGATCCCGCATGCCTCAACAAAGATCCCGTGTGCTGCAGCTAAGACCCGATGCAGCCAAAAAAAAAGGAAAATAAATAAATAAATATTTGTAAAAGACCTATTTAAACAAAAAACAAAAGGCTGATCAAGTTGACCATCTCCCTTTTAGGAAACCAAATGGGACAGATGTACCCTCTTCCTGAGAGGTGGGCATCTGACCTAAGCCCCTCCAGTCAGGGCATCACCTCTTGAGCACATGACGAGGATGAGATGGACGGTCGAAGCACAGTCACTGCAGACCAGTCTGCTGGAGGGAAGGCTTCCAGAGACCTCTAGAGACCTCTTGGTTACCCCTGATCCCCAGTGTTGAGCTCCAACCTCACATGGATCTCATGAACCTTCTTGATGATCTTTCTACCAAATTGCAGAATGAGCTTCATTCTCTTTCAGCCAAAACCCGAAGTGATGCAGACATGTCCAGTTGGAAAAGATAAAAACCTGGAACACTTGCATAGAACTCCTCTCACGGATATAAATTTCATTCATAAAGCATGACTGGAAAGGCAAACTTTACACGGATTAAGTCTCTCTCATTTTAAAAAATTGATCACGTTCAACAGAACACTGGATGAAACGCTAACTCGTGTCACTTTTAAAAAGGTAAACTTTTATGTTGATTCCATGTAAATTTCAACGTGAAGATGGCTGTTGGCTGATTTGGATTAAAATTCACAATTGTGGCGTTGCCTCTGGCGGGTAAACATGAATGCCGGTTTTGGCCATCCGATGGAGGGCAGCTTCTTGGTTTTTTTTTTTTTTTATAAGCAGGTTCTTATATTTTTTTTAATTTTTATTTATTTATATTTATTTTTGGCTGTGTTGGGTCTTCGTTTCTGTGCGAGGGCTTTCTCTAGTTGCGGCAAGCGGGGGCCCCTCTTCATCGCGGTGCGCGGGCCTCTCACTGTCGCGGCCTCTTTTGTTGCAGAGCACAGGCTCCAGACGCGCAGGCTCAGTAGTTGTGGCTCTCGGGCCTAGTCGCTCCGCGGCACGTGGGATCCTCCCAGACCAGGGCTCGAACCCATGTCCCCTGCGTTGGCAGGTGGACTCTCAACCACTGCGCCGCCAGGGAAGTCCTAGCTTCTTGTTTTGATTGCAACCGAGGGTTAAAACCATGTCAGAAGATGGTACTCATGGAATAGAATCAGAATCTCATGGTTCCCTTTGCCAGGTGACAACAGTATGTGTCAAATAACAACAGGGTTCTCCAGTGAACCTTTACTTGAGGCTGTCATTCCTACTTAGTTTCCTGTATCTCCAATCTTAACCCTTCCCCATGTTCTCCAAAATAAATAAATAAATAAACTAGTCAGAGAAATATTTACAAAGAGAAATCTGATCATGACCATGACTTTGACATCTTCCCATATCTTTTAGGATGAGCTCTGAAGCCCATACCATGACTTTGAGAATACAGTCCCTGCTACCGCCAAGCCTCCCCTCCTGGCGCCTCTCCCTCCCGTGGTCTCTGCCCACTTCACCCCCACCAGCCACGCGGCATTTATTTCTGTGCCTCTCACATCATGGGGCTCCTGCCACGTGGCTCCTCTAGGCTGAAGTACCCTCAACCTCACCCCATGCCTCCCAATCTCACTCCCACCTCCAACACCCACATTTGCAAATTTCCACTCATTCTTCCTGCCTCAGCATAGCCTGTCTTTTCCCATTTTCCTGCCACGTCACTGAACACCCTGCCGTTTCAGTTTCCCTACTTCTCTTCTGAACTGTAGAGCTCACTTGGCTGTATCCTGTAGTGGAAAGTAACAGGGGTCTCTTGTTCACCGTTATATTCCTAAGACCTAGTGTCACTCCCAGCTCCGAGCGGGTGCCAAGAAACGTATTTGTTAATGGCCTATGACTCGGCCATAAAGAAGAAGGAAATGCTGCCGTTTGCAGCAACATGGATGGACCTAGAGATTGTCATACTAAGTAAAGTCAGTCAGGCAGAGAAAGACACATATCATTTGACATTGCTTATATGTGGAATCTAAAATATGATACAAATGAACTTATCTACGAAACAGAAATAGAGTCACAGATGTAGAAAACAAACTTATAGTTACCAGGGGCTGAGGTGGGGAGGGATACATTGGGAGACTGGAATTGACATATACACACTACTACGTATAAAATAGATAACCAATAAGGACCTACTGTACAGCACAGGGAACTCTACTCAATACTCTGTAATGGCCTGTATGGGAAAAGAATCTGAAAAAGAGTGGATATATGTGCATGCATAACTGATTCACTTTGCTGTACACCTGAAACTCACACAACGTCGTAAATCAACTCTACTCCAATAAAAATTTTAAAAAAGAACTGTTTGTTGTCAGCATCCTGTGGCAGGAACAGCAAACCCTGATCCCCCGATGAGCTGACAGATGGCGGGACCACCGCTATGGCCTCCGTCCATATCCTCAACCCTAACCGACTTCTGAGAGCACCACCTCTGTCACACTTGGGGACGGAAGTCCGCCTGTTTACCAGGTATTGGAGGGTAGTTACTCAAGCAAGATGGGCTCTTTGTCATCCTCGTAGAAACGTTGTCATTACCCTGCCTTAAACTAGTGAGCACCCCCCGTCACCGCACTGTACACGAATCCTACCACAGAGCTGTGAAAATGAAAAGGCTACCTCTATGTAAGTCAGCCTAGCACAGGACCCTGAGAACGTACACACACGTAGCTGTAACAGGAGAGAGCTATCGAGGCCCGTGGCACACGAGAGGAGCTCTCTCAGTCACTGAGAGATGGATCAATGTTCTACAGGGACGCTGCTACCTTGAAATGTTCCGTGATTACATTCTGGGAAGCATGCTCCTTTCTGCACAGTTTTGCTACGAAAACATTTAAAATCTCTGCTTAAAAAATGGGGCCAGACTGACATGTTTTATGTGAAATAATTAGGAGAATTTGAGAAGTGGTAATTTTGGTAATTACCAAATAGTGTGATTCTTTCCCAATAAAGCATATGTCAAATTACATTAAAAAAAATCACTAGGTTGTTCTCCCTTTAAAAGATTTTACATATGCAGAATACAAGTTTAAATATGCTAATGCTTTCTCCCAGTATTGTATTTAAGTAATTGTTTTTAAAAACAAATGAGGGCTTCCCTGGTGGCGCAGTGGTTGAGAGTCCGCCTGCCGATGCAGGGGACACGGGTTCGTGCCCCGGTCTGGGAAGATCGCACATGCTGCGGAGTGGCTGGGCCTGTGAGCCATGGCCGCTAAGCCTGCGCCTCTGGAGCCTGTGCTCCGCAATGGGAGAGGCCACAACAGTGAGAGGCCCACGTACTGCAAAAACAAAACAAAACAAAACAAAACAAAAAACCACAAATGATCTTGACTGCTTCTCAGTTTCACTTCTTCCTGTGAAATTTCAAGCTCTGCAAGTTTCTTCTGCTCTCTCCCCAGTGATTGTTTCAGACAAAAATCACATTTTTTTTTTGCAAAGAAGTAGCATGGGAGAGGGTATGGGAAGTGATGCCGGGGAGTTTTGCTCTCGTATGAAAAAGATTTCTGTGCATCTGATTCCTGTAGGTAACGTTTTCCATTATAGGTCTTCTAGAAAGAGGACTATTTGTTCTGGTAAGTCATCCTCATTTATCCCTGTGAACTCTGTAAGCATTTATCAGCCTTCTCATGCTTATTCATATGTTGTTGGTAGCACGCTATTCTTTCAATACAAAAAATACCAATACGGAGCTGATGTCACAAAGCATACGGTTTCATGTTCTGTTTTGTTTATCCTTCTGAGTGACAGGGATCATTACTGATTTGGGCCAATATAAATAAATGCACTCCACAGCCGTGGACAAATGAAGAGAAACTGGCTGAGGCAGGGGGAGAATTTAGGCTTTCTTCATAAATGATCCCAAGTGTCTACCTGAGCTAACTGGGAATGAGCTTCCCAGGGTAATCGAAACAATGAAAGAAACGATAAAAGTTACTCTCCTGCTATTCCAGAATGGGAATGTCCGCTGGCTCAGAGTCACAGAAACAAGAAAAGGTGGAAATAGTCTCTGTTTGTGTGAAATACAGACCATAGTCTCCACACACCTAGCTCTCAGAGAACAGCAGAGGGCTGAAGAGTTTTCGCTGAATAAACACTCCATGTCAAGGGACTGCAGTAGCCTCGTCAAAGGCTTGCTGTACACAAGTCAACGTTGGGGCTCAAAATTATGACACTGATATTAAGACAAAGAAACGCTTATATTTATAAATCACTTGAGTGATAAAGTGGTACTTCACAGGAGAAGTAGCATGCCTACTGCTAAGGACTGAATTGTGTCTCCCCAAGTCCGTATGTTGAAGCCCTAACCCCCAATGTGATGGTATTTGGAGGTGGAGTCTTTGGGGAGTAATTAGGTTTAGATGAGGTCATGAGGGTGGAGACCCAGGATGGGAAGAGTAAAGAAGAAGGAGGAGGGGCAGGAGAAGGGTGAGGAAGCGGGGAGGAGAGAGAAGAGGAGGAGGGGGAGAAGGGGAAGGAGAAGGAGAAGAAGGGGAAGGGGAGGGGGAGGCGAAGGGAAGGGGAAGGGAAGGGGAAGGGGAAGGGAAGGGGAAGAAGAAGGGGAAGGGAAGGGGAAGGGGAAGGGAAGGGGAAGGGGAAGAAGAAGGGGAAGGGGAAGGGAAGGGGAAGGGGAAGGAGAAGAGGAAGGAGGAGAAGAAGAATTCTTTCTGCACCATGTGAGGACACAGCAAGAAGGTGGTCATGTGTGAGCAGGAAGAAGGTCCTCACCAGAACTCAACCGTGCTGGTACCCTGATCTCAGGCTTCCAGCCTCCAGAACTGTGAGCAATAAATGTTTGTTGTGAGGCCGCCCAGTCTGTGGTGTTTTGTTATGGCAGCCCACGCTGACTGAGACAAAATAATCCCACAGTGAATTGAACACACCCACCCTCAGGTGCCCTCAGCTCTATAAATGCAGGGGTATCGGTGTTCCAGGGAGCCAGACCATATCCTGAGTTCAGCGCCCAGGTTAACTGTCTTAATAGATCCATAAACATACTGACGGTAAGGGGTGGGAGTGATCAGGGGTACTAGTCACCTAATTATGCAGAAGAAGAAACTGGAAGCCAGAGTGGTTGAGTGACATGGGTACCATCACACAACTAGTTAATGGCAGAGATTCAAACAGGACCCGCCCTCCTGACTCCCAGCCAGTATGGTTTCAACTATACTCCAGCGCATTAGTCCTGGGCTTTCCCTCTGTAGATGATGATGTAGAGAAGGTTTCAATAATTCCACTCCCCCTGTATATGAGCAGCAGCCTATGGGGCCTTCCCAGTACAGACCACTCCATCCCCTGCCTCTTGTTTGTAGAAAAACTTCCGCCTCCTAGGCCTTCCCCAAGTTCCAAGAACAAATTTAATCATAGAAGTGAGAAATGAAGAAATAAAGGAAAATGGTCAAGCAAAATAAATTAATAATAGTTTAGTCATTAAAGAAAGCCAAGGACTCCATTCCTCCAAGGACTATAGATCATATTCCGAGCCACGTCCTTTGAGCTGTTTTGCAGATACTGAAACCTCCACCAGGGAAGAAGTCAACTGCATGCTGCCCACCAGCACGGAGACCCCAGACCGGCTGGAGCCGGAAGGCTGAGGATGCCAACTCCCGATGACCTCACCACCAACCAATCAGAACAGTGTCCACCAGCTCATCACACAGCCCACAGCCCCACTCCCTCACCCTGTCTTTTAAGCCCTTTCCCTGAAATCCATCGGAGACTTTGGACCTTTTGAGCATGGGCTGCTTGCTCCCCTTGCTTGGCCCCTGCAACGAACACTGCATTTTCCTTCACCACAACGTGCCGTCAGGAGACTGGCTTTGCTGTGCCTGGGTGAGTGGCGCCAAGTTTGGTTCAGTAACAACCTTACAAATAATTCAATATGTACATATGTGTATGCACGCAGGACTCTGTGGATATAAGCACATCCGTAGAAGTATGCACATGTGAAAGGCATGAATAGGCCCGTTTGATAATAAATTGCCAGGAGGTAATGTTAAAAAAACAGTCAATCCTAAAATAAGAGGAAGGTCACATCTGGATGCCTAGATCCACTGGACTCTTGTCCCTTTCGGTGTTTTCTACCGCTAAATGGATCATCAGAAACAGAGAAACTCGACAGAACGCGTATGACAGATTTAACTCCTTCTGTCGTCAGTCTCCCTTTTGAGTTTTGGGAGACCAGACTCAGCGAACGACCCGAGAGTGCTGAATACATACGCTGTGCCGTGTTCTTTAAAGCTCTCACCGCACCTAAAGCTCACGACAGCCGCACAAAGGACATACCAACCACGTTCTGTAAAAGTTAGCAGACCAGTAGGTCCCTCCCTCACGGGGGCATAGAGCCCAGTAGTTTGAATTCAACTCCTTTTAATCTTCACAAGACTGACTGCCCCTAAAGCCAGAAAGTGCAGGATTTATCCCTGTGTCTCCTGAAATCACTGGTAAGCTAAACCCTCTATGCCTTGGATTGAGAAATTAAGAGTCTCTTTCTATTCTTTGCTGCTTAAAAGAATGCTCTCCAAAATCGTTTCCAATATATGGGGGGCAACACGGTATGGCGGGTAAGACTCTGGGCTGTGACCTTGGCCCCGTTTGCAGCACCCACCCATCACCCCTCCCTGCTAGGTCTCTCCATGCGGGAACCTGCTCACACTGTTTCATGTCTTTGTCGTCTTTGGTCTCAGCTCCTGGGGCAGAGCTGTCCAGGGATCCATCTGCCTGCTCTTGACTTTCTTTGTGAGGAAGGACTTTCTCGCATGTTGAGTCAGCTCTTTAGAAGGTAGGTCCAGGTGATTCTGTCCTACTCAGAAAGCCCAAGGGGACAGTTTCTCCCCTCCCTCCTCTTCCAAGTCAGGGGACAGGTGCCTGACCTGAGCTACACCCATCCAGACACCCTCCCCAGGAGGCATTTTCTCATCCTGGCCTCATCTTCCCATCCTACCCTGAAACAAGGATTCCTACCCATAAAACACTCATGGGGTGTATGTGAGGACACCTCCCGGGAGATATAATCTTACGTATGATCTCAGGGTGGAACGAAACGTTCTTTCTACTGAGTTTTCAAAGGCACTGTCATTCTTTTTCGAAAGGATGAAGGCGTTCAAAGGTCTGAGAGTTCAGGCAATTGTTGGGCATCACCCCTCGGCAGAGGGTTTCATGAGCTGGCACCATGAAGGTACATAGGCCGGCAGGAGAGAACAGAAGAAAGAGACCCGACGCAGGTTTGGCCGGAGGCTGCTTCAAGGGCCCCCTGTCTGAGACACGCTGGCTCTTAATAGCTGGGGAGTAACGTGGTGACCAGGACAGAAATCAAAGTCAAGGTGGTTCCATGGGGGACAGAGGTCAAAATGTCCATTGAGCAAAGAGACTGGGGAAAAAAGGCCAATATTCTGTGGTGGCACCTAGAGCAACAAGCAAATGATACCCAGGAAAAATGGGGGAGATGGATTATCACGCATTTTGTTTAAAACCCACTCTTAATAAGGCAGGCAGTGAATCCAGTGAAGATCTGAGCATTCATGTCGTGTCAGGAAGGGCGCCCAGCCAACTGGTAAGACTCTGAAGCAGACGCCCTCCGTGTTCAAACCCTAACCACTCAGTTCACCAGAGGGGGGACCAGCTGTGGCTTCGTGGAGAGCCTTGCAAAGGTTTCCGAAATCTGGGTACGTGACAGGGAGCACGAGACTCCACGGAGCACCCTCATATAGTTTCCTTTTTGAAGATAAAGGATGTGGTTCATCTAGAGAGAGACAAAGCGAGAAACAGAGATCAGTAAACAGAAAGGGAGACACAGAAACAGAAAAAGACAGAGAGAGACAGACAGACAGGCAGAACCTGCACACATGGGAGGTCCAGAAGACGTTTCAGGCATCAGGCACCATCTCCCATGCTTCATATTTCCACATAGGTCATGTTTTGTCTCAGAATTAAACTGTCAAGCTCTGTGCAAAGCATTTTTTTTCCCCATGAGAATTCAAACCATAAGTTTCCAACATGCGTTTCCGCTCCTCCAGCCATGTCATCAAGCAGCCCATCTAACTGGTTACATCGATTGCAAACCATCGGTGGAAAAAAACGGCCATGGGGGTCTCCAGAGGAGTTCTGGACTGAAGGAGTGCATCCTAACTCCCATGGCCCTTGTCTAGACCAAGAGCCAGAAAACATTTTTAGTTTCTTAAGGAACCTCCATACTGTTTTCCATAGTGGCTGTAACACTGTAAAGCAACTATACTCTAATAAAAATTAAAAAAAAAAAAAAAAAGCATCAGAAACCACATTGCCAGGTGATCGCGATAGAGCTTTTGTAACCCGGCAGTAAATCAACTCCGTGTGTTCGGGCCGGTACAGACGGGGCTGCCAGCTTCACACAGGAGTCCCTCTGCACGGGACTATCTCTGCCAGAAGGGTAGGGCTGCGCGCTACACCGGGGGCTGGTGTGGTCTGCACACTCAGGGGAGTGGACACCCTAGGCACGACCCTCACTGCCTGAGGGTATTCAGGGTAGCTTCCTCTCCCCTGAGCAGGGTGGCTCTCAGGTAGCTACTACCAGTCTCCCAGGGAATCTGCAGTTCCACTGAGACGCAGTGGCCCACTGGGGTAGCCCTCGTGAACGCACTTATTGGTGTGGGAGGTTGAAGCCCAAGATGTACCCCGAGATCCCTTTCTGCTGGTGTAGAGTGGGCTCCTCTTGAGAATGCGTGGGACCTGTGAATATGGTGAATGTCACTCTCTCTCTCTTTTTTTTAAATAACCTATTATTATTATTAGTTTTAAGTTGTGGTACAAAACACGCATAACGTAAGTTGGACCACCTTAACCATTTTTCAGTGTGCGTTTCAGTGGCGTTAAGTATATTCACATCGCTGTGCTATCATCGCCACTGTCCCTCTCCAGAAGCTTTCTATTTCCCGAAACTGAAAATCCATACCCATTAAACACTAATACCACGTTCCCCCTGCACACAGCCCTGGCAACCACCATGCCACTTTCTGTGTCTATGAATGTGATCCTCTGCGTACTGCACTGAGGTCGAATCACACCATGTTTGTCTTTGTGTGTCTGGCTTATTTTACTGAGCATGATATCCTCCAGGTTCACCCATGCTGTAGCCTGTGTCAGGATGTCCTTCTCAGGGTTGAATTTTATAAATACTGCGTTTTGCTTAGCCACTCTTCTGTCAGTGGACACCTGGATTGCTTCCACCGTGTGGCTACTGTGGACAAACATTATTTTTATAATACTGTGGTTTGATTTCTACCCCCATGCAAAGGAATACCGAGGCTGAGGGGGTGGCGTAACCTGTGCACACAAGATGAAAAGTAGGCTCCAAACCCAGGACTGTCTGCCTGCACCCACTACCCCTTTTCTCTCCATCGTTCCGTACTTTTTATTCCTACGGAAGGGTGGTGTTGTTGTTTTGCTGTTGTTTGTTTGTTTCAGCGTGAGGATCAACAATGTGAATGTCACCCTGTGGGCTAGGTTCCTCACTGGTTGACTTTTGAGTCCATCAACTACCCTGGGTGGGCCTGACCTAATCAGAAGAAAGGTAGAGTCAAAAAGATAGGATCCTACAGGCCTGGAAGAAAGGAAATAGCCGTGATGAGAAACGACCAGGGGCTCACATGGCAGGGACTGCAGGAGCTGAGAGTGGTCCCTGGGCCACCCTGAGCAAGTTTTTGTTTTTTGTTTTTAACCTTGGTTTGTACCATTAACATTCACACTTTGCAGAAACTTGTTGCCCTGAATGGTAGGGAACTTCTCAGGCTCCTAGATGTCTCCACTTTATGTCTATATTGTTATGGGCAGTGTGACTCTGAATGTCCCATAGGAGAGGTCGTAATCCCCCTCCCCGCTTTCCTGCCGTGATCACTGACTCACCCCGGAGGAATCTGGCCTGGCAAAGGCTCCTACTTAGAATCACGGTCTCCCCAGTCAACGCACTCTGCACTAAGCTTCAGCGGGTCCCCGGCATGGACAAGTGTCCATAAAAAGAACCTCGATAACCTCAGATCCTAAGAGCGTTGATGGACCTTTGTAAAAACCACGGTGCCTGTCCAGGGTGGGCGGCACGGCAGGACCTAGATTTTCTCTTTTCTCAAAGTAATCACATACCTTGAGGTGCAAGGTGTGAAGTAATTAAACTTGGTTTTGTCGCAACATGGTTCTGTGACAAAAAATAAATAAAAAAAAAAAAAGCAAGAGGGTGGTGTGAAAAACAAGCCTATTTTCAGCTCTGTGTTGCTAATCATCTGCTCTCACCCCGGGGGCCTGCATGGGATCATCTGATTTCTTTCCCAAGCAAAGAAAACAAATGAGAAGCAGTTCAAGCCTCCTGGTTGGCCAGCCCCTCATTCTATTTCCGCGTCTTTGTGCCAATGGCTGAAGGATTTCAAGGGCCTCTGGCAGCACCCCAGTGATGGGGGGTACGGGCCATATTGGGGATTTTCAAGGAAAATCAAGTTCAACAGAAAGGAAACAGCCTCTTGGCTCTTGCAATCCTTTAGTTTGGAAGGCAGCCTATCGCCAGGACCCGGGAAAGAAGTGTTGGTGTCATCAGGATGCCAGCATTGGGGTCTGTGTGTGCTTCCTGTGACCACCACCTGGATGTCTGTAAACAAGGGAAGTGCATCCTCTCCCGGCTCTGGAGGCCAGAAGTGCAAAGTCAAGGTGTCCAGAGGCCTGCACTCCCTGTGAGGCTCCAGGGGAGGGTCCTTCCTGGTTTGTGGTGGCTGCTACAATCCTTGGTGCTGACTAGCTTGTGGCCACCTCACCTCAATCTCTGCCTCTGTCTTTGCTTGTTCTTTTCTGTGAATACTTCTGTCCAAACCTCCCTTTCCTTCCTCTCATAAGGACACCAGTCACTGAACTGAGGGCACGAGGATGATTTCCAACCAAGACCCTTAACGAATGACACCTGCAAAGACCCTCTTTCCAACTGAGGTCCCATTCTGAGATTCCCAGGGACGTAAATTTGGGAGAGGACCCTCTGCAATCCACTACATGATGTCCCTCTCTGTCTCTCTGTCACCTTTCTGTGGCTCTCACCTTGTCCTGACCCCCAAGGAGCTGAGAGGTCGTCTCTGGCAGGAGGAATGAAGAAGTGTGCTATTCCCAGCACAGCGTGTTATTTATAGAGTGACACTGCCCGGGGATCACACGCCTGCCCCGAGAGCCCTGGGATCACACGTCAGCCTCAGACATCAGGACAAAAGTTAAAACCCGCAGCAATGGGTTGGGGAACTGGCATCACCACGGCCAGGCTGGTCCTTCTCTGATTAACGAGGCCAACGGCGAAATACCAGGTCTCGCGTCCCCGTAACCGGGTAATGTTCTCCCACGAAAACGTATCAGCTCTGTCAGAAGCTTTGCCCCAGTTCCTTCTCTTCTCATTTGTGTTTTCTACCTTCAGGTTGGAAGGATACTTAGCAGTCCCCCTTCCCTGCTGAGTTCCTTTCTGGGAGCTGGGTCCCGGGAATCCGCAGCGCCTGTCCATCAAAGGGACACAGATACAAAAGGTCTGCTCGGGGGCTGCCAGCCAAACCCAGGGGGGCCGTTCCGGTGCTGAGTGAACATTCAGGCTGGATTATCTCCGCTTTGGGGGACGCTGGTAGACACCAAAGGAATGTGTCTAGGACGTCACGAGATCTCGCGGCTGGTGGGCAGAAAGCAGTGGTGCTGGCAGCGACATGCCAGCCACAGCACAAAAGCAAAGAGAGACCCAGTGTATATTTTGGCCGAGGGCGAGAAACCAAGGGTGATCTCTGCGGAGCCGGGGGTGACACAACTGCTGGTTTCATCTTCAGCGGGTATTGATTCAAGCCACTGAATGACACTCAGGCATGCACGGGGGTATCACGGTGATGGAGGAAAGTGTGAGAACCGTGGGGCATTTTCCTGCCTTTCTGGTAACAGATACCTAAGAAAACCTGATAATCACAGTGACTGTGGTAAAGCTGTGTGCCTATGTAGTGATTTTCTTTATGGGACCCTGCCCTTGCCTCAGAGGGAAGGCATCCTCTTATTTCTCCTCACTTGGGCCTCCATCTTCAGAAGCCCATTCCTCCAAAGGCCTACCGGTGCTCTTGTCCTCCCAGGCTGCCTGAAGATCAGCGGTCATCATGAACGACACAGTAACTATCCAGGACCAGGAAGTTCATGACCGACCGACTACTTCAGCGCAAACAAACGGGCATCAATGTCCTTCACCCTGGGAAGGCAACAGGCCCTAAGACAGAAATTTGGGGGAAAAAAACTAGCCGAAATGCATATACAAGAGCACACCAGATGGCACCTTTGTATTTGGATTTACAACCCATTTTGATGGTGGCAAGACAACTGGCTTTGACATGGTTTACGATGCCTTGGATTACCTGGAGAAGAACGAGCCCAAACCCAGGCTGCAAGACACGGCCTGCATGAGAAGAAAAAGATGTCCAGAAAACAGCGAAAGGAACTCAAGAACAGAATGAAGAAAGTCTGGGGGACTGCAAAGGCCAGTGTTGGTGCTGGCAACAAGAGGAGTAAAGATTCTGCCGTGACTGTATCGGTGGAGATGTGAGCAGCCTTTTATGAGAGGATTAATAAACTAAGATCTTTTATATGCCCCCCCCCCAAAAAAAAAGGTCTACCTGTAATCAAGTTGGACGGCTTTTGTGGCCTTGAAAGTGCTGACTTGACTTAAACGTGCAAACTCTGATCTCCCCACTCAGATCCGAACAGATGTGTGGTTAGATCACAGGATCATCATGTTCTATTCCCTCATTCTTCCTGCATCCACCCATTCAGTATTTCCTGAGCACACGCTACTAAGAAGTTGAACATTTATGGAGGGTCAAGCAAGTGTAGGCAATGAGCTAGGAGCTGGGAGGACAGAGTGCAGTAAGATACATGGTTACAAGAGAGAAGGCATCCCGCAAGGTGCAGGCGTTGGGGAAGTAAAGCAGGGTGGCCTGAGAAAGGCTGGGAGGACAGAGGAAAAAACCTAGAGACTGTGACTTTAGACCCAAACGATAACTGAGAGGAGAAGAAGCGAAGGACATTCTGGGTGGAGGCGTCAGCATGCCAACGGCCTTGAGACATGTATTAGTCAGGAAAAGCTAGGTTGTGCTGCTAAAAAAAAAAGAATCCATAAAATATCAGGGCAAATTGCTACAAAGCTCCATTTCTTTATATATATATATATATATATATATATATATATATATATATATATATATATATATATATATATATCTCTCTTTATTGGAGTATAATTGCTTTGCAATGTTGTGTTAGTTTCTGCTGTACCACAAAGTGCATCAGCTATATGTATACATATACCCCCATATCCACTCCCTCTTGAGCCTCCCTCCCTCCCTCCCTATCCCACCCCTTAGGTCGTCCCAAAGCAGAGCTTCGTTTCTTACATCACAGTCTGATGGGAGTCATGCGGTCTCCCTGTGCCCTGGAGCTACGTTATCTGGAACACGTGGCCTCCAGAAACACCTTGCAGGGCAGACAGAGAAGGAGGACGTGTACTGGCTACTTGCCATCTGCACCTGGACATGACATGTGTGGCTCTGCTCACAGCTCAGCAGGCAAAACTAGTCCCCTGGTGCTACCTCCTTACATGGTGGTCTAGGAAATACAGCTGAGCACATGACATTTGGTGAGCTGACTGTCTAGGCTACGTGCTATGAATGACTTGTACCTCACCAAATTCATACGGGACTGTATAGCGCTGTCATGTGACTGTATTTGTTTGTTTGTTTTTCACGTTGCTCACAGCTATACTGCAAGTTTGGAATTCATATTTTCAAGCAGCCGTACAAAAGTATTCATGAAGAATGCATAATCTCTGAAAATTGTGAAAACATCCCTGCTACCAATACATTTCCAAATACAAAACTGACTACCATATTGTTACTTCTGTGTAGCAGGAGAAGTTCATGCTCAAAACAGATAAAAGTCTTTAGGTGTGAATGGTATGAATGACAGTCTTCTTTCTTTTTAATTTCTTAGTCGTTTGGGATCCTTAAGCATGCAAGCCTCAAAGAGGAGGGTCCACGAAGGAACAAGAGTTGTCTTACGGCAGCCAGTACAAGTATGGAACGCTTCACGAATTTTGCAAATTTGCGAGTCATCCTCGCACGGGGGCCGTGCTCAGCTTCTCTGTATCGTTGCAATTTTAGTATATGTGCTGCTGAGGTGAGCACACTCATGTGGCTGTATCTGGACATGGGGTTTTGCGGGAGGTAATTAAAGTTAAATGAAGTCATGGTTTGATGGGATCAATGTCTCCCAGAGTTCTCTCCTTCTCTCCCTCCACTGTGTGAGGACACAGTGAGAAGGTGGCCCTCTACAAGGCAGGAAGAGGGTCCTCACCAGGAACCAAGTCATCTGGCACGTTGATCTTGGACTTCCAACCTGCAGAGCGGTGGGAAAATCACCTTCTATTGTTGAAGCCGCACAACCTATGGTGTTTTGTTATGGCGCCCGAGCTGACCAGTTATCTCTCACACCAGGCAGGAAGAGGCTGGCTACTTTGGGAGCTGAGAGCCAGACTGAAGGCCTGGGGGCCAAGGGAGTGAGAGAGAGTATTCCATCAAATGAAGCTGGAACAGGAGTGGAAGCCCATGTCATGCAGTGTCACATGGCCATTGTGACAAGTGCTTCAAGCGTAACAGGAAGAGAGCAGAGGGGTGGCTTTTGCGGGTTTCAGAATCTCTCCCATAAGCCAGAGTGGATCTAGGGACCGTCTTCCTGAGGATGAGCAAGGTGGTTTAGGTGGGGGTCATGGTCATAGAGGGAGGTGGGTGGGTTGAAGAGCTTTCAGGAGATGGAGGAATGGTACCAAGAGATCGACTCTACGCTGCTGTCGAGCAAGAGAGAGTGAAGGAAGTACCCCACCTTCCTAGCCAGAGCCCTTGTGGCGGTGCCCTTGACCGACATGGGGACCAGGGGTGCGGGACAAGTCTGCTACTGGACACCAGTCTAAGGGAGGGAGGGTTTCCAGTCACAGAATCCACAACGCACACCACTGCGGGTCTCTCACTGTCACTCTGCCAACACTTGTTGCTGAACAAATGGATGAAAGCAAACAGGGACGTTAATAAAGCACACACCTTCCCCATGGGTTGTGTTCCTGGTGAGGGTGAGAAGCAAGGAGAGAAGTGCATTTGTAAATTAATTGATGAGGAAATTCCCGTACGGTGCAGTGCTTAGGACTTGGTGCTTTCACTGCAGGGGCCCAGGGTTCGATCCCTGGTTGGGGAACTAAGATCCCGCAAGCCATGCGGCATGGCCAAACAAAAAAAAAAAAAAAAAAAAATTCAAACCATAAATTAATGATGATTTCAAGGATTTAGTCGTTAGTAGCATGTTGTTTCGTCTTCGTCTCATTTCTTCTTCTGTGGTTGACTTCTAGTTTCATGCCGTTCTGTCACGGATTTAGTCTTTGCACAGACATGTAAGTAACCTCTTACATGCCAGCCAGGCACTGTGTGAGGCTCCAGGGCTTTCAAAAAAAAAAAAAAGTCAAATAATATGCCCTCCTTCCCCTGAGTAACTTTATAGTCTAGAAGTGGAAAGGGACAAATAAATAACAAATCATAACGTGGTATAATGACAACTAGCGTGGTGTGGTCAGGATGCTGGGAAAGAGCTGCGAAGGGGCAGCTAAATAATTAGGGTTCGGTAAGGTTTAGTGAAGACAGACAATATCGAAGGGAGTTTTGTTGAAAGAGGAGGAGTTGGATAAAGAATGTGGGAAGGGTGGTCCCGACAGAAGAAAGGGCAGAAGCAAAGACAGAGAAGTGTGTGGGCTTCCCTGGTGGCACAGTGGTTGAGAGTCCGCCTGCCGATGCAGGGGACATGGGTTCGTGCCCCAGTCCGGGAAGATCCCACGTGCCGCGGAGCGGCTGGGCCCGTGAGCCATGGCCGCTGAGCCTGCGCGTCCGGAGCCTGTGCTCCGCAACGGGAGAGGCCACAGCAGTGACAGGCGCGCGTACCGCAAAAAAAAAAAAAAAAAAAAAAGAGAAGTGTGAGCCAGCAAAACTCGGCAGAGGCTCATGGGTGAGGCTTTAGGTAGGGCTGGAAGCTGCCAACCTTCAGCGTGCAGATGAAGAGTTAGGACGTAGAAGGCCAAGGGCATCACCTGGGAGAACTTCCCTCAGCAGAGTGATGCAAGTTAGAGTGATGAGAGTGACTGGAATGTTAGAGAAACACACTGAAAGCCAGATGGAACGTACACTGGAGAAAGACGACCAATGAGGAAGCTACAGTGGCAATCCAGGTGGGAGGAGCTGAGACTGTGGATGAAGCCCAGGGCTGTAGACATAAAAGCAGAGAGAAGAGAGCAGACTCGAGGGATATTAGAGATAAGCACAATCTAGGATTAATACCGGGCTTGGGAAGCGTGGCGAGTGAGATAAAAATGTCCACGTCCTAATTTCTGGAACCTGTGAATATGTCACTTTACATGGTAAAAGGGGCTTTGAAGATGGCATCAGGGCAAAGACCCTGAGATGAGGAGATGGACCTGGATTATCCAGGTGCCCCGAAGTCATCCCAGGGGTCTTTAGGATTGAAAAAATGAGAAAGGAGCGTCAGAATCGGGGAGAGATGCAGATGGTATGGTGTTGGCTTTGCAGGAGGAGAAGGGGGCCATGAGGTGAGGGATGAGGGCATCCTCTAGAAACTGCAAAAGGTAACTGCTGGATCCTTCCCTTGGCCCTTCCTTAGGGAAGCAGTGCCAGGGACAACGACAAACTGTCTTTGACACACGTGGAGTTGGACAGGGACATGCGTGGTGGGCAGCTGGATATTGGTCCAGAGTCCTGAAGCCGGATCTGGGCTGAGGAGAGAGATGGGAGCCGGGCTGAAGCTCAGGCTGTTTGAGCCTGCCTCTGAATGCCTGCGTGACTGTCCGCTGGCTGCAGAAAACCAAAACTAGCTGCATCTGTGTGAGGCTACTGATCAACCGGGTGTGGGCGCCCTTCTCACGCTGGCTGCCACGGACGCCATGTTGTTGAGGGTTCGGAGGAAAACAGAAGAAGTGAGAACGTTTGGGGAAGCATCAGTATGTACGTGCCGACCAGTGGTTGCTTCAAGTATTTGAATCCATCAGTCATTCTTTCTCCATCCAGACAAAATTTTCCTAGCCTCCTATAAACGCGTCGGCAAGTCCTTTGCCTCCTGAACACCAGGAGAAGTCCCTGTACGTTAGGGACGGTGGCCGCAGAGGAAGACAGGCAGAAGCGGAATCAACAGAGCCGTGGGTGCAGAGGGAACAGAGCAGAGCTACGGGAAGGAGGTGGAGAAGGAGAAGAGGCCCACCTCGGCATTGCTCTATGGTCGCAACATCAACAGGTGCGTTGCCTTCTCCAATTTCAGGTTTGTGCTACATGGCTGACTTGAGGTTTGCTGGATACTGGACTCCTGCAGGCACCCTAGCGCGCCCCTGTGTTTATTCATTTCCAGGTAGATCCTAGCGCAGGGGCGGAGGGTGGCACATGCACACACACACCTGTTCACCCCCCCATGCCATCTACACGGGCAACACGACTTTGTATATTCTCAGAGTCCTTTCAACTTGGGCAGCCACTCACGCTTGCAGTAGCCGCAGTCACCAGGAAGCCCTACTGTCCAACAGCCAACTCAATCTGATCATTCAGGCTCCTTGCCTCAGCCTTCTACACCTATGACTTTACAGGCCCTGAAACAAAAGACAATCTGTAGGTTCTAACATGGTCTATACGTCCTCATCCAAAAAAAAAAAAAAGAAAAAAAAAAAGATGAGGGCAGAGTGGGAAGGGCGGGCTGTGCTTCTCTCTAGCAGGGCTCCTGAACTCTGGCACGAGTCCGAACGCAGCCTGCCGCTGTTTTTGTAAATAAAGTTGTATTGGCATAAAACCAAGCCCAGTTGTTTCTGTGCTGCCTGTGGCTGCTTCCATCCTGCAATGGTAGATCTGAGAAATTATGAAGAGGCTCTGCAGCCCTCAAAGCCTAAAATATTCACTAACCGGCACTTTACAGACACTGTCTGCTGATGGCCCCTATAGGGAATCGAGTCTTGGAGAGCAAAGAGGGTAGCCAGTTTCTTCCTCTGTGATATGCTTTCGATACGGCTGTCTAGTATTTGCACGATTGTTATGATATTGATTACATAACCAAAGAATAGAGAACAAACTTCAAGGCATCCACAGGTGCTGAGTGGAAAGAAACAAAAAGGCCAAGCTAAGAGCAATGAAAAGAGGCAGAAAGAATGAGTTCTACCCTAAAGAAGAATAAAACACTGAGAAAAAATACTCACTTCCACAAGATAAATCTCTTCCCTACCTATGAAACGTCTGCCTGGGCAGCTAGATAGAAGCTTCTGCTTATGTTCAGGTATGCCCAATGTGCTCAGAAGCTATGTCAGGATTCTGACTCCAATTTCCTTCTCCAGCATTTTTCTCTGTGATGTGAAACTAATTAAGTCTGACGTCTTTGCAGTTCTTGAAAAAGATTATTGTTTTAACCATATCTAATAACACCTTACGGGCCTTTTGCACTGAAAACAAAAATATATCCTCGCCTGAAAACATCGATATATATTCGACTACAATGTGGGTATTAACTCTCTGTGTATACAGCAGCAACTTAAAAATGATTTCACTTCCTCTAAAATTTGATTATGTATTTGAACCCAGCCCACTCCAGCCTTGCTATGAAAATGGTGTGCTATGGTGCACACACGTCTTTCTGGGGCATACACAGCATGAGAAAATGTCTGTATGGATGCTGGGTCAGACCTACAAATTTGGGTGATTTAATATGCCTGTAATTAGTTAAGATCTAGTGAATACACTTTCGCAGTGGTTTCTAACTGATGTCCACGTTTGAGTGTATGTTATGTCAGTCCTGAGAGGTGGATGGCAGCTCAGAAACTTCGATAATATCTTTTTTTTTTTCCCTATTCTTTAGTTCCTGCTTTGTGCATGACAATACCCTTTAAGAATACAAAACAGTACAGTAGCTCTTCTTCAGTGCCAGACCTTAACAACAATAATCTTCAGCAAGGAATTCAGGGAGAATTACACTTTCAACATTTTACAAGGTCATGGAGTTACCAGTCACATCCATTTTTCTTCATTTGTCGTGAACGTTCTAACTGTTGTATATTACCAGGCCGTCCCCATTTCCCTATTAAAATGCATATCAGGATATTGAATATTCAAGTATTATGGGGTAAATTTTTTTTCTATTTCTGGAAAATGGACCATTGGGATTCGTTATTCAATGCTAATGTAAGAAAAAAAAATCTCATTTACTCAATGAAAAGAAGAAAGTGGTCATAGACAAACGTGCATGGGGCCTGGGACTGGAGTGAGGAGGTAAAAAGCAAAGCAGAAGTGTCCATGGTATCATAAGGTTAAACAGGGGAGAGGAAGCAGTTAACACTGCTAAGACGGGAGACTAGGTCTTTTTCACCACGGCTGCCTCAGGCATATAGATGTGTCAAACTGACTCCTCACGTAATAAATTTCTCTGTGCTCTACTGTTCTTTTTTTCAAAACTAAATTCTTTATGAAGAAAAATACAAAGTGTACTGGAGGGTGTAGAGAAAGAGGCCAAAATAAATGAAGAAATGCAGTATGTTTCTGGATGAGATTATTCAATAGTGTTTACATGTTATTTTTTAAATTAATTCTTATTGGAGTATAGTTGATTTACAATGTTGTGTTAGTTTCTGCTGTACAGCAAAGTGAATCAGCTGTATGTATACATACATCCCCTCTTTTTTGGATTTCCTTCCCATGTAGGTCACCACAGAGCACTGAGTAGAGTTCCCTGTGCTGTACGCTCGGTTCTCATTAGTGATCTATTTTATACATAGTATCAATAGTGTATACATGTCCATCCCAATCTCCCAGTTCATCCCACACCCCCCTTTCCCCCTTGGCACATGCTTTTTTTTTTTTTTTTTTCCCAAAATGAATGTATGTTTGACACAAAGCTAATGAACGTCACCATGGAATTTTTGGGTTTGTTTTTCGGGTCACAAAATTATTCTTCTGATCATCTGGAAGAATAAATGCACAAAAGCGTCCTGGCAATTTCGGGAAGAAGGGCAGTGGAGGATGGGAGAGGGAGAACGAATTGTCCCGCGTGTAAATCTGCAATTATTTAAACAGTGTGATATGAGAACAGCCACGGAGAGACTGATTGGTAAAAGTAGGAGGCACAAGAAGAAACACACAAAACAGGCACGCGTGTTTTAGACAACCTGGTGCAAAGTAATGAATATCTGAGTTGGCTACTTAGGGAACAATAAAATTCGTTTCCCCCTAATTAAACACCAGAATTAAATATAATTGTTAGGATGCCTACTTCCATTTCAGGACAGAACAGCGCTCTCATCCTCATAATCAAACCTATGTTTGAAACATACTTTTCAAAAAAATCATCATTTTTTATTATAAAAAAAGATTCGCGAAAAGCTTAGGACACAGAGGAACACAAGAAACTAAATTCCCAAAACTAGCCAGCTCCTTTCTGGAAAGACAAGACTCCTGTCGGCTTTGATCTTTGTGGAAGTGGTCAGGGTGGGAGGACCCTGTTGTAGGTGTGGGTAAGGAGCAAAGCGGGGTACAGTTTTAAAGCGTGTGGGCTGACGTGTTCGATGGGAAACATGAGGGAGTCCTAGTCTCAGTACATACTTCGACCACCTGCTAAGTGTTTCCCAAGAATCTCTGCAGAGGAAAGAGATAGTCTGCCCCATGTGGGTGAGGTGGGAAGAGAGAGGAGATAAATACCATGAGTTCTCGCCCAAGTTCAAGGCAGCTTCTTTCAGAAGGTAGGGATCAGGGCAGTGGATCTGATGCAAAGTGTACTCAGGCATGCCTGGGCTTCACAGGGTATTAGACCGCAGCCCTCCAAAGACAAAGGCAGTGTCACAGGGTGGGGGGACTTCTCCAATGTGAGAGACAGAGCAAACAGACACCCCAAATAGCATCCGGGTGGTAAGTGGAGAGACCGATCTCATGGTTAAGAGAACTGGGCACTTCACGGAAAAGCACAGAGATATCTCTGGCGCCCTACCAGTGTCAGATCCCAAGCCTGACTCAAGATGAAGTTCCAACACTGTCCTGAAAACTTCTGAGGTCACCAGTGACGTGAGTCACAGGGAAGCTAGTGTATTGTCCCACAGGCCTCAGAAGGTCTCTTCTCCGCTTCCCCAGTCTCTCTTCTCTTTGCATTTCAGTTTTCAGACTTTCTATTGGAGTCGGAAGTGAAAGAACAAGAATGGCGGCAGAAGGAGGATTCGGAGAGATAATAACTGGGAACTTTCCAGAATCGATGAATGATGTTGACGCATAGATGGATGGTGTTCAGCAAACCACAAACAGGAGAAACACAAAGGAAATGACACCTGACAATTTCCTAGACAACCCTGAACACCAAAGATGCAGAGTGAATCTCGAAAGCAGCTAGGGAACAAAAAGACGCATCATACATGAGCGCGTGACATTCTGAATTACGGATGACTTTTCACCAGAAGAAACAAAGAGGCCAGAAGCAATGGAAAGATATCTTCAAGGTGATGAAAGAATAGTGTCAACTTAGAATGACAGATCCCGTGAAAATATCCTTCAAAACTGAAAGTGGAATAAAGACATTTTCAGGTACAATGAAAACGTAGACCCACTCCACAAGACAGGCTAAAAAATACAAAAATAAAACGTCTGCAGAAAGAAGGAAAAAATACCAAATAAGAGTCCAGTTATGCAAAAGAAAAGAATAGAAAGCAAAAGTGTAAATGTCTGGATAAATATAAAATAGCTTTCTTTAAAGTATCCATGTTGTTCAAGCGTCTTTTAAGAAGCATTCACTGTTTAAAACAAAAATGACAAGAATGTTTTGTTAGATGTATAGGCTATGTAGAAGTGGATTGCAAAATAATGAGAATGTAATGGGCAGGGAGGTATTCCGTGCAATTATTCTTCTGTAAGGTCCTTATGGAGTTTGTGCATATTTCTGAAGGTAGTATAATTTTTTAAGGTGGACTCTGCTACATTAAAGATAAGTATTGGGGTGTCTAGAGAAGTGCTTTTCAAGAGCTAGAGGGTAACGAGCCACCCAGAAGCTTCCTTTGTGTCTTTCCAAGTAGGGTAATTTTGTTTCCTTTTTCATATTTCTCAATTTTCCAGATTTTCTACAACGAATGTAAACATTTTCGAATAAATATTTTCAGTAAGTTCATTGTCTTCTTGAAGGGCTTTTTGTACCTTTTTTTTCCCCAGAATTGTGATCCTTTACCAGCTTGTATATAAAATGTGCTCTTCTAAATGATTATTCCAGAATTGGCCTTGAAAGCAGTTCAGAATAAAATTAAATATTGCATTAGAGTCCCATAAAGCAATTCTAATTGGGCATGTGCTGGAACAAACAGATTGTGAAAATTATTAACACATGTTAGTACTTTTTCTTACCACAGTGCCCCCCGCCATCCTCGCGAATCATCTCTCTGTCCTGCCTGTTAGTCACTTAGTTGCCAACTCAGTTATCAGATCAATGTCGCTGTATCCCAGTGCTTGTGTTCAAGACACCCTTATTTGACTTAATCATGGCTCCAAAGCACAAGACTAGTGATGCTGGCAATTTGAATATTCTCTGATTGTGTCTGATTTATAAACTTAACTTTATTGTAGATAGGTACATATAGGAAAAAAACATAATACGTATAGGGTTTGGTACTACCCGTGGTTTCAGGCATCCACTGGGGGTCTTGGAACGTGTCCCCTGTGGATAAGGGGTGACAATTGTGTATGTAAATATACAATATATATACTGTATTCCTAATATATATACAATATGTATACTGTATACCCAATGCAATATACTGTAGTCCTAATATATATACAATATGTATACTGTATACCCAATGCAATATACTGTAGTCCTAATATATATACAATATGTATACTGTATACCCAATGCAATATACTGTAGTCCTAATATATATACAATATGTATACTGTATACCCAATGCAATATACTGTAGTCCTAATATATATACAATATGTATACTGTATACCCAATGCAATATACTGTAGTCCTAATATATATACAATATGTATACTGTATACCCAATGCAATATACTGTAGTCCTAATATATATACAATATATATACTGTATACCCAATGCAATATACTGTATTCCTAATATATATACAATATATATACTGTATTCCATATATATCTATATATCTACAGTATTCCCAATTATTTTCTAGATTGACCCAATCCGTCTTGACTTTGCACCTCTGCAAAGCACACTGATAAGAATGGACTTTTCTGATATTTCATCAAAGGCTTCCACCTTCCAGGGACACACTAGAAAATCTATTATACTCTAAGTTACCCAGGACGATAACTGGTAAAAAAGAAATCTCTCTGTACCCCACACCTTCACTCCATCAAAAACCAAAATAGTTCTATGATTGCTCTTACCTGACCTACTTTAGTGTCGAACCTATAATGACCTAAATTCTTAAAGTCCTAGGCTTGGAAGGAACTTTGGAGGGTTTTCCCAATCCATGCTCATAACTTTACGCAGAATCACACCTCCGCTGTGCTGGATTCATCGAGGCTACGCAAGAATTTCCCACCACTAACTTGGGGTTGTCTATCAGATTTGAGGAAGGCGTATGGCTTTTTATTTTCTAGTCTGAAAAGTAATATGACAATTTTATCTAATAACGCTATTTGGTTACGTAGTTATAGAGACAAAGAAGGATAAAGCGCAGGCCACTTGGAAATGTAATTTTATCTGTCGCACACAATAACTCTGTAGGTACTTTATGGTACCCATTTCTAAGCATCATGATTATACTGAAAGCTATTAAAGAAGTGCAAACATCCTTAAAAGGCTACCAGCTGATCTGGTTGCGTGCCAGCCTGGTAGATACCCAGGTCCCCAAGTTTTACTTCCTTTCCTCGGACACGAGATGTTCACGCAATTCTTTCCAGTACTTATAAACCTGACCCCTTCCTTCATCTCAGCCACATCCTGTTCTCAGCCTTCCCTCTCTCCCCAACTCAGACCCGTGATTATCACCTAACTGGCAGGTTCCAACCATTTGCCTTCAACTCAGAATTCAGAGAACCAGCCCTGACAACCGAACACGTGGCACATGTATCTCGTAGGCACCGAAAACTCCGTCGTGTTCAGGATGGAAGTGATTGCTCTCCTCGCCAGCGTTCCTCCCCTCCTGCATCACTTCTCATGCAGAATCAGCAGGCTCCTTGGATTCAAATATCCAAATACTGTGTGCGTACATAGGTTTGTGTGTGTGTACTTTTTTTCAACTTCGTTCATGTTCTTAATTTCTACTGCAGACCCCCAACTTCAATCCACTGTCTCCTGCCTGTACTGTTGCAGAAAACCCTTAACTTGGTAGGTCTAATCCCCCTTTGCTTGTCCCTAATCCACTGTTTTCAAGAGAGTCTGAGGGACATTTTTAAAACAAAACTTGGATTGTGTCGCCATGCTGCTCAAAATCCTTTCAGTATGTCTTTTTTTAACATTAGGATGGAGTCTAAAAATGTTCAGAATGGCCTATAGGCCCCACGGGATCATTCATGCCCCCACCCATGTCCTCCAAGACATCACACCAGAATAATATAATGTTCTTGAAGAGACAACACAGCTTATACATGGAGTCAACTTTAAATATTTTTCAGGATCTAAGCAGAGCTCCTGGTGTCCTTTTTCGTAGCTGAAAATTGAACTTCCAGGTGGTCTTTGCTGAGACAAGTGTAGGATGGCCTGCTGCCGATTTCCCAAGAGAAGGCAGTCAGATTCTGAGTTCAGATCACAAGCGCGCTGCAGAAGACAACTGGAACACCTTGGCACGAATTCCAGAGGCTGAAGATTCGTCATGGAATCAGAAAGACTTCCTCTAACCTGCCCTGCCCTCTCCTCGCACCATTCCACAAACCCTCTGGCCACAACGTGGGACATCACCACTTTTCACCATGTAAGATACCCACACACGGGACGGAGAAAAGCAAACAAAAAGAGTCTTATGGAGATCATGCCCCCAAAACAATACTGACCACTGTATGTGTTTGCTGGGGCTGCCGTAAGAAAGCACCACAGACGAGGCAGCTTAAACCCAGCAGATGTGTATTCCTCCCAGTCCTGGAGGCTGGAATCTGACATCCAGGTGTGGGCGGGGCTGGTTCCTCCTGAGGCCTCTCTCCTGGGCGTGTAGACGGCCGTCTCCTCCCTGTGTCCTCACGTGGTCGTCCCTCTGTGTGTATCTGTGTCCTGATCTCCTCTTCTTATAAGGCCACTTTTCCTGTGGGATCAGGACCCACCCTAGTGACCTCATTGTACCTTTAGTTCCCTCTTTAAAGACCCCATCTCCAAATCAGTCACATTCGGAGGTCCTGGGGGCTAGGACTTCAACATAGGAATTGGGAGGGGGGCAGGACAGAATTTAGCCCCTAAAAACCACTGTAAATGTTGCTGGAATTCCCTATGCTTTGTCTGACAGCCTGCCACTAAGCATTATGAAAGCGATGAAAGCGTTCTGATAAATGAGTGTGGCCCTGTGTTGATCTTTTGACTCACAGGGCAAGCTTGGAGACGTAACTGATTGACCCGAATTCCTATGAATGTGACGTGATGACTGATCTTGGCTTCTGAGGGTTCCGAGTGAGCGTATTAAGCTGTGTTGGATGCATGTGACTGTGTGTGTGTTGTATAGAATGTCAGTGACCATCGGTGACACCGGCTCACCATCTTATCACCTGGATTCACTTCTTCAGAACGCTGAACGAGAATGTGTCTCGAAACTCTGGACATGGGAAAATTTGTTTTCCCAAACCCAAGTCTCTGGTCAACACATTAAATAAAACCAGAAAAAAAAAATCTAACCACTTTTCAGAACAAAACTTTTATTAGAAGGAAGAGTCTGAAAACATAGACTCACCGTTTGATATCTGTGCTTTCTATTGCCCGTTTAATAGCTGCCATGGGGGTGCTGGAGGGACAATTGGCGCAGACTCACGAGACAGAAGTGAAAATCAGGGCCATGTTATTTCCAAGCAGATGACTTTGGGGAAGAGTCACTTACCAGTTGACTGTGATTAGAAAATGAGCTAAATATAGATTCAAATAATCTCTAACCTTCAGAGAAGTCTAGAGACCAACCCCTTTTGTAAGCTTACAACAGCCTGACAGAGAAATGCCAGTTTGGGGAAACATAAAGACTCACTGCCACCACTTATTAATTTTTATGAGCAAAATCGTGACACGTCAAAGTGGCAGCTCTTACCTGTCTCGGTAGGTTAGTTAGTGCCATTCAGGTTAGGCCCCCTCTGTGAGCCCAGTGAGCACCCAGCTTACGGTTGATGAGAACCTTGATGAAATGGGTATTTTCAGAAGGATATCTTTATAGTTTAAAGTAAGTTCTGAAATTTTTTAAAAAATCTTTATTTTTGGAAAGTTTATCTCCTCCACCTGTACCACCTGTTTGTTCTCACTTGATCCCCATCATAATCCTCAATTTGTTGGATCACAGTTGGTTGCCATGGAGATGACCACGATGTCACAAACACGATTATAACTTCAAGTGCGGAATAAACAGCAGGCACACTGAACTCTTAACAAACAAAATCCTGTTATTATGCAAATAACCTTCAAATAATCAAGTGTAACCCAAAATGCATAATTTTCTTTTGTGGGATTTTCTGTCCCCCTTGGTGTCGCAAAACGCATCATCATCTGCTAAATCCAATTCTAAAATGAAAAACGTCATAGGACTTCAAAACTGTATCTGAGAGTGGAAGACCCTACTGTGTGACAACAACAAAACTCCTTATCAATAGGTTGCTAAGAACATTTTAGCAAAGATAATGATGTGTCCAAGTTTAACCAGAGAAGCTTTTCAGGATCAGAAGAGTAATTACAATCATGCTGAACAATTGTCAAATTAGACGTATAAAGGTAAAGAACTTGCAGTAGATATTGCTACACCCAACGTGGCTTCTGAGATTTGAATAGTTGCTGCTCACTAACGCTGACCTCCAACAGAGATTGATAGATAGGATGGTTTCTAGGACACCATGAAAGGCTCCTCTGACCAGAAATATCATTCTAGTGAATTTAGAACAACACCTAAATCAGCCATGTGAGTCAACATGTATAATAAACAGAAGAAGAATGGAAGTAATGTTCACCGAGCATCTATCAGCAGGTATGGTGGCAGTAATTGTATGTAAGGGCATTGAGGGCTCACAGTCATCTGGACACACACACACACACACAGCCACTCATTGTCTGCATTTTTATGTGATTTTAAGGTTTAAAGAGATTAAGGATCACATTGTGTCTGTGGTTAACAAGTTTTGGAGCCAGTATTTAAACCCACACTCAACAACTCCACTGCCTAACTCAAGCTACACCCCAAGGCTCAAAATCTTTGTGAAGAGCCACAATTATCAGTCATTATCACCTGGACTCCACATACTTACGACTGTCTGGTTTTGGCTAAGGAGAACATCAAACTCCTCAAAGTAAGAGAAGGAGGGATCAGTAAGTATTGGGCTGGACCAGGGACACAAACCAAATGGAGTATGGGGCTGGGAGACAAGCTGTCTGCAGGGTCTGCAGCGCTGGGCAACTTTGCTGCAAGCACCTTGAGGTAAAGTGCGATAGCTAATTATTTCAGGGTCACAAGTAGTCTTTTCACGCCTCTCTGAACCTTGGAGGCTGGCGCAGTGGAACAGAGGCAGGTGGATTTTGCACTGAGGGTAACTCCTCTGCCATCTTGATGCAGTATCCGTGGGCCCATCCTCCCGTACGGAAAGGACTAGTAAAACATAACCTAGGGGATAGGCATTACTTCTCAGTTCGTTTAAAATAGAGCATGAAGTGGCTTCCATTACAGTCTCGTGGAGATTTCCACTGTTGTTCATACTGAGAGATAAACGAGTTTGTAAAGGAAGGAAAGTTGGGGATTCTACTAGTGTTTCAGGAGTGAAGCCTAAAATTGTTTTGAAAGCGCCATTTAGGGTAGTTGAGAAATTGGAACAGTGGCCAAGAATTCATACCTCTACTAAGAAATTCCCATTCTTTGCTTAAAAATACTTATTTATGGTTTATTGAAGTGTAGTTGATTTACAATGTTGTATTAGTTTCAGCTGTACAGCACAGCGATTTAGTTATACATACGCATATGTCAGTATTCTCTTCAGGGTCTTTTCTACTATAGGTTATTACAAAATATTGGTTACAGTTCCCTGTGCTATATGGTAGGTCCTTAGTGTTTGTCTGTTTTATATAAATAGTAGTATCTGTTAATCCCCAAATCCTAATTTATCCCTCCCACACACACCTTTCCCCTCTGGTAACCATGAGTTTGATTTCGAGATCTGTGAGTCTGTTTCTATTTTGTAAATGAGTTCATTTTTTCCATTTTTTATTAGATTCCACATAGAAGTGATATCATATGGTATTTGTCTTTCTCTGTCTAACTTACTTCACTGAGTATGATCATCTCTAAGTCCATCCATGTTGCTGCAAATGGCATTATTTTGTTCTTTTTGATGGCTGAGTAACATTCCATTGTATATATGCACCACATCTTCTTTATCCATTCATCTGTTGATGGACACTTAGGTTGCTTCCATGTCTTGGCTGTTGTAACTAGTGCTGCTATGAACATAGGGGTGCACGTGTGCTTTTGAATTAGAGTTTTCTCCAGATCTAAGCCCAGGAGTGGGATTGCTGGATCACATAGTGGCTCTATTTGAAAAACTCCCCGTCTTGAGCTACAGATGACTGCCCCCGGCACTAATGAGGATTCCATTTTCAGCGCAGGGTCCCAAACTCACCATGGTGGCCTCTACACTTTAGGAGTTTTCCTGTGTGTTCTGCCACTAGATTGGCACAGCACCCAGCCCTGGATTACGTCCATCATCAAAGGAAAGAATGATCAGGACAAGTCTGCACAGCTGGTGGGAGCCCCTCCCCATGTTTCTTCAGACACCTGGTCTGTCCAGGGAACAGATCCCCTGGCCCCCTCGCTGAGAGGACGGCAGGACTCCTGGCAGGCCAGCCGGCAGGGAACACGGCCAGCGTTGGCTTTTCCTGACCACTCTGATGTGTTTGTGTAGAAAAGAATGTTTTCTGTGAAAGGTTTCAGTCTGCACTGCAGGGACCTCTGCCCCTCGGCTGCCATCGTGGGGAAGCAGGGCCTGCCCCCTCTACGCGCCCCGTGGTGCCCAGAGGACAAGGAAGGTCAGCGGATGAGCTGGAAGGGGCTGGGTGTACTGGGATGATGTGAACCTGAAGCCGTCCTCGAGGATGTGCGTGAGGATGATGTATAATTTGGAAATCAGCAGATTCGCCTCAGGTAATTGAGACAGGGTGTGCACCTTCAGGTCTCTTGTATTCCTTTTTTGTGCTTTTGTTTTGTTTCGTTTTGTTTTAGGTGCCTGTTGCCCTGGCCCTAAGTAAACTCATGTGGCCTTTCAGCCCCTTGAACATTTCACAACCTGGCCCATACCCATTGCGTTTTCCATCACTGGTCCAGCTCCATATCCTGACCATGCTTCTTCTTCCTTTCCCTCACAGTGGTGGTGCTAAAGGCTCTCCTTGCCAGTTATGAACTACCAAGCCAACATGAGAATGACTGATAATTATGGCTTAATGCACACAGAGAGCACCGTGCCTCCTGAACAGCCTTATTGGGCTGTATAACCTCCACACCCTTTATTTCACCAATTTTAAGTGTACATTTACAGTGGCTTTTAGAGTATTTACAGGGTGGTGCAACTATCACCACAATCTGATTTCAGAAGGTTTCCATCACTGCAAAAATATTCCTCATTCCCTCCGCCTCATCCAGCCCTCAGTCCCAGCCAACCACCAGACTACCTTCTGTCTATAGATTTGTCTTTTCTGGGTATTTCACATACATGGAATTACCAAACTACACTCTGTCTCTAAACATTTGTCTTTTCTAGGTATTGCTAGCCTATCATCAACCTACATTCCGTCTCTATAGATGTGTCTTTTCTGGGTACTTCATATAAATGGAATCATACTATATATATTTTTTAATTGTGATAAAATCCACATAATATAGAATTTACCACGTTGACCATTTTTAAGTGAACAGCTAATTGACATTAGGGACATTTACACTGTTGTGCAACTATCCCCCCATCCATCTCCAAAACTTTTTCAACTGGCAAAGCTGAAACTCTGTACCTACTGAACAATAACTCCCCTTGTTCCCCTCGTCATATATGTTTTTCAGTGACTGGGATTTTTGTCAGAATTCACCCGTGGTGTAGCGTGTATCAGTACTTCATTCCCTTTTATAGCTGAACGATATTCCATTGTATGGATAAACCCTATTTGTCTATGCACTCGTAAGTTGGTGGGTATCTGGATTCTTTCCACTTCGATTTGGCCATTGTGAATAATGGCTGCTATGAAAATTTCGCAATTCATGTGCAAGCTTTTATGTGGATAAGTGTTTTCATGTCTCCTACTTAGATACCTAAGAGTGGAACCACTGGATCAGAGATTAACTCTAGGTTTAACACTGAAAAACTGCCAGTCTGTTTTATCAAAACAGCTGCACCATCTTACATTCCCAACTGAAACGTGAGGGTTTTAATTTCTCCACATCATCATCTGTTATTGTCTTTGGTTTTCATTGTAGCCATCCTGGTGGATGTGATGTGGGATCTCATTATGGTTTTGATTTGCATCTGTGGGAAGGCTGATAAAGTCAAACATTTTTTTTTTTTTTTTTTTTTTTTGTGGTACGCGGGCCTCTCACTGTTGTGGCCTCTCCCGTTGCGGAGCACAGGCTCCGGACGCGCAGGCTCAGCGGCCATGGCTCACGGGCCCAGCCGCTCCGCAGCATGTGGGATCTTCCCGGACCGGGGCACGAACCCGTGTCCCCTGCATCGGCAGGCGGACTCTCAACCACTGTGCCACCAGGGAAGCCCCACAAACATTTTTTTTTTAATGTGCATATTAGCCCTTCAAATATCTTTTTTGGAGGAATACCTGTTAAGTTCCTTTGCACTTTTAACTTGGTTATTTACTCTTTTGTTATGGAGTTATTTATATGCCCTGAATAAAGTCCCTTATTGGATCCATGACTTTGCAATATTTTCCTCTGAGTTCTTTTTTTTTTTTTTTTTTAAACATCTTTATTGGAGCATAATTGCTTTACAATGGTATGTTAGTTTCAGCTTCACAACAAAATGAATCAGTTATATATATACATATGTTCCCATATCTCTTCCCGCTTGCATCACCCTCCCTCCCACCCTCCCTATCCCACCCCTCCAGGAGGTCACACAGCACCGAGCTGATCTCCCTGTGCTATGCCGCTGCTTCCCACTAGCTATCTACCTTACGTTTGGTAGTGTATACATGTCCATGCCTCTTTATTGCTTTGTCACCGTTTACCCTTCCCCCTCCCCATAGCCTCAAGTCCATTCTCTAGTAAGTCTGTGTCTTTATTCCTGTTTCACCCCTAGGTTTTTCATGACATTTTTTTTTTCTTAAATTCCATATATATGTGTTAGCATATGGTATTTGTCTCTCTCTTTCTGACTTACTTCACTCTGTATGACAGACTCTAGGTCTATCCACCTCATTACAAATAGCTCAATTTCGTCTCTTTTTATGGCTGAGTAATATTCCATTGTATATATGTGCCACATCTTCTTTATCCATTCATCCGATGATGGACACTTAGGTTGTTTCCATCTCTGGGCTATTGTAAATAGAGCTGCAATGAACATTTTGGTACATGACTCTTTTTGAATTATGGTTTTCTCAGGGTATATGCCCAGTAGTGGGATTGCTGGGTCATATGGTAGTTCTATTTGTAGCTTTTTAAGGAACCTCCATACTGTTCTCCACAGTGGCTGTATCAATTTACATTCCCACCAACAGTGTAAGAGGGTTCCCTTTTCTCCACACCCTCTCCAGCATTTATTGTTTCTAGATTTTTTGATGATGGCCATTCTGACTGGTGTGAGATGATATCTCATTGTAGTTTTGATTTGCATTTCTCTAATGATTAGTGATGTTGAGCATTCTTTCATGTGTTTGTTGGCACTCTGTATATCTTCTTTGGAGAAATGTCTATTTAGGTCTTCTGCCCATTTTTGGATTGGGTTGTTTGTTCTTTTGTTATTAAGCTGCATGAGCTGCTTATAAATTTTGGAGATTAATCCTTTGTCAGTTGCTTCATTTGCAAATATTTTCTCCCATTCTGAGGGTTGTCTTTTGGTCTTCTTTATGGTTTCCTTTGCTGCACAAAAGCTTTTAAGTTTCATTAGGTCCCATTTGTTTACTTTTGTTTTTATTTCCATTTCTCTAGGAGGTGGGTCAAAAAGGATCTTGCTGTGATTTATGTCATAGAGTGTTCTGCCTATGTTTTCCTGTAAGAGTTTGATAGTTTCTGGCCTTACATTTAGGTCTTTAATCCATTTTGAGCTTATTTTTGTGTATGGTGTTAGGGAGTGATCTAATCTCATACTTTTACATGTACCTGTCCAGTTTTCCCAGCACCACTTATTGAATAGGCTGTCCTTTCTCCACTGTACATTTCTGCCTCCTTTGTCAAAGATAAGGTGACCATATGTGCGTGGGTTTATCTCTGGGCTTTCTATCCTGTTCCATTGATCTATATTTCTGTTTTTGTGCCAGTACCATACTGTCTTGATTACTGTAGCTTTGTAGTATAGTCTGAAGTCAGGAACCCTGATTCCTCCAGCTCCATTTTTCGTTCTCAAGATTGCTTTGGCTATTCGGGGTCTTTTGTGTTTCCATACAAATTGTGAGATTTTTTGTTCTAGTTCTGTGAAAAATGCCAGTGGTAGTTTCATAGGGATTGCATTGAATCTGTAGATTGCTTTGGGTAGTAGAGTCATTTTCACAATGTTGATTCTTCCAATCCAAGAACATGGTATATCTCTCCATCTATTTGTATCATTTTTAATTTCTTTCATCAGTGTCTTATAATTTTCTGCATACAGGTCTTTTGTCTCCTTAGGTAGGTTTATTCCTAGGTATTTTATTCTTTTTGTTGCAATGGTAAATGGGAGTGTTTTCTTGATTTCACTTTCAGATTTTTCATCCTTAGTGTATAGGAATGCCAGAGATTTCTGTGCATTAATTTTGTATCCTGCTACTTTACCAAATTCATTGATTAGCTCTAGTAGTTTTCTGGTAGCATCTTTAGGGTTCTGTATGTATAGTATCATGTCATCTGCAAACAGTGACAGCTTTACTTCTTCTTTTCCGATTTGGATTCCTTTTATTTCCTTTTCTTCTCTGATTGCTGTGGCTAAAACTTCCAAAACTATGTTGAATAAGAGTGGTGAGAGTGGGCAACCTTGTCTTGTTCCTGATCTTAGTGGAAATGCTTTCAGTTTTTCACCACTGAGGACGATGTTGGCTGTGGGTTTGTCATATATGGCCTTTATTATGTTGAGGAAAGTTCCCTCTATGCCTACTTTCTGCAGGGTTTTTATCATAAATGGGTGTTGAATTTTGTCAAAAGCTTTCTCTGCATCTATTGAGATGATCATATGGTTTTTCTCCTTCAATTTGTTAATATGGTGTATCACGTTGATTGATTTGCGTATATTGAAGAATCCTTGCATTCCTGGAATAAACCCCACTTGATCATGGTGTATGATCCGTTTAATGTGCTGTTGGATTCTGTTTGCTAGTATTTTGTTGAGGATCTTTGCATCTATGTTCATCAGTGATATTGGCCTGTAGTTTTCTTTCTTTGTGACATCCTTGTCTGGTTTTGGTATCAGGGTGATGGTGGCCTCATAGAATGAGTTGGGGAGTGTTCCTCCCTCTGCTATATTTTGGAAGAGTCTGAGAAGGATAGGTGATAGCTCTTCTCTAAATGTTTGATAGAATTCGCCTGTGAAGCCATCTGGTCCTGGGCTTTTGCTTGTTGGAAGATTTTTAATCACAGTTTCAATTTCAGTGCTTGTGATTGGTCTGTTCATATTTTCTATTTCTTCCTGATTCAGTCTTGGCAGGTTGTGCCTTTCTAAGAATTTTTCCATTTCTTCCAGGTTGTCCATTTTATTGGCATAGAGTTGCTTGTAGTAATCTCTCATGATCTTTTGTATTTCTGCAGTGTCAGTCGTTACTTCTCCTTTTTCTTTTCTAATTCTATTGATTTGAGTCTTCTCCCTTTTTTTCTTGATGAGTCTGGCTAATGGTTTATCAATTTTGTTTATCCTTTCAAAGAACCAGCTTTTAGTTTTATTGATCTTTGCAATCGTTTCCTTCATTTCTTTTTCATTTATTTCTGATCTGATTTTTATGATTTCTTTCCTCCTGCTAACTTTGGGGTTTTTTTGTTCTTCTTTCTCTAATTGCTTGAGGTGCAAGGTTAGGTTGTTTATTCGAGATGTTTCCTGTTTCTTAAGATGGGCTTGTATTGCTATAAACTTCCCTCTTAGAACTGCTTTTGCTGCATCCCGTAGGTTTTGGGTCGTCGTGTCTCCATTGTCATTTGTTTCTAGGTATTTTTTGATTTCCCCTTTGATTTCCTCAGTGATCACTTGGTTATTAAGTAGTGTATTGTTTAGCCTCCATGTGTTTGTATTTTTTACAGATCTTCTCCTGTGATTGATATCGAGTCTCATAGCGTTGTGGTCGGAAAAGATACTTGATACAATTTCAATTTTCTTAATTTTACCAAGGCTTGATTTGTGACCCAAGATATGATCTATCCTGGAGAATGTTCCATGAGCACTTGAGAAAAATGTGTATTCTGTTGTTTTTGGATGGAATGTCCTATAAATATCAATTAACTCCATCTCGTTTAATGTATCATTTAAAGCTTGTGTTTCCTTATTTATTTTCATTTTGGATGATCTGTCCATTGGTGAAAGTGGGGTGTTAAAGTCCCCTACTATGAATGTGTTACTGTCGATTTCCCCTTTTATGGTTGTCAGTATTTGCCTTATGTATTGAGGTGCACCTATGTTGGGTGCATAAATATTTACAATTGTTATATCTTCCTCTTGGATCGATCCCTTGATCATTATGTAGTGTCCTTCTTTGTCTCTTCTAATAGTCTTTGTTTTAAAGTCTATTTTGTCTGATATGAGAATTGCTACTCCAGCTTTCTTTTGGTTTCCATTTGCATGAAATACCTTTTTCCATCCCCTTACTTTCAGTCTGTATGTGTCTCTAGGTCTGAAGTGGGTCTCTTGTAGACAGCAAATATATGGGTCTTGTTTTTGTATCCATTCAGCCAATCTGTGTCTTTTGGTGGGAGCATTTAGTCCATTTACATTTAAGGTAATTATCGATATGTGTGTTCCCATTCCCATTTTCTTAATTGTTTTGGGTTTGTTATTGTAGGTCTTTTCCTTCTTTTGTGTTTCTTGCCTAGAGAAGTGCCTTTAGCAGTTGTTGTAGAGCTGGTTTGGTGGTGCTGAACTCTCTCAGCTTTTGCTTGTCTCTAAAGGTTTTAATTTCTCCATCAAATCTGAATGAGATCCTTGCTGGGTAGAGTAATCTTGGTTGCAGGTTTTTCTCCTTCAACACTTTCAATATGTCCTGCCACTCCCTTCTGGCTTGCAGAGTTTCTGCTGAAAGATCAGCTGTTAACCTTATGGGGATTCCCTTGTGTGTTATTTGTTGTTTTTCCCTTGCTGCTTTTAATATGTTTTCTTTGTATTTAATTTTTGACAGTTTGATTAATATGTGTCTTGGCGTATTTCTCCTTGGATTTATCCTGTATGGGACTCTCTGTGCTTCCTGGACTTGATTAACTATTTCCTTTCCCATATTAGGGAAGTTTTCAACTATAATCTCTTCAAATATTTTCTCAGTCCCTTTCTTTTTCTCTTCTTCTTCTGGAACCCCTATAATTCGAATGTTGGTGCGTTTAATGTTGTCCCAGAGGTCTCTGAGACTGTCCTCAGTTCTTTTCATTCTTTTTTCTTTATTCTGCTCTGCAGTAGTTATTTCCACTATTTTATCTTCCAGGTCACTTATCCGTTCTTCTGCCTCAGTTATTCTGCTATTGATCCCATCTAGAGTACTTTTAATTTCATTTATTGTGTTGTTCATCATTGCTTGTTTCATCTTTAGTTCTTCTAGGTCCTTGTTAACTGATTCTTGCATTTTGTCCATTCTATTGTCCATTCTATCTCCAAGATTTCGGATCAACCTTACTATCATTATTCTGAATTCTTTTTCAGGTAGACTGCCTATTTCCTCTTCATTTGTTAGGTCTGATGGGTTTTTATCTTGCTCCTTCATCTGCGGTGTGTTTTTCTGTCTTTTCATTTTGCTTATCTTACTGTGTTTGGGGTCTCCTTTTTTGCAGGCTGAAGGTTCGTAGTTCCCGTTGTTTTTGGTGTCTGTCCCCAGTGGCTAAGGTTGGTTCAGTGGGTTGTGTAGGCTTCCTGGTGGAGGGTACTAGTGCCTGTGTTCTGGTGGATGAGGCTAGATCTTGTCTTTCTGGTGGGCAGGTCCACGTCTGGTGGTGTGTTTTGGGGTGTCTGTAGACTTATTATGATTTTGGGCCGCCTCTCTGCTAATGGGTGGGGTTGTGTTCCTGTCTTGCTAGTTGTTTGGCATAGGATGTCCAGCACTGTAGCTTGCTGGTCGTTGAGTGAAGCTGGGTGCTGGCGTTGAGATGGAGATCTCTCGGAAATTTTTGCTGTTTGATATTATGTGCGGCTGGGAGGTCTCTTGTGGATCAGTGTCCTGAAGTTGGCTCTCCCACCTCAGAGGCACAGCACTGACTCCTGGCTGCAGCACCAAGAGCCTTTCATCCACAGGGCTCCTTAATTTGGGATGATTGGTTGTCTATTCAGGTATTCCACAGATGCAGGTACATCAAGTTGATTGTGGAGCTTTAATCCGCTGCTCCTGAGGCTGCTGGGAGAGATTTCCCTTTCTCTTCTTTGTTCTCACAGCTCCCAGGGGCTCAGCTTTGGATTTAGCCCCGCCTGTGCGTGTAGGTCGCCGGAGGGCGTCTGTTCTTTGCTCAGACAGGACGGGGTTAAAGGAGCCGCTGATTCGGAGGCTCTGGCTCACTCAGGCCCGGGGGTAGGGAAGGGCACGGAGTGTGGGGCGGGCCTGCGGCGGCAGAGGCCTGCGAGACGTTGCAGCCTGAGGCGCGCCTGTGCGTTCTCCCGGGGGAGTTGTCCCTGGATCCCGGGACCCTGGCAGTGGCGGGCTGCACAGGCTCCCCGGAAGGGCGTGTGGCCAGTGACCTGTGTTCGCACACTGGCCTCCCGGTGGCGGCAGCAGCGGCCCTAGCGTCTCATGTCTGTCTCTGGGCTCCGCACTTTTAGCCGCGGCTCGCGCCCGTCCCTGGAGCTCTCTCAAGCAGCGTTCTTAATCCCCTCTCCTCGTGCACCAGGAAACAAAGAGGGACGTAAAAGTCTCTTGCCTCTTCGGCAGTTCCAGACTTCTCCCCGGACTCTCTCCCGGCCAGCCGCGGTGCACTAACGCCCTGCAGGCTGTGTTCACGCCGCCAACCTCAGTCCTCTCCCGGCGCTCCGACAAAAGCCGGAGCCTCAGCTCCCAGTCCCGCCCGCCCCGGCGGGCGAGCAGACAAGTCTCTCGGCTGGCGAGTTCCGGTCGGCCCGATCCTCTGCGCTGGAATCTGTCCGCTTTTCCCTCCGCACCCCTGTTGCTGTGCTCTCCTCCGCGGCTCCCAAGCTCCCCCACTCCGCCTCCCGAAGTCTCCACCCGCGAAGGGGCTTCCTAGTGTGTGGACACTTTTCCTCCTTCACAGCTCTCTCCCGCTGGTGCAGGACCCGTCCCTATCCTTTCGTCTCTGTTTAGTTTTTTCTTTTGCCCTACCCAGGTACGTGGGGGGTTTCTTGCCTTTTGGGAGGTCTGAGGTCTTCTGCCAGCGTTCAGTAGATGCTCTGTAGGAGTTGTTCCACGCGTAGATGTATTTCTGGTGTATCTGTGGGGAGGAACGTGATCTCCGCGTCTTACTCTTCCGCCATCTTCCCGGAAGTCCCTCTCCTCTGAGTTCTTAAGTTGTCTTTTCACTTTCTTGATGGTGTCTCTTTTTTATTTATTTATTTGTTTATTTGTTTATTTATTTTTGGCTGCACTGAGTCTTCGTTGCTGCGCGCAGGCTTTCTCTAGTTGTGGCGAGCGGGGGCTACTTTTCATTGCGATGCGTGGGTTTCTCATTGCGGTGGCTTCTCCTGTTGCGGACCACGGGCTCTAGAGTGCAGGCTCAGTAGTTGTGGTGCACCGGTGTAGCTGCTCCGCGGCATGTGGGATCTTCCCGGACCAGGGTTCGAATCTGTGTCCCCTGCATTGGCAGGCAGATTCTTAACCACTGTGCAACCAGGGAAGCCCCATGATGGTGTCTCTTAAAGAGCAAACGTTTTAAATTTTGATGAATTCCAATTCTTTATTCTTTTGTCACTTGTGCTTTTAGTGTCTTATCTAAGACATCATTGCCGAACCCAAAGTCATGAAGAAATATTCATGCTGTCTTCTGAGAGTTTTATAATTTAGCTCTCCCATTAGGTTTATGACCCATTTTGAGTTAAGGTTGTGTCTGGAACATCCAACATAGGCACCATGTATATTTATATGGGAAATTTACCTGCAGCAGCGAACCCACTGCTAATTAAACAGCACACACAAAATACACATTTTTGGACAAGTGGATATTTTATATGTGCAGGTTCCATAACCCTGACTCCCCACGTGAAACTTCATTCTTTACTTGTAATGAAAACGCAAGAGGAAGGTAGAATAAGATAGAGGTAAGAACTAAACGTATATCTCCATATGTCCTCTTCTCAGCATGCTGTACGAAGTGCAATTCATTTTCCTCTCTTAAACCTCTTCTATCATTTGAGAAGGCGCGTATTCAAACAACAAACTCTCGAGGGTGAAAAAAATACCTACTCAAACACTTGGTTTGAATGGAATCAAAACAAGAGCTAGCCTCTTCAAACAACACTGAACATGTACGGAATTAATAAGAATGTCTTGTACCATGAGTCCTACCACCGATTCTACCCCAGCCGAGTGTGGAAATGCAGCACGGTTTGGAAAGCAGGAAGAAGCAGCCATGGCGAAGCTGCGCAAACCACTTAGGGAATCGCAAACGATGCAAAATTGATGTCTAGTCCAGAAATTAGGCAATCGTGAGCGGATTGGGCCGACAGGAAAGGCAGGCGTGTGCATCTCACACCATCAGACCCCTCCTTCACACCACTGATCACTGGACTATTCACAGGATTTCAAGGGTAAATCGCCAAGAATTCTCACTTAGTTACGTTACTTCAAACAGCCTACGCCTAGTTTTATGATTACGATCTTGACTTGAAAAACAGAAATAGAACGGGAATGAACGCCCTAGGAAAGTTGTCCTGAAGTGCATGATTATTCCACTTTTCAAACCTGAATGCATCCTTTATTCCAGCCTTCCTACCTGATAAGAATTCCTTTCATACACCTGATGCAACAACACTGTGGAAAGTCTCCACTGTAAACCCTCAAATGCATAACCGCATAAGGGAAGGTGCTTCTCCCACCAGACACGTCTGAATCTCAATGTTGCTCAACCAGAATCCACTCAGCTACACGCCACAGATCCCCCCAGATGCAGACATGGCACGTTGACATGCTAATTGGAACCACTGACATAATTCTTCTAAGAGGGAATCCACCTGGGATTCACATAAACACACTACTATATGTAAAACAGAAAACCAACAAGGACCTACTGTCTAGCACAGGGAACTCTACTCAATATTCTTTAATAATCTGTATGGGAAGAGAATCTCAAAAAGAATAGATGCATGTGTATGTGTAACCAAGTCACTTTGCTGTACACCTGAAACCAACACAACATTGTAAATCAACTGTACTCCAATAGAAAATGAAAATTCAATTAAAAAAAGAGGTAATCCACTTGGCCAACAATATTCCAAGTTATGTGGCTGCTAATAAAACTGCATCAGCTGGAGGTGAACGGCTTCATTTGGATGGCAAAGGTGTGGTCTGAGAATCAACACGGTTGACATATTCGGATCAATGTTTCGAATCACCTCCGTTCTCCTGCTTCTCCCTTCTCTCCCATCTTTACAACTTTTTCCTGGACAGGTCTATTTCCCAGGTCTTTCTCTGGATCTTGATTTTTAATCCTGAGTTAGAATTGACGGCACTGCCCTCCACCCTGTCACATGATGGACGGCAACAGCTCTCCTGGTGAGAATGAAGGACGCGTGTAAAAATTCTACTTCATCTGCTCTCCTGAAGCCACGTATTAAAGAGAAGCAAATCACCACCCCCGCTGAATGCAAACACCAACCCCACTGAACCCTGGAGGACATTTTCCACACCTGACATTTTTCCGCACTTTTACGATAACGTGCCTTCAGAGTCAGGAATGCTCATTTCCAAGAGACTTTTCTTTGTTCTATTATGACCAGTGACAGAGGGCTTTCGTCAGGGGTGTCCATAACTCACTGTTACTTGCTTCCAAATGAACATTTCAGCTCCATATCTGATCAACCAGCATCTCTTCTTCTCTTACTGAGAGTTATTCAGAAAGAAAGCCATCAACTTCGACGAGTAAAGGTGGAAACATAGTTATTCTGTCTTTTTTTTTTTCTATTTCTTGCCCAAAGATGTTTTGCAGACTGTCTACATTGGGCTTATGTATACCAGCTTTCTGACACCCTCTGGCCCCATTTAGGATCTTGTATGTAGGAACTGATGTTTCAAATTGAAGAGTTCATAATACTGCGTTAAACAATATTCCTTCCTCTTTAGAAAATTACTTTAGCTTTACACCCACGTCCTCCTTCAAGAAATAATATAGTAGATGTGGTCCATGTATACAATGGAATATTACTCAGCCATAAAAAGGAATGAAATAAAGCCATTTGCAGCAACATGGATGGACCTAGAGATGACCATACTGAGTGAAGTAGGTCAGACAGAGAAAGACAAATATCATATGATATTGCTTTCATGTAGAATCTAATTTTTTTAATGATATAAATAAGCTTATTTACAAAACAGAAACAGACTCACAGATTTCCAAAACAAACTTATGGTTACCAGAGGGGATACGGGGGTGGGGAGGGATAAATTAGGAGACTGGGATCAACATAGACACACTACTATATATAAAATAGATAACCAACAAGGACCTACTGTACCGCACAGGGAACTCTACTGAATACTCTGTGATGACCTATATGGGAAAAGAATCTGGAAAAGAATGAATATATGTATATGTATAACTGAATCACTAAGCTGTGCACCTGAAACTAACACAACATTGTACATCAACTACACTCCAATAAAATTAAAAAAAACGAATAATATAGTAAAATCTGGAGACAAAGGAGGCAAGGGAGAAAGCAGGATCTTGGAACCTGCTGCTTTTCCAGTCTTTTATAGCCTGGGATTCTCTAGAGCAGTGCTATTGGCCTCTGGGGCCAGCTAACTCTGATGAGGGGCATCCCGGCCACTGTATGATCCTGAGCTGCATCCCTGGTCTCCACCCACCCGATGCCAGAAGTACACACCCTCCACTTCTGACAATTAAAAATGTCTTCAGACACTGTCCTACAGAGGGGAAAATCAAGACTGGCTGAGGAACTTGCAGCAGTGCCTACGATGTACGGACCCAGAGGATATGTAACTCCACAGCTATCTCAAAGTTCTCCCTTCCGATATAAAACTCTTTTCCTGTGTAACGCCTTCATAAAAACCCTACTGATACGTACTTCCGAACTGCTTGCCTCAAAAAGGCGTGATCTTGTTCTGTCGACTTCACACTTGGGAGACATTCAGGTGGTATAGTGGCCGAAAATGTTAGAGTCCCCTTTTTAACTAGAAGACCCTCATCCTTCCTTTCTAAAGGATAACAGCTGCTTATGTTTTTTAAAGTTCTGCTGGGAATTAATGCGTCTCCGTTCAGGACGCATCCATGGTGAAGGTTCTGGAATCCCTCTGCTGTGTTTTTGGTGGTGGTGTTCCTCTCCACTATTAAGCGTTGGACTGAATTTACAAGATTGCAATTTAAGGAGATTTGTGATTGTGCGGTGTTTCCCGACACGACTTCCGGCATGCAAAACGTGTTGCCTCACCAAACCAATTCTCTGATTCGCTCACACTATCCCTGTGCCCAGCAATTCAGTTCAATTCTGACAGTAACCCTCAGAGCTGGCTTAGAGCCCACACATGAAGGGCTCAGTCTCACAAGCCTACCCCCATCTCAGATACCAGCTGCAAATGGGGTGCCCCAAGGCTACCCAGACTTCTGCCCAGACAGCCATACATGTGGGGAATCCCTACATCCCCCATCTCAGGTTCGATGATTTGCTAGAACAGCTCAAAGAACCCAGGAAAACACTTTATTTACTTTTACCAGTTTATTATACAGGATACAACTCTGGAAGTGGAAGCCAAGTGGAAGAGATGCACAGGGAAAGTTATGGGTCCCTGGGGGCATGCAGCTTCCGTGGTACCCCTCTGCCAGCCCATCAATGTGTTCAGCACCCTGAAAGCCCCCCAAATCACACCGTTCTAGAGTCTGTACAGAACCCAACCTCCAGCCTGCCTCTCCTCTCCAGAGGTCACGTGTGGGGCTGCAAGTGCCAACCCTCTAATCATTTGGTCCTTCGGATGACCAGCCCCCATCCCGAAGCCATCCAGGGACTCCACCTTGAGTCCCCTCATTAGCACAGACTCCGGTGTGCTCCAAAGGGGCTTCTTATATATAAATAACAAAAGACGTTCTTATCATTTGGGAAATTGCAAAGGTTTTAGTAGCTCTGTGCCAGCAGGCAAAGAGCAAATTTTTAATTAGTTAATTTATTTCTGTATTTACCACAGTGATAGAAACAATTGCCTGATCCAGGGACAGTATGTGGACCCTGGACCCTGTCAACAGAAAGGACAGAAGCCTCCGCATCTGCTGATTACTGCTCCTACCACCGAGCTGAAAGCAACCAGATACTGGGTCTCTCTTGTCCTAACTCTTCATCATCTAAATTTATCGTACTGCAGAGAACAGACGGCTGGCTGCCAAGGGGGACAGGGGTCGGGGAGGGACGGACTCGGAGGTTGGGATTAGCGGATGCAAACTATTACATCGAGGACGGATAAACAACAAGGCCCTACGGTACTACTGTAGAGCACCGGAAACAATATTCAACACCCTGTGATAAATCATAATGGAAAAGAATACAAAAAAAAAAAAAAACAGTGTCTATGTATGTATAACTGAGTCACTTTGCTGTACAGCAGAAATTAACGGAACATTGTAAATCAACTATACTTCAGTCAAAAAAAAATAAATTTATTGTCCAGCTCCTTTTGCTGGAATCTTAGCCTTTGGGAAAGAACTACAGTCCTTTGGACAATCACTTCCAGACTTCAAGGCTTTAATGAAGTAACACACTGAGTCATTTGGTTGGTTGTACTTTCTCCAAAGGTTCCTTCCTTATCGTAACGGCTGGTTTCAAATGAGTATCACAGACCACCATCTCCTCCTCGGCACACTATTTTAAACGACATAACACAGAACCCGACCTACCATTTTTCATGTAAAATAACAGAATTACAAACAAACCAAAAAATCCCATTTGGTGGAAACACCATTCACATAAAAGATGTATGGAAGTGAAGTCACGGAAGGTGCGGCAAGTCCAGTTTCCAGGGGCTCCATCTACTCAAATAACTGTCATCAACGCCCAGAGTTCTTTGTATTTACCACGCTCTGGGGAAATCAATGCAGGGGAAGCACTCTTCTCCAGGGATCATGATCTTATCTTCATCCAAATGTGTCTAAGTGTCAGCAATTTCATCTGCTGAAGCTAGTTTTAACTATTTGTTGCCCATTTCCCTTAAAAAGAAAGAAATCATCCAATCCCACTTCTGGATATAGATCCTCCCAACTTCAAAGCAGGATCTTGAAGAGCTACCTGTACTCCCATGTTCCTTGTAGTATTATTCACAGTAGCTGAGAGGTGTAAAGAACCCAAATGTCCATCAATGGATGAATGGATAAACTGGTATATATTGTATGTGGTATATATTGTACGTAAAGCAGAATAGTACTCAGCCTTAAAAAGTAAGGAGACCCTACAGGTGCTACAAAGTGGATGAACTTTGAGGCTACCATGCTCAGTGCACTATGTCACTCAGCGAAAGACAAATACTGTATGATTCCACTCATAAGAAGTAGTTGGAATAGCCAAAATCATAAAAACGGAAAGCAGAATCGTGGCTACCAAGGGCTGGGGAGGAGAAGAAAATGGGGGCACGGTCAACAGGCATAGATTTTCAGTTTTATAAGATGAAAACGTTTCCGAGAAGTAATAGGGACTCCCGTTCATCGCTGGTGGGAAGACAAAAATGGTAGAGCCACTTTGGAAGACAGTTTGGTGGTTTCTTATAAAACTAAACATAACTTTCGCCATACGATCCACCCATCACGTTCCTTGGTATTTATCCAAAGAGTTGAAAACTTATATCCACAGTAAAACCTGCATGTGAATGTTCATAGTAGCTTTGTCCACAACTGCCCAAATTTGGAAGCAACCAAGATGTCCTTCAGTACAGGAATGGATACGTAAACTGTGGTCCATCCAGACAATGGAATATTATTCAGCAATAAAAAGAAATGAGCTAGAAACTTAAATGCATACGACTAAATGAAAGAAGCCAATCTGAAAAGGCTGCTTACTATCTGATTCCAATTCTATGACATTCTGGAAAAGGCACAGTGATGGTGACAGTAAACAGATCAGTGGTTGACAGGAGTGCAAGGGAGGCATGAACAGACACAGGATTTTTATGGCAGTGAAAACATTCTGTATGATGTTATAATGATGGATACATGTCATACACTTCTTCACACCCATAGAATGTACATCACCAGGACTGAACCCTAACGTAAACTGGGGGCTTTGGGTGATGATGCTGTGTCAGTGTGGGTTCACCAGTTGTAACAAATGTACCCTGTGCTGGGTATGTTGATAATGGGGCAGGCTGCGTATATGTGCAGACAGGGGGTATATGAGAAATCTCTGTACATACCCCTCAAATTTTATTGTAAAGCTAAAAGTGCTCTAAAAATGGTCTTAAAAACACATATATATTTAGTAGATTCGCTGTTAAAACGTTTCAGAGTTCTGTTGCACAACAATGTGAATATACAGTACTGAGCTGTACACTTAAAAATGGTTTAGATAATAAATTTTATGTTGTGTGCCCTACTACAATCAAACATTTAAAAAAATGAACAGGAATACAATGAATTGTACTTTAAATGAGTGAGCTTTATGGGATGTAAACGGTATCGTAAAAAACATGGTAAAAACTCACTGGGAAAAAACTGTGAATTCTAGAAGGTTTTCTTATCTACTTACATGATTCTCATGTTTTTCCTGTATGTGTATATATATCACGCACATATACATATAGTTTTCAATAACTGTCATTATTCCTTTAAAAAGACATATGGCACTTATTAGTTTTAAATACACATCAGTATTCTAAGCCTCATTTCCATGCCCTGAATTGGAATTGTGCCTTACGTCAAGGAGGAGAACACTTTTCCTATATCCTCTTAAGCTCTGTTCTAGAGACCTGTGAATTAAGCTGACGATCAACAGATCAGCAAGAGAAAAGACAGGTTTTTACATAAAGGAGTCCAGCAAAAAATGGGAGTCAAGGAGACAGTTAGAATTGGGGGCTTATACAGCATCTTAACGGGGTGGGGGATGTGCGGAGGGGCAGCTATGGGAAAACCAAGGACTGTTCGAGAAGATAAATGGGCCCTAAGGAGAAGAGATGGGAGGCATGATAGCTAAGCAACAATGTTCTTTCGGATGTGGGGCCCACCTCTAGTCTTTGGAGATAAGAGTCCATCTTCCCTAGTGGTTCCTAGAGAGGGCATTTATGACCATGCAGTTCTTTGGAGTTCTTTGTGGAGGTTTTGATTTTAGACAGATCAAAGAGTTCAGGGGGAAAAAAAAACCCCAGCTTATTCTCAAATGCCTTCAACTCATCTTTTTCATGTCTCAGCGGTGTTTCTGGACCCCTTCTCCCTAGTGGGGATCAAAGCCCCCTTGCGTAGCAATCAAGCCTTTGCATTTACTGGTGGTCACCGTCTAACCTCACCACGGCCACGGCGTGCCAACACTGGGCCCCTTGTATCGACGGCACACAGTGGGGAGTTGGACATGGAAAGACAGGGTCACGGTATCGAACCCGGAGTCATGGGATCGGGGCTTTCGAACAGCATCTAGATGGGCGTCTCAGGGGAAGGGTTTTGATGCAGAGGGAAGCTTGCACACAGGACGCAGGGCTCACGTCTACAAAGTCGCTGCCAGGTGCAGAGATGACGCTGCATCTGTAGCGATGCATGGGATTTTAAGTTTCCATTCACGGCACTCAGGAGTCCGGGAAGCATCTGAGCGCGGCTGCGGTGACACGAGTACACTTGAACGTTCGTGATGGCACGCGGGCGGCACGCTCTCACCGCCCATCCTACGCTAAGATCCCCAGGTACTGAAACCCCATCTCCCGTCAGCTACGTCTGCCCCCAGCTTTCGCACAGAGGAGAGACTCGGCTGTTGCCTTCTCAGCCTGTGGCCAGCATTAGAACGTCTGGTTCCCTCGGTGAAAGACAAAAAAAAAAAAAAAAAAAAGGTGCTGGAAAACGAACGAGCTGATTGTAGGTGAGCTATTACAAGACAGGGAAACGTTCATTTAAGGAGGGACATCTCAGAGAAAAGGACTGGAGCCTGGGCGTTCGCAAAAGCAAGCAGACAGGGGCATCGTCCTCGGCGTGTGCCAGTGATAGGGGGGAGTGAGGCGACTGTTCCCTGGGGCTATTCAAGGGAGGGGGGCCTTGACCATAAGCCCGGTTCTGGAATAGAAAGCGTGGGCGGGATGCGTTGACCCTGGCTATTCCGAGAGCTCAGGGCTCTGGTAAAGCTACCCCTGGCCACCTTGGTAGCCAGTCTCCAGGGTGCGCACGGAGCGCCACCTTCAAGCTTCCAGATAGAAGCCCGGGTGCCCCCAGAGGCGATTACCGTAATTGCTGGAGGAGCCTCAGCTGTCCACACGCTACACGAACTCTTCGCGTTTGAGGCTCTCGTTGAATTTGAAAATCACACTTCGAAAAACTTCTTAAAATTCCTAGCTCATGACTGATATTCCTGAGATCTTACTAAGCAGATTTGTAAGGCAGGACCAAACGTGTTAACTTCCATCAAGATTTTCGTATAGATGAGCTGTTAGGTGTGTCTTTATCGTTTTCCGTCCGCCTGCGGTGGGCTTTTGATCTACAAACGTAGGAATTCACCCCGTTCCATTCTCTTAAAGGCCAAAAAGACAACTACTATGTGTTCATACCTTAATACCCTATATGACGTAGTAGATCCCTGACTGCATAGAACTACCATTTTCCCAGGCATTGATGAGAGTTGAATGTTTTCTTACAAGATTACACATCTGATATTTGGGGTGAAAGTCCACAGGATGGCTTCTGTTTCTGTCCACACAAAGGCTTCTTCCTCCCCCGTACCCATCCGCTCGTAGAGCTAGACACTGGGGATATTTTCATACCCCCCCCGCAGGACCTGTGGTGTCATCCCTTTTTGTCACAATGCCAGGCGAATTAGGGTCCAAGAGAGCAGCATATTTCTGGAAGCCAAACCGCTACACCCCAGGAGAGCCAGCCAGATTTAACGTGTGACCACGGACACACACACATCCAAATGAAATGTATTCTCAACTGCCTTCTCCTTTTCTGGGTCCCCCAAATGCTCTGTCCACCGTGACATCAGCTGGCACTCAGTCTAGTGTGAAGGAGGGACAGCTGGAGTGCAAAGAGACAGCTGTCCTAACCAGGTTTGATAAAATATCTTACCAGGACAGCATTTCTTGCCGGTCACAAGCTTGGATCATCTTGACCCCTTCCCCCAGCTGATAAGCTAAGAGGGGGATGCGTAATTCTTCCCAAGAGGCAGGAGGCACTACACTTATCGCAAAACATCAACCACGGAGGACCTAAGTTTTAAGGCGGAAACTTAATTCAGAGGGAAACGTGATCCAGGAGAGAAGCAGTTCCAAGGAAACAGAAAGGAAAAAGGAAGATATCAACTCTCCACGCCACCTGCAGAAGATTCCCTTTCAGCCCAAGAAGGGGACCTCATGCTGTATTCTCAACATGTTTCAGAATTCCTGGACGCTGGGCAATTTTGTGTTCATGGGTGCTTACTTGGTTGCTGAAGAGATGACACCTAGAAAAAAAAAGTTCCCTCTGGAGGACAGTGGAGAGTCGGCAGCTCCAAATCCACGTCAGGGCCAATATCAACTATGATCTTAATAAGCACTGATGCTTCGTCCTTTTCCACAACCCAATAACACAACTGCACTTGAAGTGGCTAAGCTCACGGAAGGGTGAAGTCATTACACTCATAATAAGATATAAAAAAAAATGAACACATTTTAACAGTTTTATTTAACTAGACAACAGAGGAATGCAAAAGTCGATGGTATCACTGGTTCCGAGGAAAAGTTTTTTTAAAGGATAAAATTATAGGCTGGGAATGTTGATGTGAAGGTGTATATGGAAAGTCAAGTGGCTTTTCCCCAGGGTGTGGGACACAGCTAATTAAACCTGTTTAAGCCCAAAGGGAACAGGAAAGAATTTTTGGGTCTCTAAGAAGTATTTTGCATTGCTATCTGTCACCCACAATTTAGGGAGTTGTAAAATAGTTCAGGTAACTCAGGAAACTGCTGTGCATAGGCAATACATAGTCTTCTTTGAAGCACTTTTCCCCCCCACCATTCTGTATCCCTAAATTCACATCCCAGGGAACCTCATTCTTTCAGATATGATTTGTGTTAAATCCCACACCATTTTCCTTCTGAATACCACGTGACTCTCAAGTTAAACTCGTGTTATTTTTAGTAAATGACACAGAACGTAAACACACAAACGTGCACTGTCCCTTCCAAGAAAACAATCAGACTTTGGAACTCTTACGTGCACTGTGAATACCCAAGATATGTTTCGAAGTCTCTGCTCAGGATTCTCCTTAGAACCCACCATAGGTTACTTTGAACAACCTCATTGGCGGCAAATTTATTTCCCTCATGTTCTGGTTCATTTTCTGGAGCAATCAAAAGCCATTTATGAGTAAGTTTATAAAACAGGTGGGATGGATGGACCTAGAATTTATTATACTAAGTGAAGTAAGTCAGACCAAGAAAGACAAATACCATATGATAACACTTATACGTGAAATCTAAAAAATGACACAAATGAACTTATTTCCTAAATAGAAATAGACTTGCAAACACAGAAGACAAACTAATGGTTACCAAAGGGGAAGCGGGGAGAGGGATAAATTAGGCGTTTGGGATTAAAATATACACACTGCTGTATATAAAATAGATAACCAACAAGGACCTACTGAATAGCACAGGGGACTATACTCAATATCTTGTATATATCACATCATTTATAGGTATGTTTGTATAACTGATCACTTTGCCATGCACCTGAAACACTGTAAATCAACTATATTATACTTCAGTTCAACTATATCAACTATACTTCAGTTAAAACACACACACACACAACTGGAAAAAAACACTGTGGTTTCATAAATAGAAATATACTATAGAGATCTTACTCAACTTACAATGGAGCTGCATTCCAATAAACCCATTGTAAATTGAAAATATAAGTCAAAAATGCATTTAATACACAATCTATTAAACATCATAGTTTAGCCTAGTTTACCTTAAATGTGCTTACAACACTTACATTAGCCTACAGTTGGGCAAAATCATCTGACACAAAGCCTATTTTATAATAAAGTGTTGAATATCTCATGTAAAACACACACACACACACACACACACACACACACGGACTCCAAGCTGAAGAATAACATTCTGAATTTAAAAGCAAGGAAAACTGTCAGTGTAGCCTAGACTGGGTCGTCCCCTTTTGAACCAGTAACATTTTCCCCCAATCTGAAGGCTTAGACAGGATTGTCAGTAAAATAAAAAAGTAAACACTATGCGGTCCGACCACTGTAATCTGTAAATAAAGTATGTATAGGGCAACCTTTGTGCTTCCACAGGAGACGATGCTCTGTTTAGACCACATTCTTCCTGCTAGATGATTCTGATTCTCTTCATAGCCTTGCCTCGCCTCTGCGTGACTTCACAACTCAGAAGGTTCCAAATGACCGAGAGTACTGCAAAATAATTCTTGTCAACAGACACGAAAATTCTGCCTTTGGAAATTCAATTGACTTCTCTGCCCCACAAAAACGGAAGTCCGCTGGCTTCCATTTGTCCATTCATGTCCATGTTTTTGACCTAGAGATGGGACTCTTCTTTGGATCGTTCTAGGACAGAGTTTAACAACCTACCACTGGTTCACTCAGCAATAATGCGTTAAATGCCATCTTGAACATCTGTTCATTTTATATGTATCTGAGAGTCGTGGTTTTACCTTTTCTTTGAAAATTATCCTTTCAAAGACCTTTTTTTTCATAGAATGGACTTGCCTTCTGGAAAAGAAGCACAGCAAAAACGTCCCAAGGAAGATTTATAGACAAAGTTCCACCTAGAGATGTATTTCAAATTTCCATTGAGAAAACAATCACAAGATAAAACTCTATTTTATGATGCTGAGCTCCTGTCTTGGAAAAGTTTGTCAGTTTCCCGACCTTTTTTGTTTCCTTACAGTGCAAACTCCAAACAGAGCTTGAATGTCAAGCTTGTGATAAATCTTTTTAAAAAAATTGATAATGCTTGTCAGCAAAACCGTTTCTGGTTTGCTTTGGGCTGTTAGTCCTGTCTCACTGTTGGGGTTCAGGATGTGCTACCCCAAAGCATGACACGTTGGCATATGGAGTATTTTAAACTGAAGGAGTTTGAGAAAAGGACTGAAGCAGGAAGGTCACACTGATGTCTTCCTCCCACCCCACCCCCCAAGCTTGCTCTTCTTTCCTAAAACAGGTCATTAAACTCCCATGTGAGAGGCGCCCTCGCTGCACCAGGAGGAGAGAAGACGTTCTCCACACCAGAGATGGGGATTTGGGGGCTGAGAAATCTGTACAGAATAAACCTTGTTAAACTAACCCTCACCTTCTTAGTTATTTCATCGCCCTTTACTACCCCAAGCCCAAACCCCTTTGTCTTGTCCATTCTGCACAAATTTATTGTTTGTCTGAAAGGTATACAAGCTTCCTGCCCAGCTCACTTTCTTGGGTTTTCATTCTCTTGTGAAGGCTCCCAGGTAAACATTTAATAAAATGTGTCTGCCTTTCTCCTGTTGATCTCTCTGTGTCTGCTTCATTTTCAGGCCCAGCTCGAGACCCAAAAAGGGCGGAGGAGAATTCTTCCTCCTTTATACTGTCATAGAAATATTCTCAGAAGTCAGACCTCTTGCCATCATGTGGTCCTTCTCTTGCTTTTTCCTTCAAGCAGTCGGTAAGAAATCTGGCCACAGCTGGCCAGGGGCAACAGGGCACGGGGTTTCTGGGTGGAGACCCAGACCATCAAAAGGGGACCAGCTGGGAACTGACCTGAAGCTTGGAGAGGACATCTCAGCTGCTAACGCCCGCTTGTGTCCCAGCTCTCGGGAGCCACCGCCTTGGTCTCCTAAAATTTCCTGGAGGAAAAGCTACAGGCCGTGTACTCATCTGGAGAAGCAGATTTTCTTCCGAACTGTCTGGTTGCTGACAGAATTCATTTCTTTGTGGCTGTCGAACTCATAATCGTTGGCTTCAGAGAGACTCTGCTGTATCACGTGTCTTGCCCCTAAAGCTTCTCTGAAAAGGCTGAGTGAAGTGGTCAGGTCCACCCAGGGCAATCTGCCTACTGATTTACTCAGCGTCTATGTTTGGGTTAGGGACCTTAATCAGCTCTAAAATACGGCATCTACTAAAAACCCTTCACCTCTGCTATACACAACCTAATCACTGGACTGACGTCCATCACATGCAAAGACCATGCCCACACTCAAAGGCAGGGACTATATAGGACGTACAGACCAGGGGGTGGAACTCTTGGGAGCGTCTGTATCATTCTGTCCCTTGCAGTTGTCAAAAAATCAGATATTCTCCTAGAGATTCTGTGCAATGCTATAACAGGACTGAGAAAATCAGTTTTGTCTATGACTTGAGCAATGTCAATTTGATTTTAAAGGTCATCTTTCTTTTTACCTTCACCCAAAAGACTTAATTAAGCTGCGGATACCTCTAATGAGAGATGTTGCTGGTGGCTGAGAAATGAGCAGCATGGAATAAACGTGCTCCTCTATTTTTAACAAAATTCTTCTGCTAGCTGCTAATTTGCTTTATTCTCAGTAGAGTTAACTCAGGCATTCAGTGCAATAGACTGAATGTTTGTGTCCAACCACCCCCCCAAAATAATTCATATGTGGGATTCTGACCCACATGGGATGGTATTAGCGCTGGGGTCTTTTGGAGGTGATCACGTCGTGAGTTCCCATGAATGGGATTAGTGCCCTTATAAACGGGACCCCAGACAGTGCCCTCACCCCTCCCACCATGTGAGGACACAGCAAGAAGACGGCCATCTATGAACCAGAAAGTGTGACCTAACAAGACAATAAATTTGCTGATGCCTCGATCTTGAACTTCCCAGCCTCCAGAACTATGAGAAGTAAATGTCTGTTGTTTAAGCCTCCCAGTCTATGGCATTTTATTTTGAATTTTATATTCTTTTAATACAGCAGGTTCTTATTAGTTATCTATTTCGTACATATTAGTGTATATATGTCAATCCCAATGTCCCAATTCATTTTTGTTATAGCAGCCTAAACTAAGATATTCAGATTCAGGAGAGAGCTCGTAACTCTTGGAGGATGAGATAGTGTACTTGTCCAAAATAGCAAAATAAAAGAACATCATGCATTGTTTGTATTTATAGCTGAGTCTCTTTACCATCATTTAAGATTTCTGAGTGAAGCTCTTTGGTACTAGGTATGACTCAGGAACGGAAGCCAAGAGTATAGGTGGTGGGATTTGAGATCGGCAAAGGACCATATACATTTCCACTCAAGTACCTTCATTCAGGGATGAAGCACTCGAGGCCCTGACATGGCCGGGCTTCCCACTGGTCACAGGGGGAGTGGGTTTGGGATGCAACAAGACCCCGATTCTCAGAATTCCAGCCCCCTGAGTACTCCATTCTGCTTCTGTCCTCTGTTGCTGAGGGACGATGACCTCATACACTGGGAGGTCTGCACAGCCAGGAAATGCTAAACGTCGATGCTGGAAAGGAACAGAATCCAATCTCTCTATGAAACTATAGCATATCTGTACTTGGAATTCTCTGAGTGCAGTTCTAGCCTTTGGACCTCAAGAGAGACAGGATAACACCTGAACACCAACCCCAAGTCAACAATGTCAACAAAAGCAACAAGGTCATAGGAAGACTCAGTTCAAGCAATCAACATCAAGAGGGTGGAAGCAGCAGGAAGGTGGGCGGGGGTAAAACATACGGATACACGAAAAAGGTGAGGGTCCCTGTGGTCTAGAAGGAGGGAAAACGAAGAGCTGGGACCACACGGTTCCCTCCTATACATTCAGTCTCGCCCTAGCACAGGTTCTAGGTACATCAGGTTCTTCACCCGGATTCAGCTTCAGACCCATCTTCATACTAATTCTGCCAGACTCGTGTTTCAGTGCCCGTCACGGGAATACTGCCCGGTTTGTGAACCCAGTTCTCTGCTCTGCACCACCTCACACACCTGGGTTAACAACGCAAGCCCTGTCTGGCTCCTCACGCCTCAACACTTTTCTTGCCAACTTGCCTAGTCCCCCAGTTTCTCCAAAATGGGGGCTTTGCTTTCTTCTTGCTCATTATTTATTTATTTTTTTTACCAGAAAAGTCCTCCTCCTAAGCCATGGTGATCAAACTGCACTATGTATATGAACCCCATTGGAGTGCTTGTTAATTAGAACACTCACTGCTTTGCAGCAACACGGATGGACTTGGAGGGTATCATGCTAAGTGAAGTAAGTCACACAGAGAAAGACAAATACTGTACATACCACTTACACGTGGAATCTAAAAAAATGCAACAAACTAGTGAATATAACTGAAAAGAAGCAGACTCACAGATACAGAGAACAAACTAGAGGTTACCACTGGGGAGAGGGAAGGGGGAGGGGCCAATATAGGGGTAGGGGGTTAGGAGGCACAAACTGTTAGGTATAAAATAAGCTACAAGGTTATACTGTCCAACATGGGGAATATGGCCAGTATTTTATAATAACTACAAATGGAATATAACCTATAAAAATTGTGAGTCAATATAGTGTACACCTGTAACTTATACACTATTGTACGGCAACGATACTTAAAACATTTTTTAATTAAAAAACTAATTAAAACACTCCTTGCTGAATCCACTCCCTCCTCCCTACCTGCCCCATCCCGAGTACCTGACTGACGAGGTGCGGCTTGGGGTGAGAGTCTGCATTTCTAAGGGGCTCCCAGGAGCTGGTGAGGCAGCCGGTCTGGAACCACACCTCGGAGCCACGACGCTACGAGGCAACATGGCGTCACCGATCATGAGTTCCGCTGTCCGTTCTCCCTGGTTTCAACTGCCTGGTTTTGTCAGCACCCCCTTTTGTCAGCATCCACCTAGGGAGCTAACCTTCTCCGGGTGATCGTAGCGGGTAACCCTATGCCTTCCCCACCTCCAGTCTCCAATGCTGTAAGGCAGGCAGCATTAGCTCCATCCTATCAATGAGGAAATCGGGCTTGGAGCTACTGAAGAACTTTCTCTCTGCACAGAGTTTACAAAAGGCCAAATCAGGATGCCAGCTGAGTCTCTCCCACTGTACTGTCACGCCAAAGGTCAACTCTCTTCTTTTAGAATCCGGCTTCTGACAAACGTTCGTTCCCTTTCCTCTTTCCATCTCTTTCCGACGCTCCTGAAAGCAGTGGCTCACAGGCAGTCCACCGGGAGCCAGAACAGGACCCCAGAGATCAGTCGTTTTGGAAGCCCCAAGTTCAGGTTCAGCCTGTCCTCACCCATCAGAGACCACGTCGCAGTGGCTCTTGGACTACCTTCTAGACGTCAGCCAGCGTCTGTCTGCCCTTGTGAGGTGGAGAGGCACGGTTTGGAGAAGGATCCAGTTTCACAGCTTTCCCTGATTGGCAGGTAGAGCTACCCAAAGGTTAATTACGCCTCATATCTCCAGGTGGCCACAGTTTAGAAATTAGCAGCGCGGGGTGAGAAACGGGCAGTTTAGCACTGCAGTAGCTGCCCAGGTGTCCTTTATGGAAGTTGTCATAATTGATATTTTCTGGGTGACTCTTCAACTCACGGCCATTGTACATTAAAATGGACCCTAGGGGCTTCCCTGGTGGCGCAGAGGTTGAGAGTCCGCCTGCCGATGCAGGGGACAGGGGTTTGTGCCCCGGTCCGGGAAGATCCCACGTGCCGCGGAGCAGCTGGGCCCGTGAGCCATGGCCGCTGGGCCTGGGCGTCCGGAGCTTGTGCTCCTCAACGGGAGAGGCCGCAACAGTGAGAGGCCCGCGTACCGCAAAAAAAAAAAAAAAAAAAAAAAAAAAAAAGATGGACCTTAAGCACTTTTCAACGTTGATAAATGTAATTACTCACAGAAATTCAACAACTGAACCATCTCAAGTTAATTAGGTCAACGGCAGTTTAGAACTTTGGGTCGACAGCAGCGTTCGCTGTTTGCAGGAGCGCAGAGAAACGCCCATCTTGAAAGGAGGATATGGCAGGGAGAAAGGATGCTTCCCGCGTGGAAAAGGCATTCCGTGACTCTGCGAATGAGGGAATGTGCGGGCTGGCGTCTCAACTCCCATCCGAGCCCGCTCTCCACCCAAACAGGACAGACATTCAGACTGGATGGCTCACCGAAAATGACACGAGGAGAAATGACCAAAGAGAGAGAACTGGAGGAGGTTCCTTTTTATCCTAATTTTGTCCCTCCAGAAACTGGACCTAGCCATTAAAGGTCACACAGACTCCCTCTCTCATTCAGCAACATGTAGCACTTTGCCATTTCCCAATGCCCTGCTGTGGGGATTTTCTTCCCCCTGAATGAACCCAATAAGTTGTCAGAGCAAAATGTCCTGTTTAAGTATGGGAGCACATCTGATTCAATTTCCTACTTTCGATCTATTTTCGTTGTACCCTCATTGTGTCACAAGAGCCCACGGAGCTATCCAAGACAAATAAAATTGTTACTCAATGATCTTGCGTTAAAAAAAAAAAAAGTCATACACGTTATTTATATGTTAATTACATATATATATTATTTCCAATAGATAATGTATTTCTTGAGGGTAGCCTGTATCACAATTTTTTTTATCCTGAACACCTTAAAACAAGATTAAACTGCCACAGATAGTTAACACACTTTTTTTTTTTTTTTCTTGTGGTATGTGGGCCTCTCACTGCTGTGGTCTCTCTCGTTGCGGAGCACAGGCTCCGGACACACAGGCTCAGCGGCCATGGCTCACGGGCCCAGCCGCTCCGCGGCATGAGGGATCTTCCTGGACCGGGGCATGAACCCGTGTCCCCTGCATCGGCTGGTGGACTCTCAACCACTGTGCCACCAGGGAAGCCCCAACACACTTTCTGAACAAATGAATAATTAAAAAAAACTTTTATTGAAGTATAGTTGATTTACAATGTTGTGTTAATTTCTGCCATATGGCAACGTGATTCAGTTATACATACGTATACATTCTTTTTCATATTTTCCATTATGGTTTATCACAGGATATTGAATTTAGTGCCCTGTGCTCTACAGTAGGACCTTGTTGTCTATCCATCCTATATATACTAGTTTGCATCTGCTAATCCCAAACTCCCAATCCTTCCCTCCCCCCCCACCCCCTTGGCAACCAGAAGTCTGTTCTCTGTGTCTGTGAGTCTATTTCTGTTTTGTAGATAAGTTCATTTGTGTCATACTTTAGATTCCACATACAAGTGATATCATATGGTATTCGTCCTTCTCTGTCTGACTTACTTCACTCAGTATGATAATCTCTAGGTTCACCCATGTTGCTGCAAATGGCCTTATTTCATTCCTTTTCATGGCTGAGTAATATTCCATTGTATATATGTGCCACATCTTCTTTCTTCATTCATTTGTCAAAGGACACTTAGGTTGCTTCCATGTCCTGATTATTGCAAAGAGTGCTGCTATGAGCACAGGGGTGCATGTATCTTTTTGAATTAGAGTTTTCTTTTCTTTTTTGGATATACACCCAGGAGTGGGATTGCAGGATCATATGGCGACTCTATTTTCACTGGAACAAAAGAATATTTTAATTGCTCTGCTGGGTTGTTAATTTCAATGTTTTCCCCCCTCTTCCATGAACTAATTTATCTTTATTTGGAAATAGGGTGACCATGCATCCTGGTCTGCTGAGGACTTTTGGGGGGCTTAGCATGGAAAGTCCTACGTCCAGAGACCCAGATGGTTGGTGAGGGTATTTGGGAAGATTACGCTTTCAGCTTTTTACATTCCTTTTCCCAAATTCTTGTGAGTGTTGCCCCTACACAAACTCTTCCAACTCCTGCATCTCCAATTTGTCCTAGCTATAGAAAGGGGCCATGCATTTCTCTCACTGAACAAAAGCCCCCACTAGTGGTCTAGGGATCTACATCCTTTGGAGAAAAATGTGTCTGTTAGAGGAACTGAAGGAGGAGGAGATAGACTATCCCTGTTATAAACGAGACCTAAAGTTCAAGTATTAAACAGATGCATATTTACTGGGTTTGCTGTTGACAAATAGAGTAGTAGGAGTCCACCATCTTCCTCAGGTTCCTTTTTTTAAAAAATATTTATTTATTTATTTATTTTTGGCTGCGTTGGGTCTTCATTGCTGCACGTGGGCTTTCTCTAGTTGCGGTGAGCGGGGGCTACTCTTTCTTGTGGTGCACAGGCTTCTCACTGCGGTGGCTTCTCTTGTTGTGGAGCACGGGCTCTAGGCGCGCGGGATTCAGTAGTCGTGGCTCACAGGCTCAGGAGTTGTGGCCCGCGGGCTCTAGAGCGCAGGCTAGTAGTTGTGGCGCACGGGCTTAGTTGCTCTGCGGCATGTGGGATCTTCCTGGACCAGGGCTCAAACCCATGTCCCCTGCATTGGCGGGCGGATTCTTAACCACTGAGCCACCAGGGAAGCCCTCTCAGGTTCCATTTTTAAATCTGAGGCTAAATAGTGTCACTGTCAAAAATCCTCTCCAAAGATGTATGTGCCTAGTGACAGAGGCCCTGAGGAAGAGTCTATGTGTGTCCTAACAATGCTGTAACAAATTCCCGCAAATGCAGTGGCTTAAGACAACACCAGTGTACTTTTGTACAGTTCTGGAGGTCAGAAGTCAGATGTAGGCTTTGATATATAAGATGGATAAAAAACAAGGTCCTACTGTAGAGCACAGGGAACTCTGTTCAATATCCTGTGATAAACCATCATGGAAAAGAATCTAAAATAAGGAATGTATAACTGAATCACTCTGCTGTCCAGCATAATGAACACAACATTGTAAAGCAACTATAGTTCGATTTTAAAACAAAGTCGGAAATGCATCTCGCTGGGCGGACATCAAGGTGCGGGGAAGGCTGTGCTCTGGAGGCCGCAGGCAGAATTTGCTCCCTTGCCTGTTCCAGCTTCTAGAGGCCGCCTGCATCCTCTGGTTCGTGATCCCTTCACAGGCAACAGCGTAGCGTCTTCCAACGACCCCATGCTTCCCGTGTCACAGCTTCTTCTCTGACTCTGCTGCCTTGTGCCTATAAGGACCCATGTGAGCACATCGGCAACCCCAGATAACCTCCACCTCTCAAGATCCTCCACTTAACCTCATCAGCAAAGTCCCTTTTGCCTTGTAAGGTTGCCCACTGGCTGACTGGGGGTGAGGACCGGCATCTTTGGGGGGCATCATTCGGAGTCGCCTGGGTTTTGCTCAGCGTTTTGCTGACCCCAGAAGGCAAGATTATGTCAGGTCTGAAAGCATCATCTGAACGGGAAAGCAGGACACACTTCCATTTTTATCACAGACCCATGTCCTTTGGGCTCTGCCAAAGCTGATACTCATTCTTTTTCTGAAAACTGAGATAAAACGGACATTTAATATTGTATCTGTTTTAGGTGCATGACATAATAGTTTGATATAGGTATATATTCTGAAATGACTCCCACAGTGAGTTTAGTTAACATATATCACCTCATATACGTACAATTTTTTAAAAGATGTTTTTGATGTGGACCCTTTTTTAAAGTCTGGATTGAATTTGTTACAATACTGCTTCTGTTTTATGTTTTCGTTTTGTGGCCACGAGGCATGTGGGATCTTAGCTCCCCAACCAGGGATCGGACCCACACCCCCTGCGTTGGAAGGCGAAGTCTTAACCACCAGACCGCCAGGGAAGTCCCTCATTACAATCTGTTTTTTTAAGTTGGAATGAGAGCTTTTAAGATCTACTCTCTTAGTCACTTTCAAATATACTGTGAAATATTGTTAACTATAGCCACCATGCTACATCTCAAGGACTTATCACTGGAATTCTGCGACCTTTGACCCCCTTCACCCATTTTACCCAGGCCCCCACCACCACCACTGGCAACCACCAATCTGTTCTCTTGTTTCTATGAGTGTTGTTTTTTTTTTTTTAACATTCCACATGTAAGTGAGGTCATACAGTATTTGTCTTTCTCTGTTTGACTTATTTCATTCAGCTTAATGCTCTCAAGGTCCAGCCATGGTGTTGCACATGGCAGGATTTCCATCTTCCTCATGGCTGAATAATATTCCGTTTTATATATGTACCACATCTCTTTGTCCATTCATCTGTTGATGGACTGAGCCCACCACGTGCCACAACTACTGAAGCCCGCGCACCTAGAACCTGTGTTCCGTAAAAAGAGAAGCCACCGCAGTGAGAAGCCGACGCGCCACAACGAAGAGTAGCTCCCACTTGCCCCAACTAGAGAAAGCCCACGCGCAGCAACGAAGACCCAACGCAGCCGAAAATAAATAAATTAAATAAATTAAAAAATAAATGAATAGATTGTGAATAGATATGAGAAAAAAGTTTAGGTTGTTTCCATGTTTTGGCTATTGTAAACAGTGCTGCTGTGAACACCGGGGTGCAGGTATCTTTTCAGGATAGTGATTTTATTTCCTTTGGATAAATACCCAGAAGTGGAATTGCTGGATTATCTGGTAATTCTATTTTTAATTTTTTGAGGAACCTCCATCGTGTTTCCACAGTGGCTGCAACAATTTACATTCCCACCAACAGTGCACAACGGTTCCCCTTTCTCCACACCCTCTCCAGCATTTATTATCTCTTGTCTTTTGGATAAAAGCCATTCTAACAGGTATGACGTCATATCGTACTACGGTTTTGATTTGCATTTCCTGGACGACTAGTGACGTTGAGCACCTTTTCATGTACCTGTTGGCCATCTGTAAGTCTTCTTTGGAAAAAATGTCTATGCAGATTCTCCTCTGACACTCATTTTTAACTGATTCATTAGCTCCTGAAGCTAAGTCATGAGAAGATGGAACTCATCGCTTTATTGGTCTAAATGCCGCATCTTGATGAACAAACATTAAGAGAAGCATCCACCAGTGACCAAAATTTTATCCCTTCATCAAAAGAGTGCATTCCCAAACTGAATATTTTAGCTTTTCATCCGACCTTCACTTAGCTATTTTCTCAAGGTGAGATGCTACTTATAGATCTGCAACTCATCTTAAACTACTTTTTCTGATGTCGCTAAAGAAAAAAGTCCCAAATAGCATCAGAAGAATGCAAATATTAGCACGCTGCTCATATTCAACCGTTTCTGACCTACAAAAAAATCTCAATTTCATGTAGCTCAACCTGGAAGTCATTCATTAAATGAGAACTTGCCATTTACACCGTCCTTCAGTATGAGAACGTGAATTGAGAGAGATGAATGATGGATATTTTGGTCTCATTGTCTGAAATGGTTTGTACTGAATTCAAGAAGTATTGATTCATTGATTTACTCATTCTTTCAAGGAAGATTTATGAATATTCATTGCATGTCCATAAATAGGCTGTATTGTGTGGGTACAAAAGAAGGATGAAACACAATCTCTACCCTAAAGAAAAGATTCAGTGTGGTCTGATTCTGGCATGTTCTAGAAAAGGTGGTGATCTCAGGAAAATGAGCACCTTTCTGTACTTCTTTGCCACAGTCTTGGAGTATTTTAAGAGCCCTAGAAGATATTACCCAGCTTCTTTCTGATTTCCAGTTAAAGATACAAAAATTAGTACAGTATGAAGAAGTCGGGCTGGACATAAAAAAGAGCTTCCTAATAATAAAGCAAGTTCTTCTCTGAAAACACATAAGACGTCCGTTTCCAGGAGAGGGTTAATCTCTGTGTGGCTCCTTTTTGAGCATAGACAGGAGATAATAACATCTCAAGCTTCCTTGGCTGTGTTCTGTGATTCTCCAATGCATAACATTTTTACCCCCCATCCCCGTGGGGAAAAATAAAGATATGAAATAAAGCACTTTTACAACTTTGATTAACTTTACACAGAAGGACGAGATCATGTACTTGGAAGGTGAACCTGGGATTTGTAAAATGATGAGTAAATTTAGTAGCACCATAAAGAATAATGACCCTGCTACGGAAAACGGTAAAGGGACGACATAACGTCTGCAGCTCTTCATTTTCTGGGGGAAAGAAAAAGGCTTAATAATGATTATTATAGTTTATAAGGGGATTTAGTGGCTGCCTAACTGTGTTTTGATTTTCCAGGATTAGCGCTCGGTGTCATAATTGTAGTCCCTCCTGATTGCAGACTGCACTGCGGTTACCCAGCCACTTGACTCCTTCTGAGTGCCAACCTCTGCATTCTTTTCGGGCTGATTTGAAGGTAATGAAACAATCTATATTTAGGTGTTTTGCAGAGGGTTTTTTATTTTTGGCTCAATGTTAACGATACGTTTTTCCTGTAGTAAATGCTGCTAACAGCAAAGGAGTAGAATGGATTTTCAGGAGAAAGTATTTGAAACCTGACTTGACTGTAATCAGTTTCATCTCATCTCCAATCCCCAACTCACTTTAGAGGCTGACGAGGGATAAATGGAGAGATAGACTGTATTTGTCAATGTCTAGTCAAAGGCCATCAACTATTTGATGGAGAGTACAGTAAACACCTTAGGCGATTCCCCCATTGAGACTGCAAGGAAATAGAGATTTCTGTACAAATAGAGGCCACCTTGGGAGCACAAGCAACACAGCATCTTAAGATGCCAACTGTGGGACCCTCATATGGTAGGTGTAAAGGTTCCTAGGGATGCACACTTGTATCAACTGAATCCCTGCTTCTACTTTAGGTCCCTATATGAGTTCTCTCCTTTTCATTCTCACCTGATTTCTGTTGGGTTTGTTCATCATTCTGTTGGTTTATTTATTTATTTTCTACATACATTCTATGTCTCTTTCTAAGCCACCTTAAAACCTTTGTGGAAAAGGAGAGATAATGAATGGATGAGAAAAAGAGAGATAACGTATGGATGGGTGGATAAGTGGGTGGATGGATAGGAGAGGATGGGAGAATGGATAAATAAATGGATGGGTGGATGGATGAATGGATGGATGGAAGGATAACAGGATGGGGTGGATGAATGGATGGTACATTTATGAATGGATGGATGGATGAGTGGAAAGATACACAGGTGAATGGGTAAATGGATGGATGGATGGATGGCTGGAAAGATGGATGGGTCAATAGGTAAGTGGATGGATGGGTGAGTAGGTAAATGAATGGATGGGTAGATGGAGAGATGGATGGGTCAACATCCATCTGGATAAGTGGATTTATCTGGATAAGTGGATGGGTGAGTAGGTAAACGGATAGATGGGTAGATCTGTGGATGGATGAATAGAAGGATGGGATGGATGGATGAATGGAAGGAAAGGTGGATTTTTGGATGGATGGATGGATGAATGGATGGAAGGATGGATAGACAGGTGGATGGGTGGACAAATGAATAGATAGATGGAAGGAAAAAACTTAGATAGATGGATATATAGATCAATATATGGAAAGATGGATTGATAGTGGGTGGATAAATGGGTAGATGAATGAATGGATGAATGGACAAAAAGAACCCTGAAAGAATACACACTTATGTCAGCAAACCTCTTGGCTAAACGTCATTTTCTACCACATGACCATTTGTCCCGTCCTTTTCTTCCTCTCCACCATTACCAGTGCCATTGCTTTAGTTTAGTTTTTCATTCATCAGCTCTCAAATCAATTCTCATTCTTCAACTCTCTTTCCTCTGAGAAACTCCTGTTTCTCATACTCTCCTCGCTTTTACCAGAATTTAGGCACCCCCTTTTTTCTATGCCCAAATCATCTTGAATATAACTTTCTTATACCGCATACCATACCCTTTGTCCTCCTTCTGTCTCCTCTGGCAAGCAGTGGGGCCTCTTCGAGGCTCTTGTTTTCATCTTATCTTGGTTTCCCCACTGCTGCACATATGGTTCTGCATGTTGCAATAACAGAAGGCAGCATGTATTAGGTTTCTCCCGTCTATGAAGTGTCATTCCATCCCCACAACAATCATAAGCGGTAGGTATTGATGTGATTCTTATTTATAATTAAGAAAGTTCGTTAAGGTTCAGAGGGGTTTGGTGACTTGCCTAAGATCACAGAGCTGAGAAGTGGTGCAGTGGAGGCAGAAATCTAGGCTATCTGACTCTAGAACACACATTCTTCATGCACAATAGCGTCCCAAGTGGGTGAAAACTGGTTCTGGGGAGGCGAAAAGAATGATACTCATTTTACGTGCAGAGTTCAGAAATACAGAACAGAGAAGCAGCATATCTGTTAAAACTTCATGGGGGGTGGATTGGGAACAAATGTGTGAAAAAGCACTGTAGTGTGCAATCATGAAAACACACTGAGAACTGTTCACAATAGCCAAGACATGGAAGCAACCTAAGTGTTCACTGACAGATGAATGGATAAAGAAGATGTGGTACGTGTATACAATGGAGTACTACTCAGCCAGAAAAAGGGACGCAATAATGCCATTTGCAGCAACATGGATAAACCTGGAGATTGTCATACTAAAGGAAGCAAGTCAGACAGACAAAAACAAACACCATATGACATCACTTATATGTGGAACCTGAAATATGACATAAATAAACATATACACAAAACAGAAACAGACTCACAGACATAGAGAACAGACTTGTGGTTTCCAACGGCGGGGGGAGGGATTGGGAGTTTGGGGTTAGCAGATGCAAACTAGTATATATAGGATGGATAAACATCAAGGTCCTACTGTAGAGCACAGGGAACTATACTCAATATCCTGTGATAAACCATAATGGAAAAGAATATTAAAAAGAACATATATATATATATATATATATATATATAACTGAATCACCTTTTGCTATACAGCAGAATTAACAACATTGTAAATCAAATGTACTTCAATTAAAAAAAAAAAGAAAAAAGGCTGAGAAACACTGAGTCACACCATTCACATCCATCTGTGCTAGCATGCTGCCTCTCGTGAGGGGATGGATGAATGGGCTTGCCAGCGCAAGGAATGTAGCTTCAGAGATTCCTTCCTGGACCTCGGGAGTGTGGTGAGGAGACTCCCAAATGAACCCAGCTCCTGATTTATGCCCCTGTTTAATCCCTTCCTTTGAGTGTGGGCTGCCTGGTGACTTGCTTCTCTCCAACAGAATCCAGCAAAGACAATGGATGCACTTTCATGATTCGGTTACATACGAGAGTGACTTCTGTCTTTCTAGCAGACTCCTTCTCTCTTGCTGGCTTGTGATGAAGTAAGCGACCACAGGAGAGGTCAAGACAAGACATGAACGGACAGCTCCAGGTAACAGCCAGCAAGGACTCTCTCTCTCTGTCTCCCCAGTCATCTGCAAAGAACTGAATCCTGCCAAGAGCCACATGAGTTTGGAAGCAAACCCTTCTCCAGTCAAGCCTTCGGGTGAAACCCCAGTCCTGGCTGACACCCTGGCTGCATCCTTGTGAGACCCAGCTGAGCCGCACCTGGAGTCCTGACCCTGATGTACAGAACCTACGTGATGATAAAAGTGTGTTTGGAAAAAAAAAAAGTGTGTTGTTTGAAGCCGACGATTTTCTGGTAACGGGTTACACAGCAAGAGAGCACTAAGACAAGGAGTTTAAACTCCTTGGCTTGAAACTTCGAGAAAGCGAGACCCAAGATATCAACATAAATGAAAAGCAGATTCTGTGAGTTTGTTTTCACATCACTTGACAACATCTCCATGGATCTGAAGCAGACTTGAAAGTTATGTTTGCAAGTGGTTATGTTTGACTAGAGGTGTAGGGAGACCAGAGTTTACTTGCTGGGAAGCTGCAAGCTGAGTCCTCCAGAATCATCCTCCACAACGGTGCTTGAGATGTTATGTGTGTGCGCAGATCTATATACAACTGAGTGTTAGACTTCTTTATGTAATGGTGGTTACTTAGTCAGCTAGCTAGGATAGTGTTTTATTTGGGAGACCAGCATCCCCTGATAGATGCCAGTCAGCTACCAGCCCAGGGATTGATGGATGGAAGGACACACGGGCACCCATGGGTATGAAATAGTTTGTTACACATGTAGAAAACAGCAAGAGCATTTCCCAAGGAGAAGGGCTGAGGTCTGAGCCAGAGGGAAATGACAGCAAGGCGGGAGGGAAGTTCTGGGTTTCATTGTGTTAGGGGATCCGACCATGGTGAGGGTTTCTGTGTGCACAAGACTTAGGATTTTCCTGTCTTGAATTTCCCCACCACCTTCTAGGCAAGTAGCTCCTGATCTTTTTTTATTGGCTTGTCCAGCTGTAGGACAAAAGGGAATGAGGGAAGGGTCGAGTTTGAAAGCTGTCAGTAGTCAAACATCAAAAATGGAGTCTCATATCTTTTCCTGGAAAACTCCTACTCACCCTTCAAAACCCAGCTCATATGTTCCCTTCTCTGATGAATCAGGTGGAACCTGAACTCATGGGAGTCATTCTCTCCCCCACCCCCGAAATCTTCATAAGAGTATTTACCTTGTTCTATGTTTTAATGGAGTCAGACCCTTGATTACAGTGGCCACCTAGTGACAGGATATATTAAAATAATAAGTGAAACATTATACATGGTATGACTGGTCAGGAATGGGTGAGATTATCAAGTGTTGATCTAGACTCAATAGAGGAAGGTGGGCGTCACCCACATGCAAGGATTTGTAGGATCACTGTCGAGACAAGAAAACAAGCACAGGAACAGAACTGAGAGCAGAGTCAGGACGCAGAATCCTTGACGTGAATCTAGAAGGCGCTGCTGTCACACTGTCCGTTTTCAAGTTCTATCCTTATATATAAGGTGACCACACGCCCTGATTTGCCTGGGGAAGTCTTGACTTACCCCTGTTTCTCCAGCAGATTTACGGACGAGTGTTGCCTTTCGCTCCCCAAAATGTCCCAGTTTGGTTGAGAGGTTGACTGCGTTTCCTCTCATCTTGCACATGCCTAGAAACCACTGTAATCAACCACAGAATCGTAAGGGATTTGGAAAAAGCTGGTTTCTACCCACCTTGATGGACCTCATCATCGAAAGCAAAGCAGTTCAACGTCCGTTGTGATTAATATCAACGGATGATTTAGGTGCCACGAGCATGAAGAAGTGTTTTATTTGTTAGACTACCTGGACGCGAAATCTCGGGGGTCTTCTACCAATAACAGCTGACAGGTGTACAGAGCTCTGTGGTCCACGAAGGACTTTCACCTTTTTGTCTCCACTACTCCGTGGTACATAGAGCACTTTGCCGTATTTGTCTCCATTAATCCAGAAAAACTCCGTGTGTGAGGCAAAACAGGCATTATGATCCCCACTTTACAGGTAAGGAAGTTGGGGTTCAGAAAGGTGGGCAGAAGGGCAATTTACCAAATCTGAAGGATGCAGAGTTGATCCTGGGGGGGTGGGTGTTCCTATCACACGGACTTCCCTGACTCACGCTTCTCAGATCCACCTGCACTTCTAACGCGTGTCTCTGACCTGTCTTGACAGGAGAAAGATGGATGTTACACACTGGATGCAGGACACGTGTGCCACACTTTGGTGGAGAAATAGCATTTTCATCATTTAGAGGATCCCTGTGAGGATTCATTACAAGAAGTTCTAATAACACAGAACATTTGCAAATGTAACTTCCCTCATCCCAGAGATACTCAAGGAAGAAGAAATGCTTTTGTATTTGTTTGACTGTCCTCATTCCGTTGCCCTAAATAGTTGCTCTGCGATGCCCCTATTATTTCCTGAACCTCCACGAGCACAGCAAGGTCTGATGATGGGCCTACGGTGCTTTGAACTTGCTTTTCGAATCTCAAAGCTCAGCCATTAGAAAGGTGGCCACCACTGAACTATCAAAGAAGACGGCCTCCGCCAGGAGCAGATCAGACATTCCTCTTACCCCAGGTGTGTGGCTTTGCATGGAAAGGGCAAGGTGAAGGGAGATAAAAGGGGTAGACCCTTCAGGGGTTACTTGTAACTTGTGGACTTATCTGGTTTACAGGAGATCTCCGAAATGTTCTCTCTCCTGGTTGCACTTCAAAAAGGACATGGCCTTTTTCCCGCTGCATGCTGGCCCCCCTGGGTCCAACAAAGTCATCTCAGATTTTGCCAGCCAAATCGTCTTTCTAGCCACTTTATTTCTCTGTCATTACTGTGCCACCCAGATCCTGGAGAGGCCCGTGAGCGCTGAAATAGGGAGAGACACACAGATTTTGGGTAGCCACAAAGGACTCAGAGCCGCTGTGTTGTGGACTCAGAGGGTCATTTACTCTGACCTCTTCTGACACGGACTGTGTATAACATACTTTTTGCACAAATATACTCCCAGTTGTCCCAGGGACGTAAACTCCCAGGAAAACCCAGGAGGCAACAGAAAGGAGAGAAGGAGCTTAGTACATTTATTGGAAGCTAATTGCTTGATTCACTCGAGGGCTGCCCAGCTGCGGAAGTCAGTGGAGCAGTGTCGATAGCATTCGCTGAATTTTCATCTTGACTTAGGGAAACCCCAGGATGCCCTGGGAATTTGGCCTCTGTAAAGACTGTACCATATGGTCCATTTGCATAGACATAAGTTTGAGTTCTGAGCCCTAGGGCAAAACTTTCCTAAATTCCTCTCTTGCTCTTCTTTCCGTTTCCAGCAAACACAGGTACAGGGGGAAGCCGCTCCCCTTTTCTCCAGGCCCCTCATGGTAGGATCTGCACAGTATGGTCAAGACCTTTCTCTCTGATGATCCGTTCCCACCAGAAACAGGAAGGAAAGACACACAGTCAAGGGGCTTCGCTCATACAGTCGAGGGCATTTTTTAAAATCTGTAAAGTAAATGAACAACTTCCTTTAGTGCCTTTGGCCCTAGAAGATCAGCCATCTGTTCTAGAAGGTCACAGGCATAAACGTGAGTCAGTGAGCTTCAGGCCGAACCGTGAGCAGATGTGGGCTTTGGCGTGAAAGCGACACGGCCTCAGACGGCCAACTGGAACATCTGGCCCCCAACTGGCCCCTTGCCTCTTCTGTCAAAGCAGAGTAATGAATGAAAATGCCGCTGCCCGTTACAGATGGAAGAGTCCCTCTAGCTCTCTATTAGTGAGCAGTCAAGGCATTTTTGTTATCTCCGTTGACCCCCAAACCCCCAAGAAACAGAGGCTTCCCAGTAGTCACCAAGACAACCCAGAGAAGACGGGTGTCTTGAGCTTGTGGGCTGAAAGCAGGTGGTTTTTTTTTTTGCGGTACACGGGCCTCTCACTGTTGCGGCCTCCCCCGCTGCGGAGCACAGGCTCCGGACGCGCAGGCTCAGCGGCCATGGCTCATGGGCCCAGCCGCTCCGCGGCATGTGGGATCTTCCCGGACCGGGGCACGAACCCGTGTCCCCTGCATCGGCAGGCGGACTCTCAACCACTGCGCCACCAGGGAAGCCCTGAAAGCAGGTGTTTTAAACCAAGAGGTGAAGTGCGAGAGAAGGCCATGGAGGGTACGGAAGCCACCCAAGTCAACTGGCAGTGGGAGAGAAGGCAAGCATCCTATACGGCCCAGGATGCGCCCACACTCCATGGCATCTTCTGCAGGGCAGGGCGTCTTGATGCCTGCTGGATTCTAATTTGAGGATGTCACCCCCCAAGATGAGCCACTGATACCATTAAAACACAATAGCTATCCTAGGGTTGATTTCTCTCTTGAAACCAAAAACATCTATGTAGTAATCTCCACGTGTGTTAGACGCTACAGAAATCACAGCCAACAGGACAGATGTGGTTCCAACCATCAGGGAATGAAAACGCAAACAGGTTGTATACAAAATAAGGAGCCTCACCAAAGGAAAACTAGGGGATTGTAGGGGGACATACAGAAAGGGAATCTTACCGAGACCACAGAAACGGGAATGGCTTTCAGGAGAAACGGGCGTTCGTAGGCCTTGCGCCAGCCCCGCACACATGTGACCCTTTTAACCCAATTTCAGGCAGTTTAGTGCGTTGAACTAACGTGTACACGAAACCTTAGGCCTGAAAGTGATTTTGTCCACCAGGCACAGCTACCAGGAAGACAGCCCTGAAGTTCTGTTTTGTTTTGCTTTGGGGTGGAGTGGGCAGCAGAAGGTAGGAGAAGGACACAGGCACATTTAAGGCAGTGGGGCAGGGAATCGCAGAGCATGACAGAGAGCCCTGGGGGACTCAAGGAAGGGCCGGGGGCAGCACCGCTGACCACAGACTGAACCTTCCTATTCTGCCCGGGCCGGGGGCTTGGCTCCTGAGTGTCTGCAAGCTTGCCTTCTGCAAAAATCCCAGCTGGGAACTTGCACAAGCCCTTCTCCTGGCTTTATCCTCTCCGCGGAATCAGAGCTTCTAGGTTCTAACACAGTAAACAGAACCTTATTAAGACATCTGTCTAATGTCAACAGCTTATCTTCACGGGAACACTACTGCAAATCCACCCAGCAACAAAACGAGTGTGTACAAGGAGCGAGCGGACGGCCCCTTGGAAAGACATTCCAAAAAATATGGGTCACGGAGAATGGCAGCGAGGGACTGGAAATGATTTTTGATCTAGACCTGGAAATGGTGAGATGACCACTGGAGGCTGGTGGATGGGTCGCAGTCTACCAGAGACCTCCGTGTTTATCATGGAAAGAGAGCACCCTGGGGTGGTTCTTAAGCAGCGGCATCTGCACATTTTCTGCATTGTCTTTGTCATTTTTGTGGCCTGGGAGCCTCATTTTCTAGAGCAAGGTTCCTCCCCTCTACTGCAACTCCCTGAGTGTCACACCTGATTTTTTCTTCTTCTTTTTTTACTTCTGAAATGCTCTGTTTGGGCAACTTCCTTGCTTTATCCCTGCAATGCCAGTCCCAAGCAATAGCCACCTACGCCTCTCACAACCCCCTTGGGAGAATCGCAGATCACACCCAGCCTGGAAGTGCTGTTGGCACAGCTCTTGTCTGCTCCCTTTCCTGTTTGCCCAGACTGTCACGTGGTGTATAGAGAAGTGTTTGCTGCTGGCGATGAGGATGCTGCCTTGTTATGTTGGGTAAGTGACTCAGGCAGTTACATGAGGTGACACACCACCACTGCTGTGGGCAGCCCACCTGTTTGGAGTGAAAGGGGAAAGGTGTGATGATTCTCTCGAAGCAAACCTGCCCTGGCGGATGGCGAAGACCCATCGCCTCCAAGTTACTGGCTGCAGGGGCGTATTGAGAAAATGGTGTTCTCTCTCTCTCTCTCTCTCTCCCCATATGCATTTAGAGTGAAGCATCTCTGAGGGTCCATGGTCACCCGTAGGATGGTCCAGATCGATGACGAGGCCAGGCTGTACCTCCCAGTGGTGCACAGCTACGGACACTCACAAGGGGCTGTAACCGAGTGTAAGCCCAGCTTGGACTCTCCCTTCCAAATCCTCTCTTCTTCCATGGCCTCCGGATTCCAGGGGAGGACAGAGGGGAACACAGACGGATGATCGTAGGACCAGATCTACCGCTTTGACTTCTCCCAAAAAGGAGGTGGGGATTTGCATGTGCAAGATTGAAAGAGGAAATGCTCTTCCAAGAGACATGAATCTAAGGATGGGAGAAACATTACGAGCTGGTGTTTTCCCCTTGCAATTTAAGGACAATCATAGGAAGTCTATGGCTTTAAAACATTCTCCCCTTGTTATCTGTTTCCTTGCACCTCCCCATCGTACGTAACAGCCTACACATTATTGATAAGAACTAATGCCACAGTACCTATAGCAACAACTCAATAAATTCAGTTCATTGTTACCTGACAGGTGGTAGGTAAGTTGCTTACACAGCTGGGCAGCCCTACACACAACCGTAATTCTTGGCACGTACCGGCTCAGGCTTGGCAGTGGAGGGTAGGGGATTAGGGTTAGACGTGTCCTTTCACAGTCTACCTGCTTCTGTTGATCACATGGAAGGACAACATTCTGCCCAGGGCTCGTAGGGACCCGGAGCTTCAGGTGAGGGTCAGCAGCGGGGAAGGTAGTCAGTGATGCATGTAAGAGCGAGAGGTTGCAGGACCAGCCCTGTATTTAGGGGGCAGTGGTGGCGGAGAAGCCAAGACAGCGGTAGGCCTAGAGGACACCCCTGTCTTTCCCTAACCGTTGGAGAAAGGTAAGCCCCTCGAATGACGAGGACGATGTTTTCATTCACGTGTATCAATTAATTTCCATCACGGTCTTATGGATGCAAGTACGGTAACCCTTATTTTAAAGACAAGGAAACTGAGCCCCCAAAGGATATGTGACTTTCTCCAGGATATGCAGTCACCTGTGTTTTTATATGTAACTTAAGTCAGAAGAGGGGTGTTATTTCCTACAGATGATTGAGTTTTGCCGGTTTAAAATGCTGACCCATTTTCTTTCTTATCGGATGATTCTTAGCACTTGTATTTAACAAAAGCTTAACTGAGAAACCAGTGTCCAGAGCTTGTACGAAATACAATCAATCAGCGGCCAGCAAATTGCCAATTTCTCTAGCATCCGTCGCAATGTAGTTTAAGAAAAACCTTCATCGCCCAAACCTTTGCTGGCTACTTCTAATGAAATGGCTCTTTCAGAGGTAATCTCTCACTATCTTTTACAATACTGCTTCTAATACCTTCCCCCCCCACCAGAGTGGAAACTATAAATGCTCACTATTGATCTTCTTATTGAAAAATGGCATTATAACAGGTCGCGTTAGAAGCTTGAATCCATCAGAGAAAAGCACGGACAGAATTTAAATTATAGAAAACTGAAGGTAGCTGATTGGATTTTTAGTCTATTAAAAAAATAATAAACTTATTCATACGGACAGTTTTTCAAAGTCTTTCATCCTGTGTGGTCTCGAATCCACGGTGAAATGTGGGGTTAATTCTAAGGTCTGTTGGGGAAGGAATAAAGAGAATGGGGCACGTGGAGGGGGGAGTCTCATGAAAACCATTTCAATAAGAAATAATCTGATAAGTGAGAAGTGTAAACGTCTGGAAGGTGGCCTCACAGAGTCCTGAGTGAGTCCATTTAGTGAGAAATCAGGACTCTCCAGAGGGAGGTAACTGCATTAGTCACTCTGCAAATAGACATAAAAGACTAGCCTTTCTTGGGTTTTTTGTTTGTTTGTTGTTTCTTTAGCGTTCATACCAAGAGGACAGTTAATGAGTTTCACTGACCCTATTCGTTAAGAGTAAAAAAAAAAAAAAAGGTAGCAAATTACAAAGAAACACCTCCATTATGGAAATCAGCCTAGGGAGAACAGAGTGTGTACACACTGCCTCATTCTCATGCACACGTTCGTTCGTTGGAAATCACTCCGCACACCAAGTGTCACACGTTTTTATGGGGACAGGAATGAGCTGAAAATCAGGCAACATGGAAAACTGTACATTGTACCCTTTTCATGCTGGCTAAAGCTAAAAGGGAAGAGAAAACTCCAGTGGGCAAAAAAAAAAAAAAAAGAGAAAGAGATGGAAAAAAAATGAAGATAATATAAATCTCACAAAGATTTTGGTTTACCTTTGTCTTGCGATGAAAATGAGTTTCATTCAAATCCAATCCTTCAGTCCAGGATGTGGGTGTCTTGGATCAAGTGGCATCAAAAAGTCAATAAACTTTTGGTTGATGTATGACGTACCGAAGAAAAGTGCACAAATCATACCTGTATGGGAAAATGAATGATGGCACAGTGAACACAGACACGTCACCACCATCCAGGTCAAAAAGTCAAGCATTACCTGCATCTGAGAAGCATCTTCAAGTGACCTCCCAATAATTACCACTCCCCATGCCAAAAAATAACTGTTTCCTAAATTCTAATACCATAGATTCAATTTGCCTGTTTTTAAACTCTATACACATGGAATCCTACAGTATTCATTACTCTGTCTAGCTTCTTTCATGTAACATTACAAGATGTATCTATGTTGTTGCATGGGGCGGTTCATTGAGTTTTTAGTTCTATGCACTATTCTTTTGTATGAATACACCTCAGTTTATTCATTCATCCTACTCTTGATCAACATTTAGGTTCTTTCCTTTTCTTGGCTTTAATGAATAGTGATGCTGTGAAGATCCTTGGACATAACTTTTGGTGCAGGTATGTACACATGTATGTCAAGAATGGAACTAGGCATCTCTATGGTCAGTTTTCACAGATACTGCCAAACAAGTTTCCAAAGGGTTGCACTAATTTATACGTCCTCCCACCAGCATTTTCAGTGAGTTCCAGTTGCTCTATATCTTTGCCAACACTTCCTGATATCAGTCTGTCTATGGTAGCCGTTTTGGTGTTGGGGCAGAGGTCTCTCATTCTGGTTTTAATGTAAATTTTCCTGACATTCAATGAGGTGGAGTATCATTTTCATGGGTGCATCAGGCATCTGGATGCCCAAAGTATGAGGTGCTAGTTCAAACCTTTTGCTCACTTTTGAACTGGGCTGTTAGTTGGTTATTTTTTGTTTTTTTTTAACTTATTAATTTGTAGGAACACTTTCTATCTTGAGGATAGGACAATTTTGCTAGTTTAAAATGCTGTTGGGACTTCGCTGGTGGTCCAGGGGTTAAGACTTTGCCTTCCAACATAGTGGATGCCTGTTCAATCCCTGGTTGGGGAGCTAAGACCCCACATGCCTGGTGGCCAAAAGACCAAAACATAAAACGGAAGCGATACTGTAACAAATTCAATAAAGACTTTAAAATTGGTCCACGTCAAAAAAAAAAAAACTTAAAAAAAGTAAATAACTAAATAAAATGCTGTAAATATCATGTCATAAACCGTGGCTTTTCTTTTTACTGTTTTAATGGTGTCTTTTGCGATCAGAACACCTTGCCAGTTTATTGGTCTCTTCCTTTATCAGGAGCGTTTTGTGCCCTGTTAAGATAGCTTTGACAATTGTGACGTGTCTGATGGCAGTCTGATTACTTGATCTCTTTGTTTGTTTGTTTCTCTTTGTGGTCAGCAGGATGGACTGTCTGAGAGAACCAGGCAGATGTTGCTGGAAGTGTAACTTCCAACAAGCAGTATTTTGATTAAACTACAATGGTCCTCAATGCTTTACTTTTTTAATCAAATGAATCTTGCTTTCCCTTTGCCTTTAAACTAACCAAACTGAATTCCTTTCTCTTAAGGCTCTGTCCTGTAATGAAATTAAAATATATTTTACAAATAATTTACTCACTGATAATTTAGTACAGTCGAGTTATGAAATGCATGTCATTTTTCATTGTATTAGGAATATAAAGTCAATGAAACAAAAATTTACTATGTTAAGGTAGAAAATAAGGTATCAAAAGGAGAAGCTGGAGAAAATGAATGACAATTTTAGCCGACTTCAATAATGGGCAAATTGCAAAATCCTGCAACAGATTGCTCGGGGGAAAGGATGAAATGACTCATTCTATAGCAGAGCCTGGATAATATAAGTAAGAGCTATTAGAATAGTGAACACACTGAACACAGCAACCATCCAATAACTACCGGTCATTGTTAACACTGGCAGGTGAGTTCTCGCCTTCTGCCTCCTGGTGATTGCTGGGAAACTCTGCCTCTACAGGTGGACAAGTCCCTGATAAAGAGTCTGACACCAGCATACATTGTTCACACAAATAAAATCAGACAGGCATTTTGAAGAATGACGTTATTAACTTTAAAACACTTGGATTTGGAGAATATTTCTTCTTCCTAGGTTTATATCACTCATATGGAAAGTGAATCATGATTCTACATATATTCTATATATTTAATTTGGGCATCTCTTATACCACTTTTTTTCATAGAGTGATTATTTTCGTGTTTTTTTTTAATTGAAATACAATACGGCTCTTTAATGAAGGAAAGTTGAAGAGAAGTATTACATTCTTTATGTAATCAAAATATTTTAAACCAGGCCAAAGAAAACATAAATTATTCAAGGTTATGACTACCTTTTGACAGCAGCCCTGGGTTCCATCCATGAAAGCATTAAATCTTCCAAAATGTGTGTGTGTGTGTGTGTGTGTGTGTATGTGTTTTAATTGTACTGCAAAAAATCTTAGGTTTTTGAAATAGTTTTCAGGTCAGATAAAAACTGACCAGTCCTCGCTCTGGCCAATAATAAAATCTGTAGCAAGACTAAAGAAATGATTTGTGGTGAAAGACAAAATAAATGTAGACATTGGATAAGAGGTATTTCTTCCTTCATCTATACTCAAACCTACCATTTATGTGAGAGTTTAACAAGGTTGGTGAGTGTTATGTTCAAAGATGTGCTAAACCATATAGGAGTGATGCATGCCTCCCATTTAAGGCTTCATTTGCACCTGGAAACTTTACTCTTCAGGACTAAAATGAACTTTATTCTCAACCTCACCGATGTTATTTTTTTTTTAAAAAAAAAGGAGGCAGGGGATACTGGCAGAGTAGGAATAGCAGAGGTGACAGAGATGAATTCTAGCGTCAGAATGGGTTTTAAATAAACAGAAAAGAGTGATGTGAGAGAGGAATGCAGGAGTGTATCTTCTCTACGGCATCCTACTCTGGAGAAATTCCTTTGGTGTCGATATGTTTAGCTTTCAAAGAATCACATAGACCTAAATGTCAAGGGGTTTGTGTGTATCTACCCAATTCAAAATCTCTTTCAAGGTTGCTGACAGACAGAGGCAATTTTCCAGGCGATCAGCTGGAATTTCCCGCTTTTATCTGAAGGAGAGGATAAAAATTCTTGGAATCTGGGATGTCCTGATCCAGTGGGTGCTCAAGTCTTCTCTCTGGAAACTCTGGTTTTCCAGTTTATTTCTTTTCACTTTGGGAATTTCTAAGCCAATGGATTGGAAATAAATAGAGAAAGAAGCATATGCTTCTTTCAGGAAGTAAAGCCACTGGGAAGAAGTGAATAAAAATCCTTGCACTTTGAGAAAGGGTCATGGCAGTGAGGCAAAGCCCAGTCTATGGGAGGGAACTGGCCTCTGCGGGCGGGAGGGAGCTGGATCCCTGCAGAGCTGGCTGCTGCCGCTCATGAGACACGGCATACGTGATCACCATGGAGACACGTCACCCTGGGCATCAGGCAGGGACAGCCAATAATATGGCTTTATAAGAGCTGGGGTGCTTAATTAGGAAAAGCTATCCAATATCTTCATCTTCAACCAACCAAGTAGTGTCCTTTGGAGGAACAGTGTTTAATCCTCGTTATAAAATAAGAAGATATTAAGCATGACAATGGAAGACCAGGTTAATAAAACAGTGGATCTTGCAAGAGAGAAGCAACAATGGAAACCAGACATACTGCTCACTCAATAAATAGTGACTAAATACCTACTTGAAACAGGTGTCTTGTTTGATAGACATATTGATAAGTGCTTTCACTTACATCCTGGATCTCTAAAACCTAATTGTACTTGAGTCCTGTTTATAAGAGTTTTAAAGAAAATTAATGTTGGGAGCTGAAAAGTGAATATGGCATTTTTCTCCATGCCCCAATACTTTTCTCTTTTTTAAAAAATTTATTCATTTTATTTATCTATTTTTGGCTGCATAGGGTCTTCGTCATTGCATGCAGGCTTTCTCTAGTTGCGGCGAGCGGGGGCTACTCTTTGTTGTGGTGAGTGGGCTTCTCACTGCGGTGGCTTCTCTTGTTGCGAGCACGGGCTCTAGACACACGGGCTTCAGTAGTTGTGGCAGGCGGGCTCTGTAGTTGTGGCGCATGGGCTCAGTTGCTCAGTGGCATATGGGATCTTCCCGGACCAGGGCTCGAACCCGTGTTCCCTGCATTGGCAGGTGGATTCTTAACCACTGTGCCACCAGGGAAGTCCCCCCCGCAATACTTTTCTAAATAAACAACACCATGTGCATATGTTTTTCAGGCCCTGACACAGTTCCTGGTATCTTACTCTCTCCTGGAAATCTCTTCAGAGTGAAAACAATCTTTTAAAACTCAAAGGATAATTCTGTTTCTAAAACACCTACTTTGTGCCAGGAAATTGGTTACGCACTTCATCTCGTTTATTGATTATAGTTTCAGCATGATCTTGCATGGTGTGGATTGCTTATTGTGCTTTACAGAAGAGGAATCCAAAGAGGAGATGACTTAAGGTTTCTAAGCTTCCAGGGAAGGACCTGAGAAGCTGAAGTCCGTGGATCTTATTCCAAAAGCTCTTTCTTACTTATCTACCTGAAACAGATTCACAAACGGGTGCTCAGTGAGCACAGAGTAACTGCCGCAGGAGTTGCTTCCCTTCCCCTTGTTGACACAAACATAGGATTACGTTTCACGACCGTCACTAAACATCACAGTTCTCAAATGTGAACATGCACCAGAATCAGCTGCGGCCGGGTCCACAGGGTTTCTCTCTAAACAGCCACAGAATAAGTATTTCAGATCCTGCGGTCCATACAGTCTCTCTTGTAACTGTTCAGCTGTTGCAATGTTAAAGCAGCCATACCTCGTAAGACGTGACAGGGCGTGACTGTGTCCCCCTAAAAGCATACTCATGGACACAGAATTTCATATGGTTTCCATCCGTTGCAAAATATGATTCTTCCATGTGACATTAACATTTGAGATAAACATAAGGTTATTTTTTTCTTACCATTTTTTTAAAAAATAAAGAGATGGGGGCTTCCCTGGTGGCGCAGTGGTTGAGAGCCCGCCTGCCAATGCAGGGGACAAGGGTTCGTGCCCCGGTCTGGGAAGATCCCACATGCCGCGGAGCGGCTGGGCCTGTGAGCCATGGCCGCTGAGACTGCGCGTCCAGAGCCTGTGCTACGCAAACAGGAGAGGCCACACAGTGAGAGGCCCACGTACAGCAAAAATAAATAAATAAATAAAATAAAGAGATGGCTGATATAAATATAAGCTTATGAGTATCAAGTAGATCATAAAAAATTCTGGGAGGGAGCAGAGAACTTAGAACTTTCTCTTATGGAAAACTGTCTTTCACAGTACAATTTATAGTTTTTCCGTTACCAGTTTTGTTGTTGTTTCTTGGCATAATTCAGTACTTCAATGTAATTTTGTTATAATTACCAAAAAAACCATGATTCTTCTTTTGATTTTGTTTGTTTCCCCAACCATTTAAAAACAGAAAGGCCAGTCTTAGTTTATGGCTGGAAAAAGGCAGATGGTGGTTCAGATCTGGACTTCTGGGCTTCGTTTGCAGACCCTGACCTAGAGGGGTTATTAAAACTAAGATGCTGGGCTCCACCCCAGAGTTTCCCGTTCCTTAGGACAGGAGCTGTCCTGAGAACTGCATTTCTAACAAGCTCTGTGGTGGGTTCCACCCTCAACCGAATGGTGCAGGGAGATTAAGAAATCAAGAATGAGTCGCTTGTAGGTCAACTCTTGTTCAAAGCAGTGATGTTTCTGGATAATTTTCCCATGTGCCTGTGTCCCACACCTGTTTTCTTTAATCAAATCAGCTGCCTACATTTGAAAAGTGGGATATTTACAGAAAAACACGAGCTTCTGACCACTCTTGAAAAATGCAGAAAACATTGTAGTGTTTTCTACATCGACGGCAGTGTTGACCCTCGATTTCTACAAGGCAAACCTTGCAGTCAAGATGGCCCCATGAAACAATGCTTACAGCTCTCCATGGTCTTTACGTAGTCTGTCACCACGTCCTTACCTTTTCTGGCCCTGGGACCATTTGCCTTCACAGTCCCTAAACTCCATGGATGGAGAGAGATTACTGTACCTTACATCAGAGGACTTAAATTTAAATAACACCTACTGGGACGAAGTGAGAGAGTGGCATGGACATATATACACTACCAAATGTAAAATAGATAGCTAGTGGGAAGCAGCTGCATAGCACAGGGAGATCAGCTCCGTGCTTTGTGTCCACCTAGAGGGGTGGGATAGGGAGTGTGGGAGGGAGACGCAACAGGAAGGAGATATGGGGATAGATGTATATGTGCAGCTGATTCACTTTGTTATACAGCAGGAACTAACACACCAGTGTAAAGCAATTATACTCCAATAAAGATGTTAAAAAAATAAATAAATAACACCTAATTTGTGTTGGGCACCTAGCCATACATTCTCTCTCTATATATAGTATATTACACACACACACACACAGACCCATGTATGTATACATACACACACATATATATGTATATGCATATATATGGTTAATGCATATATAATACTACATATAAAATTATGTACCGGTAATTTCCCTAATATATACACCGACCAGGGAGGTGGGCATGGCTACCTCCATTTTCTAGGTACACAAAGGGAATCACAAAGATCATACAGATTGCCTAAACGTACCCAGAAGGACAACTGAGTACCAAATCTGTCTGCCCCTAAACGGTATGGCCTCTTCTATATATACTAACCCTCCCTCTCCAAGCGCAGAGCAAAAGAAATATTTCCTGCGGCACCTGCTCCCTATAAACATGAGGTGTGCCTGCCACCTGTTAATCGTGGTGAAGGAAAAACAGAGCAGCGGATTATTTACCAGAAATAAATATCAAATTTTAAAAATTTTGTATCATTATAGGCTCGTGGTTTTTTAAAACATAGCAATAACTTGTCTAAAGAATGCTGTGCTTTGCAAATCTACTGTAATATATTTTATTCCCTGACACGTAATTGCACACCAATCAGTTCTGATTCTCTGCTCTTCATCAGGCGGTATTTATTTGAAATATCTCTGAAGTGGTTCTCCAGAGAACAAGCTGTGTGCCGCCTAGGAGGATCAGACGGCTGTTTTGCGGGTGATCGGCCATGCTATTCTGAATCGCCATGGGACACAGGTTCAAAGGTTAGACGTCAAAATCTTTTCAGAGATTCGTTAGTTTCCGCATAGCTAGCAAAAAAGCGGCAGAAATCAGGCATTTAAAAGAGAGCTATAAACGTAGAGAAAAATGACCATGATTAGCGATTGTTTTCATCCACGGGGATGCCGTAAAACTGTACCTAACATACGCTGCTTTATAATACACGTATAGCGTACAAACCAGTATGTTAGGTGTACTTTGGGTACGTGTGCACGTACTTTGTATACACACATACAAATTCACATATAACAGTTATACGCATATATGTTATATATATATATGTGACAAAGAGTATATTTTAGATGCACTTATTTATAACATGTGGATTAAAAGAGTTGTGATATACGGCTTCCCTGGTGGCGCAGTGGTTGAGAGTCTGCCTGCTAATGCGGGGGACACAGGTTTGAGCCCTGGTCTGGGAGGATCCCACGTGCCGCGGAGCGGCTAGGCCCGTGAGCCACAACTACTGAGCCTGCGCGTCTGGAGCCTGTGCTCCGCAACGGGAGAGGCCGCGACAGTGAGAGGCCTGTGCACCGCGATGAAGAGTGGCCCCCGCTCGCCACAACTAGAGAAAGCCCTCGCACAGAAACGAAGACCCAACACAGCAAAAATAAATTAATTAATTAATAAACTCCTACCGCCAACATCTTAAAAAAAAAAAAGTTGTGATATAGATATTAATGCATATGTAATATACACTACCTATAACATATATAATATATATCACAATTGTTTTAATCTATATAAGTTATAAAAGTGCATCAAAAATATCCTCTTTGTAATACATATAAAACAGAGTATATGTATTATAAATGTTATGTATTTTTCATATGTATAATGCAGTATAACATGTATTCTTATATTCTTATTCATATACAATAGTTAAACGGTTTTATATATATGTTCATACATATTACAAAGAGGATATTTTAATATTTAATAACATATAGATTAAATAATTACGATGTGTATCATGTTATATATATTGTGTAAATTATATATGCATTGATATATATATTGCAATTGGTTTAATTCTCATGTTATCAAAGTGCATCTGCAATGTACTCTCTGTAATATATATAAATATATGTAAGAGTACAACTGTTATGTATGAACACACACACACACACACACACACACACACACACACACAGAGTTCACCTAACATATACTGTTTTGTAATCTGCATATATTACAAAGCAGCATATGTTAGGTGCACTTGGCTGAGCTCTGTAAGCACGCAGTAAATGAACAGTCACGCCGCCCCCAGAAGGTGCTCCTCCAAGTTACGCACTTGCAGTGTGCAGCAAACACACGAAAACTTGCACCAAAGTGTCTTCACTCCCCATTTCCGTCACTTTGATTTGAAATAAAAGGAGAAATTCTTTTATGTAAATATTTGCAATCTTTAAAGTGAAGAGATCATCAGCTGGAAGAAAAGCAAAGATGTGAATTGAAACGTAGTAACTTTCCCAGCAGGATCCGTGCGTCTATTTACCATGAACATTTTAATTTGTACAACACTTCTGCTGCCTTTGAGGAGAGAGCTTACTTAGCCCCCATAGTTGGAGCTCAATTTCTTTCTGGACTTCACAGATCAAAAGGCGTGGTAGTTTTTCCCAGGAATCCTGGCATCTTGTACTGTTCACGCCATTCCAGCCTGTCATGTTTGTCAGTGAAAGAACAGGAAACTGCTTTGAGGCGATGCGGAAGGAGGTATATGTGACTGACGGTGTTCACACTTAGAATGAAGGGAATGGCCGTATTTTAGATTCCACATACAAGTCATATCATGTGGTATTTGTCTTTGCCTTTCTGACTTACCTCACTTAGTATGATCATCTACTTCAATTTAAAAGAAGGACCTCCTGTGTGTATAGCACAGGGAACTCTACTCAATACTCTGTAATAACCTATATGGGAAAAGAAACTAAAAAGGAATGGATATATGTGTATGTATGTATAATGGAATCACTTTACTGTACACCTGAAGCTAAGACAACACTGTAAATCAACTTTACTCCAATATAAAATAAAAATTAAAAAAAAAAGAATAAAGGGATGGCAGGAGACAGTGGAGGCTGGGGATGCATCCCGTTTCTCTGCTGGTTCCATTAAGAACATCGTGAAAAGTGCTTCCACGATTTAATGCAGTTTCTTTTATCTACTATTGGAGGAGTTTGTGTTTGTCTATATATGGAAAGTATACATTCTCTTTTTAGTTTTCAAGGTAGTAGAGGTACTTAGGTGCAGCGACAAATGACTGCGAATGGATTCTTTGTAGGTAAATATTATTAGAGTGATGGCCCAGAAGTGGTGAAAACAAAGATTTTGAAAATTCAAATAGGCTGACGTGGAGAAAACCACACATAATCAAATTCACAATGTCTAAGTAATGTATAATTAGGCTATATTTTCCCAGGACAAAAGCACTGAGTTTTGAAAAGGAAATCTTAAACTTTTGCTTTAAACACATAATAAATACTGAAAATAACTACGTTTTCATCTAAACCGTGGTAAGCTTTTAATGACAGACATTTTTGTGCATTACAAGCCCGAAGGCCTTCGCGGAAAGTGATTTTTTTTTTTCTCTTGGTGCTTTTAAACATGCTTGACAGTTTGCACTTTGCTTGCAGACCTACCCTCCAGAATTCCACCAGCTCACTCCGTCTAAGTGTTGCCGGTTTGGATAAGTATTATGAGAAACTGAGCAAAAGGCTCAATTTAGCATGCAAATCATCGCCTTGGTTACTTGACCCTGAGATGCCAAGAACAAAGCCAGTTGCTCCACTGAATTTATTACATTTAAACTTATTATACAGTCTTAGCTTTTAATTTTCTTTCACCAAAATGAGCAACTTATTCCCTCTGGCAAAGTCCACAGAGCCTCTATGCTTTCCCATCCCCTGGTCAGGTTTCCTGGTCTGTATTTTAAGGTATAAACAAAGTTCTCTTCATATGAATACGTAAAAGTTTTTTCACATTCATTATTTTATTTACAAGGTCACTGAGCTAACCTTGATTTTACTGCTGACGAAAGGTGAGCTGCAGAGACCAGGGCACCTGGACCTTGTCAGGCAGGTACAGCATGTCAGGGCTGGACCCCAGGCCTATATCTTTTGACCCCCGATCCTACACCCCACGGCTGGTTCTCCTACACCTCACGCCTCTGACACGATCAAAGGCCACGATGTTCGCATTCCATTGTCCATTGAATGAGTTTATCCCACTCTCTCCTGACATCAAATTCTGTCTCCATTCTGGATCAGACCTCAGCTCTACTCTTCATGGACCGATTTAGTACATATTCACCCAAAAGAACAACTAGCAGAGACACAGACGTACCATGTTTAGAAAAATCTCTAGTTACGTAACGGCTATGGTTGCAGAGGTGAACGATGAACATAGATAGCTGCAGACGCCCTTGCATTTCTTCAGGGTCCTTCTAAGACTACGTGCCTGGCTCTGATATCCATAAGGGAATGAACAATCTGGAACAACCCCACAGAAACACTGGGGCCCCAAGCAAGGTGAGATGGGTGCATACCATTTGAGATCTGTCCCCCAAAACAGGTGGGGTGACTAGGGAAGATGAGGAAGGGTTAAACACTTGGTGGCTCCTCTGAACACCTGGGGTCCACACATTTCGGTGGGGGGTAGATATTCTCAAGTTCATCACCGTGCGCAGGAATTTGAGGAATTCATTAGGGGGACACATTACGTTCCATGCTTCTCAAACTTTCCTGTTCCTTGAGTCTCCTGGAGATTTTACCACAAGGAACATTTGGATTCAGTAGGTCTTGGGCAGAGCCTGAGAGCATCTCTGATGATCTCTCTTCTCGACGCCAGGATCCTTGACCTTTGGACCATACTCTCTGTGGAAGACTGTTCTACAGGGTCCTCAACAGTGGTGTCTGGAGGGCAATGCAAATAGACTGACATCCAAAATGGGAAGATGCCCGAGGACTTTCCAATGATCCAGCATCAAGTGTTAATAACATCAGCGAATGTGGTTGTGAATTACGGCAAAATGCTTTCATAGTCAATGCTCGTTTCAAGCTCAAAATGTCTTTGTGAAATCAATAAGACAAACATTATTTCTTCTTATTATTTTCAAAAAAAAAAAAACCAAACGAACACCTAAGGAATAGTTAAGTAGATGGAGAAACATCATACCACAGGTTAGTGTCTCCTGTACTCTTAGCATTAATTTTGGGATTTTTCCTTAGATGGTATTCTGTCCCCATAAGCCTAGTCACAATTTCTCTCCATCTACAGAAGTAAGTGTGATGGACCCTGAAGAAGCAGACTTACTTGTTAACTCAAAACCAAAAATAGGGGTTTAGCTAGAAATTCCCCTCAGGAAAAAAAAAATAAGTTTTTCCAGCAAAGGGCGACTATTATATTTGTTTCAGGACAACAGCAACTCACACACACCACAAAAGCAGCATCGAAATCCCCTGTCACTGAGAGAGCAGTTATGTGCTACAGCTGTAAAGTATGAACTTGTTATTTCGCTTGTGTTACCCAGGACTTCACTGCTGGATGGACAGAGAAAGAAGTAGAAAGTTCCCCTTATTGCATAAGCATGGTCCCCTTCTGAGGACTACCTAGCACTCCTTTCTTCTGCATCAAAGAGGCATAGCTATTTTCAACTTCAGGAGGGAGGAATGGGTCAAGAAAAGGGAAGCTAAGAAGAAAAAGCCGGAATAATGAGCCCCTGTGCCCTTGTGACTTACATAATCTACCAAAGGGAGCTCAGTGGGAACCACAGAAATGGAGTGGAGGCAAAGCTGGCGAAAGTAGGTTTCCAAGAATCAGGAGTTTTAAACACATTGGCACTCAACGGCTCTTCTTTGAGCTATGTGCTATTTCTAAACGGCATGGCTGAGCGACTCTGTGCTTTCTTTGGTCCGCAGAGTGGTAGAATATATATAACACGCTGTGCAGTCTTTCTCAGTATCTCTGGGTCCCTCTCTCTTTGGGAGAGGGAAGATGCTGGCCTAGGAACAAATTAAAGATGAGAAGTTGATACTGAGGCTTTAATGGCACTGAAGCCTGAGGAAGGAAATCTTTCTTAACTGAAAAAATTCAAAATAGCAGGGAAAACTGGTGTAGTGGAAACACATTGCACTGGAAGTCAGGAAACGAAAGTTATTTTTCAGGTTCTTTTACTTAATCACTATTGGGTAAGGTCTTAGCTTTGCAGACACTCGTGATAGAAATAAGTCATCCATTGAGAGTCAGGGCCCAAGCATTCCCATAATCATTTTACATATATAAGCATGTAAGTATATTGTGGGGAACCCAAGCTTTGGAACTGATAGATAGATGGATAGATGGACAGATAGATATGATAGATAGCTAGGTAGGTAGACATGATAGATGGATGGACAGATGGATGGATTGATAGATAGGTACAAAGACATCAGAATATGCACCCCCAAATATGCCACTTTGGCATAAGAATTATTTTAAGATGAAAGCAACTGAGAAGTAACAGATGCAGGAAGAACTCTCTGCCCTTCCCCTTTCTGCCTAAAAGAAGGGCATAAATTTCCCTTTGAGAAGGTGACATAAATTTCCATCTGTAAAGGTGTCCTCTCCCATACCAGAAGAGGTGAACGACTCTTCTCTGCATAACAAGCCTTACTAAAGAACCCTTAACTACCTTAACTAGCAAGAGCTACCAAGAACTACCACGCCTGGTCTTCTTCCCACAGTTCCCTACCCCTAGGAGCCCAACCACCCTTTCCTTTGTCTGCTCACTTCTCCGTAATTTATCACCTTCCATTAAATGGTACACGAAGCCCACCCCACACCTGTGTAATCACCTCTTTGGGTTTTAATTTCTTTCTGTGCAGCCCCTGTCGACTACAAATTGGCACTTGCCCTCTCCCTCTACAAGGATTAAATCTGGGGCCGCTGCAGCTGGTGGCCTTGAACACCCCCTGAAAGGAGCTCAGGGTGGAGACCAGGAATGAGGCCCGCTGTGCTCTGGGAAAAACTGGCAGAACACGTCCTCAGATAGTTAGATATTTTCAGGAGCTGATTTTATGAGCCCGATTCCTGCATCTCCTCGTGTCTAGAAAAGCACTAAAATCCTTCCTGGTACGTCTGCTCCTCGGGACTAGCAGAAACATTCTCCAAAAAAATATGTGCTTGGGGACTTCCCTGGTGGCGCAGTGGTTAAGAATCTGCCTGCCAAGGCAGGAGACACGGGTTCAAGCCCTGGTCCGGGAAGATCCCACATGCCGCGGAGCAACTAAGCCCGTGTGCCACAACTACTGAGCCTGCGCTCTAGAGCCCGCGAGCCACAACTACTGAGCCCGCACGCCGCAGCTACTGAAGCCCACACGCCTAGAGCCCATGCTCCGCAACGAGAGAAGCGACCGCAGTGAGAAGCCCGCGCACCGCAATGAAGAGTAGCCCCCGCTCACCGCAACTAGAGAAAGCCTGTGCACAGCAACGAAGACCCAGCACAGCCAAAAATAAATAAATTAATTAATTAAAGAAAAATATGTGCTTGATTGCATGTACTCCCCTTCACCAAAATCACATATATACTGACCTTCCCCCCCCCCCCCCCCGCCTCTTTGGAGCAGTTGCTCAGAGCTAGCTGAGATGCTGTCTCCTGGGCTATAGTTCTCATTTTGCCCCAAATCAAACGTAACTCACAACTCTCACGTTGTGCATTTAAGTCGGCACCCCCATGCACATGAAAACATTAACATCGATAAAGAAATATGTCTTTCTCCTGTTAATCTGTCTTTTGTCAGTTTAATTCAAAAGCCTCAATAAACAGATTGTAAGAGAGCAGAGGAAAAAGTTTTTTCCCTCCCACAGTTGGGGGTCGGGGGAGAGAGAGAGAGAGAGAGAAAGAGAGCGAGAGAAACACGGATGGATGGATGGATGGATGGATGATACTTAGAGAGGCAGACAGATATAGACAGAGGGGTGATAAACAGAAAGAGTCCAAGTTCTGTTTTCTGCAAAGGGTTATTTTAAGGACTAACTAAGATAATCTGTATCCATTATTATCTACCATATAAAATGTATTACTATTTTTAATGGTATTTACATTATTAATCCTGAATAAAAATCTTCACTTATGAAAACGTTTTTTCTTAGGCAAAAGCTTTTGAGTAGTGAATACAACGACAAAGAAATGGGAAGTGAAGGCATTTTTCGCTTGTTTTTAATACTCAGCTAGAAATGTAACTATGGAGGAGGAACTCTGAATACCTGTTAACTGTTATAAATGAAGGCTCCCTTTCGGGACTTCAACCCCAAATTCTGCTTCCTGCATGGTTTAGATGCCGGTGCCGGTCATCTTTAAGAAGAGTCTCTGTTCAATCAACTTGGCATCTCCAAGACTCCACATTTCAAGCACAAGACCAGGCACTAAGCTTGTCTGTAATGACACTCAACGAGGATGAATCTCTGGACCAGCCATTAAAAGTATCTGGCGCCAGTTCTCTTTCAGGGCCACCATGAACCAACAATCACTTTTGGAAAATGTCTCTACATTCTTTGTATCTCAGACTTCTCCACACCCGACATGTTGCATTACCACTGCCCCACATTGAGACATTATGAATGTAACAAGATTGTTACTGTATGTTATCTTCTTCTACAACAAAGAGAGAGCCGAGTCAGCCTGGGGGCATGTACTTGCACCTCTGTTCCAACCCAGACTATCATGCCATCCCAGAGCACTAGTTCTGGTCATTTCATATCCCTTGCTCCAAGGATGATGGGTCCATATTGGGCCAATGAGTCACAGAAAGAGATTTGCTGGATAGGGTTCCTGGGAAACAGAGGCCAGTCACTCTCTTCATCAGGATGTAGATGGGGAAACTCTGGTTGCTATTGGCAACTGCCTACTGCCATGATGAAGCTGATGCTCTAAAAGAAGTAATGGAGGGACTTCCCTGGCGGTCCAGTGGCTAAGACTCTGTGCTTCCACAGCAGAAGGCACAGGTTCGAGCCCGGGTTGGGGAACTAAGATCCCGCGTGCCACTTGGCATGGCCAAACAACAAAACAAATAAATTAAATAAAAAATAAAATAAAAGGAGTAATGGAAGGGCCTGGACCCTGATGACACAGTTGAGCTGTGGAAGCAAACTTTTCTGAGGCCTGCTCTTCCCTGGACTTGTGCCGGACGAGATAGTGGCCCTGGCTGTTTAAAGCAGGTTGAGTAGATGTGTCTGTTCTTTGCAGCTTGTAGCCTCCCCGTGGATATTTATTATTAAAGCATCTTCACTTACTGAGTTAACGTTTACTGAGCATCTACTATACGATTGGAACTTTAGGGTAGTAAGATGCACAATGCACAGCTGCTCCTAAGACCTTACTATGTTATTCATCCCAAGCTCATTTTTGTTGGAACTGCAAATGGTTCATTAGAAAAGTTGCTCCTTTGCAAGTTAAATACCTTCCCAAAGAGGCAAAATGTTTTTCTCCGTAATTTAGCTGAAAATGTATCAATGCATGTTATTTTATGCCCAACAGAGTTAATTAGTTAATTTTTAGAGTCCAATAAAACTATCCAAGGTAGTTTTCTAAGTATCTTTTCTTCAGCGAGTTTTCATGGGTGCCTTTATTTTTTCTTTCATCTCAGGATGGACTCAGAAACAACAGGACCTAAAAGTATCAATATGTATAAATATCTATGCTGAATTCTTAATGAAATAAGCTATAATAACCACAGGATCATCCCATCTTTTTAATACATGTAACATGTATAGAAAGATAAATTTATGTATGTATACATATACAGCTGTATGCTTTTGCATTTACTCTTATCTTCACAGTAACAGATCGTTGGCAGAATAAATCTGTTAATTAAATCTGGGGGCTTTAAATGAACCTGTATTATTTGATTTTTTTTTTTTTTCACAGAAGCATATTTAACATGTGAAATAGCTTCCCCAAATTCTTAGGTAGTATCCAAAAAATACTTGAAATGTATTCAAAGAATACAATTAATTTTTATTGGACAAACAAAACATAATTAACCAGATATCTATGATGGCAAATTAATGGGTCCCAATGATTTTTCATTTCTGTCTGCTTCTGTAGAGAATCATCCCTTCCATGCCTCTCCAACATACTGGAAATAAGCTACGGTTACATAATTCTCTCTTGCCCTGTGTATTTATTTTTTTTGCCTTGCCAATCTCTCAGTTATCCTTTAAAGTCATCCACGTATCAAGAACCTTCAACAGACAAGTTGAGGACTCACTGTCCTTGCTTAGCTCCGATCATGACGCCTTCCAATCTACAGATTTTCCAAGTTCCATATAGTTGCTATTACAGATTAGAGGGAAGAGGTATGCCACTTTTATCGATAAACGTAATTTTTACCACTAATTTAATTTGAGAACATTTCTGGAGCAAGCATGCCAAATGAAGCAAATTCCATAATTAACGGATTTAGGTCAAGAAGTAGAAACTGTTGTTCCCACTGTTTTTTTTTTCACCTTAAGAAATATGTTATAAAACTGATCCTTTATACATCACTGAGGCAGTCTCTATGAATGCTTAACTATCGGTCATATTTGCTAACACATTCTTCATTTTGTTTGCATTCACAGGTTTCCCTTTGTTTTTGCCAGCATTCATCTTTCTCTTTGGGGATACTGAGACTACTTAAATAGTTCTTTACCTTTTCTATGACTAGAGTTCAGAACACCTGTGTTTATAGCCTTGGTTTAGCCACAGACTCTCAAACTAGGGCACATCAGAGTCACCTGGGAGCTTTTAAAACTATAACCTGGATCATTCACACCATTTTTGAATGTTAACAGTGGTGTTACTGTATGGTGTGTTTGTTCTCCAGTTTATTTCCCCCCTCTCAATAACCTAGATGTTCTCCCCCAAAATTCAAGACATGGGCAGTGTCTGCTTGTTCACTCAGCAAGGATAAACTTCAGCGTTCTTATTCCTAATCATGAAGAGACAGCTCTCTTACGTAACGAGCCACCCGATAATTTCATTTCCTCCTTCATTTTTCGGAAGGATACTTCACGGAGCAATGTGTACTGAGCTACTGGAAAATTGTTGACAAATACCACATGGGGATCTGCAGAAACTCCCCCCGGAACTTTCAAAGGGGAAAGATTTGACCATGTGGAGAGAGGTTTGCTCTAAGCTGCCTTGTGCCCACAGTAGCACATGGGTATGTGAGGATCTTTCAAACCAGAAACATGTGCAACAGGTGAGTTATAATATTCTGAAGGTAAAAATGGATGGGCTTTGGCTATTTTTGTAATTCCCTTAAATTCCATTAAATAAACTTCTGCCCTGGCAAAAGAAACAAATGAAAGTAGAAATCACTAATTACATACTATCCCCAGGCTGACTCTATCTTCATACACATTGGTAAGATAGGATGTGTGCCTTTGTCAACCCATTACTTTGTTGGAGGAACAAAATATTGGCATCGAAAGTTTAAAACCATAAAATGGTTTGAGATTCCTTAAGTAATCAACAAGATGTGGTTTATCCATGCAATGGGATATTATTCTGCCTTAAAAAGAAATGAAATTCTGACCCATGCCACAGATGAATCTTGAGGACAGTGTAGGGAAGGGAAAATAATTTTCCCTCTATCCCTCTGAGCTCTTGGCTAAGACCCCTGTAATAAAAGACAGATGAACAAGAGGCAAACAAGTTGACTAACATGTATGCCTCATGTGTCCATGGGAGAGACCCAGGGAAAATGAATAACTCCAAGAGGTGGCTTAGAACTCTGGCTTATAGAGCATCTTCAACAAAGAATAACAATTTATCAAGAAAGAGCAGCACAAAGGAAAGCAATTGGAGGTTTCCAAGGACAAACGATCACAAGTTAACTAATGGTATACAGAGTCCAGTTAGAAAAGTTTATATGGGTTCCTTTGGTGCCACCTCCTGGCTGATAGGGTCTAAAATTATCTCTGGTGATTAACTTCTGTCTTTCCTGGTATCTTTGCAAATCTATGTACTGCTTTTAGGCAAACCGGGGAGTACAGGGAGCTTTCCTTCTACCTGCTTCTTCTCAACTGCCTTCATCTCAAAGTAACTGAGCTGGCATACTTTTTGGGGTGGCATATTCGGCCACCCTTCAACATTGTGCTAAGTGAAATAAGACAGACACCAAAGGACAGACATCGCATGAGTCTATTATATGTAGCTAAAACAGTGAAATCCATATTGACAGAAAGTAGCGTAGTGGTTCCCAGGGACTGGGGGTGGGGAGGGGCTAGGAAGAAGGAGGAATGAGGAGTCATCGTTTAATAAGTTTAGTGTTTCCACAGACGTAGAGAACAGACTGTGGTTGCCAAGGGGGAAGGCGATGGGAGAGGGAAGGACTGGGAGTTTGGGATTAGCGGATGCAAACTATTATATATAGAATGGATAGACAACAAGGTCCTACTGCAGAGCACAGGGTGCTATATTCAATCTCCTGTGATAAACCATCAGGGAACAGAATATGAAAAAGAATGTATGTATGTGTATAACTGAATCACTTTGCTGTGCCAGAGAAATTAACACAGCATGGTAAATCAACTCTACTTCAATAAAATAAATTAAAAAAATAAGTATGGAGTTTCAGATTGGGAAGATGGAAGAAGTTCTAGACATGGATAATGGTGATGGTTGCAAAGCCATGTGAATGTACTTAATACCACTGATCTATTAGCATGTACACATTACCTATGTATGCATATGTATACATATCAATACATATATATGTATTACTGAACCACTTTGCTGTACACCTGAAACTAACACAGCAGCATAAGTCAACTATACCCCAACATAAAATAAAAACTAAATTTAAAAAATGATACTGATCTATACACTTAAAAAAAAGATTAAAATGGTAACATTTATGTTGTGTGTATTTTACCATAACTTTAAGAAGATAACCTCAATAAGCATCAGCAGTCGTGTACAACGGATTCTTCAAGGAGGGCTGGAATCCGATGAGAAAGGGTGAATGAGGAGGCAGAAATGGTTCTAGCGGGTTCCATGCCACGCATGCTCTAGAACCACGATGGGCGGAGTCTTTGTCAACCACAGGACGGACTGTGACGGAGTAACAAGAACCATGGTTATCGATGTCAGCCTGCAGAGTTGGTACCGTATTTTATAACCTTGTAGTGACTCTGGAGAAACACTACCACCATTTTCATAATCTGTATCGTCTTCGACATTTGAGTCCAACTTCACCATTCCCCTGCTCATTTTTGGCCGTGTCTACCCTAAAGCAAGAAACTCCCACGGGATTTCCAGCAGTCACGGCTGGATGACCCAGAAAATACCGCTCCTCCCCCACCCCCGACACCCCCCAAACAAAAACAAGTTGAATTCCTCAAATAGTTTAGCATCTCAAACAACTGCCAACCATGGAAAGATGCCTTAAGCAAAGAATGGCCTGTTTCCACATTCCTGAATTGAATCATCTTTTTTTTTTTTTTTTTCTTTTGTCAGCCTCACGGAAAGAATTCTTCTGAAATGCCAGCTGCCTACAGTAGCCTTCCGGGAGCCACTGTGCCCCAAGCAGTGTGAGAACGGCTGTGTGGAGAGAATTTCCTAAAATAAGACTTGACTGTCTGCCAGGGTGGAAATAGACTCTGCAGCCTGAGGTAGGACCCTCCCTGTCTCCATCTTGCTTCCCTCATCTGTAAACCGTGGCCCCAAGGCTGTCACGCGGCTCCTGAAAGTGCTGAGATGAACAGGGTCACATGTGGGGGAGTCCTCGGGGCGCTGGGAAAATGTACCGCACACATAAATGAGGTGCATTCTGATAGCAACCTGCATCGTACTAGTGTTCATATTAACTAGACAATTTAACCCATGGCAGTAATGATAAGTCCTTCTCAGAATGTTTATCCTTTCATCAAATGATCTTTGCAAATAAACCCATTATCAGTTCTTTAAGTGTCATTATTCTGATCACGGTCAGTTCACAGCCATCGCCTCTGTGACCAGGGTCCCCATAGGAGCCTCGGAGGATAAAAACGGCACGAAGCAGCAGGCTGGGGCCAGGGACCCAGGGGCCGCCTAACCTCTCTAAAGGTATCACCTGATGACGCTGACTTCCTGCCCGACCCGTAAACTGCTCAGGAGGGAGGGGTCAGGGCCAATTACTTCCGTTCAAAAGGCAGCAGAGATCCAGAGGCAAAGAGAGCTCCCAGTGCAGCCAGTCCTCTCCTCCGTGCTCTGCACAGGTACCTGTAAGGAAAGCTCTTGCAGACGTGGCTCTGGACGTGGAGTGCACTCTCCCAAAGCCCCGAAAGATGAGCATAGCTCCGGGGATCTGGAGATCTGAAGAGGAGCGCATCCTCCGAAGCTTTCTGCCGAGCCTGCTAGGATCGTTCTCTTAAGAGATTAGGATTAGGGGATGTCACGTCCCTCCTCACATCCCCCGAGGGACCCGGCAGAGGCTATGAAACAAAACCCAGTTGCTCAGCACAACACTCGGCATCTTCCAGGCTCTGCCTGAAACACGACGCCCCACCTTGCCTCCCAGCAAAGTGCACCCAAGGGCACCTGCAGTCCGGTCAGGATCCCCCTGAGATATCACACACCGTCAGGCCCTCCAGCACAAGCTGCTACTGCAGATGTCCAATCTCTCCATGCCCCTGTCTCTGCGAGTCCTACGCATCCATCAAGACCAGCATGTGAGCCACCTCCTTTGGGAAGTTTCTTGATGCCCCAGACAAAAGGAATCGCCCGCTGCACTGTGCTTGCGTTACCCAAAGCGTGGCATGACGCTTTCACCCCCGGTCCAGTAGGAGAGCTACTGGCAGCCTTTCAAATCCTAGCGACCTTAGCCAGAGGCATTAGCAACCCCTCCCTGGGCACAGCACAGCGCCTTACTCATGGACAGCACTCAACAGAAGGTTGCCTGGGCGGAGTGGATAATCACTGACTGGAGTCCTTAAAATGATGGAACCCTGGGCTCGGATCATGGGGCAACACACTCCTGTCAGCTGCTGATCGCTTAACTATTACGGCGGGGACGTGGATACACATCGCTGGAAAATTTCCCTTATTTCCCTCAAACCTGAGGCACAAGCAGAGAAACCAGACATTTTCCAAGGCTGAAGCTGAGACCTGGCCACACACCATATACAAAATCTGGCTAAGCAATCCCAGGCTTAGTGCATACAGGAGGACATAACCATCAATATCATTGGACCCAGTCAGATGAACGCAGCTCCAGCTGGAAGCAAATAAAAGCTGGAAACGAGAGCCATTGGCTTTGACCCACATGTTAAACCACTGTTCACACGTGTGTTGTAAAGGACGTAAAATGAGAGCTGAGTTAACGACCTCTGGTGCCCCTGGGAAAAAGCGTGAGTCTTTAAAGCAGGCCTCATCTGTTCATCGTGGAATGCCTTCCCGTTACCTCTGAGGTCTTGCAAACTCTAGATCGGCCCGTGTTCCCCTTGGTCTAGACCCAGGAGGAGCTGTCGGTGTCCAATGTTCACGGGGAAGGCTCGGCGATGTCATCACTATAAAGTGCAGATCAACCCATCAACCCATCTCTCCACGGCCCTATGGCCCCATGAACCCATCTCTCCATGGCCCCATGAACCCACCAAACCATCTCTCCATGGCCCCATGAACCCATCTCTCCATGGCCCCATGAACCTGTCACCCCATCTCTCCATGGCCCCATGAACCCGTCGCCCCATCTCTCCATGGCCCCATGGCCCCATCAACCCATCACCCCATCTCTCCATGGCCCCATCAACCCATCGCCCCATGACACCATCACCCCATGGCCCCATGACCCCATTGCCCCATGGCCCCATCATCCCATTGCCCCATTGTCCCATCAGAGACCAGGAGCTCATGACTGTGCACAAAAGGTCCTGTTTCTTTGTTTGGCTTACAATTATTTTAGTTATCCGATTTCCCCTGAAGCCAATAAGAGGCAAGGTGTGTGTCCAACCTTTTCCCCATCGCTGAGGGGCGTCGCTGTGTGTTGCTTACACACCCAAGGCCGTATTGCTCCAAAGCAATATGCTTGGAAGCAAGCATAGAGCTTGTCATTTATATGCCAAGTCCAGTTAAGAGGGAACAAGTATGCCGTGTGTGGGGTTGCCCAGATGAGAGGAAGAGATTGTCTTGTTTTTTTAATGCTTCTGCTGGATGGAAATATCACTTGCAGGGCTGAGGAAAAGACTCAAGGTTTCTCTATGCACTAAATGCTGGGTCTGTTTGGGATTGCACAAAAATATTTGTCTGTCCAATCTGCTCTTCCCTCCCCCAATCCCTTGATGTTCTCTCCCAAGGCCAGGAAATACCCCTCCAGTGTGTGCCATGCTCATGGGGTCTGGTTGACTCAGACACATGGCGTATTCTGCTTTCCCATCTGACCACCCGCTGTCACAGCCCCAGACTATTAACCTACAGCGCGTGCAGCCCTGAAGCAGCACTCTGCCCCTCTCGCTCGTCTGTAAGCTGCCCTACAGACTCATAAAATAACTGTGCCCTGCCCACCTCTGCAGGGCTGGGCAGAGGAACTCAGGATGCTATCAAGCTGGTGAGCCAGGACTTCATACTGATGACATTAGAAACAGTTCTTTGGGATTCGCAAGTCATTACAGTTTACATTTGAGCAACTCTCTCTGCCACAGGCAGGGGGATGGAGCAGCGACATGATTTTTGCTAGAGGAACAGGGCATGATGACTTGCAACTCCACCACGCCATCCAAAGAGTCCAGGGAGATGTTGAGAGTAGCCCCAGAGCTTCGGGGTTGGAGGCCCCAAGCTTCAAGAGAGGCAGATGCCCCAAACTGGAAAGTCTTTATGGGGTCTTTGCAAGAAACACCAAGGAGAGGCTGGTCCTTCTGAGCACGCAAGCTCCTCTAAGCCAGGAATCGTTGTCTTTTCAGCTCTATGCCCCTGGCAATTGGCACAATGGTGGCCATTGAGATTCCAAAGGGAATAAAAGATCATGACTTGTGTAGCTTTGTCTTTTCCACTCCAGCAGAGTATCTGGAAACAGGACACCGTTTCAAAAAGCTTACACTTAAGTATGTCTCCCAGGAGAGACCAAATGAGTCTGACTCTATCAGGATTAGAGCCTTCCCTCTAAGCGGGCACTGCCAGCCCGGGGCTGGTGGGGTGGGGAGATTGGGGTGGGGGGCGGGAGGCAGGTTGCGGACTGGTAGCTGGATGGGGGAAGGCCTGTGTGTCAGGCACATTGGGTCCAAGGAAATATGCAGTAAAGGAGCCTTCCAGATGAGAAAGGGAAGGGCAAGTTTCCATAGGGATAAAGTCATCACCTCAAACTGAGATGACAGAGTATCGAACAGCTTATAGTTTAACAGGAACCTTACTGTATGCCTATTACAGGAAATGCAAAAACCTAGATCGTCAGTAATTCAACAGTTCAGCAATAACCATGGAAAAATTTATAGATAGATAGACAGGTGTACAGTAAACAGATACATAGAGATAGTGACAAAGACACAGACATAGATATTTAGATGGATAGGTAGATTGATAGAGATAGAAAGACAGGTATAGCTATAGATAGGTAGATGGATGTTAGATATAGGTATATATAGATACAACCTATGTAAATATATAAATATAACCTCTATATAATATAGATTGTATATTTATAAGCATGCAAATATATAACTATAGATGTAGGTATATATAGACATATAGATATAACCTATCTAAATATATAAATATAACCTATTTAAATATAACTTATATTTTGCATATATGTTGCTCACCCACGCATTGCAAACTATATAAAAGTAAAGCTGAGGATCTCCAAGAATAAAATATAAGCACATCTTCAATAGAAACTTCATTCATTCTTCTTTTAACATATCACTGTTACCCCTCAGATCTCATATGTCCTAAATTGGCTACCTGTTCCAGCTACAATATAGGTACAAAATAGGTAATATATTCAACAATGGTGTGTGTATCTTAATATAAATATATATGTATTATATTTATATACATATTATAATATGCATATTATATTATAAATGCATACACACGCTTATTTACTTTCCAAAAAGGAGTTCTTACTGATCATTTTATTCTAATTTAACAATTCTAATTTAACAATCATTTTCCCATCTCAACAAATACTTTTACACCAATTTTATCGACCACACAACATTCCATTGTGTGGCTATTAGAAGAAAAGAAAAGTTCCATCCTTGTAGGTCCTGCGACGGGGCGCATTTTATTTAATATCCTGCACGCACACAGGAGCTTTCGTAGGAAAAATGAAGACCCAAAGAAGGGATTAGGCCTGAGAGCTCACATTTTCCTTGACAAAGGAGGATGAATTTGTGGAGAACTGACAAGACGGAGGAAGACAGTGTAAGTGTCTAGGGGCCGTGAATCACGCGGCTACAAGTATGTGGGGAAACTAATGCAAGATAAGGGCTGTTTCAGGACGTCTGTTTGTGCAGGTCCATTTCGGCACCGCTTTCCAGTCTCTGGTGGAGAATATTCTCTTCCTGATGCAAGGAGGGCACCTTTCTCGTGGGAAATCTTAGGCCCTGAGTTTCAGTGGAAAGGAGGGAGTCAGGGAGCCCTTTGTGCACCTGCTGTGTCTCGGGTACCTTCAGCTCAAAATCATCAATACCCCAAAGCGGCGTAATGGGGGTGGCCTGTTCTGAGCCCCTTCGCTATACTTCTATCTACTCAGATATGTATGCTGCATATTTCTCGGTTTTGCTAAATGTCCTTAATTTTATTTATTTATTTATTTATTTATTTATTTATTTATTTATTTTTGCTGTACTTGGGCCTCTCACTGTTGTGGCCTCTCGCGTTGCGGAGCACAGGCTCTGGACGTGCAGGCTCAGCGGCCATGGCTCACGGGCCCAGCCGCTCCGCGGCGTGTGGGATCCTCCCGCACCGGGGCACGAACCCACATCCCCTGCATCGGCAGGCGGACTCCCAACCACTGGGCCACCAGGGAAGCCCTAAATGTCCTTAATGTAATGAGATTCTGCCACTGGCTCTGCCCCAGAAATCGTTTCAAGGTACACATGAAGATCTTCTCCATTAGAGGGAAGTAGGTGTAAACAGATTTGCAACATTCGCCGTTAGACTCTGCCGGTACGTGTTTGAGTTGGGGCTGACTGTAAATCCCTGTAACCGCCTTTGCTCGTGGAATGCATCCCATGAGCAGCTCTTGATCCGCGAGGTGATGTCACTGCAGACAAGCAGGGTTCTCAGGGCCGGACCCCACAGGGAGGCGGCAAGATGCACGCCGCCGTAAGGGACACAGAGCTCCCGGCATCCCTCTGCCCATGGCTTAGGGAAGATTCCAGAGTAGACTGAGGGGGGCACCAGGCTGCACCACCCACAGCAGAGGACCCAGGGAGAGGCCAGGAGTGCCAGGGTCAGGGAAACGTCTCCTTACGAAACTCCAGGAACGAAGGAGGCTTCGTGTTCACAGTCATCACATTTGTGTGTCTCTGCTCGTCACTTCTCACCCAACGAAATGAAGGCTCACTTGCTCCTCCAAGAGAGTACATCTGTACCAGGTAGCGTAAATCATTATGTCCGCGGGTATACACGGCTTAACCAAGTTTCTAGTCTGCCTCAATAGCTGTCTCCCCTACTGCTGAGGAAATCAGGGTTATTTGGGCGGAGAGGGGGAGTCACATACGAGCCCGGGAAACGACTACCTGCTGAACTAACTTATCCAGAACGGCCTCATGTACAAAGACAGGGCATCAGCAGCATTTAGATCTGGGCCACTTATTAACTTTAATGGGATAAAAGGTGAAATGAGCATACTGAAAGAATGCAGATGGGAGGGAGCAAGCCCGCAGAGGCCAGAACCCACGGTCCCGGTGGAGGGCTTAGCAGGCCCTCCTCGTAATGCCAGGAACGTGCGACCCTCTCTATGTACTTTGGAAAGAAGCATATGCGTGCACAGGAAAACATCTGGGTACTGAGAACCCTAACCGCAAATCCTGTGACGGTACTGCACGAGATCCTGGCTTCCTCCTTGATAAGTCTCTGAATGTCTGAGTTTGCTTTTCCTTTCAACGTATTTCACTTTATAATCAGAGAAAGGAGACATCATTTCCAGAAGAAGGAAGACTGGCTGACCCTCACCTTCTGTAGGAGAAGCGTCAGTGACGCACAGCCTTGGGTCACTGGATGAGAAGAGCTATGTTGCCATGTTGTGTGGGGTGAGGGCTGCGGAGAGCACCACGTGGCAAAGAACTGCCGGCGCTTTTAGGAGCTGAGAGCAGCCCCTGACTGGAAGCCAATGAGGAAATGGGGTCTTCTGTCCTCCAACTGCAGGAGGTGGGCTCAACAACCTGAGGAGTTTGGAAGTGGCTCTTCCCCCAGTTAAGGTCCCCGTGAGAACTTGGCCCTGTGAACACCTGGGCTGCAGCCTACGGAGACCCAGAAGCAGGGAACCCAGCTGCCTTACTCAGCTCTGAGCTATCATAGCTAAACACCAGGTGCTGGAGGCTTAAACAACAGACATTTACTTCTCCCAGTCCCAGAGGCTGCAATCTGAGATCCAGGTGTGGGCAGGGCTGGTTCCTCCCGAGGCCTCTCCCCTGGGCGTGTAGACGGCCGTCTCCTCCCTGTGTCCTCACGTGGTTGTTCCTCTGTGTGTGTCTGTGTCCTGATCTCCTCTTCTTGTAAGGACACCAGTCATATGGGATCAGGGCCCACCCTAGTGACCTGATTTACCTTCATCACCTCTTTAGAGACCCCCATCTCCAAATACAGCCACACTCTAAGGTCCTGGGGGTTAGGGCTTCAGCATATGTTTTTGTAGGAGTTGGGGGGCACACAATTCAGGCCATAACACCATCTAAATTCTGCCCAGATTCCTGACCCACAGAAACTGGGAGATAATAGAGGTGTGTTGCTTTCCCTTGCTGAGTTTGCAGTAATATTTTACACGGGGACAGAAGCCTAATGGAACCTACCTCAAATGGGGTGAAAGTGTTATCATCCGAGAATACGCCCGTCCATCCTTTCTGCCCCAGAAGAGGTTATAAAACAGCCCAGGGTACCTCCCTCCACTCTGGAGCTGGCTTCTGGGCCCACCCCTCCAAAAGGCCAGATTTGGTGAGAAAGACAAATGGGCTTAGGAAATCACTTACACACGACTGGGTCACGGACTTGGTGCCTGTCAAATCCAAGGGCGAAAATTTACTCCTTCTTTTGAGATGAACGGTGAAGTGAACGTTCCAGAACATGAGAGCCTTCAGAGAAGTCAGGCTGCGTTTCTACAGCCCTCTATGCTCTCATCTCGCTCTCGGCCTGCTCCTGGGAGCCAGTCGAAGAACCTTTAGCCATTAGAAGAAGAACACGCCAGGGAGAGTGGTCTGAGAATGCACTTTTTACGCCTCCCCAAATTTGGCATGCTGAGTATTTTGAATTAAACTTAAGAAACAGCTGATGCAAGAGGGACACTCTGACCCTCCTCTCTGTCCCCCTGAAGCAGGAAACACATCTCCATGTGGCATGTGCTCTCCTTGTGTCTGGAGGTTGAAGGTCACCCTTATGGCTAGAGGCGGGGAATTTGGGGCCAAGAAACCTATATAAACAAACCTCACCACTTCTTTAACTGACCACCCCAAGCGCAAACTCTGTTTAGATTCCTCACTAACCAAGCACCCAAAGCCTAAGTTTCTTTCTTTTTTTTTTTTTTTTGCGGTACGCGGGCCTCTCACTGTTGTGGCCTCTCCCATTGCGGAGCACAGGCTCCGGATGCGCAGGCTCAGCGGCCATGGCTCACGGGCCCAGCCGCTCCGCAGCATGTGGGATCTTCCGGGACCGGGGCACGAACCCGTGTCCCCTGCATCGGCAGGTGGACTCTCAACCACTGCGCCACCAGGGAAGCCCTAAGTTTCTTTGTCCTGTCACTTTCTCACAAATTTATTGTCTCTTTGTCTAAAAAGCATAAAAGCTGCCTGCTTTGGCTACATCTTAAGTCCCATTTCTAGGAGACCTCCACGTGCATAGATTAAAATGTGTTTCTTAAGGGAGCCCTCGTACGCTGTCGGTGGGAATGTAAATTGGTACAGGCACTACGGAAAACAGTGTGGAGATTCCTCAGAAAACTAAAAACAGAGTTACCATAGGATCCAGTAATCGCACTCCTGGCCATATATCCAGAGAAAACCATAATTTAAAAAGATACCTGCACCCCAATGTTCATAGCAGCACTATTTACAATAGCCAGGACATGGAAGCAACCCAAGTGTCCATCGACAGATGAATGGATAAAGAAGATGTGACACATCTATACAATGGAATACTAGTCAGCCATGTAAAAGAATGAAATCATGCCATTTGCGGCAACATGAATGAACCTAGAGATGGTCATACTAAGTGACGTTGAGTCGAAGACAAATATGATATCACTTATATGTGGAATCTAAAAAAATGAGACAAATGAACTTATTTACAAAACAGAACTATAGTCACAGACCTAGAAAACTTATGGTTACCAAAGGGGAAAGGGGGGGTGGGGAGGGATAAATTAGGAATTTGGGATTAACAGACACGCACTACTCTATATAAAATAGATAAACAACAAGGATCTACTGTATAGCACAGGGAACTATATTTAATATCTTGTAATAACCTATAATGGAAAAGAATATGAAAAATAATATATATATGTACACATACATATCTGTATATATAAAACTGAATCACTTTGCTGTACACCTGAAACTACTACAACACTGTAAATCAACTATACTTCAATTTAAAAAATGTGTTTCTTTTTCTCCTGTTAACCTGTTGTGTGTCAACAGCCGTAAGACCTCAAGAGGGGTAGAGAGGAAAACTCCCCGCTCCCGGACATAAATATGTCACAGTGCGATACTTTAACATCAAATTCCTTTATATTGGCTTACCCCCTACATTCTTTCTCTCTTTTTTGAAAAAAAAAAGCCGATGCACATAGCCAATCATGACCTTGAATTATGGTTCCCAGCAAGACCTGAGAGACTTTCTTCAGGAAGATCAATTACACATGATTGGAAGAGAAAAGAAAAGCCACAGGCTTGGCAAGCCCCTGTGCAAAGTCCTCCTTTAGAAACCCCGCCGGCTTATTACTGAACGCGACGACCTGGCGGCAAGCATCCTGCCCACGGAAGCCGCCTTAAATGAGGCGAAGATAGGATCTGTGAACGTCCCGCCCATCAGTTCTGCCCCGAAGAGCATCTCCTTTAACTTTTCAGTTGACCTCTGCATCCACCTCTCCCTTTGTTGAGAAAAATGAAAAAGAAAAACGTCTCACAAAAGCGGAAGGTGGAAAACCGTGGTGGTAACATCTGAACATCGCATGACTTGGTTCTGAATCAATAAGAAAGGGCAGGAGAACAAGAAGGACACGGCAGGGGAGGTTCCTGTGTTCAAAAACAGCCAGTTACATATTCATCTTTTTAAAAACAATGAAAGATTCAACCCTGCCTTGGGCAGGCACCCAACACGGCCACACTCGCATTTGTTTATTTACGAAAGAAATGTTCACCGAGCACCGACTGTGTGAATGTGTAGGCGCTGCTCTAGGTGTGGTGGGCACATGAATAAGAGGATGGACCCTCCTCTCCGGGAGCTTCAATTCTGGAAGACAAAGCAGCCCATATCACATAAACGAACATTGTCCCAAATCCATCCAGCCTGCCATGTATTCTCCTAAAGGCCCACTTATCTTTGCTAATGTAAAGAAACTTTTTTTTAATTTTATCTTGGAGTATAGTTGATTAACAATGTTGTGCTAGTTTCAGGGGTACAGCATAGTGACTCAGTTATACACAGACATGTATCTATTCTTTTTCAGATTCTTTTCCCATATGCGTTATTACAGGACACTGAGTAGAGTTCCTTGTGCTCTACAGTAGGTCCTTGTGGATTATGCGTTTTCGATATGGTAGTGTGTCCATGTCAATCCCAATCTCCCAGTTCATCTCTCCCTGCGGCGTCTTTCCTAAATTTTATTTGCATTTCCACAGGTGCCTTTCTCCTCCTCTCCTTCTCCTACGAAGATGGTATATAAGTGCTAAAGTCTAGCCACTTCCCCAAGCCACTTGCTGCGTGAGTTCCCATGTGGGTATGTACACCAATACATTTTGTCTTTTCTCCTCTTAATCTGTCTTTTGTCAGTTACCTTTGTACTGCCTTAGTTATAGAACCTATATGGGTGGAGGAAAAGTTTTTCCTCCCGGACGTGATTAACCACATAACACTTTTAAGTAGAATTTTTAATACGTGAATGACTTGAACCAAAAGCCACATTCAACACAAGATACCATGTGATACAACTGAAGACACACCATCCACTCAGATTTCTATGGGAAGGGCTAGCCAGGCAATTAGGCAAAAATGTTCAAAGCAATGGGAAGAGTGTAGAGAAGGTGAAAAAATTATCATGATGCACAGACAATATGATGGTCTACAAAGAAAATCCAAGAGAATCTTTAGGGAATCTATTAAGAAGAGTGTTCCACAAAGCTGCGGAAGACAAGAGCAATATAAAAAAAAGCAATTTGCATCCCTTTATGCCAGCAACACATAATTAGAAAACAGCACTTAAAGAGCATTATATTAAAAATATAAACAGATTCAATTATAAAATACCTAAAATGCACCTATCATAAAACATGAGATCCCATTATGGAGAGAAACGAACAACTTTATGAAGAACATAAAACGAGATGTAACAAATGAAAAGATAGACTTTGTTCACTAAAGGGAATATGCGAGATCTTTAAAGATGTTTATCATCTGCAAAGCAAGCCATCAATTTAATGCAAAGCGCCTATCATAATCCCAATAGAGTATTTCTTTACACTGGAAAGGATGGTGATTATTTCACATGGAAGGTAAGTGTTCAAGAACTGCCAGCACTATTTGGAAGGATGATAAAGTTAAGGCAATTCTCCTACTAAATAGCGTGAAAACAGGATACATTACAGTAGAAGGTTTATAGTAATTAGAACAGTGTGACACTCGATAGTCAGACTGACTAAAGGAACAGAGTAGAGGAACCGGCAATAGGTGAAGGTATAAATAGAAACCCATAACATGGCAAAAATTCAGAGCAAAAGGATGGGGGTGGGGTATGGACAGGCCATTCAGTAAATGGTGCGGGAAAACTTTTGTGTACAGATGGGGCAGAAAGGGATGATAGATCCCTGCACCGCACTGCTAAAAACATCTGCTGAATAAAAAAATCTACTTGAAAAAGAAAATGTCCAAACAATTAGAAGAAAGTATATAAAAATATTTTTAAGACCTTGGACTAAGAAAATTTCCCAAAGACACCAAACATACAAACCCTATTTAAGGGAAATATTGGCATACCAAATCACATTAAAGCCAACGTTTCTGCATGATAGAAGACACAGTAAACCACTTTAAAAGATAAGCCACAGGGCTTCCCTGGTGGCATAGTGGTTGAGAGTCCGCCTACCGATGCAGGGGACGCGGGTTCGTGCCCCGGTAGGGGAAGATCCCACATGCCGCGGGGTGGCTGGGCCCGTGAGCCATGGCCGCTGAGCCTGTGCGTCCGGAGCCTATGCTCCACAGCGGGAGGGGCCACGGCGATGGGAGGCCCACGTACCAAAAAAAAAAAAGATAAGCCACAGACAGAGGGGAAGACTTACAAGGGATAAAACCCCCAATGGATTACTTCCTGTCTCAGCAAAGATGTCCTACATGTCAATAAGAAAGGAGAACACTTGAGGAGAAAATGATCAAATAGTATAGGTAGGTAATCTATAGTGAAAAGGATTGAATAACTAAAAGCGTTAGGAAAATTTGTTCAAACTCTGAAAATTAAGAAAGTACGCCTTTAAACAACAGGGAGCTAGCATGTGATACCAATTAGATTGGTTTAAAAATTACAAGAAAATGGGCTTCCCTGCTGGCGCAGTGGTTAAGAATCTGCCTGCCAATGCAGAGGACACGGGTTCGAGCCTTGGTCCGGGAAAATCCACATGCCGCGGAGCAACTAAGCCCATGTGCCACAACTACTGAGCCCACGTGCCACAGCTACTGAAGCCCGTGTGCTTAGAGCCCGGCTCCGCAACAAGAGAAGCCACCGCAGTGAGAAGCCCGAGCACCGCAATGAAGAGTAGCTCCCCCTAGCCACAACTAGGGAAAAGCCTACGCACAGCAACGAAGACCCAATGCAGCCCAAATAAATAAAAAAAATACATTTATATATTAAAAAAATTACAAGACAAGGCAACACCAAGCGTTTGCAAGGCTGCAGAAAATGGAATCTTTCATACTCCCCTAAGGCTGAAATATTTCACTTTTTTTAAACGTAATAAGCTAGGATGACTGGATATAACAAAACATGTTGATGACAGATTTCATGCAAAACTGGAAAGAAATCTGTTGCTTTCTCCCCCTCCTCCACCAAGAATAGCCTTATTTTTTTTTTCTTGGATTTTAATCCTTTTCCCTCAGATTTTTATTTTCATGAAGCCACACGACCTAAAACATAACAGCCTCAAATAAAAGCAGCTTCACATGTAATTTAATGTGCAGTAATGTCAAAAGTCACATCCCAGGGCGAAGACTAGAAAAAGTACCATTTTAGCATTCTCTCCAAAAAGACAGTTTCTGAGTTACAATATCTTATAGAACGAAGTGGCTATATTCAAACCTTGCAAGGTCAAGGAATAATAAAACCATCTCATTATGCACTTACTAAAATGAAACAAATGTACACTGCACAAAACTGACGAATATCTGCTGTTTGCAAACGTATGCTCCACAATTTTCTTTCCCTTTTCTATTTTTCATAACGTTTTCATGATATTTGAAAAGAAAAACACAAAGACACGCGTAAGAAACCATCCAGCCGCCAAAAAATAAGAATAATTAAAATAAAATAACTAAAGTCTTAGACAAGAAAAATCCTGCCAGAAGGCGCTCATTGCAAGGTGAAGTAAACCTGTGATTTCAGGACTTAAATGAACTCAGTTTGATCATTTAGTTGTTATACTTTAATAATTCATCGATTAAATACGGTTCAAAATGCGACAAAGAGTCACTCTTTTATGCAGAACTGCTTGACCGGATGTCGGTTGGTTAAATCTTGGGGAAATATTTGTGATGGTAACGATCCGCTCCCCACGCAGCACCCCGAACACTGCTCACCTACATGGATCCGCGGAACTTCAAAAAGTCTATTTTAATCGACCCAGCTCTGTGATCTGACAAAGTGGAGCATTCTGAACACACACCAGGCACTCAAAATGGGAAAATACTTATTTTTAAATACATGGACAACGGAAGGAATGGCAGAGCCTGTCCCGTCCCCTGTGAAGATCACTGCTCGCCCATGGTCTGCAGACGTTTCTTCTTGGGGTCAGTGTGGCTGGTCCGCAACGACATGGCCATGGGCTGTGAGGGACCCCGCAGCACAGGTGTATCCTCTTACTAAGGGTGCCTTCGGGACAGCTAAGAAAATGGGGATCTTGGGCTTCCCTGGTGCCACAGTGGTTGAGAGTCCGCCTGCCGATGCAGGAGACACGGGTTCATGCCCCGGTCCGGGAAGAACCCACATGCCGCGGAGCGGCTGGGCCCGTGAGCCATGGCCGCTGAGCCTGTGCGTCCGGAGCCTGTGCTCCGCAACGGGAGAGGCCACAACAGTGAGAGGCCTGCGTACCGCAAAAAAAAGAAGAAAAGAAGATGGGGATCTTTCCCTAAATGGGTGGGATGTGCCCTAAGTTCTGATGCCACCCAGGTATTTTCAATCCTCCTCCTAGCTTCTGAACAAAATAAGCAGGGAAGTGTCCCTTTTTCTCATTTTCTCCACTGCAGCTGAGGGTTCCTCCCACCCTGGCTGATTTCTCCATCCTACTTCAGAGAGGTAGGAGGCGTGAACATCATTGGTCCTTCTTCTTGATCATACTTAAGAGGACAAATTTTAACAACACTTAGGAATTAATATATTTATGGCCCCGTGTCACAACATCATCTCTGGTACATATGTTAAAAAAATATATTCTAACACAAATCCTAACATGATTTACATCCCTTTCTTCTCAAGTGGAGACAGTCATAAAACACACACACTTCAGGAAATGTCACCCACATACAAAACCAGCTGAAAGAGATTTGTTTTAATGTGTAAAGACACTGAAAATACATCACTCATAAGTCTTCCTGGAAATAAATAAACTTTTGGAGATGTACTCCAATAAAAGGAGACACCAATCAAAAACAGAAGTTAAAACTAACCATTAAAGGCACAATAAGAGAGGCGGCTAACTACAGGGGAGCTAACGATAGAATTAAATCTAAGTAATGGTGATAAATACCACTGCAAACCCAGTGTAAATGTTAAAATTCTTGAAAGAACTTATACTCATGGGATAAATGATGATGAAATAATTTTTTAAAGGTAGGAACATAATCATTTGGAAAGGAGAAGAAACAAAGTGAAAGCATGGATCAAATTTAATGCATTACAAAATGAAACAGTAGTTGAACTGATTGATAAATTCAAAACAGAAATCTGTGACTCCCCCTAAGAAACTTCAGGAAGGAAAAGATAAAGTTAGAGATGGGGTGGTATAATGGATAAGGAGGGAGGGAGAGAGAGAGAGAGAGAGAAAGTTAAAATGTAGAACCTTGGAATTGGGAAATGGGCTACAACCATAGATAAGGAAGAAATTAGTCTTAAAAGTACTTAATAGAGGGGCTTCCCTGGTGGCGCAGTGGTTGGGAGTCCGCCTGCCAATGCAAGGGACATGGGTTCGTGCCCTGGTCCGGGAAGATCCCACGTGCCGTGGAGCGGCTGGGCCCGTGAGCCATGGCCGCTGAGCCTGCGCGTCCGGAGCCTGTGCTCTGCAACGAGAGAGGCCACAACAGTGACAGGCCCACGTGCCACAAAAAAAAAAAAAAAAGTACTTAATAGAACACCATTCTATGAAGTTTGCAAATCTGTACGAAATCCATGCTTAAAATATACATTCACATATTAAGAAAATTTAGAGAAACCAAAAGGACCAATTATCATAGAAGAAAGTTAACATATATAGTCAAGGAACGGGGCTTCAAAGAAGGCAAGTTTTCCCTTCCACAAATGACCTGTTCATTTCTTTGCACCTTTTCTATGGGATGTGCTTTCTTTTCATGTTGTATCCAGGTGGCTTAGTGGGTCGGTTGATGGTGCTTGAGAAAGATGAAAATAGTCAAGGTGGAGAAGAAATCATTTAAAAGCCAGATGCCTTAGACGCCTGCTCTTTGTTTTAAAACCACTGTGGTTTCAGCATGGGGATTAGCTAAAGAATTACGTGGAGCTACCTATCTCAAAAAGAAGCAGGTACCCCTCAGAGAGGGTGGTCCAAGGATACAGATGACCCAGGATTCAACAGGTAGTTTGCAGCTGAACAAACAGATATAGAATTTGAGCTATTGATGTCGGCATGAAACCCAAAATTTAACACCTGTAGGTAAGTCAGAGTAAGCGTATATGGTTTCTCAATGGATCAGATAACGATTTTTAAGTTGTAAAAATAAGCAGAGAATGTTCTACAACTCCTCCAGTTTGGCTTCCTATTTTAATGGTGTGAAAGTGTTTGGGGGATCTTCCAGAATGTTTCCATGTGTGCACGACAAGCTACCAAAAATTAGAAGATGCCTCCACAGATAATTGCTCCTGCGATCTCAAAGTTGTCAGAAAAAAAAAAAAATTAGTATTTGAGGATAAAAGTCATTACTTCTGGCAGATGCCATGAAAAATTTAATTGACTCATTTTTGATAACCTGTGGCCACAAGCTAATTCATTTGCTTGCTGGGGAATGCAGTCAGCCAATAATTTATTCTGGGAAGTTTACAGAGAAAATTTACTGCTTGGAAATCACGCTACTGTAATAGCTTTACAGAGGTTTCTCCTAGAGCCAGGTTTGTCACTGATAAACCCTGCCATAAAAATGTTCCAAATTATCTTGATCGTGCTCTGCGATGAAGAAACTTTGTAGCAAAATCACTTTTTTCCCCCTATAAGCTAGAGGGGGCGTTTTGGGTTTGTTTTCTGGGTTTGTTTGTGTGTTTGTTTGTTTTTATAATGATGAAACATCTAGCATTCCTGCAATCTCCATCCCTGAAGATATTGATGTATTCTTTATCTATCCATTTATTCATTAAAAGACATTACTAAACCTTTACTATAAATGAGTTAGCATGTAGTAAAGCTGACATTAAGCTCTTTAATTCCTGATACCAGTACTATCTGTTTTACAGATGAGAAAACTGGGGCACAGAGAGGTTAAGTAACTTGCCCAAGGTCACACAGCTGGTGAGAGGCAGAGCTTGAACTTTTAATTTTAGAGTGCTTTTGCCTTTACAGAAAATTTGAAAAGCTAGTACAAAGCATTCCCATGTACCCCACATCCAGTTTCCTCTAATGTTTACATCTTACACTTCCAAATGGGATAACAGTAGTCACTCACCAAATTGGCAAAGATTAAGACATTAAAAATATCGTTGGAAACATCGTGCCTGGTTGTTCCCGATCAACATTCAAGATGCGTATGTCCTTTGAAATAATAATGCCATTTTCATAGCATAGCCTATGAAATAAGCCACATACACACTCACCCAAATACGCAAATAGGTTTATACAAGGATTTTTTATAGTCATTGTTTCCAGTAGTGAAAAACTGGAAACAACGAAAATGCCCATCAGTAGCATTATATGTTAAAACCTCAGGTCCTTGATACTCTTTGAGTTTCTGGGTATCTCAGTGTGATGACAATGAAAAATGCCCAAGATAGATTGTTAAGTAAAGGAGACGTTTCTTAATAACACCGGGAGATCCCATTTGTGTCACAAGAGATTTTGTAAATTTTAAAAAGAGCAAAAGCACAGAATATGTATGGAAAGATACACTACTAATTATTAGAAGATGGTACTTCTAGAAAGGAAGGTGTAGTAGGCGAGTTACTTTATAGGAAGGAAGGGAGGGAGGGAGGGAGACAAGATGGGAGGAGGAAGAAAACTTTCTAAATAAGATGACTGGGAATATAACTGAATAAATGAATTAATAAAGTTGTAATTTGAGTACTCTGATAAATTTGTCCCACATTATCTTCATTAATCATATATTTTTTTTACGAAACCAGTCTAGCCGTTGAGCACCATTTTTCTTTCTTGCACTGTAGCTTGACTTCAAAGATGCATTAATGGTCCACCGCCAGGAAAGGATGCTAATAGCAGCGGCCAGCACTGACCTTAAATACACATTTCAAAGAGAGTGATGGCATCAGTCTCTCCGACTGCATCCCAGGAGGTGGTGCAGAGCACAAACTGGGGAGAGATGGCAGGGCAGTGAGAAGTGACAGGGATTGAACTGTCTGTTGAGCGTTGGACTTTGGTGGATTCAAGCCTGTCATCTGACCTTGGAAAAGGGCTCCCCCGATCACGCGTGAGGGCTCATGCACTGCAGGGAAAGGGGACTGGGGATTCTGGGCTCGGGAAGCAGGAACCAGGAGGATCTGGAGGCTATGCAAGCAGAGCAGGAGGAATTGAGACCAGAGAGGCGAGCAGATACAGAAGACACCCAGAGGTGCGGCGCCTCGGACATCGCGGGGACTCGGACCCTGACTCCGGAGATATGGTGGCCATTGCACGGTTCTGAGCAGAAGGTGGTTGAAAGCACCCCCGGCTACTGTGCTGGGAGGTGACACAAGTCAGGAGGGTCCTGACATCATCCTGGGAGATGGGGTCTCTGCAGTTCAGACCAGAGGCTCTGCGGAGAGGTTGCATTCTGGGTCTATGTTTTTTTTTTTTTTTTTACGGTATGCGGGCCTCTCACTGCTGTGCCCTCTCCCGTTGCGGAGCACAGGCTCCAGATGCGCAGGCTCAGCGGTCACGGCTCACGGGCCCAGCCGCTCCGCGGCATGTGGGATCTTCCCGGACCGGGGCACGAACCCGTGTCCCCTGCATTGGCAGGCGGACTCTCAACCACTGCGCCACCAGGGAAGCCCTGGGTCTATTTTGAAGACTGACATTCAGAGAGACACTATGTCCCACCAAATTCATGTAGGGAGGTGGGGGGAATCACAGTGTAAACTGGGATCTGACTTAGAGCAAAGCCTTCAAGTAAGTCAGACAGAGAAAGACAAATATCATATGACACGATTCTATCCACACGGCATTGTTTCAGACGCTTTCAGTGACCAACTGACCCAGACATTGCAAAGTGAAGGGAAGAGGTTTGTTTCAGATTTTTAGAAAATGATGGGAGTGATTTAAACATTTTAAAGAAGGTGGAAAAAGTAAAACCTCCGTAAAAACAAAATATTTATTTGTGCCCACCTCTTTTCTTTGTATGGTTACTTATTCTACACAGATATCGCATGTAAATAAATTCAGACATAAAAACTGGAAAAAGAAGATGTGGCACATATATACAATGGAATATTATTCAGCCATTAAAATGAATGAAATAATGCCATTTGCAGCAATATGGATGGACCTGGAGATGATCATACAAAGTGAAGTCGAACAAACACAAGTATCAATTGATATCACTTATATATGGAATCTTAAAAAAAAATGACACAAATGGACTTATTTACAAAACAGAAACAGACTTAGAAAGCAAACTTATGGTTACCAAAGGGGAAAGGTCCAGGGGGAGGGAAAGAGTGGGAGTCTGGGATTAGCAGATGCAAACTATTATAAAGAGAATGGATAAACAACAAGGTCTTACTGCATTGCACTGGGGACTTTGCTCAGTATTCTGTAACAACCTAAATGGGAAAAGAATTTGAAAAAGAATAGATACACGCGTATGTATAACTGAGTCACTTTGCTGTACACCTGAAACTAACACACTGTTAATCAACTATACTCCAATATAAAATAAAAAATTTTAAAAAAGCCCACCATGGTTAACATCATCATCTATCTACCTGATGAAGAAAGAAAATACGGCCAATACAGGGGAAGGCTCCTGTGTCTGCGTGTGCAGTCAATCAGTGGCCACTGTTCTCCATGTAGCAATGAGCCCCTCTCTTGACCTAGCTTTTCAGTCTGCTGCTTACACTGATTTATACATTTACGATAAAGGATGATTCACATTCCACTCACATGTCTCAGGCATACAGCCCGTATGTCCACGCGCCTACAGACTCTCTTCTAGGTTCCCAAATGTTATGCTGTCTGTGTTCTATCCTGCGCATTCCAGAATGCTTCTGTCCTTGGTATTTTGGGGAGGCTCCTCCGTGTGAATAGTTCAGCTCTTGTTCATTCACTTTTCACTGCTGTGTTATAATCTGTGCGTGGCTCGACCACAATTTATTTACACGCTTCAGATTGGATATTTACTTTAATTGGCAATAAACGTTCCCCCATAGGTATCCCTGTGCAAACAGGTGAAAAGGAAGACCGCCGAGGAAACTTTACTGGGTGTCCCCCAACTGCTCAACAGCCGTTAAAACTCCTATTTTCTTGTTTGCCTTTTGGAGTGATTGAGATTGCTTTTCTTCAAGTGCTTCCCTTAACTGGTTGGAAATTATTGCTTTTCTTCAAGTGTTTCCCTTAACTGGTTCGATTTCTCTTCTTTTTGCCTTTTTTCTCTTCTTTGCCTTTGGTGTCTCTGCAGCTTGAACGCATCTGAGAGATGTAGACTTCTTTGCAGCAATCTATGCGGGAGTTGTGTCTAAATTTACTACAAAATTCTCAGCTGTTCTCTCTTTCTCCTTTTTTGATTTTTTCTTCTGCATCTCCAATGAGTCCTATAGAAGGCATTATTTTATCCTCTATGGGTCTTCATCTCTGTTTCGTATTTGACAAGACTTTTTGTCCTGGTGCTACATTCTGGAAAAATCTCATAGGAAGCATCATCCAATGCTCACTGATATCTAATTCATGGAGGTTTCCTTTTATTAATATCTACTCCATGAAGGTACTTTGAAGCCAATAATAATATATTTCACTCGCAGAGATTTATTTATCCCTTCCTTCAAAAAAAACTTTCAAAAACTTATTTGAGTTTCTATGGTATTCCAGATGGGGAACAAAATGGGATTATTACAATACAGTGTGATACAATACACAATGGAATAAGAAATTTTAAGAAAAGACTTTTGCCCCAATGGGTGCTAGACCATAGTGGAGGAATTATAATAAACAAACAAATATGAAAAATAAATAGATGGTGTAGTAGGCAGAATAATTCCCATCCCTTCAAGAAATCAGGTCCAACTAATAAGAACCTACTGTGTAGCACAGAGAACTCTACTCAATACTCTGTAATTACCTATATGGGAAAAGAATCTAAAAAACAGTGCATAGTCATATATGTATGGCTGAGTTGCTTTGCTGTGCACCTGAAACTATCACAACATTGTTAATTGGCTATACTCCAATATAAAATAAAAAGTGAAAAATAAACCCAGTAGATATGTGTATATGTATACCTGATTCACTTTGCTGTACAGCAGAAACACAACATTGTAAATCAACTGTACTCCTATAAAATTAATTTAAAAAAAAGAAATCAGTTCCTTATCCCCGGAACCTGTAAACTCTATATGCAAACAGGGCCTTTGGAAATGTGATTAAGGGTCTTGACATGGCAAGATTATCCTGGATTCACCAGGTGGGCTCTAAATGTGTCACCTGTATCCTTATAAGAAGGTAGAGAGATTTACACACACAGGGAGCGAGACAGTGTGAGGGCAGAGGGGAGAGAGATTTGAAGATGTTGATTTTGAAGACGGGAGGGATGCGGCCACAAGCCCAGGGACGCCTGGAGCCCCCAGAAGCTGGAAGAGGGAAGAAGAGCCCTCCCCTGGAGCCTCTGGAGGGAGCATGGCCCTGCCCACACCTGGATCTCAGACTTCTGGTCTCCAGGATTGAGAGAATGAGTGTCTGTTGCTTTAAGTCCCCGGTTTAGGGTGATGTGTTACAGTGGTCCTGGGAAACAAGAAAAACAGGTGGCAAAAATACTATGAAGAAAACTAGAGGGGAGACAAGGGGTGCTTGGGGTTGCGATTTTATGTAAACTGGTGAGGGAAGCCATCTCTGAGGAGGTAATGTTTGAGCAAAGACCTCAGAGAGGAGGGGGAGAGCCAAGCAAACAGCTGGCAAGAGCTGCCCCGGGAGGGCAAGCAGCAGGTGTCGGGGCCCCGAGTGAGGACCTGCCTGGAGAGCTGGAGAAGCATCTCCGAGTCCAGCGTGGCTGCGGATGAGTGAGTTAGGTGGAGTAGTCGGACATGGGCCACAGGGGTGACGGTGGGGACCCATCGTGCGGGTCCTTGCACGGGACTGGGACGGCCTCAGATTTCACACTGAGACAGGAGTCTACTGTGGGGTTGACACATGGATCCTCTACTGTAAAAGCATGAGTCTGCAGGCCAGGTTTAGAACAGCCTGTGGAGTGCGGTAGTGACGCCAGTGCTGACAATATAAGAAGAAGAAGGAGAAAAGAAGTAATTGTGTAAATATAAACTAGTATAAATAATGTATTAATATAATAATAAATATAATAATGAATAACAATCACTGTTGTTATCCTGAAGGAGATAATGGTGGAAGTTTCTAGAAGGGCAGTGGTGGGCGTCAGGAGAAGAGGTCATATTCTGGGTAAATTCTGAAAGTTTAACAGATGGAACATGAGGTGGAGAGTGGATGAAGGTTCCATCATGACGGCCAGGAAAACCTGGGCAAACTCTAGAAAATGGACGTGCAGAGAGGGGCTGATGCATTCTGATCTGCCAGCCCACATCCTCTGCTTCAGCCCGTGGACAAAAGAGTGTTTAGACACGAGAACCGATATCTGGCCCCAAACTAACAAGGGTTCTGCAGATTATCAAACCATGATGGAAGACTGTCAACCATCCAATGGGATCGCCTGGTGCCCTGTGTACTGATTCTGAGAAAGTTTGTGAAGTTCCCTTTGAACTCAGGTCATGATTATTTTTTTCTAGATCAGTAGGCTCGCAACCTCGTCTGTGGATTAGAATCACCTGGGAAGCTTTTAAAACTCCTATACTCATGCTGAAACCCATCCAATTACTCCCCAAACTCCAAGGGTGGGGCTCAGGCATATGTATTTTTTACAGTTCCCTTTAGACGCTTTCCCAAACATTTCAGGTCAGTGTCCTTCCTTTTCTGTTAGTCTTTATGCCCTACACCATTGGTCCTCAACTGGGGGGATTCCACTCCCCAGGGACACTTGGCAATGTCAGGAGACATTAAGGGCTGCAATAACCCAATTAGCAACTATATCGTGGAGTCCAGGGACGCTGGTCAATATCCCACAATGCAGAGGACACTCCCCGCAACACAGAACTATCCAACCCCAAACGTCAGCAGTGCCAAGGTGGACAAACCCTGTCCCAAACCCCGGGAATTTTGTTATCGCATGAATGAGTCCATGAGTAATAGCCAGATTCTTAAACATCCTTTTTTTTTTACCACTTTTGATGATAACTGACAATCTGAAGGTCGTGGGAGGCACCGTGGAAGCAGGGAAGACAGGGATACAGAGTGGAAACACCTGGGTTGAATCATCTCCCGCATGCCTAAGTGGCTCTAGGAAGCAGTCAGGTGGACAGTTAGTGGGTTTTGAGAGCAAGGAGAACCACTCTTGGCACGCTCTTTTCCTTCCTGAATTATGTTTGTGAGAGGTGAGTTAATTATCTGTGAAGTCTTATGGAGACGCCAGGTGTTGAGGTCGAGGGCACCGATGTCTTTGCTCCTTCAGATTTGGAACACGGCGCATCAGCACCGAAGGGCCTGCTCTTCACCGACATCATGCACTTGGGCAGAGGGTGCGTCTCCACGTGCAGAGATGGCCCGGCCTCCTTCTGCAAGTTGCAAATGACTGGGTGGGACTCCAGGACGACGTCCTCATGGGGGTTTGCGTTTCTGAGGATGGACCTCCTGACTCTGCTTTTCTGTGTGTGGGCAGTCGACTCTTTGGACTGGTCCCAGTGGGTTATCAGCTGGAGGAGACTGAGCCCCTTGGAGCGGGGCGGGGTGGGGGGGGCGCTTTTTGGTCTTTAAAAACTGGGGGTGGGAGTACTACTGACATCTAGTGGGGGGAGGCCAGGGATGCTGCCCAATGTCCCACAATGCATAGTACGGTCCCCCATGACCAAGAATGATCCTGCCCAGAAACTGGATATTAGATCATATAATGGAATTATTATATAATTATCTTAGGTATAATAATGGTACTGTGATGATGCAGGAGCAGGTCCTTATTTATAAGAGGTGCATATTAAAGTATTTGATGTCTACAACTTAATTTCAAACGGCACAGCAAAAAACAAAGAGCACAGATGATAAATACACCAAAGTAAGACAAATATTAACAATTTTGAATTTAAGTGGTGTGTACATGGTGTTCCTTTCCGTATTCTTCCAAGTTTTCTGTATTTTGCTTTTTTCCATAATAAAAAAGTTGTAAAATATAAAAGAGAAAGAATAATCCAGCCCAAATGTCAATGGTGCTGAGGTTGAGAAGCCCTAGATAAAGAAAAAGATGAACAGCCCTTACTAATAATCTCTACGATGCTCCGTATCTGCTGTCCTTAAAATCACGCCCTTCCAGTGGGTTCTACAATAAAATGCTGAGTCAACTTGGGATGGAACTGAACACCTAGCCACCCTCTGAATGGTATTTTAGCTTCCAGTACTTGGTAGCATGGAGTGCCCGATAAATGTTCATCTCGTTTCTTAACTGGCCTATTAAGACTGTGAATGGTTGCCATGAAAACAATGGTTGGGCTTGATTTGTGCCAGAATTTCTATGGCACATTTGGGCATTGAAACCTGTGCCAGGGTAACCCCCACTATTCCCAGTTCCATTGCTGTGGTCACCTCATCCGGCTTGGCCCAGTCCTTTTTCAGTTTTAGGGCTGAAAGTCTCAGGTAGGACTCTCCCAATCCTGGGGTCATCCTGCATTCCTTGGAACCGGTTTTTCAGGTAATGTTTTTTCTGGAGGGGGAGGTGGGGATGTTGCATTTGCAAATCCTCCCAAAGCCTAATCCGGTGATTAGCATGCTCCCACCCCGAAAAGAAATGATTAAATATCTCTTGTCATGTGATAGGCACTTTTTAGATACACAGTTGGTCTTTTTACTGGGGAAAGGATCGTATCCTGAACAATTACAGATACTTGTTTTAAAAATATTGCAGTCTTCTCATTGTAAGATTAAAGTTTATTTTTATACAGTTTGATAAAGCCCCAGGACTACCAGAGATGCCCCTAAGGGTAAGACTGTTAACAATTTAAAGCATCTCTTTTGCATCCCTGTTACTACTGTAATTCACTTTGCATCCTCAAATGGAAGGTCACGCACCACATTTCATTAATAGCCCTGTTAATAGCCGAAATCCACCACAGAAATCCCTGGGAAGTCCTCCAGTGCCCACAGTGGCTCCAAATGAGTTCATCCAGTGAAATGTCATCTCGGCGGTACCAAGAGGGTGGATAATAGTCCAGCGAGAGTGCCCACATCTTACGCTTGAAAAACATCTTATCAAGGCGTTCTAATACAATGCACTATGCACTTGATAGAGGGGTGGCCATTTTAATTAAAAAACTCAGCGGTGTGCCTTTTCAAACACCCTAGTCATTGCTACCTCCAGCCAGGTACCTGTTTGCCTCTGCAGCTAAGGCAGCGAAAACCTGATAAATTCCAACGCACCTTTGGAGAATTATCTGTGTGACATCAAATATGTTATGTTAGATACCCAAAATATACTCCTACATCCGTATGTATGGAAATGGTGACGTATGTAACTAAATGTGTGTTATGAATTCAGTAAGAATTCAATATATGTACATGTACACATGTGCCTGTGTGTATATACACAAACATACGTGTGGGATATATATACACACAGATATGCAGATACGCATAAATAGATGAGACAGATATACATATATAACGGAGATAGATACATACACACATATGTAGACAGATAGGTAGATACATACATACATATATATATATATATAAACATTCCATGATATAGTCTGAAGTTTTTAAGTAGAAGTAAATTCCTGATGTCAACTTGCTTTCATGCCCTTTTTTTTTCCTCCTCAAAATAGAATTCTGCATGCTAGTAGAAATACTTCTCCCTTTTATTTTTATTTATTTATCTATTTATTTATTTATTTAGCGGTATGTGGGCCTCTCACTGTTGCGGCCTCTCCCATTTGCGGAGCACAGCCTCCAGACATGGAGGCCCAGCGGCCATGGCTCACGGGCCCAGCCGCTCCGCGGCATGTGGGATCCTCCTGGACCGGGGCACGAACCCGTGTCCCCTGCATCGGCAGGCGGACTCTCAACCACTGTGCCACCAGGGAAGCCCTCTCTTTTATTTTTAAGGCGGATGTCTGAGAGATACTGGATAAGTAATAGGGAGATGACATAAGTGGATTCACTGAATTAACTCGCAAGCGTCTCTTTAGATTTGGATATGAGGCAGGTTAGTTTAGGGCAGGGTCAGGACCCTGCAGTCCCCAGCCCAGTCTGGCTCACTGCCTGTTGTTTATAAATAAAGTTTTACTGGCACACGGTCACACCCATGTAGGTGCTGTCTGGGCACAGCTGAGTATCTGTGACACGCACTTTGCGGCTCAAAAAGTTTTATTACCTGGCCCTGTACAGAAAAACTTTGCCTACCCCTAGGTCTGACTAAAGAGAACCAAGTTCTATTATTTTTAAGAATAAGTAATAAGGAAACCAAAACACATAGCTTCCACTCAGAAGCAAAGCCACACACCCTCAAACAGGCTGTTTTAGAAAATTAAGAAAAGACAAGACCCTTCTTTAGATCCTGTGGCTTTTTTGCTTGAAAAATGTAAGCTCTGTGGTTTTGATATTACAGCATAGTAATTCAAGGTGTTTCCACTGGGGTACACTGGATGAAGGATATAGAACTTTCCTGTACATCATTTTGCAACTTCCTATGAATCTGTAAATTTTTTTAATAGGAGAAGTTTTAAAAAAGTGAACTCAGTTCCATTTTTCTCTCTTGTTACTGGGATGACTGTCTCCTTCATCACTAACATGGTTCCTATATGACATGGTCAGCTAATGGCAGGCCCATCAAAAAGGCATTATGAACAAAATTCCTCACTTGGATGTTACACAAACCACTATGGCCGCAACACCACAGGCGAACCTTTACGCATTATCTTCTGTTTACCAGCGTTGTACCAGGTGCTGTAAAGCTTTCTTCCACAAGTCTTCCTCCCAAGAACTCCGTGAGGACTCACGCATTCCATACCACCCTTGCTTCATCTTCACATCCAGATTTTCATTGCTTTTGTTTTCCACATCTTATTTATTTTGTTCCAGTATATTAAGTCCATACATGAAGCCAAAGTCAATCCACTTTGCAACAAGAGAGCGTACGTGTTTATAAACAGTTCAACATCCGAATAAGCAACGGTTTGCCGCTACAACAACAAGCACAAGAGTCCAAATTAGCAGGTCTGATTCTCAGCGTCAGCTCCACCATGCACTAGCCATGTGACTTCAACCATCCAACAGCAATCACAGTTTCCTCAAGTGTGAAAGGAGAGGGGTCCAACTCAGCAGGATGGCCTCTGAGCTCTACAATGCTAATCCATGGCTTCTGCAAACAGGGGAAGTCATTATGACAGGAAGTAGAACAGCACAGAATCAGGAATCCATCTTTCTTGCCCCATTTTTTTTATTGTTGGTCAGTTGAAATGGGCACGTCTGTGTGGTCATGGGGAGGAACCCCTGTATACTTCAGGAGAATGGTCACCCAGGGCATCGTGGTGAACCTAACCCTCTGACGTCTTTGAGCTACCTCACAGAGGTCAAAGATTGCTGCATCCCACCCCCAGCACCTGAAAGGCTTGAGAGAAATGGAATCTAGATATTTGGCTGTAATGCCTCCTGGAAAATTTAATATCCTACAAGATCTAGAGGAGAACAATTCCATCAGTTATATGAACACCCTTGTCCCCTTAAATTTCCTAGAAAATGTTATCTACTCTTTATCATTCCTTAAAAAGCCAATTGGCAAGACTGAACAGGGACCTTAAACATGTTGGATGCTCTACAGGTAATTCTGTTCCTTGGATTTTATGCTCAAGGGAAGAATCTGCCATGTGCAAAATGCTTTACACGCAAAGATGTTCATAACTGAACAATATGCAGTAGCATAAAACTGGACGCAATCCAATGTTCAAAAATAGAAAAGGGGGATACTTCCCTGGCGGTCCAGTGGTTAGGACTCAGTGCTTTCACTGCCAGGGCCTGGGTTTGATCCCTGGTCAGGGAACTAGATCCCGTAAGCCTTGTGGTGACCAAAAAAAAAAAAAAAATTAGAAAGGGGGTTACATATACAGTGACATACATGCTTGATGGAACATTTTGCAACTATTAAAAATAGTGCAGAATAACGTGGAAAAATACCTCTTTGCTTCTGACAGTCACCGAGTCTACATTTTAGATCAGGCTGAAAAACATACAGGGTGACTGGAATATTGAAGATTGCCTTAGCACTCAGCGCAGAGCATGAGCTGATGAGCCCATAGGTGAAACGCCACTGTGTTTGGGTTCTTCGTGCCTGGGGTCTTGTGTCTGCTGCCTCCATGCAGGAAACCATGAACCCACTGAGCGATAGCCCCATTCCAGCACCTTCTTTGAGGTGAACTGCTTGGGAGCCTTGGTCCCTGTGGCCAGCGTGCTCAGTGAAAGTGAATCAAGGTGCAAAAAGAAAGCTCTGGGTAGACAGCAAAGGTCAGGCCACAGAACTCATTAGTAGGCAATTTTCAGGACAAGTCCTGCACCTCCGTGGAAATCACTTTGAGGGATCTCTTTCTGGAAGCAGCCAGTGGGTTTTTTTGAGATGTGTCATCGACAACAGTTTCCTGGGTGTCATGTGCTGCTTCTTTTGTGGGCCCCTAAGACTGGAACAGAATCATGGCATTTTAGCCTTTATCACCGAGACGAGACAAATCAACAGCTGGTCAGTGCGACAGTTCTGTTTTCATGTGACCATTGTCCATGCTGTGTGTGTGTGCGTGTGTGTGTGTGTGTGTAACTCCTTCAGCAGCATGAAGAGGTACACTTCCACACTATACACGACTTAGAAATGTGATTCTTATGGCTTAGCCTTTCTACATCTTAGGGATGTATAGGATTTTTGATGCTAAAATATCATTCAGTGTTAAGAAGCCCAAGTCTTTCAGTTCACCAAGGAGAGGACATGAAGAGCTGTGGGAGTTGGACTGGGTACCTCTGATGCACACAGCCCTCTGGATCCCACTGCGCACCAGCTTGGAACGCACACCTGTAGACGTCCTCTAGATATGAGGGATGCACCCTTTTCTTAGGAGGGAGCAAGGAACATCGTCAGAGAAGATGTAAATGGAGTCAGTTTGTTACTGATTAACACGGAGTTTGTTACTGATTAACACGGAGTATCTCCTGGGGACAGATCTTATCACAAGTCACCTCCTTACACCAAATCTTGGACTTCCTCTTGCCGGTCAATGCCCTCTGGCCAAAGACCACCAGGAACAGAGCAGCAGTTGAACAAGTGCTTCCTAAAATGCACACATTTTCTACAATGGACTTACTTCAATGCTGGGACTCTTTCCGTGACTTTCAATCAGTATAGAATAAAACTCAAATTCCTGGTATGGCATGCAAGGTTCCCCATCACCTGGAGCTCACCTTTCTGGCTCACCTCTGCCCACTCCCACGTATGTCTCTGATGCGCTAGCCCAGGAATCAGCAAACTTTTTCTGTCAAGGGACAGAAGGGAACTATTTTAGGCTTTGGGGGCCATATGGTCACTGTCACTACAACTCAGCTCTGCTGCTGTAGCGTGAAAGTACCCATCGACCTAACAAATGATACTTAACAACCGGTGTGGCTGTCTTCTAATAAAATGTTGATGGACAGTGAAATTTGAATTTTGTATAATTTTCATGTGTCACAAAATGATAGTCTTCTTTTGATCTTTTCACCCACATATAAAGGGGAGAACCATTCTTAGCTCAATGGTCCATAGTTTGATGAGTCCTTTCTAGCCAAACACAATGACACTAAGTGGCTCCCTCAGGACCCCATGCTTGGCACTCCCGGTCAGTCTGCCAGGGACAAACTTTCCAATCTCATTCATCAGGAGGGCTTCTTACTCATCCTTCAAGAACCTGCTCAGATACTCAGGGCATTGGATCTTAATGGCTCTGAGGTGTCTCAAAAGAACAGGATTATACTACAACCCTTTAAACTGTATCATAAATGGAGTGCATTGACCTCAGACAACAAATTCAATACTTGTGCCCACACTTACTTCTCTGTTTCCTTCCTTAGGATGGTAAGTGGCTTGAGGCTAGAATGTTTCATTTCTCATTCCTTAGTAACGCACCTTTGTCAACACAAACTTTTTCGTAATGCATGAATGAATAAATGAATGAAGGATGCCCCATGCTGGGTGTCAGGTTTCCCCCTGGATCCAGGACGGATGGAAGCAGTGTCTATGCCTGAGTTTGTCCGTTTGACCCATGGACTGGGCAAGTGCGTTACACATATTTTTTCAACCATATTCTCAAGAAGTAAGGTGCCACATTCTGAGTCATCTTGACCCTTTTGGGTACATACATATGCATGAGACCCTTGTCAATATTTAAATACTCTTTAGATACAAATAGACATTAGCCAGTTGTTGCCCAATTAACTACATGCATCATTTTGGAGGATTTTCCAATTAGTGATGAGTATATTGGTCATTGGCTAATGCTAATGAGACAACCATAATCGTTTTAAAATATATAGGAAATAATACCCACTTTAGAAAGGTATATTTAAGCATCAGTTTAATCTTTGAGGTACTTAGGAAAGTGCCCTGATGGGAATAATTTAACAGGATCATAATACTCAGTAAAAATCCGAACTATTCTCTGACTCATTATTAAAATTCAAGATTGCAAAGCACCGTATACCAAATGATGTATTTTACATAACGACTTTCTTATTCAATTTTTCTAATCTCTATTTTTCATCCCCTGGGTTTTTTTTTTTTTTCCTCAGTAATTGTCCAGAGCTTTAAATAAAAGAATAGTGGTGATTGAATCTTCGGGCATCTTTATTTTTAGACTCACATCATGAAGTCTGCAGAACGAGAGGCAGAGAACATAAGAGAAAAGTATGTGTGAAGATGGTATATGAAAATCGTCCTAAGTTATTACGTGTCCTTCAGTTCACCAGGCTGAAGAAGAAGGGGAAAACCTTGGAAGGGAAAAAAAAAGCTCTCTCCTCTGTTCTGTGAGGCGCTACGTTTAGATATTAGGATTTGTCCCTTTGACACCTGGGGGCCTCATCTATAACAGGCTGCACACACACATGCATTCAGTCATGTTAATTGCATGACCAGTTCTAGGGTCAAGACCTAGTAGAAACCCTTTGAGTTTGTGATGGATTGGGGGACCCCAATCACCACCCCCTTACCACATTCATATTTAGTCATCTCTAAACACAGAACCCTCAAGCCCTTCTGAATAATTCTCAGGCTTCCCGCAAGCTTCTTTTATGTTCAACCCTAAAGGTTTAATACAGAGCCTTCTTGCACAACCATGGCTATATTACTGTTGACAGGATAATTCCTCAGACCCAACCATACCCCACGTGCCCACTCTTCACAAACAGTGCAGGCAGGACTGTGCTAAACACCACTGAATCGACTCACTGCTCTGCACGTCTCAGAGCCCCGAGGTGCCTCTGCAGGCAGAGCCTGAACAAATGCAAAAGATTCTAGGAGAGCCCGTTGTGTGAACACGTAAGGATTAGCTTAAAAGCGTCAACTCCCTTCCAGAAGAGAAAGACATTTTTATACAGAAAAACAAGTGCCCATTGTGTGACAATGTATGCACTCACACCAGGTAGAAATCTGCCCTCAGAGAGGTCATTATGGTTGTGTCTAGAAGGTCACTGATGACTGACCTTGACAATGGCTGTAACTGAACAGTAACAACAGATGGAAGTGGGCTAAGGGATAAGCAGGAAGTGAAAACACTGTGACTGTGAGTGTAGACGATTTTGTGCACGCGCTAAAGCTGGAACAATACTGATTGACGATATGCGGCGAGCGTGTTGGAAAGCACAGAGAACGCGTTCATTTATAGATGCTCCGTTCTTAAAAAGGTTGGCGATAAGAGAGACGAAGAAGATGAAGGACGGGGACCATGCTGCAACGTGATGGAAATTACAGAGCAGACGGGGAGACTCTTATCTCTGGTCCAGAGTTCTCCAGAGACCAGAAAGAAGAAAGGACATGGGTATAGATTGTTCTGCAGGAGACATGCAAAACCAAGGAAGGTTATTCCTTGATAATGATTTTCTCCTTCCATGAGAAGTCTGACCCAGGACTGGGGAGTGCTGGGGTGAAGCCGACCTGATGAAAGAACAAGGGGACGAGAGAGAAGCGGGCGGGGATTAGACCGTGATGGTCTAGACAGGTGAGAATAGCAACTGAAGTTACATCGCAGGGGAGATGGAAAAGGAGTGGTGGGAAAGAACTTAGGACTCATTCCGGGCGAACAATTAATAAATGACGATTGAGGGTCCTGAAACAGTAAATGAACCTTGATGAGTTTCATATGAATGCTGAGTGTTAGGTGCACGTTCGATATTGTTTCCACGATGTCTTTGCTTATGACGCGGGAAGCGAGACTTTTATGAGATATTTCTGCAACCACACAACTCCTCTGTCTAACAAGCCACTTGAGAATCAGCTTCCTGCATCCTGGAACGTAATGAACGTGTCAAGTCACTAGCATCATCTCTTACGCTGGAACCCTCTCACCACACTGTGAAAATTGCCCTTAAAAACTGGCCACAGGGCTTCCCTGGTGGCGCAGTGGTAGAGAGTCCGCCTGCCGATGCAGGGGACACGGGTTCGTGCCCCAGTCTGGGAAGATACCACATGCCGCGGAGCGGCTGGGCCCGTGAGCCATGGCCGCTGAGCCTGCGCGTCCGGAGCCTGTGCTCCGCAACGGGAGAGGCCGCAGCAGTGAGAGGCCCACGTAACACACACACACACACACACACACAAAACTGGCCACAGACCACAGAGATGTCATGCATTACTTTTCTTCTTCCCTTTTCTTCCAGCTATGATTTTTGCCCTGAGGCATGGGATTCGATTACGAAACAGCTATTGACTAAAGCATGCGCAGACGGCAGAAGCCTGAGTCCGGTATAAAATGAGTAGTGACGTTAAAAGGGAGTACTTGGCACGGTGAGAATATGTGAGGGTGATGGATGGTGTCCTTCTTGGATGTCTGCAGCCAGCTCGTTCCATCAGGGGCTTGACAAGGTCAAGGCTACATGCAGGGAATTAGTGCAAGTATCCTGTTGGAGCACAGAGCCATTCATGTGCAAAAGGCTCGGTCTGCGTTCACCAAATGTAAAATGTATAAAAGGGAAGCAGCCCTGGAAAGAACGTTTTCATCACGTTGAATGTGTCTGGGTAATTGCATCTCATGGGGGGACTTTGGGTCACATAGACGCTGCTATTCCTGATCAAAGACAGCACACACGTGAGGTCCCTATTCTCTGCTTCCCTGACAGGTTCCCACACCCGAGTGTGACATCTTCCACACGTCAGGTGCCTGATGAGGGTTGCTGACTTAGATCTGAGTTCAAGCAGCTGTATTTCTCTGTTGGAATCCTTGACGGCTGGTTGCCTTGCTGGAAATGGTGGGGTTTTGTGTTTCCGTCAAAGAAACAATTACATTAGAAGTGTCATGGAAATCATGGGAGGTTTCCATCCCAACGATAAGATGCACTGTAGGCACCCCAGGCACAATTGTTTAAATCAGTTGTGGTTTGGTAATTAACCCAGGAACCACTTGAACCGAGAGACTGGAAGGGGACGCATAGATCGTGTCTGAACAGTTGCCACAGTCAGCGACGCCCTGTGGAGCTTCTAGGTGAGTGACACAATTGCAACGGTGCCAAGATAGCGTAAAGACCTCAAGGAGGCGTGCGGTGTCCTTCACACGCTGAAAGAAAAGGAAGAAATCAGAACCCGTGTCTGGCGTTCTTCATCATTTCTGTTCGTGACTCACTCTGCCAAGCCCTTTGCAAAGTCTCTGGTATCCAATAAAGAAACCATGGTAGCTGTCGATGGAGGAATATTCTGGTCCCTAGTCATGTTTTCATAATTATCTCCTCCAGCTCTCCATTCTATGAATTTATTTAGTAAACAGCCTGTTCATCAATGCTTTAGCAATGAAAACACTGAATACGTCCTTAAAAAAAAAAAAAAGAAAAGAAAATAGCATGAAGCCAAAATTCTCATTAGCTAAGGAGAATCTTTTGGAGGGCCTATCATTTTTCAAGATAGAAGGGCAACCTTTCATCTCCCTTTAAGAGATGCCAGATATATAAAGCCCATTATCAGCCATGCTTAGATGGGTATTTCCTCTTGCTTTTATCTCAGAAATCCCCATGTTTGTATAAGTGATATTTTAAGTGTGAAAAACCTATAAATTATGCAAGATATTTTTACGGCAGGAAGAATTTAGCTGAGCACTTAAGCAGAAGTGTGACTGCTGTTTCTGCAGCCTCATGAGAGGTTTAGAAAATGAGAACTATGGTCAAGCATCAACTGTATATCTTATACTCTGTCTAGCTGCTACATTCTTTCTTTTCTGTACAGAGTCCCAGTAGGGTAATCTATACTTCATCTTCCCATCTCCTAACCTCCCCTTCTTCACAACCTCGCATGCAGGTTTTTCTTTATCCCTCTACTTAAACTACTTCACCAAAGGAGATTCATCCATGAGAGCAGAGGGAAGAAGTTAACGTGGGAACAGTTGCAGGTTGTAGGATAAAGACAAGGACAAGGGATAGCAGCAAACCACAGAGCAAGGTCATCCCAACACATCCTACGTTCTCTCGGAAGTAGGGAGTACATTCTACTCAGAGGAAGGTAGAGGGACGACTAGGGCCTGAGTCCCCGGAGCAAAGAGAGGCGGATTTGGAACCACTACTTGGCAAGACACCAAAAAGGACATAGATCTGTGAGGATTGCTGATGGCATGGGGGCCCTTGTGAGTTAGAGGTAAATAGAGTGGTATGATACCAAGCCCCCAGAACGCTCTGCAGTTAGAGGTAGAGAAGCAAGATGGTGATTTTAGCCAGGGTTGAAGAAATTATGGGGCAGAGGAAACAGACAAATGTGGATTACAGGAACTGACAGGCTTGGGAGCAGAACCTAATGGAAGGGAATAAACTTTCCATGGTAAGTGGGAGGGCGGGTTGGGCAGCAAGGCTAACCTGGACCAGTCAGAGAGTAGATATACAAATGAGCCCAAAATTCCTCAACAAGGGAGATGAACTATTTTTCCTGGAAGAAAACTCGAGGAGAAATGATGAGTGTGATAAGTGCCTGTGCAAGAGATGCAATAGGTTATAGCTCTTTTATTTTATTTTATTTATTTTTATTTTTTTGGTATGCGGGCCTCTCACTGCTGTGGCCTCTCCCGTTGTGGAGCACAGGCTCCAGACGCGCAGGCTCAGTGGCCATGGCTCACGGGCCCAGCCGCTCCGCGGCACGTGGGATCTTCCCGGACCGGGGCACGCACCCGCGTCCCCTGCATCGGCAGACGGACTCTCAACCACTGCGCCACCAGGGTAGTCCAGCTATTTTATTTTGATGTATGAGTTCCAAAGGCAGAACAAGGTTATACAGGAAATGGCAGACCTTCAAAATGAGACACATCCATTTGAATGAACAATAGGGATTCATGTCATTCGGCAGGAAAACAATGTCAGCTGATGCACGTATGCCTATTAATCCCCAAATTATAAATTTTAAATTTCAGTAAGCAGTAAGTTCTGACCTGATGAAAGGCAGGACCTGTTTTTTTGTTTGTTTTTTTACTTTCTTTTTTAACATCTTTATTGGAGTATAATTGCTCTACAATGATGGGTTAGTTTCTGCTGTATAACAAAGTGAATCAGCTATACGTATACATATATCCCCACATCTCCTCCCTCTTGCGTCTCCCTCCCACCCTCCCTATCCCACCCCTCTAGGTGGTCACAAAGCACCGAGCTGATCTCCCTGTGCTATGCGGCTGCTTCCCACGAGCTATCTATTTTACATTTGGTAGTGTATATACGTCCATGACACTCTCTCACTTCGACAGGACCTGTCTGGAACAAGTGAGGTCATATGACTTTCTTTTCTGAGTTCCATGTACCAGCCTTTGACCCAATTTAATCCCTCTCCCATGACATCCAACACTTCCACCATTGAGTTGTCTCAGTTAGATGAGAAGCTGTCAATTCCCAAGATGGATACCTTTTTTACGTTCTAGGAGAGACTCTCTGTGGATAATTAAGAGCTGTTTTCTCTGGTGCTGAGACGGATTTACTGAGAGGCACGTTTTCACAGGAACGGCTTTAGTAAATAATTGTGTCAATTTAAAGATGGCCAAGACCACACACTAAGCTCTCAGAGAAACACCTGTCTTGAAAAAACTCAGTGTCAAGCCACCTCGGTTAGTCATGAGACAACAGCAAACACTGCAAACGAGCTCATCGTTTGCTTGGCTAGCAGCCATGGCTGACATTTCGGAACGCATCCTTCATACAGTCGAGGTGAAATGACATGATGTGCCGTGGGAGAGTGAGACAAAGACCTGCCATGGATTTTCTACCACGTTGTGAATCAATTCCCACAGAGCGAAGGGAGACTCACGACCAAAATTCTAGAGGCGTGTCCGTCTACGTGGATGGAAGCTGAGCCCTCAGGAAGCCACTGGCTCTGGGTCAGACCAAGGCTGGATGAGACGGTAGCCAGATGATGACAGCGGCTCTGGGCAAAGTTGCTGGGAAGCTGCACCACGCAGGTACCTATGGGGCGCGTGGCAGAGGCATGATGAAATGCTGCATCCGGCAGTATGACACGGACGCGAACTGCAGTGAGGAAAGAGCTACGGATGAGTCAAGCCGCAGGGTTGTTGCAATCGTAGCTCAAGAGGCCGGCCCCAAAGGGAAGCATCATACAGCGATTCCAAGCAGCGGGCTCTGTCCTGAAAAAGGCGTTCACAGCTGCTACTCAGAGGACAGATGACATGGAACGTGAGCCTTGCTCTTGTCTGCGAGTGTCCTACTCAGACAGAAGCTCCGACACACACGTCCTCCCTGACTCTGGAGGGTAATTTTACAGACACACATATCAACTGACTGGAGCCAAAGATTCGCTCGTTCTCTTGTGAGCTGTGTCATTGGGTTGATTCCAGATTTTGGGGTTTCCCATGTCATGAGTCTAACGATATCTTTCAGGAGCCCTATGTACGTACTGGGAGTTAACATCAATGCAATGTTTTCTTTTAGTTTTTATTTATTTCCTTACATTTTTTCCCACAGCCCAAACTCTTTTGTTTTCACCATCATGCCATGAATTCATAGGGAATAGATTCTAACAGATCAGACTTATTATATAGTTGGTTCTCACAAAATGCTCTTCTCTGCATAGAACATGGGTTTTCAACTTCGGCACTGTTGACGTTTGGGACCAGATAATTCTTTTTTTGTAGGGAGGTTTCCTGTATAAGAGGGCTAGCAACACTTACCCACCGGTAACAGCTGCTAGCACCTCCTCTGCCCTCTCTCCAGGTGTGATGACCAAAAATGACTCCAGACATTGCCAGATGTCCCCTGAGGATACAACTGTGCCCAGCTGAGACCCACCAGCATGGAGTGTGTTGACATTTAAGTCCCTAGGTGATTCTGTCTTTTGCTTTTCTCTTTTTTTTCTGATCAATTCCTTTCATACGCTTCCAGACACTCCCCTCAGCTCCAAGAGAGCTTAATATGCAACATGCACACACACGACTACCGTTGGCGTACCAAGTGGCCTTCACTGCTTTGTTGACAACAGTGCTGCCCGCAAGTTCCGTGGCGTTGTGGATGATTCCCGTGTTGCCATGGCAACGTGGGGCACTTCTTGCCGAGCGGCCTGCATGCCCTTGGCGTCCACAATAGCACCCTGGTCGTCCATTCAGAAGGAAGTGGCCAGAAACACAGTGTGGTGTTGGCAGAAGCTCCCGTCTCCTTGATCCTTTTGTGCTGCTCCATACTCTTTACTGATATTCATTTACGTGTTTTAGGGGAATTACTGGAGGTTGGTGGATCTAACTGCCAGGCCATGTGACATTCCTACGAAGTGTTTTCAGAGCACCAGCCAGACGGGTTCCATGTCAAGGAACTTTTCTATCTTGGCAGAGAGAACAGTCAAACTTGCTCATCTGTGCTTCCTGCTACCCACTGGAAGTAAGTGTATTCCACTCCCGTCTGTCAGCCAGTCCCTGGGTCGAGTGTGACGAAGTGACTGTGTTTCTTCTGAGTCCTGGAGGTTCTGCCCAACATCATCCCCCTGTGGTTTTAGTCGTCCTGAAGACCCATAAGTGCTAGGAAGGAAGGTAAGAAAGGTGGTGTCTCGTGGGTTCACGCTGCCTTGAAGAGGAACCCTCAGCCCTTGAATGAGGTAGATCTGACATGACCAGTTTGCCAAGACTCCAGCGGACACATCCTTCCTGTTAAACTGTAGACCTTGCTAAATCCTGAGCATGGGAGTCCCAAGAATCTACTTTGGCAGAGACAAAGCCCATCCCACTTGCAGCCTGGGGGAAGTTCTACATTCAGATGACCGTGGGTTCCATGTTGACTCCTGGATCACTCTCAACTTATACCGAGGCAAAGTCAGGAAAGACCCTTTGTGCAAAGCCGTGGGTTGGAAACCAGTCCCTGTTCTCAAAGTCATGTAAGGTTTTCCCTTGAGGCAGGCGCACTTCACGGGCAAAATGGTGTTCTCACCCTGCTTTTCTTACAGGTGCTCCCCCTTATTTTCAGCACAAAGATTCTACTACCTGTGGGGCATTCCTTTTTAAAAAGGACATTGCAGCATCGCAAAAAGAAGCATGAGCACAGTTCACACTGGGCACAGAGTAATGACGGAAGATCATTAACCGGTGGGGCTTAAACATATCTGAAAGGAGCCATGGGGTTGAGGAAGGGTTTGACGCACACTGTAAAGTCGTGGAGTATCAAGTTCTTATATGGCGTGGATGACAATAGCCACAGTAGAACTGGGTCCTGGTCCCACTGCCAACCAGCTGTGTGACCGAGGGTAAGTTAGTCTTTCTTTCCAGGACTTGGCGCTTTCATTTCAAGAACGGTGTTCATTTTATGTATCACCTTGACTGGGCTAAGGGATTCCAGAGGGCTGGTGAGACATTGCTTTCGGGCGTGCCTGTGAGGGTGTTTAGAAGAGATTAGACTGATTAAAGCAGATGGCCCTCCCCAACGTGGGTGGGCCTCATCCAATCCACTGAGGACACGAATAGGACACAAAGGCAGAGGGAGGGCAACTTCCCTCGCTCTGCTTGAGCCCGGACATCCTCTTACTCTTGCCCTCAGGAACTCTCACGTCTGTTTCTCAGGCCTTGGGACTCGGACTGAATGACGACACTGGCTTTCCTGGTGCCTCAGTTCAGGCTGCTGCAACGGATTGCCACAAACTGGGTGGCTTACGGACAAGAAGAACGTCTCTCTCACAGCTCTGGGAAGTTCAAGATCAAGACCATGCCGGCATGGGTGAGCTGTGGTGAGGGGCCTCTTCCTAGTTTATAGCCTGTGTGTCCTTGCTGTGCCCTGCCTGGTGGAAGGGGTGAGGGAAATCTCTGGGGTCACTTTTATAAGGATGCTAATCCCATTCATGGGGGATCCACCCTCATTACCTCAGCACTGCCCAAAGGCCGCACCTCCTAATACCATCACACCGGGGATTAGGATTTCTGCATAGGAATCTGGGGAGGACACAAACACTCACGCCATGGCGCCTGGTTCTCCAGCTTGCAGAGATCGTGGGACTTCTTGGTTACCATAACTGCATGAGCCAATTGCTATAGCAAATGTCTCTCTCCCCGAACCGTGATTAATACAGATGGTGTAAAATCAGTGCTGGCACCCCACGCTTCTTTCGACAGTTCAGTGAGATAGTTCTTGTAAAGTTCATAGGAAGTCCAAGCATGTGATAGGGGTTGAACTTGTGCACTATTCCTGCAGGGCCCTATCCCTTCCTCCTTCGCGTCCTCTCCCCTACCATGGCGTAAAAGACAAGGGGCTGAGCCCCTCTGTGGGGACCTACAATGCATGGTTTTCTTAACAAGCAACACGCAAACTGTGTAGCCATTTTCTGGCTCCACCAAAAGCCTGGACTCCCAGCATCCCTCCTCATTTGCAACCTTCTTGACATGGTTTTCTGGCACCATCATGAACATACCCTATTTCCTTCGTTTATGGCCGCACCTCAACTCTTAATGCTGACAGTGCAATGAAGCCTGAGCTTCTCTTGATTATACGTCCCTGGAGGTTGTAGCAGAGGGTGTGATTGCACAGGGCAGCTGCCTTGTCCATCTCCCCCATCCCTGCATTTCTTTCTTTCTTTTCTTTTTAATTGAAGATTAAAAAGAAGATAGATAGATTTAGAAGATAGATAGATATAGATTTCATTTGTATCATATTTTAATTGAGGTATAGTTCATTTATAATGTTGTGTTTAATTTCTGTTGTACAGAAAGTGCTTCAGTTATACACATATACATTCTTTTTAAAAATATATTCTTGTCCATGACGGTTTATCACAGGATATTGAGTATACTCCCTGTGCTCTACAGCAGGACCTTGCTGTTCACCCATCTTATAGACAAAAGCTTACATCTAATTGATACAGCCACTGTGGAGAACAGTATGGAGGTTCCTTAAAAAACTACAAACAGAACTACCATACGACCCAGCAATCCCACTACTGGGCATATACCCTGAGAAAACCAGAATTCAAAAAGACTCATGTACCACAATGTTCATTGCAGCTCTATTTACAGTAGCCCGGAGATGAAAACAACCTAAGTGTCCATCATCGGATGAATGGATAAAGAAGATGTGGCACATATATACAATGGAATATTACTCAGCCATAAAAAGAAACGAAATTGAGCTATTTGTAATGAGGTGGATGGACCTAGAGTCTGTCATATAGAGTGAAGTAAGTCAGAAAGAGAGAGACAAATACCGTATGCTAACACATATATATGGAATTTAAGAAAAAAAAAATGTCATGAAGAACCTAGGGGTAAGACAGGAATAAAGACACAGACCTACTAGATAATGGACTTGAGGATATGGGGAGGGGGAAGGGTAAGCTGTGACAAAGCGAGAGAGAGGCATGGACATATATATACTACCAAACGTAAGGTAGATAGCTAGTGGGAAGCAGCCGCATAGCACAGGGAGATCAGCTCGGTGCTTTGTGACCGCCTGGAGGGGTGGGATAGGGATGGTGGGAGGGAGGGAGATGCAAGAGGGAAGAGATATGGGAATATATGTATATATATAACTGATTCATTTTGTTGTAAAGCAGAAACTAACACACCATTGTAAAGCAATTATACTCCAATAAAGGTGTTAAAAAAAAAAAAAGCTTACATTTGCTGACCCCAATCTCCCACTCCATCCCTCTCCCAAGCCCCTCCCCCTTGGCAACCACAAGTCTCTTTTCTATGCCCATGAGTCTGTTTCTGTTTCACAGATAGATTCATTTGTATCATATTTTAAATTCCACATATATGTGACATCACATGGTATTTGTCTTGCTGACTTCCTTCGCTCAGTATGACAATCTCTAGGTCCACCCGTGTTGCTGCAAATGGCATTATTTCATTCTTTTTTATGGCTAAGTAATATTCCATTGTGTATATGTACCACATCTTCTTTATCCATTCATCTGTTGACAGACATTTAGGTTGCATGCATGTCTTGGCTATTGTAAACAGTGCTGCTATGAACACAGGGATGCATGTATCTTTTTGAATTAGAGTTTTGTCCAGATACATGCCCAGGAGTGCATCCCTGCATTTCCAGTCCTTGGAACAGTGTCTGCTGCAAAGCAGGTCCTCAGGAAACATTTGCCATGGAAACAACTAGCTATGCCACTTGACTAGATAACTTCTGAATGTCCCAGGTACACCTGCCTGGACTGTGAGTCTATATTCTTTTTTTTTTTTTTTTTGTGGTACGCGGGCCTCTCACTGTCGTGGCCTCTCCCATTGCAGAGCACAGGCTCCGGATGCGCAGGCTCAGCGGCCATGGGTCACGGGCCCAGCCGCTCCACGGCATGTGGGATCTTCCCAGACCGGGGCATGAACCCGTGTCCCCTGCATCGGCAGGCGGACTCTCAACCACTGCACCGCCAGGGAAGCCCTGTGGGTCTATATTCTGATTGGATGTTAAAAATATTCTAAGAGGACTTCCCCTAGGGGAGCAGGATTGAGATGCAGATGGATTTGGAATAGAGGAAGGCCACACAGCAAAGAAGGGAAGCTACTTAAAGCCATTCTTCCTCCCCCTCGGATAAGGGAATCGTGGCCCAACGAACTTTACAGGGGTCAGTGCACGTTAAGGAGAAATGTATTTTTAACCATATTTGACATGGTTAAATTTTCTGTTGAAAACATCATGGTCACAACATTGAGGAATCTCTTGGTCCCTAAAATGTTAAAATTAAATCAGTGGTGTTGGAAAGCATAGTTCCAATATAATGAATATGTTTAATATTTTTCCCCATTGGGCTCAGAATAGAACTTTGAAAAATGTCATACCTGAGAAAGATTGTTGGGAGAGAGGGGAAAACAGGAAAAGAATGAGTAAGGAAATGAATGAAGGATGTCCTCAAAATAGATGACAAACATCCCTGAAAGAAGAAAACAAATGATGGAGAAAGGAAATAAATTTCAAAATATGGAAAATGAATCCTTAAAATGCCAGGAGAAAGAACCAGCTTGAGAATAATTTTTTAGAAGAACATTTTTCAAAGTAACGTTACTTATTACAAGAATAATGCTCACTCATTGTAAAGCATTTAGCAAAAACAGAAAAGCGTACAAAGGGAATAAAAATCATTCAAAGGCCACCCTACAGAGAAAAGCATTTTAATATTTTTGGGTATTTCTTTCAAGTCCTTTTTATTATTCTAAAAATGGTTTTAGATCCTACCTGTTTTCCAATTGATATTATGTTGTGAGTGTTTTCTCATGTAAAATTGCATTTGAAAACATGATTTTATTTAAGGGGAGAACAAACTGAAACCCAAGGGAATATTGACCAGCATGTTTTTTGTGCAGTTCACAAGCTAAGAGTGGTTTTTACCTTGAAATGAAATAGCTGAAAAAATAAAAATGATATTTCACAACACATGAAAAGGATAAGAAATTCAGATTTCAGTGTCTATAAATGAAATTGTATTGGAACACGGCCTGCCCATCCCTTTCCACGTTGACTATGATGGCTTTTGCCCCATAAGGGCAGTTGAGTAACTGTGATGGAGACTGTATGATCCTTAAAGCCTGAAGTATTTACTATTTGGCTTCTTACAGAAAAGGTTCACTGACCCCTGAGCTACATAATTACATAACCTCTGCATATATCGTAATTCATATGTTTTATCATATTTACATCTTTTGTAATGAAATGTTCCTTATTATTGAGCACTGTGGAATTTTTCCTTGCTATTTCAGGGAACACTGTTGTGAATTTTCTTGACTTAAATTATGGTGGACGTCTCTGAATATTTTTCTGGGTAATTAATTATGGATCAAAGGTCATGGATATTTTTATACCTCTTGATTTCTGTCCTCCAGAAAGGCAGAGAGAGTACATCCTGTTTCATGCCAAGGATGCTTACAAGAAACGGCAGCTCTGAACTGGCACCATGGTGTTTCCTTACGTGGAGGTTTATCATCTCCAACCACTGCAGAACTAGGAAATTATTGGCTGGTGTCTTCCTCTCTCTAGAATCCTTTCAACGCTTTCTCCTGTTGCTGGTAGTTGGTAGCTAGAAAATGATCCCCATCCACCTGTTGCACGCACACGGAGTGCAGCAAAACTTTCACCTTTACACACAAGACACTTTGGCCAGTAAAACAGGCAGTCAAACGACGCAGGCATCAGAAAGTAGGGCAGTAACCACAGAGAGATCCCTGCTACGGCAACGGAACAGACAGACTGATGAGGCGAACTGCTCACGGAGCAGAATGCAAGGCAGATGGTTCCCCATCGTGGGCTGGGCGGCTAGAATTATAAGCAATTATAAAGAATTCAAATTTCAGTGCACAGCAGACGTTTCCACTCTATCCACAGAGCGTCTGAAACAAAGGCAAGGCTGGATACCATCACGGTTTGGGTTGTTAATTTCACGGGGGGGAAATAGTGTATCAGCCATTGGTCTTATTCCCGTTAGTTGCCCATTTTTCTAACGGGGAGTTCACTGTTTTTGTATGGATTTGAGAGACCTTTCTATATTTTAAGATAATAGATGCTTCTCTTCTAAATTCAATTTATGCAGGATTTCTATGCATTTTCAATGGGTTTTTGATGTGTGTGACTTGTAAATGGAAATCATCGGATTAAGCAGGGTTAAACAAGGCTGTTTAAAGCAAGACTTCTCAAAGCCTTTAATATGATATGGTGAATTGTGAATCAGCAAGTGAGGAATTAAAATGAGGCTTTTGCCAAAATTATTGACCATGGGCAACTGTGTTTATCACCCGTCTTTCAGAATATGCTTTAATCTGTTTTGTGCTGAAAATTTGGGAATCTGTGGCAGGAAGCAGGAAATGTATGAGAAATATTCTAAAAGAGACTAAATACTATTGAAAAACAACTAGCATTAATTACAGTTTCCATAAAATGGCTAAATACAATATAAATAACAATAAAACAAGTTTTCCTATGTATAAAAAAAAACAAACTAATTTTAAGATATTACCTGAAAAGGCCCCACCCCAACAGCAAAACACACAAACAAAATCTAGAAATAAACTTAATAAGAAATAAGTAAAAGCTATCTAGAAAATCATAAAACTTTACTAAGGAATATAAAATTAGACTTGTAGAAACAGACAAAAGAGCATGTTCCAGGATTTAAAATATAAACATTTTAATTATGCCCATTTTCCCCAAATATATTGCAGATTTATATGACAATAAAAATCCTTAATGGATATTTTTAGGACCTTGTAAGTTTTTTGCCCAAAAGTGATCTGAAATAATTAGTAAGTGATCCAATCTGTGAAAGCTTTGAAGAATTAGTAAGAGAAAACTAAGGTCAGATAGCAAAATATTTTATGTATAAGGAACATAGAAGATTCACACAAATGTAGCCAAGAGATACCAGAATCCCTCTTTGTGCATACTCTGTGAGCTGTATCTCCCAATTAGAGACAACATAATGGACACAGTCCCTGAAGGACAAGAGACAGAGGGTGAGGCTGAAAAAACCTTGAAGAAATAACGGCCGAAAGCTTCTCTAGTTTGACAAGAGATGTAAAGCTACAAATTCAAGAAGCTGAATGAATACCAAAGAGGATAACCCCCCCAAAATCCATGCCAAGATACATCTTAATAAACTCCTGAAAGCCAAACACAAAGAAAAATCTTGAAAGCAGCCACAAAAAACAACACCTTACCTACAGGGGGAAAAATTCAAAGACAGCAGATTTCTCATCAGAAGCCACGGAGACCACTTGGAAGTGGCACAATATCTTTTGGATGCTGAAAAATCCTTCAGGAATGAAAGGGAAATTAAGACATTCTCAGATGAAGAATATCTAAGAGAATACATCCACAGCAAACCTACACTAAAGTGCTACAGAAATTTTCTAAATAGAAGGGAAATGATAAAAGAAGAAATACTGGAACATCACGGAGGAAAAACAACAATATGCAAAAATTTGGATGCTTATCTTCCCCTTTTGAGTTTTCTAAATTACACTTGAGGGTTGAAGCAAAAATTAGAACATTGTCTCATGTGGTTCTACGTGTTTGATGAAAAAATGCACAATATAATTATAATATAAATGGGTGAAGGGAAAGAGAGATAAGACTTCTACAGTTCACTAAAACTGGTAAATGGTGACATCAGTATACTGTGATAGTTATGAATTTGTAATATAATACCTGGAAAAACCACTGAAAAATTATATAGAGAGATACTCTAAAAACGCTATAGATAAACCAAAATGGGATTCCAAATAACATTCAAGCAATCCACGGGAAGGCAGAAAAAATAATATAGAAAAATGAAAAACAGAGGTAACAAAAAGGTAGCATAATTTAGCCCTAACATATAAAAAATTATATTAAATGTAAATGGTCTAAATATTCCCATTAAAAGGCAAAGATTGATATCCATTCATGTTAAATACTCTGAAAAGGCTGAGATTCTTTGGGGGCTGGGTGGCCGGGGCTAAGAGGAGGAACCCGAGCCCTGCGGAGCTCCCGGCAGCCCGGCCCCAAGGCACTGCGGCCGCACCACGCGGCCCTGCCTGCGCACGCCATGAACACCATCATCTTCAACAAGCTCAGCAGCGCCGTGCTTTTTGAGGACCACGGGGCTCCGGAGCGGGTGTGGGGCGGCAGGCCCTACGGTGGCATTCTGGACAGTACGCATGCTCTCCCCGAGATGGGCATTACGGACGGCACGCCCCTCAAGGACAACCTGGGCCTGAGACACCGCAGGACCGGGGCCCGGCAGAATGGCGGGAAGGTGAGGCACAAGCGGCAGGCCCTGTAGGACATGGTGCGGCCCCTCAAGCTGTGGCTGCACAAGCACCGCGACAATCCGTACCCCACGAAGATGGAGAAGATTCTCCTGGCGCTCGGCTCGCAGATGACGCTAGTGCAGGTGTCAAATTGGTTTGCTAATGCAAGACGTCAGCTTAAGAATACTGTTCGACAGCCAGATTTAAGGTGGGCCTTAAGAATAAAGTTGTACAATAAGTATGTTCAAGGAAACGCTGAGTGGCTGAGTGTAAGCAGTGATGACTCATGTTCTGAAGATGGAGAAAATCCTCCACGAAACCCCATGAATGAAGAAGGCTATAATAATCCAGTCCACCATCCTGTGATTAAAAGTGAGAGCTCAGTCATAAAAGCTGGAGTGAGGCCAGAGTCACGGGCCAATGAGGACTACGTATCGCCCCCAAAATACAAGAGCAGCTTGTTGAATCGTTACCTTAACGACTCTTTGAGACACGTCATGGTCACAAATGCTGCCATGATGGGAAAGACAAGGCAGAGAAACCATTCAGGATCTTTTAGTTCCAATGAATTTGAGGAGGAATTGGTATCTCCCTCATTGTCAGAAACCGAAGGCAATTTCATCTATCGCACAGACAGCTCTCAGAGGACCCAGGTATTAAGGTGGTGAAGTTACTTTTTCAAGCTGCAGCAGCCCTTCTTCACCTGGTTTTCTGGCACATCTGTGGCTTTGGAGATGCCTCTGGCTTTGTCACGTGGCTGGGCTTCGGAAGAGAGCTTCGCACTCCCTCATTTTCCTGGATTCCCTTCTCTGACTACATGTTGAATTTGAGGAACCTGCCCTTTCTAGAATGATTGTGGATGCAGTTTTGCATTAAAACCTAATGAGGCCTTAAAAAAAAAAACTCGGAAAAAAGTAGAAATAGAGGGAAACATTCTCAACTGTATAAAAAGAAGCTACAGTATACGTAAAGGTGAAAAGCTGAATGTTTTCACCTAAAACAGGGAAGAAGGCAAAGATGCCCAGGTTCACAACTTTTATTCAACAAAGTGCTGGAAGTTCGAGTCAGCGCAGTAAGAAAATAAAAGACATATAGATCAGAAAGGAAGAAATAAAACTGTTCTAAGACCTGACACCAAAAGCATAATTCATATAATAAATAATTGATCTTCATCAAAATTTAAAACATTGGCTCTGTTAGGAGGATGAAAAAACAAACTATAGAGTGGGAGAAAATACTTGCAAACCATATACCTGACAAAAAACTTGTGTCTAGAATATACAAAGAACCTTCAAAACACAACAGTGGAAAAGCACAGTCCAGTTAGAATATGGACAAAAGACATAAAGAGACATTTCACTGAAGAAGACATACAGGTGGCAAATAAGAATATGAAAAGATGTTCAACATTATTAGCTATTAGAGAAATTGCAAATTAAAACTACAATGAGCTATCACTCTACGCCTATCAAAATGGGTAAAATAAAAAAAATATTGACCAGAGCAAATGCTGGCAATGATGCAGAGAAAATGAATCCCTCATACATTGCCGGTGTGGATATAAAATTGTAAAGCCACTCTGGAAAACAGTGTGACAGTTTCTTAAATAATTGACCATGGAACTAACATAGAACCTAGCAATTTCACTCCTGGGCATTTATCCCAGAGAAATGAAGACTCATGTTCGCATAAAAATCTATACACAAATGTTTAAAGCAGCTCTATCTGTCATAATCAAAAAGAGAAACAAGTTAGATTTACTTCAGTGGGTGAATGGATACAAATTTGGAATAGTATTCAGAACTAAAAAGACAGCAAATTACTGATACACAGGACAACCTGACGAATATCCAGAGAATTATATGCTGAATGAAAAAAAGCCAATTCCAAAGGTCATGATTCTATCTACATAATATTCCTTAAATGACAGTACTGAAGAAATGGAGACTAAATTAGTGGTTTCCAGGGGTTAAGGAGAGGGTGGGGGCAGGAGGGGAGTAGGTGTGGGTATCAAAGGATAACATGAGGCAGCCCTGTGGTGATGGAAATATCGAACATCTTGATTCTATCAACTGCCCGGTGTACCACAGGTTTGCAAAATTATACTATCGCAGGAAACTGGGTCCATCGTACATGTGATGTCTCTTTCATTTCTTACAATGCTAGGTCTATAACTGTGTCAAAATAAAATGTTTATAATTAAAATAAAAAGAGTAAAGCTACTGTCAACTTAGCAACAAAAGAGCCTTTAATGAGATGGAAGAACGTGCAAGTTATGTTCACTTAGATGGTATATATTGCTTTAAAAACTGTAACAATACATCAAACCTTTATCAGGAGTGTGAGACTTTTTCTTCACTGACTTTATTTTCCATAACGAGGTTACATTTAAAACTAGGAAACCGTACTCACACGACCCAGCATCGCAAGGCTGTGGGGTCGTTATTTAGCGTAGCCAGGCTAATGTCACATAAAGAATCCGGTCAACAGGGACACGTGTGGGTTCATTGTTAACAAGCGCGAACCAGTGCCATTACTGTGTGACATGCATCTGCCGGCGAAAGCGCTGCTCCAGAGGCACGCTGACATTTGTCCATATCTTCGCTTTATTATGGAATGAGCTCATTAACAAGGCCCCGCATTGTCCTGAAGGAAGACTTCACAGAAACAGAAAGGGGAACCGCTTTCTGTTTTATTTTCCTCATTAGTCGGTGCTGAATGTGGACTGCACGGCTGGATGGGAATAACGATGCATTTTAATGCACTCACCTTGGTCCTAATGAGGACTTAGGACAATGCCCCTTCACCCTTAGTCACAGGTGCCCTTTGTCCACACTGGAATACAACCCACGGTCATTTCACGCTCGGCCACGAAGCACAGATGGACTCGGAACCAGCGCCCACAGCCCAACCCAGAGGTGCATCAGGAATGAGAGAGTCACATGTGCTTGAAGATCTCTGTCATGATGGAGTGGACATCGTGGTGGGGAGGGGAAAAGGCAGTTCAAGTTCTGTCGGTTTAAGCCTTTAAGAAACTGCTTTGAGGCCCCATCAAGGTCCACCTTCATGCTTCTCTGTGGACGGTTCTTCTGTACATGTGCTTCGAAACCCCGTGATGGCAAAGTCCATAAACCAGGTGGTTCTCATTTTAGTCTGGCCAGAATCAGGGTTGCCTTGGAGAGCGCTGCACTCACCGGAGTTTCTGGGTTTGAACAGGTTTCCCACGTGTCCTCTTCCCCTTATATGTGACCTGTCCCCGCTCCATCCCACCTGAGAAACTAACTTATCAGGCAAGCTTAGGGCACTGCTGAGAGTATGAGATGGGACCACATGAAATCTGCACTTCTGCACATCAGAAATAACTAAGCGTTGGCCGTTTCATGTGGTTCATCCCAGGGGGTTCTCCGTCCGGGCAATTTTGTCCTCTCTGGGGACACTGGGCAGGGTTTGGACCTGTTTTGTGTTGTCAGAACTGTGAGGGGGTGGTACTGGAATCTGGGGGGTTGAGAGCACGGCTGCAGCTAAACATTCTACAGTTCACAGAACAGCTCCCCTGCCCACTCACCCAGGCCAACACAAAGACCCACCCGGTCCCAAATTTCAGTAGTGCCAAGGTGAAGAAACCCTGCTCTAGTTCCTGGAATCACAAAACGGCAACCCATGGGCCAAAGATAACCCCTGCAGGTAGTGTTGTTCGCACTCTCTCTTTCTCCATGCTGCATGGTAACTAGGCAGAACTGACATTCTCGTTACAGTGAGCCCGGTCCCTTCTGTATGGGATCTGCCTGGCCCCTGGACGCATCTCGGTTTATAACCCTCTGATTTCAAAGAAGCATATCCTAAATTAGTGGTTCGAAAATGGGCCATGCTGCACTCCTGTTTCCCCCTCCCACTCCAGGAGATAACTGGCTGTGTCTGGAGACATTGCTGGTTGTCACGACTGGGGGGACAAGTGCTCCTGGCGTGTGGGGGGTGGAGACCAGGGATGCTGTTCCACACCACACAGTGCAAAGGACGCCCCACATCAGAGGGTCATCGGGCCCTAAATGTCAGTCGTGCCGAGGTGGAGAAACCTAGGTTCTATGCAACGTGATACGGGGTTTAAGAACAGGGCCTTGAAGCCACTCTGCCTGGTTCCAAAGTTCTCTCCACTTACTGGTTGTGTTGTCTTGAGTACCTTCCCCAAAATGGTAGTAATGATGATTTCTGCCTTAAGGCTGCAGGGGAAATTAAGCAAATATAGATAACTTCCTAGTGTTGAGAACATTGATACTGGCTATTATGACCTGTAAGAATTATTTTTGAAATAAAAATGGCAAGATCCAGAAATCACAGAAAATTCATCACGTATCCAGATTGCTGGAGTTGATCTGAAATCCTGGTTTTTCTTCAGGTTTTTTTTTTTTTTTTTCCGTCCCAATAGACAGCATTCCCTTTAACCAACACACATGCATATTTGAAAAGTAAATAATTTTTCAACAGGAAGTTCACAAGGGCAGATCATTATTATACAAGTTTTATGTACAGAAAACTAGCTCATCACAGGAAAGCAGTGGGTTTTATTTGCAATGTTTATTCTTGCTCCAGATAAATGGCCACCCTGTAGAAATCAGCACAGGCTGCGCTGCACTAAGAGCAAAACACAGAAGCCTGAAGTACTACGTTTGTGCGTGCAGGGGGAAGGGGCGCGGTTGACCAGCACAGAGCGTGGGGTGCCGGGTGAATCATGTGCCCTGTCCTCAGGATGGGTCTTGAAGCCGGTGCGTGGAAGCTCACTGGTCTTCCCAACAAGCCTGTCACTTCTCCAACCTGATTCCATGTCGTCTGCCCAAGATACGCCATCCTTGAGGGCTTCTGCTTGATTTCAACATGTAAGGAGGGGGCAGTTTTGCAGAAATTACTAGGATTAGACACACAGGAGACAGCTGGAGAGTAAGCAGGTCAATTTTTCTCATTAAGGTGTGGGAGAAACAGTCGGCCGCGTGCTGACGGCCCTCCTCACCTTCGGCAGGGAAGGCAGGACAAGCTTAACAGGTAAGGTCACACCACGTGGCGGTTCTGCAATTCCTGTCTGGCCCCTCATGAATCCACGGGGGTGGGCGGGAGGGAGCCCGTGACTGTTCATCACTGAGACACCCACGGCAACAAGGCAGGGTGTCAGGGGCCTCCATTTCAATTCCGTGATTCAAACAGACAAACAAAAACCAGGATGATTTTCTTCCCCCTTTCTTGCTTGCTTCTTGTTTATGCTGTCAGGAAGGCTTCATCTGATAGCTTGTGTTTTGAGTCTGTCTTTTGCACTGTCTACGTTTTCCCGTATTTGAGGGAACTGCAGAGGTGTGTAATCACTGCAGCATCTTCTCGCTGCTCAGAGAGCTGCTTTATAGAAAAATCACAGGCTCGTTGAGTCTGTCGGACAGGATTCCAGGGAAGCCCAGCAGCTGGGTTCTCAGTCCTTCTTAAATAAATAGCAATTTTGGTGGCAAGAAAACAACGATGGGAAGCAACAGTCTCCAGTCACTTGCTGGGATCCATGTGCCCCCATGGAGCCCAGGCGATCCAAAAGGAAGACATGCTGGAAGCACAGCCTGTTCTGCAAATGATCTCCAAAGCCCTTCCAAAGTCTGCCTTGGGAATGACAAGCTTAAAGCACAGGTGAATGGGGTGACTGAATCCGATTCCTTCCCATTGTATGGGTTCTCTTTTAATTTTGTATGTTTCCCCCATGCCAAATTTTTACCTTGACCAAAGGGAGCTCTCTCCCATGAGAAATGAAAAGCTCAAGAAAATTCTGAATTTCTCCTTGCCTTCCCATCACAAGATATTCATTCATTTTGTAAATTATATTGAAGTATAGTTGATTAACAATGTTGTGTTAATTTCTGCTGTTCAGCAAAGTGATTCAGTTATACATATATACACATTCTTTTCTTATATTCCTTTCCATTATGGTTTATCACAGGATATTGAATATAGTTCCCTGTGCTCTACAGTAGGACCTTGTTGGGTTTCCATTCTATATGTAACAGTTTGCATCTGCTCATCCCAAACTCCCAGTACACCCCTCCCCCACCCCCTCCCCCTTGGCAACAAGTCTGTTCTCTATGTCTGTGAGTCTGTTCCTGTTTTGTAGATAAGTTCATTTGCCATCACAAGATGTTAATAAGGGCTGGGAGAGATCTAGTCCACAGATCTAGTCCAAATCTGGCCACACCTATTCACTGACCTGTGGTCTCCACAAAGGCAGAGCTGAGTTGATGCAGAGACTGTATGGCCCGAAAAGCCAAACACATTTACCATCTGGCCTATTATAGAAAAAGTTTGCTGCCCCCTTGTTTTGGAGTTTAGAAACCAGAGGCCCAGAGTGGTGAGGTGACTTGCCAAGACCACACAGGTAGGTAAGGATGGAGGCAGGTGCGCCACGTTTGTTTTCAGGACTTCGTGATGGACCCACGTCTTACCTCTCGGTACCTATTGGGGTCGACACGTATCACACGCTGGCACAGTCCACCACATAAGTTAACTTAAGTCTATAAGAAACGCCTTTGTCCTATGATAGGCAAAGAAGAAAGAAGAAGATGGACAGGTTGCCAACTTTTAGGTGGGGCTGCATCCCCCCAGCGATATTTCATGCCACCGCTGATGCCTGCTGTGTCCATCTGCATCAAGAACAGAACGTCAACTCCTAAATCATTCAGAACCTGGTCAAACGATACGCAGTGTCAGGCTGCTTGGTGGGTATGAACAGAAGACCTATACCTGAAAGCAAATTTCTCCCATTAGGTGTCACATGATGAGAAAAAGATGGTGACACCCCATTGTCTGATGACAAAAACCATCAAGGGATGGAAGATTTCCCCCACAAAGTAGTAAGGCTTTGCCTCTTCCAATCCAGCCCACTAACACATGCAAGAGTTAAATCACTCTACATAGTTTGTTGCTTTGCCGTCCGAAATTGTTCCTTTGTTCCGTCCGAAATTTGTTCCTTCGACGTCCGAAATTGTTCCTTTGTTCCGTCCAAAATTTGTTCCTTTGCCGTCCGAAATTGTTCCACCCAGGAAGTCGCACCTGCCCCCATCCCAGCTCTGTCCCATCTGCCTTATTTCCCACTCCTCTCTTCTGTGTATCCCAGGCTCAGAGCCTTGGGGCACTGAACCGTCAGTCACAGAGGACACCTGAGGAGGCCCCCCTTGGAAACATGCCACTCAGAAGTGGTACACTTGTGCTCTGCTCCAGAAACCCATTTGTCTGGGATACTTCGACACCACCTGCACTGGCCACCTTCAGTCCTGCACCCTGGAATGCCCTTTCCTTTTCACACATTGCATTTCTGAAGACTACCAGGAATACATCTTCTTGATGAAACCTTGTGCAACCCTATTCTGTTATGGGTTTTATACCTTTTTGATCCATCATCCAAAGGAGACACTTTGTGAATATCTCTCTCAAGGCATGTCTGACCCTCCACTTAAGTTCATAGTCTTTTGCATCTCAGCCATTAGACCATCTTAAGGGCAAGAGTTGTTTCCTTTGTCTTTCTAATCTTCACCCCACCATCCACAGAGTTGGTCCTCAATGAAAGTTTGTAGAACTGGGCAACAAGAGTTAAGAAGACTTCATGGATTCCTGTTTGTATTAGCCAGGGTGCTCCACAGAAAGAAACAAAACCGATGGGAGATATGTATCTATATGTAGATCTATCTTTCTATCTATTTATCTGAAGATCATTTACATAAGGAATTGACTGACACAGTTATGGAGGTTGACAAGTACCAAAACCTGCCCTCTGCAAGCCAGAGGCCCAGGAAGGGCCTCAGTCTGAGTGTGGAGGCCTGAGAACCAGGGTAGCAATGGTGTCCATCTCCGCCCAAGGACAGGACACCAGTGTCCCAGCTCAGCAGTCAGCCAGAGAGACTGAGAGGGAATTCAACAATCCTCCATTTTTTGTTCTTTTCAGGTCCGCGGCAGATAGGTTGATGCCCACCCATCCTGAGGAGGACCACCTGCTTTGTCCCGTGTACCGATTCAATGCTGGTCCCATCTGGATGTACCTTCACAGACACATCCAGAAATAATGTTTAGCCATCACAGGTGGATATAGGTTTTTGTTTTTTCCTTTTAAGTGTTGATACTTTAACTCTCCCTATCATGAGGTGCATGCAGAAATAACTTCATATGCAGAAGTGTTCTGTTAAGGGCCAGAACTGCACAACTGCTGTGCCGCGTGAAAGCAGCCGTAGACAGTATGGAAATGAACGAGCATGGCCGTGTTCCAAAAGAAGTTTTCAAAATCAGATGGGGTCTGCATTTGGCCCATAGGTTAGAGTTTGCAGCTCCCTGCGAAAGCTCAACAGAGAAATTGTGCATGTTCCTAGGAACACAGAACCAAAGGCATGTTGAACAGAAGATGCCTTCACATATGTCCTCTATCCAGGAAATAAATAAATACGCAGATGTTAATTTTCTCACTAGAAAGCCTTTTTTTAAAAGACATTTTCCTCAATGCCTGCAGCCTAGTAGCAATGAGCATCATTTCACCTCATTTTATTTGCTTCTGCTCACTCGTTGCTTCAAACTGTTTGCGAATCACTTGTTTTATGGAACCATTAAATCTCTGGAAACTAACTGAGCTCAGAAATGTGGGCCTGGGCTGGATATTCTTCTTCTTCTTTTTTTTGCGGTACGCGGGGCCTCTCACTGTTGTGGCCTCTCCCGTTGCGGAGCACAGGCTCCGGACGCGCAGGCTCAGCAGCCATGGCTCACGGGCCCAGCCGCTCCGCGGCATGTGGGATCTTCCCGGACCGGGGCACGAACCCGTGTCCCCTGCATCGGCAGGCGGACTCTCAACCACTGCGCCACCAGGGAAGCCCAGGATATTCTTTTGACTATATTAAAATGGAAAAAAAACTGTCCTCATTTTTCTACAATGGTTATTGTCATCGATTCATGAAATCTTGAGCAGAAGTGAAAGCTAAGGGGCAGCTTGTGTTTAAAGGGCTACAGATAGAGTCATCATCCCATCTATGAACTAATATTAAAAGATTGACACGCAGCACAGGAAAATCATTTTCCATCACTTCAATATTGGAACCAATCTCATCTTTGCCCTCTGAGGTCCGCATCCACACACCTTCTTGAATGCATTGCATCAGGTTAAAAAGTGCATTGCTCTTTCCAGCCATTGCCAGAAAAACAAATTTGAGTATGATTTATCAGATATTCAGAGAACTACAGAGAGGAAAATGGTCTGTCGATAGGACAAAGGGGGCTGTTGACGTTTTTGTCCACAAGTTCATGAGCTTTCTTTCCTGTCTGGGTAGATTTATTATCTTGTAGAAATTGAGTCATCTCAGCATGGATTTGAAAGACACATATTAAACTTTTTCTTAGGCATTAGTTGGGCCAATTGTAACCTGGGGATATTTGATAGACAAGTCCATGGTGCTGGTGATGAGTGGAAGGCGGAGAATTTTGCAGGCACATGCCCAGTGTGTCTAGACAATCTCACCTTTCCGGTTTAGCCTGACTGTGGGCTGAAATTTCACAGGAGTCTTCCTGGCTTAGGATGAGAAAAGCCACGTTGTAGAGGAATCCTGCCCCTCCCCCCCCCCAACTTCCACATCCCCTCTTGTCTTAAAGCAGCACATTTCGGTGAAGTCTGTGGTCATTTCTATCTACCGCTTCTCGCTCAGTGTCTTTGGATACTGAAAGATAGGGTCACTACAACATTCAAGGTGGGAGTTCTACAACATTCAAGGTGGTTTCTGAAGTTCTACTGGATGGAGCAGGTTCTACAACATTCAAGGTGGTTCTACAACATTCAGGGTGGTTTCTGAAGTTCTACTGGATGGAGCAGGTCCAAAAGATTCAAAATTGTCCTGAAGCAGCAATTCTGCCATTATCCTTATAGAAAAGGACGAGCATCCGTCAGCATCGGAAAGTGGTCCTTTGAAAGGAGTCCCACTTTCCAAATAGTTTGGGACAGGAATACACATCAAACCGTGCAACGCTCACGGAGAGTAGTCAGATGCGGGAGGTTCTCGAAGACTCAGAGATACCCGAGGATATGAATTTCACCCACTTTCTTACAAGCAGCGTTTCTAAAACCCCTAGGACGATAGAAACCCTGTGTCTCGGGAGAAGGAATCGTAACTCTTCGCATGAAACGCGCCATTGGAGAGGCCGTGCAATCGCTCCCGTGCTCCTGGAGCGTCAGCGGGTAGTAAACCAGGCGGATCTTGCCAAAAGTCAGACCGTGACTCAGGAGGTCTGGGGAGGCGCCGCCGGGTCTACATTTCTGACAAGCTCCCAGGCGGGGGGATACTGCTGGGATACAGACATTGGGTAGCAAAGGGACAGAGTCCACCTGCGGAAGCTGCCCCTTCATCTTCTGAAGCTCCACTCATCCCCTTCAAGGCTACCTGAGTTACTGCTGTTGGAATCCCCACCCGGCCAGTGGTTTTCAGTCAATCCCAGCTGCGCCTTGGCATCAACCGGGAAGCTTTCAAAGAAGGCTCATCCCAGAACTGTGAAATCAGAAGCTCTACGCTGCTGCCTGGACATTCTTTTAAAAGTGAGATAAAATTCACATAACATACAATTAACCACGTTCGAACGTACTATCCAGTAGCTTCCAGTACATTCACAAGGCAGTACAACCACCACCACTAAGACGTTTCTGAACATTTTCATCACCCCAGAGAAATCCTGTAAGATTAAGCAGTCCCTCTCCATTCCCCCTGCCCTCAGCTGCTAGCACCTGCTTTCTGTCTCGAAGGACTTGCCTATTCTGAACATTTCCTGTAAGGAGAATGATACACAATATGGTCTTCTGTGTCTAGCTTCTTTCCCTTAGCCTAATATTCTCACGGTTTGTCCACGCTGTAGCCTGTGTCACCCCTTTACAGTGAGTACTGTTCCACGGGACACACAGACCACATTTTCCTGATCTCTTAAACTGTTGATAGACAATCGGGCTGTTTTCACCTTTGCTGACTCTGAGTTGCCCTGTTTGTGTACATCTGTTTGAGCACCTGTTTTCAGTTCTTCTGGATACGTGACTAGGGGAGGAACTGCAGGGTCGTGCGCTAATTCCATTTTTCATCGAGGAAACGCCAAACTGTTTTTGACAGTGGCTGGACCACTTCGTGCGCCCACCGGACACTGACATTTTTAAAAAGTTCCCCATGGAGTCCGAACGCCAGCCAGTGTTGACAAGCTCTGCCCCATAAGCAAATATGTCCTTGTCAGCCCTCTAAACACATAATTGTTTAATTCAGTGGAGCCCCTGGACCAGTGGCAAGAGCATCAGCTTGGAACTTGGCAGAAGTGCACATTCTGGGTTCCCACCGCAGACCTACTGAATCAGGAGCTCTGCACGCAGGCAGAGTCAGCCCCCGCTTCATGAAAGTCCCCAAGGCAACTCTATGGTTTCACAACTGATGCCCTACATACAATTTCATAACTTGCAATATTTTCACCTAACTCTACATCTTGTCCATTTTCCCACATCATGGATCATTATGTGAAAATATAACTTCCCACTTTTATCTATGATATCCTAACACAAAACAAGCCTATGATTCACTTAACCATTCCTTCTGGGGGGCCTTTTGGCCTTTCCCAGTTTTTCCCCAATATAAATCGCGCTCAGTGAATATTCTTGACAATAACTCTTTGCCGACCTCTCTGTATATTTCCTTTGGTTCCATTTAGAATTATAATGAGCAGATCGTAGAGTTTGCACATTTTCCTCCTTACCCTGAGCTGAGTACTTCTTCGGGTATGAGCTCTTCCCGTGGATGGAAATCCTACACGTCATGAAATGAGGAAGAAGAAATGAATTACTGGTTACGTTGAGTATATAGGAAATATTGGCTTGACTGTCCTACCAAACCAGGGGGGGGATAAATACAGAGTCACGTTTATTCTCTAAGACTTCTCCAGTCTCCCTCTGTTTCTTCGGTATGTATGATGCTTGAGCCACACATTTAAATTCTCCTCTTATTTCTTTATCCACATTGGAAGCGGGGAAACACACTCTGTCTCCTTCCCGGGAGCTGCTCAGAATCAGCAGAGGAGAGGTGCTCCGTGTGGGGAAAGCACTTTGTAAGCGCAGAGCACAGCGCAACGTGTGAGGTGTTTTTATAAGTACATTCACTGCTTTGAACAGTTCCCTCCCAGAGGTGCCCCAATGGAAATATCCTCATTTGCTTTGAGCTGACACTTTCATAAGCCTGACCTATGTGGTTTTATTTGCTCTGAATTCGTAAGTGGCCGGCTCTTTACACGTGCCTATTTGAACACACTCCTTAAATAGCTGGGTGTCAGTTCACCTCAGTTAGATTTTGTAATTAGTGCATTTCTGGCTTTATTTTCCATTTCTCAAAAAAAGAAAAAAAAAGGCCACGGATAAGGACATGCCTCATTTTTCTATGACCGTATTTGGTTTGGAGTCCCCCCGAAAGTGTGTATGTTGCCTGTATTCTCATTTTTATACAATTTTACTCTCTCATTGGTTTATATGATCAACAGGCACAAATAAGAAAAAGGATGGGTAAAAAAACAGCCAAGTAATAAGCCCTACAAACCTGGGGAGCCTACTGTCAGGATATGTGAACTCTGCAGAGTTGAGTCAATGTGGAAAGCTCTTCTTTTCTTGACGGTGTGACATAAAATGTAGAAATATCTTAAGTGTAAATACCCTTCCCACTTTGTGAAATCAAAAGCCCAAATCAAGCTCTTGGCACAATGAACATTAAAAAATATCCCAGGTATGAGAAGTAACTCACAGTTCTGCTGCAAACTTCTCTGATAACAAAAATATGAATAATTTCTTCCCCTCCCTCTTTTTGCCCCCTGACCTAGGGCGTTAAGAGGAAAAGCTGATGTTCTTGGTTAAACCTTCGTGTGTTTGGTGTCCGCTCCTGTCTATGCCCTTGACACACTGTTTCCACTGTATGCATCTTGATGGACGTTTCCTTTGGGGGAAGAGGTAGCGGAGAAACACACAAAGAAAACAGCACAAAGATACAGTGATGTGCTGGGTAACATACTTGATACTGCAGTTTCCTTTCTAAACCTTCAGAGCAGGTTCCCTACTTAATGGAAACTCTCAGACCAAAGCGAAAATAGGTAACAGTGTCCATTTTCACCCGCGGCTGTAAAAAGCCTCGGCTTTCCTTCTAAACGAGGAACATTTCTAGACCCGGAGAGGGGCAGTAAGCAATAACGGACTACAGCTCCGGAAGATACCCATCCCCCATGCCACGAATAACACTTCTCCCAGTAAAGAGGCGTTTTGAAAAGACTATTCTGAAGCACAGAAGAGAAGCTTTCAGGGTGCTGCAATGAGCCAAAACGAAAAGGCAGGGGGCTGCGAGAAACAGAGCTGCTTATCGAGCAGGGGGCTCATCTGTCGTTTCGCTCCCTTTTCTCGCTGAAATTCTGGCTCTTCCCAAAGTGTGGAAGCTGCGACTTGCTAAGTGGGCAGCCTTGAAAGGTAAGGCTGAAAACGCCTTTTATCGGCCACAGAACGCCTGCCTCGCGACTAGGATGAAGGTCAGCCACCAGGAGAAAGGGATGCAGATCTACCTGGGACCTTGGTCCAGGACTCAAGGCTCAGCCCGCTGCCTTGATTTCAGTAGGCGAACCCTGTCCGCGTCCCCCTGTGCGTCTCCGGGGGACTCAGGGCTCGCCCGGAGGGACGTGATGTTTGATTCAGACCCTCGGAAGCGTCTGCTCGCCTAAGTGTCAGGAGCCGGGAGCACAGACTCATTTGCATCCGTCCTGCTGTAGGCAGCCCTCCCAGAGCGAGCAGCCCTCGGCTCGGGAGGCTTCCGAGGCGGCGGCGGAGTCCCCGCTTGGTTTTAAACTCAGAGGGTTGGGGGGAGAGGACTGAAAAAGAAAATGAAGCCAATTTCCAACAGACCTGACAAAGGCAGGATTAGATGTAAACGGTGGTGTTTGTTTAAAAGCGGGGAGAGCGTGCCGGCTACAGCCTTGATCTCACGTTAGTTACTTGGTACCGGCTGCAGCCTGAGAAAGCCGCATCTGTTACGCAGACAGCGGGGGTCGCCAGCGCTGATGGAGGGTGTAAGAGCGCCAGGCAGAAAATGAATTAGGTCTTGGAATGCCAAACTGGAAAACCCACTGGAACCAGAGCGCGGCATGCCGGCTCTGGCAGGATGCAGACACACTAGGCGCCCGTAGAGCGTGCTTCGTGGCCGCCGCTCATTACTCGCTATTTTTAGGCACAGCGCTGAGAAGGGACAGAGCAGGGCCGGGGGAGCGCGGCCGCCCAACAACAGGCTCATTTAGGACCAGCCCCCTTCCCATGCTCTGCAGCGGCCTCTCTGTGGGACTCGGGAATTGATTATCCACCCTCCTTGTGAATGTTGGGAATGTCGGCCATTGCGAGCACGCTACACAGGGCGACCTGTGCTCTTCGCGGGCAGAAAAGCAGAGGCTCACTGTGCTCGAGAGCAAAGGCCCAGGCGGACTCCGGCGGAGGCACAGGGCTCTCAGGACGTTCCGCCCCGCCCTGCCCTAGGGGTCGGCCTGGAAAAGACTCAAGGGGCCCCCGGGCAGGGAGTGCACTGCTGAGAACGGGGTGCATGCAGGAGGCGCCAGGAGCTAGGAAGGGCTACTGGGGTCCTACACACAGGGATGGCGGGGAGTGGGGGGCACAGGTCTGCATCACATCTTGCAGCCCCCGGCGTCTGCCGGGCAGGTGGCCTCCAGCACCCTCCACTGCGGCTCACTCGCGTCCCCATTCTCACACTGCCCACCAGCACATCGGCTCAGATCCCAAGCATTTCAGCTGCCCCTGGACCAGTCTGGGCGCCACGTGGATGACATTCGCTTCCCCACCCAAGGCAAGGAAGGCGTCATCACAGTGCCGCCCTGACATTAAGGGAAAGAAAACTCGCCACCCTAGTATTCGGCGGTACGTTCTGGGACTCACTTGATTAATGATGACAAATGAATCCAGCCAAGTGTCTCATCTTAGAAGGATGGGCTAGATGGCTAAATGTGTGGGTGCACACACACACACACACACACACACACACACGCACGGCACCAAGAACTACAGCAACAAGGAAAAGCCAAGCAGGAGAGAGGGAACACGTGAAACATGATCCATTGGGAGGAAATATCCATTCATCAAGCTTCAAACACACAAATCCCACGAGCAGGGAAGGAAGCATTATCACAGGACCTACTGGGGAAGGAGCACCAATTCATCGAACTTTCACGGGCCCGCATGGCAACAGGTCCAGATGATACCCATCTGGCTTTAAGACACGCATCTCTACCCAAGAGGCTGATCGCAGGGCCCTGTTTTATGCTCATCCTGACGCGACCTGGTGCCGCGTGGTGGTTTCCTGGGGTGACCCCGAATGCAACATTCCCCACACGCTCTTGTTTCCAATTTGGACAGAGGAAGGTATTGACACATGAGCAAAGAAGGGAAGGTTCCTGCCGTTCCGAGCCTTCTCGAGGTTAAAAGTTAGGTGACTGAGCTGCCTGCCCGATTCCTGAGAAGGCCTCTGTATTTGTTGCAGGAATAGAAACTACATGTCTTCAACTGTCCAGATGTCTTTCTCTAGGGTGTGAGTTTCATAATCCTCTCTATCTCCTTTGCCTCCATTATAAAGTCCCAGGGGAGTTAATTCCTCTAGGGAACTGGTTCTTAAGTGGGGGGTATTTAGTAAGTATGGGGGTATTTGGGATTTTCAACATGGCTGGAGGTTTGGGGGATTGCTACTGGTACCTAGTGCAGAGGCCAGGGCTGCTGCTAAACATCTTACAGTGCAAAGGACAGCATGTCTGCAGCAAAGAATCACCTGGCCCCAAACGTTACCATGTCAGAGTCTATTCTAGGGTGGTTACAGATGGATACCAGGACAGGCTGAGCCCTACCTGAAATAAAAGTACCTGGACCTGGCAAACCACTAAGCAGCATGTGGGATCTTAGTTCCCCGACTAGGGATCAAACCTGTGCCCCCTGCAGTGGAAGCACGGAGTCCTAACCACTGGACGGCCAGGGAAGTCCCAGGAAAAGTCCTTTCTGCAAGTGGCTTATTTGTTCTTATGTGCCGTACAAGCTTTGTGGAGCCCATAACCACACCAGGTCTGCACCACCTAAGAGAAAACTTGGGCTCTACAGAGTGTTACAAATGTGCAAGTACGTCCTGGGAACACAGGTGTATTAGCTGTTGCCAGGTCCATGCCTTTCCGGTGCCCGACCCCTTCCCCCTTTTCCTCTGTGCAACCCTGCCTGGAATACTGCAACTCCATCCCTGGGCACCAGGCACACTTTTAAACACATGGTAGATTTCTGAGCGTATGTGGTAATGGTCTCTGGCCTAGGACTGGCCTTTCCCTGGTGTCCCGTCTTCTAAAACACAAGAGCTGGTCTAGGAGCCCATGAACAGCAGCCTGGTCATCTTGAAAAGTGTCACTGGAAAGAACCATAATTAATAAATGTTCTCGGTATTATTGTAACTGAGCAGGACCCTATGGGGCCTTCCCGAGACAGACTCCCACCCCCCCATGTCGTCCACCTGCCTCTTGTCTACAGAAAAACTTTCATCAAACAATAAATTTAATCAGAGAAGCGAGAAAATGCAGAAGCAAAGGGAAACAGTCAAAGAGGACAAAATAATAATAGTTTAGTCATTAGACAAAGTCAAAGGCCCTTAGTTCCTCCTCAAGGGCTGTAGATCATATTCTGAGCCACGTCCTGTGAGCTGTTTTGTAGATACTGAAACCCCCGCCAGGTGGGAGAAGTTAGCTACATGATGACCAGACTGTAGCCATGACAGAGGCTGCCACAACTCTGAGAACTGGTGTCAAGGAAATGGGAACAAACTGATCCTGGAGCTGAAGACTAACTGTACGTAAAACAATCAAGATGACACTGGTCAGACCACCGCAGGACCAATTTCAAGATGATGGTGAGAGCTGACTGTACCACTTCTGCATGGGGCTCCCTGCCTCCCCCTGAGCACCCCTGAAACTCCCCTTTAAAAGCTCTTGCCCACTGATCGGCAGGGGGGAGTTGGCTTTTGGACATGAGTCTGCCTTCTCCCCACGCTGCCGGTCTCCAGAGTGAAGCCGACTTTCCTTGCCCGCCAACACTTGTCTCTCGAGTACGGGCTTTGGAGCAGCAGCAAGCGGCCGGACCTGAGTTTAGTAACGTTTTGTGGAATGAGGTTCTCCAGTGTTTTCAAAATACGAGAGCCGGTTGGCTCACCAGGAAACGTGAGCTCACCTTATCCGAATTAGATGACCTCTCATGATGTCTCGCCTGCTATAAAGTGAGGAGCACATAAAAATTAAAAATAAAATAACTACCTACTGGGGCCATAATAGACCTCAATACCGGTTTGCACCGGTTTTGAATTTCCTGTTTTGCACAAAACTCTGGTTTGCACAATCAGCCGTTCTCGCTTCTGTAACTATGCTTGCTGGTTACCCCATAAGTTTTAAACCAATCAAAATACAGGATTAATGTTCCCTAAATAAGATAGCCAATCTGTTCTGCCCACCACTGGAAAGTCCCGAACTTGTTTGTACCGATGTATAAAAGAGTTAAAACGGCCTCTTTGGGGGCTCCCTGAGTGCCTTTGGAAACAAGGGCACAGGGGCCCAGGTTCGAACCTGCAATAAATGACCCTCGCTGCTTGGCTTTGACTCTCGACTCTGGTGGCTTTGTGAGGGATCTCGCGACCGTGGGCATTTCAAAAGCATATGTGCATCTCTTCCAAAGAGAGCCGACCCGGGCCCCAGATAGATCACTAGCCCATCCCCACACTCAGCGGGTCGGGAGAAGAGGGATTCAGTGAGCTCTGGGTTCCCCAAGCCCGGGAATTGGTGCAGGCTTCCGAGCCGCCAGGCAGCCATTTGGCGTGGAGGTGGGTGGCGATAGTTTCCATTAGTGAACACTTAAGTCATGGATGGGATTCTTATTTATGGAACATTAGAGATAACTGCAGTTTTCTTTAGGATTCAGGAGTGGAGTGTGTCTACTTTTAGGCAATTCAGGTGCCCTCGGGCAGAGGCTTTGCAAATGCATTCACATAATCACCTTCGAGCAACTAGATCCTGTGTACTTAGGGCCCTTCCAATCACGGCTTTCTATATACTTCTTATCTTCAGGCGAGGGGTGCATATGCCATGTGTGTATTATGCTGCTTCTGCCCAAGGCTGCAAGTATTGGATTTTACAGACAGACAGCGGTCCCCAAAGGCAGGGCTGACATCCTGGAATTAGATTCTGTTCCTGGGCCACTCAGGAAAACCATGTACTGGACCTGAGACGATGGAGCTTCTAAGGAAAGGGGACCACTTCCACACCACCAGTACCATTAGCTGTCTGACCCACAGGGGAAGGAACCACCTGTGCTCTTTAGTTGTCCTACAAATTCCGCCTGCTCCATCTTTAGTTGGAGTCTGACTGCAGGCCGTTATTTCCTCATCGACAATAATACAGACTTGCCTCCCGGTGGGCTGTCAAAGTCCTACTCGATGCATTTTCTGTCCCCACGCTGTCCCAGTTACCCTGACTTCTGGGAACAACGTGTATGTCAGGTCAGTGCTTCATGTCTGCAAAGCGCAGAGTGAAAACGAGCTGAGTGTGCCACCTGGGTGCACATGCCTCTCGTGTCTGACAATACCAAGAGTATCAGAGAACATCTTTGTGAGCCCACACCACACAGAGATGCGAGGATGGGCGAGATGCACAGACACAGAGTCAGGGAAAGAATTGAAGGCAAGACTCAGAGGCACAACTGTAACCCAGGGCGATGGTTTCACCGAGTCTTCCGCAGACACTCACCAGGGCCCCAGGTCTCTTAAATGTCATTGTTGGTGGCAATCATGCAACATAGAATGCACGACATTATATTTTACATGATTGCCACCAGCTACGACATGTAAACCCCGTCTCAGAGACGCATGCCATGGCGACGAGCATCCTTTCTTCCACCAATTTGCACGTCTTTTCAGAGAGTAATTCATTACCTCTGGTTTGATCTGAGTCAACTGGTGATAACTCAGAAGGGTTTTTCCTCTTACAGTCACTATTACCTAATTTTAGAGACAGCCTTTTCCCCATAGGCACCTGCTTAAATTAGTAAATCGAACAATGCTGCGTTACCTGTGGTTTTATTTTGCTTTTAAGATTCCTCCATTCTGCAAATGCTTTACATATGGGTAAGAAAATGCATTAGCTAATTTCCTTCCTACCCAGAGATGCGTTTCCAAGGGATTTTCCATTTCGATATTTGAACCTTCCTCTTCAAATCATATTTTCTTTTCTAACGTTTTTCATTTTCATAGAAATCGACACGTCTTGCACCTTCATTGCATTATCGCCCAGGATGGTGTCCCCCTCTTACACACAGCTCGTAGGTCGGATACGTCTTCCCATGGAACCATAATCATTAGGTAACTTGATTGTCAAAAAAAGTTCACTTTCATTCCTAAATGTTGCCAACCTGAGTTTTAAGTTAGTTTTCCCTCAATTTATTAACTTGGAACAAGAAATGATTAATAGGTCAAATGCTTGCATCTCAGTATGGTTCCATCACTCCTTCCTTTTCCTGCCCCTACCAGCAAAGAAAAAAATCCCAGCAGCTTTGTAAGGAAGATGTTTTCTATGTAGCGACAAAACGGCAGCAGCATCTATGATAAACAGACGCGGGTCTACGGCCAGGCGTCCGTATAGCTCTGCTTTCTTACCCACCGTACACGTCTCTCTTTCAAGTTAATGGGACTCTTTCTCTTTCACTCCCATCACATGGAACCGGACATGCCTGGTTCACTGTCCTCTGGGGATGTCCAGATTCTTTCTCTAGAAATCTCATCCCTCCTTTAAGGTCTCAACCAGATCCAACCACCTCCATGAATACGCACTGCCCTGCCCCCTCCTTTTCTAAAACCCTGTAACATTTATGGCACAGGAGACTAGTTGAGTCAACTCAAGCCCGTTTCACTTTTCACTGCCTTCTTCAATAACTATTTATTAATCATCTACTATATGCCCAACAAAACGCTTGGCCCCTGGGACATGACAGTAGAAGAGACGTGCTCAGGGCCTCAGTCTTGGAGTTTTAAGAGACTTGATGCAGAAACAGACATTCAGCGGAGAAACATACAAGGCATTTATTTATTAATAGGGTGATTCCCACGTCGAGAATAGTACATCTGTACAAGACACACTATAAGAAGCTGTATGGCTTCTCTGAGTGAAATTCCCAGCAGGTGCTCGAAAGAAAGAAAAGAGAAAGAAACAAGGGAAGAACTAATGAAAGAAACAAAAGGAAAGAAAAGAATAAGACACGGTCTGGGTGAATACTTCCTGTTACTGTGTACAGACTCTGGTTCCTTTTGTCTGAAACAGCACCCACCTTCCTGGGGAGTCCTGCTGTCAGAAGACCTAGCTCTGATTTTAAATATTTCAAACATTCTTTGCCACTTCGAGCACCTGCACCTTATAGCCTTCCAAGCAGGACAGGAGTGTGCAGGCTTCTGGACACCAGGTTAGAGCATCCAATCCACTAAACGCTGGGCATCCCTCACCTGCCCACCTGTGCACCTTTACTGCTGCTTTCTTCTGGAGCCTGCATTCACTCACATCCATCTTACTGCTGGGACTCGTTCCTAAGCATCTTAGAAAACATTCTACCACCACCTCCTACATCTCGTTAAGTCAGCGGAAACCTGTTATATTCCTTTTAAAACCCATGTTTTTCTCAACTTCCCCCTCTGTCCTGTGTCCTGCACTTCCAACAGACTCTCTGTTTCCATCCCATCCCATCTCTCTCTCTCTGTCACAGATTCACACTGGAAGATGACGACAATGGTCCATCGCCATGTCACTGGTTAATTTTTGTACAGCTTACCTGGTTTATATGACTTCCTCTCAGTAGACAGAGCTCAGAAATGATGTGGTGGGCGCTCGACTACCCATGAATCCGCCAACATGTCGTCAGAATCCTGAATAGCCTAAAACAAAATGCAACGTGAATTATGACAAGAGAACGTACAACTCCTTGCTCTGGCCTCAAATGAACATGTGGCCTTTCGACCTTGGGCTGGTGTCTAGATATAAACTGAAGCACCTCCGTGTCTCATACTGGTAGCTGTGAGCATTGGCACAGATCACCTAGCAAAATGTATCGAGGGGCAAACTGTTTAGTTAGAGAGCTGGGAAAGAAACAAAGTATGTCTCGTGGTTGCAGAGAATGTCCCCATTTCGTGATCTGTTACTGTCATATTCGGTTTTGCTTTTTGTGCTGTGGAATATTATTATTTTCTAAGATGCTGTGGAACTAGGGCTGAATCCAATCCAAATGATGCAACCGAAGGGGAGCAGAACGTGCCACCCCAAGATGTGAGTGTAGGGGTTCAGGACGTGCTGCCCGCAAATGTACCAGCAGGGGTTCAGGACGCACCATCCCAAGATACGCCACTTTGGTATATTGATGATTTTAGGCTACAAGCACTTGGAAAGTAGCAAATGCAGGGAGAAGCTTTCTCTAAACCCCCCTTTACCTCCTAAAGACAGATCCTCCCAAAGGAACCCAGGTGTCATCAGTCCCCTCATGGGAGTGTCATCAACCTGGCAGGCTTGACTCCCAGCACAGGACAGGAGTCTAGAGACATAGTTATGTACGTCTGCAGCATAGAGAGGAGAGATGCAGACACTGAGGTGTGGTCCACACCACACCCAGACACACTTCATCACAAACAGTCCCCCCTCCCATCCATCCTTCCAACGCCCCATCATCTCTCCTAAAACCCACTGACTCTCCCCAAAGAGGCTCATGTCCCACCTCGCCTTCCCCAAAAGCTGCCTGGGGGAGCTGCCCATTTGCCCCTGCGTATCCCCCATGTGGACATGAGCCAGGCAGGAAACGAACTTCTGTGTGTTTCTCTCTCATTAAGCTGTCTTTTATTACAGGGGTCTCAGAAAAGAACTCAGAAGAGTGGAGGGAAAATTATTTGTCCTCTGCTACGCAATCCTTCATGTAACTGTAGGCGATTATTTTTCCCTGAAACTCTTTTACACAATGTTCTCATGTTTATAGCATAATAACCTGAGAGTAAGACTTGGAACATCATTATTTCTTATTTGCCGAGAACGGAACAGTATGGTCATCAATGACTTTCTTCTCACGACTAATTTTCTTTGATACTTGAACTTATTATATACTTACTGGTCAGTTGTTTGCTTTCATTTTAATCATTGGACTCAAGCAGATTTTCTGTAGTTATTGCCAAAAGCTTGGGAAAAGTTACATGTATAAATCTTGAAGCAGACTAATGTTTTCTACACTTTGGCCACTCTGGTTTTGTTCCTAAAGCTTGTGCTTATGAGAGAAAAAGAAACAAACAAAACTAGTTTATATGTAGCCTCAAATGTTTACTTATCCTACTTCGTAGGCAAAGAATTAAACCTTCATTCTACAAATACTCAGTGAGCACCAACTCTGTGTTCTAAGTGCTGGGGAGGGGGCAGGACAGATAAAGTTGCTCTTAGGAAGCCTAGTCACTATAGCAGGAGCAAGCAACCAACAAACCAACAGGTACATGAACAAAATAATTTACATCACCTGTGTTCAGTGTGAGAGGGAGTGTGAAACATAGAAATGGAATGAGTCATACGGGTGAGGAGACTAAGAATGACGCTAAGTTGGCAGATAGAGAAACACTTCTGGACAAGCGGTCAGGGAAGGCTTCCCTGGAGAGAGGACACCTAAACTGTCTTCATGAGGAGAGGCACCAGGTGGAAGCAGAGCCTGGGGAAGGCAGTCGTGTTTGTCAGCAGAAAAGAAGAAAGGATGGTAAGGTCGGAGGCTACTGAGCCAGGGAGGTAGAAAGGCAGCCGGCTCAAGAGGTGGGCAGGGTAGAGGGGGCCACGCGGAGCCCTGGGGTCTTGAGAATGAGTTTGCCTTGTGTACGGGGTGGAATGAGAGGCTGCTGGAGGGTTCGCCCAGATCACTCAGTCTGCAGTGTGAGCACATTGTGGCAGGGAAAGCACAGCTGGAAGCGAGACACAGATGAGCCCAGCAAGGCTGAGCGATGAAGGATGTAGTTTTATATCCATGTCACCCTACCTGTTCTTCTCGTCTGCATCGCTGCTGTGAAGGACCACCCCCTAGAGAAAGGGCCACTTGCTGCTTAGATGCCCACTTGGACTGTGGCCAGGCTGGACAGTAGAGATTGTTAGGAGTAATATCAGACTAATTAGCAGAGAATGATGGACTTGGGAAGCCTTAAACCCCAGACACATCAGTACTGGTTAGAAAGAAAGCGAAATTGGCCGGACCTTAAAAATACTGTTGGATACCATGTGACCCCAGAGTGTAGGTAGCTTCTCTCCTTCCCCTGACCTACTTGGATCTACTGCACTCGCTGTTAGCATCCCTACCGTCCACCGCCTCACCAGGAACTTGGGGGCTTGACCAGCACCGAAAGAAAAAAGTATGAAATATGAGGTTATGAGTCCCAGCAGGGAAGAACCTAGCTGCTAGAGGTTCTACAGAAGCTGTGGCTTAAAGGGCATATTTATATTCATATAGGATTCACATCATTGTATTTCTCCCTGTTCTTCAGCTGGAGTCCTTTGTTAAGAATGGTGAAGGACCTCAGATGTTAGTGTGGTTCCATTCCAACTAGCCAGCCTACCAGAGCTTCACAGATGATGGCAGAAGACAAGAGACTCCTGGGTCAGAGGCAAAAGATTGTCTGTTCTCACAGTGACAGCAGGAAGCAGAGTAGCAGCGTTCGTGCTGGTCCCCACAGGAAACATGAAGAGGGCTGGGTGATGCCTGCACACACAGTGGATTGTGTGACGGGAGAGGGACCCTGTGCTTAGGGAATGTGATAATAGGCCAGAACACTGATAATAGGCCGTACACCTGTCTGATTGTAACAACAGAGGAAGACATTGTCTTTATTAAATGGGGAGTGTAATAAGCAATAAATAAAGCAAACCTGACATTTGCTTTAGAGGAAGACCCTGTCTATCTTCCAAAGCTGTTAGCTATACTAACATCTGAGCAGGACCCTGTGGGGCTCCTGGGCACAAAAACCTTTTCCTGTCCCCCATTTCTTATTTTCAGGATAAAGGTTTCAGCCTCCTAGATCTCCCTGAGTTCCAAAGGGCAGGTTCAAACAGTTACTAATCAGGGGAGGGAGGGGATGCAGAAACAAGAGAGGAGCAGTCAAGACACAACAGCACAGCCTTGGGACAGGTCCTGGTTCCTCCTCAAGGAATATACGTAACAATATCTTTGAGTTCTTCTGCAAGAACTAAAGCTCCCACCCAGGTGGAGGATGGCAACTTTAGGTTGAGAACAAGATTCCTGGAACACTGCCCTGTTACCTCACCACCAACCAATCAGAGGAAGGTCACATGCCCTGCAGCCCTCACCCCAAATTTTGCAGATAAAAACTTTTCCCCCAAAACCATCATGGAGTTGGGGGTTTTGAGCACGAGCTACCCGTTCTCCTTGCTTGGCCCTGCAATAAACCTTTCTCTGCTCCAAACTGCAACATTTGGTTTGCTTGGCCTCACTGGCACACAAACTTGTGTTTGGTAACACATCCTTGAAAAGATAGCTCAGAATAAAGGCCGTCAGTACCTCTGCTTGCAGTTGATGCAGAAATGCAAGAGATCCCAGATGAATTGTCTCCCCACACCTTTTTAATGTGACTTATTGAATAAGAAAATTATGTAAAGGTATAATAGAGCCTAGAATACATCAAAAACTGAGACATAATGACTCTTCAGTCCCCATGAAAAATGGGGTGAGAAACTCCCCATGGGTCGGTCTCCTTCCTCAACATTAGAGCTTTACTATTCCCAACAGCAGGTTTCACTGCTGCTTTAGAGCTTTCCAGTACAGTCCTAAAAGAAAATTGATGTTCAGACATCTTAGGGGCTTTCAACAGTGAGTCATCTTGACCACCTGAATTATGAAGTTAATTGCTACTATAACCTCTCTGAAAAGAAGTGAAGCTCAGTGATTCAATATCATTAGCAATCCCAAGTCAATGTCTTATTCATTGTGTGAGTGCCAGCTTTGTAGACCATAAGAAGCCCTGAATGGAAGGCTATTATTGTCTATCAACTGTGACACTTTTTATATCATTAGAGATGCCTAAGGGATGGAAATTGATGGTAGTTTGCTTTAATTAGGTTCAGAGAGCGTGTGTGCACGCATGCACGTATGTGTGTTGATGAGCAGTAACTTTCAGCAAGTCCCTTTGTTATGACTGATATTTTGGACTAAAGTTATTACTTAAGAGAGATCAAGTTATGGATGGAAAAGAACGAATAAAAAGAAAGATCCAAAGTTTCCTGGACAAAATGGTAAAACACACTAAAGTGCTTCCTCCACCAAATTGTTTTTAATTTTTCTACCCAGTTAGTTTCCACCAATCTATTAGCTCAACTCTCCTACTTCGGGCATACAGAATTGAGTAAAGAATTCACTTTAAAACACGTTATATTTTGTACTTTACATCTGGCAGAATCACTGGAGCACCCAAGTCTTTCTAGATTCTGTACTGATATGTGTATGTTTGTAATTAAAGACCAAATAAGACAGAGAGAGAGAGAGAGAGAGAGAGAGAGAGAGAGACAGACAGACAGAGAGAGACAGAGACAGAGATAGAGAGAGAGAGAAATTAGGACAGGAAGCCATATCACTCAATCATTCCAAAGTTATTCACCTCATCTGAGCTTTCTGGAACAAAGCAGAGATCTTATAAATGGGTGAGATGTGACTAGTGTAAAGGACGTATTCCTCCAGATTGTTGCAAATGTCCACCGTGTAGCTCTGTCAGGTACATAGCAGATGGTATAATCTCTGGTGCTTTTGAGAGAAACAATTTGAACTCTGTTGGTTTAGGGAAATAATTTTCAACCTAAATGAGGAATTAACTATGGAGGAGGAAAAAAATTAAATTGTTGAAATGTTAAAAGAATTATGCTAAAAATAAAGGAAAAAGAACTTGATAAATTAAGAGACTGCAGTTAGAGTCTCCCTAAAGGTTATCTGAGTGACCACCTTCTTCATGGTGGTCATCATACACAATAAATTCAACATATTGGTGATGAGACCAAATTATAAAAGGAATTCACTAGACTGTATACAACTGAAAATTTGATTAAAACTCATCTGTCTTTGGCTCCTGAGTGAGAACTCAAAGTGTCAGTTCTTCAAGCGGCTGTTAGCTGCTCTACACAGCCCACAATGATCTCTGCCTCTGCTTTTCACACCCTTATATACATCTTCCCTGCACTGTTTCACAGTGGGCTTGTTTGACCAATAGGACACTACTGTTCATACAGTGATGGTGCCTGATTCCCAAGGTCATAAAGTGCATTATGGTTTCCGTCTTGCTCTCTGTCTTGGTTCACTCATGCTGAAGAAAGCCAGCAGCTGCTATGTAAGGACACTCAGGCAGCCCCATGGGGAAGGCAGCATGTCAAGGATCTGAAACCTTCTCCTAGCAGACAGTAAGGAACTGTGACCTCCAGCCAACAGCCATGCAAATCAGTGTATTCCCAGCTGACATCATCAGATACCCTGATATAGAAATAACGAGCTCAGCCACTCCAAGGTTACTGAGCCACAGAGACTGTGAGAAAATGAACACGTGTTACTGTAAGCCACTCCACTTTGCGTTGCTTTGTGACACTGCGGTAGATAACTAAGTGATATAATCACCAACACCATCCTCTACGTTAGGAACAAGATAAAAATACTGAGACTGAAACCAAGCAGGACCCTTTGGGGCCTTCTTGGGGACAGACGACCCCTTGTGTCTCCCAACCCTTGTTTGTAGAAAAGCTTTAGTCTCTGAGGCCTTCTCTGAGTTCCAAAGAGCAAATTTAATCAGAGAAGTGAGAAAATGAAGAAGCAAAGGAAAACAGTCAAGCTAGAGAAAATAATAATAGTTTAGCCACTAAACAAAGTCAAGGACCTTTACTTCTTCCTCAGGGTTACAGATCATATTCTGAGCCACGTCCTTTGAGCTGTTTTGCAGAAACTGAAAGCCCCACCAGGTGGAAGAAGTTACCTGCGTGCTGCCCACCAGGACACAGACCCCAGACCAGCTGGAACCAAAAGGTTGATGATGCTGACTCCCGATGACCTCACCACCAACCAATCAGAAGAGTGTCCACCAGCTGATCACACAGCCCACGACCCCCCTCCCTCACCCTGCCTTTAAACACCTTTTCCTGAAAGCCATCAGGAGAGCTTGGGCCTTTTAAACACCAACTACCTGACTCCTTGGCTGGTGCCTGCAGTAAACACAGCACTTGCCTTCACCACGACCTGGTGTCAGGAGATTGGCTTTACTGCACGCGGGCGAGCGGACACAAGTCTGGTTCAGTAACAAGACTATGGCTTAGATGAGAAGTATTCAGTACTTCACACATTAGTTGACGTTGGTGGTCAGTGAAACTGGTGTCAATGACATTGACGGTGAGACTACTGTACTCGTCATGTGTGCACAATTCATCAGTTGGTGTAACCCCACGCTTGCAGATATTAGAGCCAATGTATTACAATGCAGAATCTTTCCAAATGGCAGTAACAGTGGATACTTTATTTTTTCATTATTCTCACATGTCCACATTCACACTTGAGAAAAAGATAAAGTAATCAAATTTTGTCTGAATTAGACAAGCTGATTCTAAGATTCACAAGAGGGGGGAAAACATGCAAAAAAGCCAGTAAGATTCAGGAAAAGAAAGTTAATTAAGGGGGAAAATGAAATGGAAGATATGAAAATCATATTTTATGATTTTCCTCACAGATATGAAATCATATTTTAAAGCAATAGTTATTAAACAGTTTGTTTCTGGCCCATGGGATATGACAAGAATATTTATTGCATGATTATTCATAGCAATACAAGTTTGGAAGTAATTTAAAATGTCCACCAATAGAATAATGGTGAAGAAAATTATGGTATACCCATTCAATAAAATGCCATGCAAGCATTTAAAAAATAAAGCATGTCAGTATGATTATGGAGCAATCTCCAAGTGACCAGTTTATGTGGCTAAAATAAGATGTAAAACAGATGACCCAGAGACGTGCTATGTGGTTAACTGTAAAACTTTACTCTTGTTCCTATAACAGATTTTCAGTTCACCATGATGATTCTTTACTATGACATTTCATTCTTATTTACCTAAGGGACTTAGAGGAAGTGTAGACTCATGAGGTGATAGTTTTAGTGGTTCGAATAGACCTAAGTCTTTTAGAAAAAATTCATAACACACTTGGCTAAACTTGCAAAATAGATAAGGTATTTTAAGATCAATGACCTCTTGATATTCAAGACACCGTTGAAGATTTTTTAAGGTCTTTATTTCTTTATGTTCAAACACATTAGCTAAACCAAAAGATGAATAGTATATTTTGCTATCAAAGAAGCCTTGGAATAAACAGGGTAAGACGCTATGTATTTCATTTCTCAAAATGTCTTGGGAAGACAGAAATAGAAATTGAACATATGTTGATTTTTTAAAAAATCGTTATTTTTATTCCATCAAAGATTTTTAAGAATTGGGCTTTAAAACTATGATCCACAAATTATTTATAGTCCATTCATTAATATGATTTTAGGAATAACTATTTCTTAATTAGTTTCTCAAGAAAGATGAAATGGATACCTATTTGAAGAGTGCTATACAGAAGACTAGGGGTTTTTTGGGGGGTTTTTTGGGGTTTTTTTTTGGTAAAGTCTCTGAAATCCTAACAAGGGGAGCTACTTAATTAAAAAGTTGCTCCACTGAAAAACTGGAATTCAGTAAGAGGTAGTATATTCTATACATATTGCAGATGCAAAAACACGTCTGGCATCTGTAACAGCCAGACAGTTGATTAAACTCTCTTCTCTCTGATTCTAGTCTAAGTCAGAACTTCGAAACAATCCTCCCCACTCTGCCTCTCAAAGGGTTAAATGACAAACTTCCATTTATTAGATTTTCCGATGCTAGCAAATCATGGTAAATCTGTATTCCCTACTATCTTTATCTAATGGGAGAAAAGTCTTAATCCTCATTAGAGGAAAAATAAAAGAAAACAGCCACCATAACTAACAGTCCCTAACATTAGCTCTTTCAGGTAAATTTGGTTAATATATGTAAAAATTGGCTCTGAGCCGTAATTAGAAACAGAAAGTATTTGTTTGTCGGCCTCTCCCCTGCAAACTTTAAAAAGTTTCCTTCTTTTCTCCTCTGAAATGTTTCCGCTCTCAATGGGAGTGCTGTTTCCTACCACTTCAACTTGATTTTCCACTATTAGGTGAAGGATGCTCAGACAGCATCACATTAATTTCGGTGGCACTAAATTCTACCTAATTCAGCAAGCAGGCCTCTGCTAATGAGGCCGCACATGACAGTGACGGCAAGCCCGCCTCTAAGTGTGGCTGATCGATGCTCATCGCTCAGGCGGCTCTGGTGGTCAATTACGCGGGCTTCTGAGCAAGGCCCTGGGTCCCTTTCCATTAACGACCCAGACCTGCCTAAAGTCACAAGGCGCGCTTGCCCTGGCATCTCTCCCTCTGTGCCCTGTCGGTCTTTGCCAGGAACCCCCGTGGGGCGTGGCAGGGGAAGCATGCTCCCGGCAGCCACTTCCACATGGCCCCTGCCTTCCGGCTGGGAGCTGACGGAGGGGGAGGTCGAGAGGCAGACAGAGCCAGCGCAGACCTGCTGTTTGACCCCAGGACGCGAGCCTTGTTTGCTGAGGCCCCAGGGAATGAGTACAAGGAGCTGAATTTCACATAATCCCTCTCTGCACTTGCTGAGAAAGGAAAGTGTGTGAGATGCCCACACGATGTCCTTTCCTTCCTGGCCACCGTCCTCCACAAAAAGCCCTACACGTACACACTGCCTTTGGGCCCAGATACCACCTAGGCCAAGGGCTTCAAAAGTCAGCCCTCTGTTACGTGGTCGAAACTGGTGTCTCCCAGAAGACTGTCACGATGTCCCAGCCCACACTCCTCTACGGGAACCAATGCAAAGAAACGTCGTCATTAACCAAAGGAAATATGTTGCTGCCTTCACAGATACAGAAGTAATTACTGCTGGTCGGGACAAGGCGGGGTCTTGGGAAGGACGGGGTGGGGGGGGGGGAAGAAGGAAAAAAAGGACATGCTGATGGGTGGGACGTGTCATTGTTTATTTAAGTTGTTTATTTACTTTGCCAAGAAAGAAGAGAGATGTGGTAGCCCATCCAGTGCCTTGCGCATTATGACAGGCGACTTTCTCCATAAGAACTAATTCATTCTCTTCTGGGCATTGGCATCCTGAGTCCCCCCAGAGGGTCTCTTTTCGACAATAGAAGACACCCTGGTCTGAATCACCTCCTGCTGTAGGTTGGCGTGCACCTCTTCGTAAGTAATTTCAAATACGCAGAAGCTCTTTTCTGCGGCCGCAATTAATTACACCCCGTTAGTAGCTGGTGCTGTGTGTTTCCTGGTGGTGATCTGATTTCAAAGTGAGGGGAAAGCAGCGATTTGGTGGCCACTGGGGAGAGGGCATGGCATAAGAAGGAAAAAGACATGGGAGCAAGTGGAGCGTGTTAAGGGGGGGTGAGGGCAACACTGGGTGGCACGGATGCACTACTTCCTTGTCCTCAGACTCTGACGACGAACAGATCAGGAATGAGCGGCTCAAGCAGGACTGTCCGCAGGCGTGTTTGCGTATGTTTACTTCCCTGGTAGTACTGCGCTCGACAAGCACAGCCATTGGTCTGTGCTTCACGTCTTCCCTTTACTATACAAAAGCCCTCCGGCCCCCACTGTGATCACAGGACGGAGGCCAACGACGGTACACGCTGTACAGGCAGGAGACTGCGCCTCAGAGAGCGCGAGCGGATAGACCACCCTCCTCCAGCCTCCGAGCTGACGTGAGACACTCCAGCCTCACGGCACCTGACTTCCCTCCTGTGTAAAAGGGGCCTCAGAATGCCAGCTGGACAAAGGACTATGCTCCCCACTTCACTCGTGGGGAAACCGAGACTGGAGGAGGGGACAGGCGGCGAGACATCTGTTATGTCCTCTTGCAGGGGGGATCCTTACAGAAACGAAGTGGAAAATGGAGGCAAAGACAAAACAAAGATGAAACGCATTTTTCGGTTTTTAGGCAAAAAGGACAGCACGCCGCCCACCTCATCATCCCTTCACGTCAGCCAAGGGGAGCATGGGAAGAAAGGCAGGTGAGGGACCACAGGAGGACAAAGTGGTGGCCCTCTTTGGAAGACTGCCTTAGGGGAATCCAACCTCATGCCGAATTTCTCTCTTAGCAACAGGATAATTCCTAAAATTCTGATACAAGATTTACATTTGTCCGAGTTTGACGCATGTCTTCACTGGCCAAGGAGACGGTACGATCCTGGTTTACGCTGCTGAGGGATTTCCATGCTAGGAGATAAGAGAAATAGGCTGGGGCGTCTGAGATCCATAGATGAACAGTCTCCACCGATCAATCGACCAGATAATTGCACAACCCTTCACACCTCCTCGCGGAGCCATGGCTTAGAGGGAGACAAGACTGACTTTCTTTCTTTTGGGCCATCTTAATGATATCTGCGAGAATTAATTCGGGGGAATGCGTTCATTATTTCAATATTGTAATTCGTATTTCTTCATTGATTATTTTGATGTTAGAGAATTGTCTGAAACGACGTGATCCCAAAGGCTCCAGAATTAATGACACCCAGAGGAGTGTCAAGAACGCTGTGAGCTGCAGGAAATGGTCACATGCACACACCAGGGAGGCTGCACACACGTGTGTATACAGACCACGGCTGGTAATCAGGGCAAATTCAGACAATCTGATGCTTCCTCACAGTATGGGGGCCCTTTTCGCTTGGAGTTTATCCATCTGACTGAAGTTCTCTCCCCGCTGGAAGGCTCCAGGGAAGGGAGTGCAAATCTGGAATCGGCAGACATGGCTGTGTGCTGTGTTTTTCGTTGAGGTCTTAGAAAAGACATTTAACTTCACAGCGGCTGAATTTTCCCACCTTTCAAGACGGGATCATTGTTTCCGTCTGTCTAACCTCATGGTGTCTGTTAAATGGGGAAAAAACGGTGCCCAGATAAGTCTTTAGTATGTGGGCCTGTCCTGGGCATTGTGGGATGTTTGTTTTATTTTATTTTCCATTCTGTTTTACCTGGGTAAAGATGCATAGGCATCTTTTTATTTAGTTGGCGTATTGTTGCTGTACAATATTATGTAAGTTACAAGTGTACCATATAGCGATTCACAATTTTTAAAGATTATACTCCATTTATAGTTATTATGGAACATTGGCTACATTCCCCGTGTTGTACAATATGTCCTTGTAGCTCATTTATTTTACACATAATGTCCATAGTTTGTACCTCTTAATCTCCTACCCCTATGTTGCCCCTCCTCCCCTGCCCACGGGTAACGACTACTTTGTTCTGTGTATCTACGAGTCTGTTTCTTTATGATATTCACTAGTTCGTTGTATTTTTTAGATTCCATAAATGCCCTCTGGGGGATAAAACTGTCCCCAGTCGAGAACCACTGATTTAATTCAACCAGCGTTTCCTGTGCATTCACCACGCGGAACAGGCAGAGCGGAAGCAAAAGCGGATTTTCTTCCTGCCCTCACTGTGCAACGAGGTGCTGGGGAGAGAGAGGCATGACCCTGAATCATCACCACAGTCTTTGTGGTTCTTTTCTCGAATGTGTGTCTCCCTCCCCAAGCTTCCAGCAGCCACACCCTCTTCCCCGAACTGGGGGCCTCTAGAGAGTCACCTAGGCAGGAATTTACGGTAGATTTCAGGTCGGGAGGGGAGCAGCGCGAGAGAGAAACACGTGCTGGCTGAAGCCCAGGTAGCATGAGTCCTGGATCTATGCGTGTGTGCTCAGGCTGGAGCAATGGCCAGGGAGAAGGGAGAGGCCCGCGGGGGTGGGGGTGGGGTGGGGCGGGGCCTTCTTCAGGCTGAAATTCCCCTGAGGCATCTAAGTGGATTATGCTGATTAGGCAGGAGAGTGTACAGTCTTGGGAGTTCTCCAGAGAGACGGGCTGGGACACACGGATATAGGATTCTGTTGGGAGGCAAAGGGTATGAGGATGTGCTCCACAAACCAGGAGACACAGCGCTGGGCTCTGAGAACGCCGAGAGTTACTGGCCACGAGGACGACGACCACTAGGCGATGAAGGGTGAGATGGAGCCGCTGGAAAGGTGGCCCATGGCAACTTTCTGTATTTGTTTTTTTCTTGAACAGCCTAGATCATCTTTGTATAGCTATGCTCAAGTGCTGTTTTCACTCAAGAATCCCTAAAGGACATTGTCATTGTGTGTGTTTGTTTCTGGTTTGCTTTCACGTGTTTTGCTGTCCATCTAATTCCTCAGAGAGGTCATTCCATCAATGGTTAACGGTGTGCGGGCAGAAAAACCCTTAGGACCCAGCTCCGTGACCCCTACGTTGGCGCTCTGTGCCTGCTTTCTTAGGTGTGGGGTAATTGCAACATAATAAGACCATGCATGGATGCCACTGTCTTACTCTTTTCCCTGATAATCAAAGCACCCACCTCAATGACATGGCTCACTGAATTACCTGTAAGTCAAAATTTAGTTTTCAGTGTCTCACCATCGGTGCTGTGTCTGAGTTTCTCACTTGCATTTGCAAGAGAAATTGTGTCCCTGTTTCTGTGGATTTTGAAATTGAAAGAAGAGGATTTGGGGCATAGTGGATTTTTTTTTTTTTTTTTTTAATGCTGGGATAAAGCATTTTATTCAGGCTACGTTGAGAGATTCCTCACCTGGCTCTCTGAGAGGTATTTCTTTTTGTGGCTGTGTTCCAATAAAACTTTATTTACAAGACGGGACTATGGTGGATTTGGCACATGGGCAGTAGTTTGCTGGGCCCTGGTCCAGGTGAGTGGTTGTCAGACATTATCACGCATGGGAGTCATTCAGGGGACTTGTGGAAACCCTCCCTGCTGGCCCCCCGCCAGAGGCTCTGATTCAGTAGGCTGGGGGTCGGGTGGAATAACGTGTGTTTCTAACAACCTCCCAGGAGATGCTGATGCTGCTGGACCCAGGACCCCACTTGGGAACGAGCCACATTTACAGAGGCGGATAGTAAGACCAGATAGAAGGAAAAACCGCATATGCAGTCACACAGCTGGTGAAAGGCAACGCTCGGAACCTGGCTGTCCTGGCTCCCGGCATTGCTACATGGGGTTTTTAGTGTGTGGATACAGGTAGAGAAGGTGTGGTGGGTAAGGGCTTGTTTTGGCGGCAGACATGTGACATCTCCCTCCAGGACGACAAGCACACGGGAGCCCCACCCTGGAGGAATGGCGGCGGCCGGCTCGAAGGTCAGAGGGGACTCCCCGGGGCGCGCCATCGCAGGACGGTGCTCAGCATCTGTCCTCATCTCTATGCAAGAGGACAGATTACTCCAAGCGATCTCCCGATGGGATGGAGTTTCCTATCGCCGTATGCAGATAGATGGAAATATATGCGTCTCTATTATAGATGCCGGGAAGCATTTGTTCACCACGAGAGACAAGTAAAAGTGACTAAACTGGACTATGGAAAAACATGTTCGTGAAGCGAATAGCCAAAAAGATGGTGCCCGTTACATTTACAAAAAGGATATCTGGTTAAAAAAAAAAAAAAAAAAGACAAGACAAAAGACGGACATCCCATGAATGAGGAGCAGAGTGGCAGAGAGGTGATTTCAGAGGCAGGATAATCTGTCCCTGACATCCCCTAACTTATTAGCACTGTGACCATGGATCTGGGTCCCAGCCCCCTCATATTGCAAAGATGAAGAGTTCTACCTTAGCAGGCTTTATAAGCATTAAATGGGATAATATGTATCAGGGTGTCTAACAGTATATGGCAAGGCATGTGATTCATGCCCAGGGGAGGCTAGGCTTTCATCAGAAAATGTTTCAACTATTCATGTTTCTACTCTCACGTCTGAAGAATAGTGGGGGATACACCCACGTGCTATGAAATATTGTTCACACCTTGGCAAAACTTTAGGCATCGTCTCTATTAGAGAACCTATAAAAAGCTCATAAACATTAAACTGGAGCCTGCAGGAGTGTATATTTTATTCTGTGCTTTTGATGTGTGCCTGCAGGAAATGACCCTTTATATGCAGAAGGCGGCACCACATTTATGCTCTGATTCTGATGCCTGGATGGGGGAAACAGAGCTACCGTTTGCCTGACGTAATTCCTTCCCCGTTCCCCTTCTCTTTCATCCAAAATTGTCAAAAAAGGGAGCATTATAGTAACTACTGTGGTATCCAAGCAGGTTTATGTTCATTATTTTAGTTAGGCATTGACAATGGTTCTCCTGGCTGATAGAAATTGGTCCAGTTAAAGTCATTGAAAACATGCATGGAAACTTTTGTACCCTTGGGATAAACTTACAATTTAAATAGTGCACTGAGTCTGCAAGCATGTTTGAAGTGCCTTGTAGTTTTCAGTGCTCAAGTCCAAGGTCACGAAGATGAACAAGAAAAATTCCCTATCCCCGAAGAGAATATGGCTGTGGAGCTATACCTGGAAACAAATCACAGCAAAGCAGGGTGAAAAGAACTAACCTCCCCAGAGGCGGCCGCATGAGAACAACTCCTCGGCGGTTGAGTGGACAGTTACCTGCTGGACATGGGTGTTTGGCATTAGGGATGTGAAGAGACTTGAGACTAGAAGCTGTGTGCATGACCCCATAACCTGTGGCCAAGCCGGACGCAACAGTGGCCACTGCGCCTTCCCCATTCCCAGGCTGGACTCCCCTTTGAACCAGGGTGTTGGCCCATTTGCCTGACGCCACTGTGAAACGTCTCTTCCGGCAAAACTATGAACCCCTGTCTGTTACTCTCTCACCAGGTCGAATCATCACGTTTTGATTCTGAAAAAATACAAGTTTAGCCTATGTATGGTTGAGATAACGTTTGCGAGGATGCAGCTCTTATTTCTCTCCACATCTCTAACATTTGGGGAAGAGCAGCTGACCCATGTAAGCAGAGACGCGTTGGACCTGAAAACAGGGAGCTTCCCCTACCGGAACCATCCTCTGTGTCATTTTCCAGTGTCAACACTTCCGGCTCAGGTACGCGAGGAGGAAGAAGCTGTAAGTCAGAGGGTCCATCCACACCCTCAGCGTGAACGTGAACGGAGCGCGGCCAGGCGCCCCTGACCTGCCCTGACTGACTACAGTCAGAAGTGAAACACAGGAAGGGGCTCCAGGAAAAGAGGTCCTGGGGAGAGACCGTGGGAGGGGGACAGCGGTGACCAACAGAACGTGAGGAAATGACATGGAGATGTTCCCGTGGTGGGCACCACGCCAGGAGACAGCACCACGGTGGCCCTGTGACTTCCCGGGGCTTGTCCGGGAGAAGGATTTGCAGCCCCGGGTGAGCACCACGGCTGTAAATGATGGTGAGAAAGGCGTGCACAGACTTTAATCTCCCATCCTGAGACTCAAAGCACACGGAGGGGGAGGCGGCGCGGAGACACACCATGCAGGGCTGTGGATGATGTCACACGTGTCACTTTGAACAGCTCATCTTGCCAAGCTGACGCCTCGGAGTTTTGACAATTCTGTCAAACCCTTCGAGTCTTAAGTGAAAGTCCCCGTAATCCCTTCTTTAAAACAAGGGGAACTGCATTCTTCCACCAGCATGCAAATGACCTTCCCCAAGACATCCATTTGAACGTTCTGGGGCAGCAGGCTTGGGCACTGGAGGTGGGGGTGAACACAGAGCTTAGGAATGATCCCTTCATCGGGAATATTTAGAGTGATGTCCCTTGAAGGCATGATTTTAATGGAATATTTTATGCCTTTCTGTATGTGTGGGAACCACGCAAGGATGAGAGGACTTGCAGTCTGCACGGCAATCAACAACGATAGCCCATACTTTTGTACTTTATCAGGGCACCAAGCGACTTCGGATTTCAAAGAGAGCTCAATCGAGGCACAAATTGCAAACTGGGCAAAACAGGAGGTTAAAGGCGCTGACTCTCCAGGTGGGGAGATTGTTAGTAAAGCAGTTGGAATGGCGAACCCGAGCACCAGGAGAGGAAAAATGAGGAGTTGCCGGGCTGCCACCTGCTAAACAAGAGGATGTGTCACCCATACCTGCTGCTGGAATTTCTCCCCGGGCAGAGGCTCTTGGTGCTGCACCCAGGAGTCAGTGCTGTGCCTCTGAGGTGGGAGAGCCAACTTCAGGACACTGGTCCACAAGAGACCTCCCAGCTCCACATAATATCAAACGGCGAAAATCTCCCAGAGATCTCCATCTCAACACCAGCACCCACCTTCACCCAACGACCAGCAAGCCACAGTGCTGGACAACCTATGCCAAACAACTAGCAAGACAGGAACACAACCCCACCCATTAGCAGAGAGGCTGACTAAAATCATAATAAGTCTACAGACACCCCAAAACACACCACCAGACGTGGACCTGCTCACTAGAGAGACAAGATCCAGCCTCATCCACCACAACACAGGCACTAGTCCCCTCCACAAGGAAGCCTACACAACCCACTGAACCAACCTTAGCCACTGGAGACAGACATCAAAAACAGCGGGAACTACGAACCTGCAGTCTGCAAAAAGGAGACCCCAAACACAGTAAGATAAGCAAGATGAGAAGACAGAAAAACAAACAGCAGGTGAAGGAGCAAGATAAAAACCCACCAGACCTAACAAATGAAGAGGAAATAGGCAGTCTACCTGAAAAAGAATTCAGAATAATGATAGTAAAGATGATCCAAAATCTTGGAAATAGAATAGACAAAATGCAAGAATCAGTTAACAAGGACCTAGAAGAACTAAAGAGGAAAAAAGCAATGATGAAAAACACAATAAATGAAATTTAAAATACTCTAGATGGGATCAATAGCAGAATAACTGAGGCAGAAGAACGGATAAGTGACCTGGAAGATAAGATAGTGGAAATAACTACTGCAGAGCAGAATAAAGAAAAAAGAATGAAAAGAACTGAGGACAGTCTCAGAGAACTCTGGTACAACATTAAATGCACGAACATTCGAATTATAGGGGTTCCAGAAGAAGAAGAGAAAAAGAAAGGGACTGAGAAAATATTTGAAGAGATTATAGTTGAAAACTTCCCTAATATGGGAAAAGAAATAGTTAATCAAGTCCAGGAAGCACAGAGAGTCCCATACAGGATAAATCCAAGGATAAATACACCAAGACACATATTAATCAAGACACATATTAATCAAGATCATAATTAATCAATTAATAACTAAAAAGAAAACGTATTAAAAGCAGCAAGGGAAAAACAACGAATAACACACAAGGGTATCCCCATAAGGTTAACAGCTGCTCTTTCAGCAGAAACTCTGCAAGCCAGAAGGGACTGGCAGGACATATTTAAAGTGATGAAGGAGAAAAACCTGCAACCAAGATTACTCTACCCAGCAAGGATCTCATTCAGATTTGATGGAGAAATTAAAACATTTACAGACAAGCATAAGCTGAGAGAGTTCAGCACCACCAAACCAGCTTTACAACAAATGCTAAAGGAACTTCTCTAGGCAAGAAACACAAGAGAAAAAAAAGACCTACAACAATGGACCCAAAACAATTAAGAAAATGGGAATAGGAACATACATATTGATAATTACCTTAAATGGAAATGGACTAAATGCTCCCACCAAAAGACACAGATTGGCTGAATGGATACAAAAACAAGACCCGGGCTTCCCTGGTGGTGCAGTTGTTGAGGGTCTGCCTGCCGACGCAGGGGACACGGGTTCGTGCCCCGGTCTCAGAGGATCCCACATGCCGCGGAGCGGCTGGGCCCGTGGGCCATGGCCGCTGGGCCTGCGCATCCGGAGCCTGTGCTCTGCGGCAGGAGAGGCTGCAGCAGTGAGAGGCCCGCGTACCACAAAAAAAACAAACAAAAAAAAACAAGACCCATATATATGCTGTCTACAAGAGACCCACTTCAGACATAGAGACACATACAGACTGAAAGTAAGGGGATGGAAAAAGATATTCCATGCAAATGGAAACCAAAAGAAAGCTGGAGTAGCAATTCTCATATCAGACAAAACAGACTTTAAAATAAAGACTATTGGAAGAGACAAAGAAGGACACTATATAATGATCAAGGGAACGATACAAGAAGAAGATATTACAATTGTAAATATTTATGCACCCAACATAGGAGCACCTCAATACATAAGGCAAATACTAACAGCCATAAAAGGGGAAATCGACAGTAACACATTCATAGTAGGGGACTTTAACACGCCACTTTCACCAATGGACAGATCATCCAAAATGAAAATAAATAAGGAAACACAAGCTTTAAATGATACATTAAACAAGATGGACTTAATTGATATTTATAGGACATTGCATCCAAAAACAACAGAATACACATTTTTCTCAAGTGCTCATGCAACATTCTCCAGGATAGATCATATCTTCGGTCACAAATCAAGCCTTGATAAATTTAAGAAAACTGAAATTGTATCAAGTATCTTTTCCGACCACAATGCTATGAGACTAGATATCAATTACAGCAAAAGATCTGTAAAAAATACAAACACGTGGAGGCTAAACAATACACTACTTAATAAAGAAGTGATCACTGAAGAAATCAAAGAGGAAATAAAAAAATACCTGGAAACAAATGACAATGGAGACACAACAACCCAAAACCTATGGGATGCAGCAAAAGCAGTTCTAAGGGGGAAGTTTATAGCAATACAATCCTACCTTAAGAAACAGGAAACATCTCGAATAAACAACCTAACCTTGCACCTAAAGCAATTAGAGAAAGAAGAACAAAAAAAAAACCCAAAGTTAGCAGAAGGAAAGAAATCATAAAAATCAGATCAGAAATAAATGAAAAAGAAATGAAGGAAACGATAGCTAAGATCAATAAAACTAAAAGCTGGTTCTTTGAGAAGATAAACAAAATTGATAAACCATTAGCCAGACTCATCAAGAAAAAAAGGGAGAAGACTCAAATCAATAGAATTAGAAATGAAAAAGGAGAAGTAACAACTGACACTGCAGAAATAAAAAAGATCATGAGAGATTACTACAAGCAACTCTAGGCCAATAAAATGGACAACCTGGAAGAAATGGAAAAATTCTTAGAAATGCACAACCTGCCAAGACTGAATCAGGAAGAAATAGAAAATATGAACAGACCAATCACAAGCACTGAAATTGAAACTCTGATTAAAAATCTTCCAACAAACAAAAGCCCAGGACCAGATGGCTTCACAGGCGAATTCTAACAAACATTTAGAGAAGAGCTAACATCTATCCTTCTCAAACTCTTCCAAAATATAGCAGAGGGAGGAACACTCCCAAACTCATTCTACGAGGCCACCATCACCTTGATACCAAAACCAGACAAGGATGTCACAAAGAAAGAAAACTACAGGCCAGTATCACTGATTAGCATAGATGCAAATATCCTCAACAAAATACTAGCAAACAGAATCCAACAGCACATTAAAAGGATCATACACCATGATCAAGTAGGGTTTATTCCAGGAATGCAAGGATTCTTCAATATACGCAAATCAATCAATGTGATAAACCATATTAACAAATTGAAGGAGAAAAACCATATGATCATTTCAATATATGAAGAGAAAGGTTTCAACAAAATTCAACACCAATTTATGATAAAAACCCCACAGAAAGTAGGCATAGAGGGAACTTTCCTCAACATAATAAAGGCCATATATGACAAACCCACAGCCAACATCATCCTCCATGGTGAAAAACTGAAAGCATTTCCACTAAGATCAGGAACAAGACAAGGTTGCCCACTCTCACCACTCTTATTCAACATAGTTTTGGAAGTTTTAGCCACAGCAATCAGAGAAGAAAAGGAAATAAAAGGAATCCAAATTGGAAAAGAAGAAGTAAAGCTGTCACTGTTTGCAGATGACATGATACTATACATAGAGAATCCTAAAGATGCTACCAGAAAACTACTAGAGCTAATCAATGAATTTGGTAAAGTAGCAGGATACAAAATTAATGCACAGAAATCTCTGACATTCCTATACAGTAATGATGAAAAATCTGAAAGTGAAATCAAGAAAACACTCCCATTTACCACTGCAACAAAAAGAATAAAATATCTAGGAATAAACCTACCTAAGGAGACAAAAGACCTGTATGCAGAAAATTACAAGACACTGATGAAAGAAATTAAAGATGATACAAATAGTTGGAGAGATATATACCATGTTCTTGGATTGGAAGACTCAACATTGTGAAAATGACTCTACTACCCAAAGCAATCTACAGAATCAATGCAATCCCTATCAAACTACCACTGGCATTTTTCACAGAACTAGAACAAAAAATTTCACAATTTGTATGGAAACACAAAAGACCCTGAATAGCCAAAGCAATCTTGAGAATGAAAAACGGAGCTGGAGGAATCAGGCTCCCTGACTTCAGACTATACTACAAAGCTACAGTAATCAAGACAGTATGGTACTGGCACAAAAACAGAAAGATAGATCAATGGAACAGGATAGAAAGCCCAGAGATAAACCCACACACATATAGTCACATTATCTTTGATAAGGGAGGCAGGAAAGTACAGTGGAGAAAGGACAGCCTCTTCAAAAAGTGGTGCTGGGAAAACTGGACAGGTACATGTAAAAGTATGAGATTAGATCACTCCCTAACACCATACACAAAAATAAGCCCAAAATGGATTAAAGACCTAAATGTAAGGCCTGAAACTATCAAACTCTTAGAGGAAAACATAGGCAGTACACTCTATGACATAAATCACAGCAAGATCCTTTTTGACTCACCTCCTAGAGAAATGGAAATAAAACAAAAATAAAGAAATGGGACCTAATGAAACTCCAAAGCTTTTGCACAGCAAAGGAAACCATAAACAAGACCAAAAGACAACCCTCAGAATGGGAGAAAATATTTGCAAATAAAGCAAGTGACAAAGGATTAATCTCCAAAATTTATAAGCAGCTCATGCAGCTCAATAACAAAAAAACAAACAAGCCAATCCAAAAATGGGCAGAAGACCTAAATACACATTTCTCCAAAAAAGATATACAGACTGCCAACAAACACATGAAAGAAGGCTCAACATCATTAATCATTAGAGAAATGCAAATCAAAACTACAATGAGATACCATCTCACACCGGTCAGAATGGCCATCATCAAAAAATCTAGAAACAATAAATGCTGGAGAGGGTGTGGAGAAAAGGGAACCCTCTTGCACTGCTGGTGGGAATGTGAATTGGTACAGTCACTATGGAGAACAGTATGGAGGTTCCTTAAAAACTACAAATAGAACTACCATATGACCCAGCAATCCCACTACTGGGCATATACCCTGAGAAAACCAAAATTCAAAAAGTGTCGTGTACCAAAATGTTCATTGCAGCTCTATTTACAATAGCCTGGAGATGGAAACAACCTAAGTGTCCATCATCGGATGAATGGATAAAGAAGATGTGGCACATATATACAATGGAATATTACTCAGCCATAAAAAGAAACGAAATTGAGCTATTTAATGAGGTGGGTAAACCTAGAGTCTGTCATACAGAGTGAAGTAAGTCAGAAAGAGAAAGACAAATACCGTATGCTAACACACATATATATATATGGAATTTAAGAAAAAAAATGTCATGAAGAACCTAGGGGTAAGACAGGAATAAAGACACAGACCTACTAGAAAATGGACTTGAGGATATGGGGAGGGAGAAGGGTAATCTGTGACAAAGTGAGAGAGTGGCATGGACATATATACACTACCAAACGTAAAATAGATAGCTAGTGGGAAGCAGCCGCATAGCACAGGGAGATCAGCTCAGTGCTTTGTGACCATCTAGAGGGGTGGGATAGGGAGGGTGGGAGGGAGGGAGATGCAAGAGATATGGGAACATATGTATATGTATAACTGATTCACTTTGTTATAAAGCAGAAACTAACACACCAGTGTAAAGCAATTATACTCCAATAAAGATGAAAAAAAAAAAAAAGAGAGAGCTCAATCGACATCAATGCAGCATCTTCTCTTGGTAAAGAACTGTTCACAGGCTTTAAAAATGAGTAAGGATCGGTCCAAAACAAATGGAGAAATGACTCTTGCATGGAAAGAAAGCAGGAAACAGCTGGATGTTGGCCGGGGGCTGGGGAAGAGGAGAAATGGGGAGTTTTGTTCACTGGGTGTAGACTTTTGATGATACAAGATGGATACGTTCTAGGGACTTCCGTGGCGATCCGGTGGTTGAGGCTCCACGCTTCCACTGCAGGGAGCGCATGTTCGATCCCTGGTCAGGGAATTAAGATCCCGCGTGCTGCACGAGGCAGCCAAAAGATAAATTAATTAATTAATTCTTTAAAAACAGACGGATACGTTCTAGAATTATTCAGAAAACTGTTCCAGCAGTTAACACCCCCATTACCACCACCACTAAATAGCATCAGATCTTGAGGTGAGAGACAGTGGGTCGATGGACGTTTGTGGTTTTATTTTGGTGATTGCTTTCAAATCATTTTAATGCTAACAGAGAAGAGCTACCTCTAAACAAACAAGAGAATAAACATCTTCCTCTAAATTCCAGAAGGAATAGTAAGAGTGTGGATAGCCTCTGGGGAAGCAGTTGAAAATGGGAGAGGTCATGGAGTAGGACACTTCAGTGTTTTTTGTGTTATAAACCTTTTTAAACAACAGCTGACCTTTTTATTGAAGTAGTTGATTTACAATATTATATTAACTGCCGGTATACAGCATAGTGATTCAATTTTTTATAGATTATACTGCATTTAAAGTAATTATAAAGTATTGTCCATCTTCCCTGTGCTGTACAATATAACCTTGTAGCTTGTTTATTTCATACCTAATAGTTTGTACCTCTTAACCTCCTCCCCCTAACTTGCCCCTCCCCCTTCCCCACTGGGAACCACTAGCTTGTTCTCTGTATCTGTGAGGCTGCTTCTTTTTTGTTATATTCACTAGTGTGTTGTATTGTTTAGACTCCACATGTAAGTGAAATCACACAGGATTTGTCTTTGTCTAACTTAGTTCACTTTGCAGAATGCCCTCCAAGTCCATCCACGTTGTTGGAAATGACAGGATTTCATTCTTTTTTTATGGCAGAGTAATATTTTATTGTATATATATTCAAATTATTTGTGTGTAAGTCTTCAAATACAATGAAATGCAACATCCTTTTCTGATGGTTTCCGCACCAAGACCTAACATGATCTTCTGAACTGTGATTATGTCACTCTCTTATTTAAGACTCTTCAGCACAGCTCGAAATGCCCTAAAAGTCTTAAGGCTCTAATGTGGCCTAAGGGATGCTTCCATCTCTCCTCGAGATATCTCCCCTTCTTCCCTCAAGTCTGGGTTTCCTGTTTCGTAGCATGTCAGGCTTCTGCTTTCGTATCTGAACTTCTCTGTGCCTTTCTGAAGATGGAGCCTTTCTCTTTTGTTCACAGCTATTTCAGTGCCAACACCACTGCTGAATATTTACAAGGTGAACGGACACACATGCTTATCTCATCTCCCTGACCAATGAGTCGCAAAAAATTCAGGTTGTCAGAAAAGACACCTCGATGAGGGTTGACTGAAAATGGAAGTAACTCAAGAGTTTCTGTTTGCTGACTTGATAAAAATTACATGCTTCCCAAATATGGGAATGTTACCACATTCTTCTCAGGGAAGAGATTCTCCATCCAACATTTCCCCATGCCCACTTTATCCTAAATGGGGGGAAAGATATACTCGGCACAAAAAAAAAAAAAAAAAGTAAGTCTAGGAAAAAAAAAACTGGAATTAACAGAGCATTCACTACATTGGTTACAGTCATTTAAGTTGGAAACTGAAATCCAAAGTGTGGGCATCTCAAGGTCTTGCCAGTGTGGTAAGTTCCAACATCAGTCCTTGGACCTGCTGTGTCAAGGAGAGATGGAGGACTTGCCAAATATATGCGACTTGCAGTCTCACTGCCAACTTGCTGGATCAGAATCTCTGGTGGAAAGGCTTAAAACTGGGCATTTTCTAGAATTTCCCCATGTAATTCCAACGGGTATCCAGGTTTGAGAATGGGATCTGGTCCAGCCTCGATGCAAGACTTGGAGAGATGGGTCATTTGGTCTTTGCCTGAAATCCTTAGAGGAGAAACTGGTCACTGAGATAAAAACACACAACGTGAGAGCTGTGAGTTTCAGTTTTATTGGGGGCCCTTACTGAGGACCGTAGCCTGGGAGACATCTCACATAGCTCTGAGGAACTCTTCCTGAGAGGTATGGGAGGAGCCTGGATATATATGACTTTTTTTTTTTTGGCTGGGAAATACATGTAGTCAAGCATACATCTTAGTAAAAGATTATTGCTAATCACACACACACACACACACATACAAAAACAAAAACAGAAAAACCCCAGACATTTCAAGTTAATGTTTTTAGTGCTTATCCATATATGGGAAGATGCAAGAACCTGGGGTCACTGAAATCCTTCCTTAGATAGGCATCTTAACTATCTAGGGGTCATGTATCCAAAACACTGAATACTTCATCCTGTTTTCCCCCTGAATTCCTTTCAGGGTTTACTGAAGGTCAGTGACTGCAGTGGCTAATGATTTGATCCTTGTAGAACTGGATGGTGGGCAGCAGTCTTTGTTTTACAAAACTCACTGCTTTACATGGAAGTTTACTCTATTTTCAGAAATCTCAAATGGTTAGAAAGTATTCATGTCAAATTACCTACACCTACACCCCTATAACCTTTATTCATGGGCACTTATTTGCTCTTGCAGAATCAACAGAACAAATCTAAACCTTTCTCATCACTGGAAGCCCTTGAAATACTTGAGAAGGACTACCATGTTGTATTGATTATCTATTGCTGTGTATCCAATTATCACATTATCTCAAATTTGTGTATTGAATCATCCAATTAGTGACCTGAAACAACAACATTTATTGCAGTTTCTACAGATCAAGGCTCTCCTTGGTCCTCTACCTTGAGAGGGTCTCTCACAGGCTAAAACTCAAACTTCCAGTCAGGGCTATGGTCTCCTCTCCAGAATCCACCCGGGAAGGATTTACACCCAAGCTCCCTGATGTTGCTGAAAGGATTCAGCTCCTCATGAATTGATGGACAGAGAGCCTGTCAGTTCCATCTTTTGTTGGCTGAAGGTTGCACTTGGTTCCTTGCCATGTGGGCCTCTCCAATATGGCAGCTTGCCTCATCAGCACTAAGCATAGATGGCAACAGAGAGAGCTGAGGGTCTCTTAGCAAGAAAGAGTCCTGGTCTTTAATAACTGTTATGGACTGAATGTTTGTGTCCCCTCCCCCTCCCCCCAAATCCATACGTTGAAGCCCTAACTCCTAATGGGATGGTATTAGGAGGTGAAGCCTTTGGGAGGAGATTAGGGTTAGATGGGTAAGGTCATGAAGGTGGGACCCCCATGATGGGATTAGTGCCCTTTAGAAGAGGAAGAGACACCATAGTCCATTTTCCCTTTGCCATGTGAGGACACAGCAAGAAGGCGGCCGCCTGCAAGCCAAAAGGAGAGCCCTCATCTGCCATCACCTTGGTCTGGGACTTCCCAGACTCCAGAACCGTGAGAAATGTGTCTGTTGATAAGCCACCTGGTGCACTGGTACTTTGTTACGGCAGCCTGAGCTAAGACAACAACCTCGTCTCTGATCACTTTTTCCTGTACTGTGTCCATTGAAAAGCAGCCCCCCAGGAGTCCTGCACACACAGAAGTGGAGGGATTTACACAAGGGTGTGAATAGCAGGAGGCAAGGCTCATTGGGGCCATTTCAGAAGGTCTTCCATCACACATATGGTCCTGAGTTTTCTTTTTATTTATTTATTTATTTATTTATTTTTGTGGTACGCGGGCCTCTCACTGTTGTGGCCTCTCCCGCTGCAGAGCACAGGCTCCGGACGCGCAGGCTCAGCGGCCATGGCTCACGGGCCCAACCGTTCCGTGGCATGTGGGATCTTCCCGGACCGGGGCACGAACCCGCGTCCCCTGCATCGGCAGGCGGACTCTCAACCACTGCGCCACCAGGGAAGCCCCGGTCCTGAGTTTTCTTTTCTGCAGATCCTCATTTCACTTAATCACCTCTCATAAAAGCCATGTTTGCATCTCTTCATTCCCTGCACTGGTCTTTGCTTGCACTGTGATCTTTGGCCATGGATGTTCTAACATCTCATTCAAAAATGAAAACAAGAGAGGCTCTCTCTGCTTTCCCCCAGATCCCAGTTATTTTATTTTAGGAAAGTGTATTTCAATCTGCCCAAAACCATCAAGATATTTTCTGCATGAGTCTAAAAGCAGCTCCTAAGAAGAGATGAGTAGATGTGTGAAAGTGTGTTCTGACACCCACTGTCCAAGGATCCTTCTCGGTCTTCTGGCTTCCGCTTGATGTCTCAAAACCCACCTTATATGTGGAATCTCATCGCTCAAGCTGAGAAAGCTTTGTTCTCCAATAGCCCTGAACTTTCACATGCACACAGAAGCTCCATAGTGCCACATAGACACCCTCGGTGGCATCCTTTAGATTATGCTGAACTCTTCCAAATCCCAGCAGTTTGAAATGCACATGCTGAGTAAACCTCAGCAGAACTGAGAAAGGTCTATAAAGATGATCTTACAGTTAGCATCGGCTAGAGGATTTTATTTTTAGTTTCCTTTGGTCTGTTTCAAGTCACAGACAGACTACCATTGTAAGGACCCAGCAAAACATTTAAGATTCAATAGATCTGTTTATCTGCCAGCCATAGGTTCCCAACTGAAAGTGAACAAATTTATAAATATGCTGGGCGCACAGGACAAACAGAACCAACCCTCTGCTTTTCCAATTTCTTCCCTACAAGAGTTCGTGTATTAAAAATGTACTGAATTCGTCAGTGTCCACTCCTTCCCTTCCCCACCAAATAGGAATAGAAACCACTGTCACTAACATATTTATTGTTAAATCTATGCAGGACTTACCTTGCGTGTCTACACTATGACTGTGCCTTGGGAATAAGCCCAGAACACAGCTAGCATATATGAGCAGCTAAATGTCTACTTGCTCTCTTCCTTTGGCTTGCATCACACGCCACAGGTAAAGCAGAGCACCCAGGCAGTACGGTGAAAAACACTCACGTGCTTTTGCGCTATACAGTTTTGGGTGTGCAGGTGAATTTCATTAGAGCACTGGAGAAGTGTGTGCAAATAATTCATCCTTCCTAACTCTCCTTTGTTTTCATTTAAGAAATATGAATAATACATTTTATGGTGATGGTGGTGACAGTTCAAAAGGTCAATGAAACAAAGAACAAAATGTATGCAAGTGTTGTCTGTTGTTTTTCTCTCTGCTATTTCTAGAGTTAGCTGTGAAATTCCTTCCAAACAACAAGGAACTAGCGTATAGCCCAGGGAACTATACTCAATATTTTGTAATAACCTATAATGGAAAAGAATCTGAAAAAGTATATGCATAACTGAATCACTTTGCTGTACATTGAAACTAACAAAACATTGTAAATTAACTATACAATTAAAAAAAAAAAAGATATTCCTTCTGGAAAGACATTCCTGTTACTGGAGATATTTGGTACAATGTGCTCAGATCCCCAAAAGTTTAACACTCAAGGGGCATTACTTAAGTATAAACAGAGAATGAAAATCTTAGCAATATACTGAAGAAAGGAAGGATTTTGATAAGACTCTAAGGTAAGTCGAGAACATGAAGATGGGTCTTCTGTCCAAGAGGAAAATGGGATTCCGAAAATTACTCATTGCTTTCCATGAAAGCCCTGTTCCCACAATTATTATTTATCCCCTCAACCTGAATCTTACTAACACTTCTCTCTGCACCCAGTGCCCCCGCCCCGCACAAGGGTGGTCCATGTAGAGGCTGCCTGGACTCATTTAGGGCACCTCTAGTGCAAAGATGTGTGTTGCTAACTGACATGTGTCATTTCTCTTTGGTGTCTCCGTAGAATGAATGAAGCGACGGAAGAGTGGATTCACTTAAAACCATATTTGAAGAAAAGTCTTCTTGGATTCATGCTACTGTTTTCTAAAACCAAGCCTGCAGGGGCAATAGTTTGTCTCAGTTCACAGCTACGGGGTCCGGGCAGGGAATTCTGCGGTCTCCTCGCTTTTATAGGAGAATTTGTTTTTCAGCCTATATTCGTGTTTAGCCCCAGACTAGGTGTAGTTGGCCGCGTTTGGCGCCTTTGTCGTCTGCATCATCTTGTGAGAGGGGAAGACAGAACACACAGGAAATAGTTTTTTAAAGCAACGAGTATCGGCTGCCATGGGTGAAAGGTCCTTGCCCTGAAGCAGCAAGACAGGGGTCGGTGCCACATGCTTGTACCATGATGAGGTGTGGGTCGGCATCATCACAGAGTGTGGGGCGATGTGAGCAAAGACAGGAACGGGGAGATACCCAGAGGGCTGGAGGTGGGGTTCAAGACAGAGGCGAACGACCTTCCTAGGATGGAGCAGGGAGGGGGCCGAGGGGGAGTCACCCTCTTTCAAACAGGAAGAAAGAAACGATGGTGCGGAAAGCCTGTGTGCAATTACATCTGTACTCTTTCCAATAAAATTGTGCATGTCGTGGGCATACGCATTACAAAATTAAATTTTAACATGTGAAATTCTTAAAATCTCTAAATAAACATGTTTGGGAAACCAACATTTCTGTAGGTTCAAGGAACATTGCAAGGGTGGCTACTTGAAGGAAAGCGAGTCCTGGGAAGGAGATCTTGGGTGGCAGTCTTGGGGATTCGGAGAGCGACCTGGTTAGAGGATGTGGGAGTGACTAACCACTGCTACTGCACACCATGTCTCAGGACCACATTCGGTGAAAGAAAAAGACCTGTTGGGCGATGTCTTTCACCAGATGCCTCTGCGCTGCTCTTCAGAGCGCCCTAGGAAACTCTCGTCAGGCTTTGCTGATCCCAGAGAAATAAACATCACACCTCACCTTGGGGGACAGTGGTTTCTAAGTGAACGGGGAGAATCAGGGCAGAAAGAGATAGCCGTGAGGGAGTCATTCCCAGCCCACCCGCGTGGTCCCGCCACGTGGATCGCTCAGGCCCTGGGCACCAGCAGGCGGGCAGTGGATTAGGTGCTGAGCAGGAAAGGAAGGGCCTGCAGGTGGTGCGATACCAAAGGCCACGTGTTCTTCTCCCTTGGGACACTGTGGATGGGGGTGGATGTACTTCCGGCTCCTGCTGGATCATGACGTGAGGGCCTTAATCCCCACCAAGTCTCCTGTAGGGGAGAGGAGCAGTGGGGGGCAGAGTGCCGGGTCCCCCGCATCCTCCACACAGGAGGAGTCTAGGCGAGGAACCCCAGCAGCACACCTGGGATGAGGGTGCAGGTGTCCTGGAACCGCCTACCGAGTCCGCCCGTTCTGGCACCAACTGAGTCCTGCCCCGGCTGCTGGGAATGAGAGAGATCCTCTCATCACCCGAGACCTCCGCCTCACACACAGGACGGATTTGTGAGTTGTTTGTTTAAACCTAAGCCTCATTCAAAGGAGCAGGTGGCAGCTGGGCTGGGCGGTGGGCGGGCCCATGACCAGTATCAGCTTACTGACTTGACCTGACTTATGAAAACAAAGTGCAATTCATACTAAGAATTAAAAAACAAACAAAACTTGTAGAGTCAATTCTCATTGTCGTGGCGAAAATGTCTCTGATCTAAGAGATCTGTCTAGATCTAATCTAATACACTGCTACTGCTTCTACATATTCTCTTGAGCTCATCAGAAACTGTATTCAATATTTTGAAGATTCTCCCATATGTAGACTAGCACCTACTCTTCTTCCTTCCCAAGGGAAGATGATCTTAGCTGGAGCTTTAAGAAATTTCTTATGTACTTTTGAATGGGGAGTCTGTTTTACTTCCTTTTATAACATACCTTCAAAGTATATCTTTATTGCAAAGTTTGACACTGGAGAAAATACCTATACGCAACTTGAGGCATGGCTGTAATGAATGTGCGATCTACATCAGAGAGTAAGGATGCTAACTTCATTTTTGTCTTTACTCGGGAGCTTCACTGAACCCTTAGAGAGGGATCTGTCTTATTAGAGAAGATGGTTCTTAACTTGGTCATTCTCCACACTCCCTTCTCTGCACCCAGACCACCAGTTAGGGCCAACTGGAATGCAAGGAGGTATAAGAAAGACTCTTACTGAACAGCAGCTGAAAACGCACATGGATATTATGTGCATATATATATGCATAAACTTTACGGATATACAAAGTAGTATAACCTCAAGTGTATATGCATGGCAGTGTAAACTTATACAGATACACATAGTAGCACAAGCTTACATACATACGTATGCATGGATATAGAGTAGCAAACAAGAAAAAAAAATTCAAGAAACCTTGATCTTGATGTCAATTTAGCAACAAACTAGTTACGTGTCCTAGGTTTGAATATCTAGAAATAAATACTCAGTCTTCCCACTAAACCAGAAACACAGGCACAGGGCTGGCTCTTGATCTTTCTGCTGTTTGATCAGATCACCTGTAAGGTTTCCTCTGTCTCCCCAGAATTTTCCATATAAAGGAAAGCCAGAGATGCACCATCATCTCCAGGAGAAACTGGGGTCAAGTTCCCCTCAGTGGTCTGGGGGCTCCGGAACCATTCCCCTCTGGTGCCATGAAATGTCCTGGACGTGGTACAGAGGCCAGTACCCAACAGGTGTCTGGGAGAGCAGGGGTGTCCGGCAGCAGGGAAGGATGGGATTCTCCGGGACAGCAAGAACCTGGAGCTGAAAACTTTTCCAGGGACTCCTGCCCAGTGGTTCTGTCTCCTGCCTTCAGACAAGCATATGGCCTGGCTGAGGATGAGCTGGGCTCAGTCATTGAGAGAATCCCGTGTCGCGCAACCTTACCTTCCATAAACCTCAACGTTAGTGGAAATTTTTTCGCATCGGTGACTTAAGTCCATCACTTTCATGTAAGGGCAAGACTTTCACCTCTTTCTTAATTAGAAAAAAAATGCCCACGTGAGGAGGAATGCCATACACACACGAGCCCCCCTAAGGGAGACAGCGCAGCCAAAAGATTCTCCAAGACGCACTGTACCTGCCCCCGCTTTCTCAAGCTCTCCCCCTTTCCACCAAGTTCCACACTGAACACACAGAACACACACTGAACACACAGAACAGGCGGGATATCACCAGTCTGGGGCCCACCTGTAACCTGATTCAAGCTCCCAGGAAGGTGCACTTGGTGAGCGGTGCTGCAGTGTTAGTGCTGGATTTTCCTCAGGGCCAAACACACTTCTCTGATTTTTACCGTCAGTCGTGCACGCGTTTGTGTCCGGTGGCAGTGTGGGGACGCAGACACTGTTTGAAGACGTGGAGAAGAATGCTGCTGCTCTCAGCCCCGTGCTTTAAAAAGTTATCTATTACCGAGATGGTCTATCAATAGACCTATACACATGTACTACTTTTCTACTGCTGTGGTAACAAAGTGCCGTTCGGTGGCTTAAAATAATACACATTTATTTTACAGCTTTTTAGGTTACAAGTCTGGCATGGGTCCCGCTGGGTGAAAGTCGAGGTGCCTGCAGGGCTGCATTCCTTCTACAGGGGGACTCTATTTCCTCGCCTTTTCCAGCTTCTAGAAGCCACCCCAATGCCTCGGCTCAGGGCCCCCTTCTCCATCTTAAACACAGCGAAGTTGCGTCTCTGGGTCCATTCTTCCATAATCACAGCTCCTTCTCACTGACTCACTCATCTTCCACTTTTAAGGACCCTTGGAATGACATTGGGCCCACCTGGATAAACCCCGATAATCTCCTTAGCTTAAGGTCAGCGGATGGGGCATCTTAATTCCATATTCAATCTTAATTCCCCTTTGCCAGGTAATGTGACACAGACAGTTCCAGGGATTAGGGTGTGGACATCTTTGGGGAGCTATGATTCTGCCTACCATAATACATCGATTCATGTATATCTGGGATGAGACCATGTTACAACACCTTTCTGTAATCTATACAACCTACAACACCTGTTTCATAACACCTAGCTTTACAAGGTATACTGGAGCAAGCAGGCCAGCTAAAATAAGTGGGGTGGATGCACACACCATTTCAGGCTGTAAATGGAGCAGAAGACAGAACCCCCCAACGATACACACACACATTATATTCTTGCTTTTTAAGGAAGAATGATGGTCCTTCCTCCTTTTCCCAGCTCCTCTGCCCTCAGAGATGGCAACTCTCAGGAAAAAAAAACAACAGAGCAAAAAGCACAGAAGGCTGTCAGCAGCACAGAGGGTCCCAGGAAGGACGAGTCCAGGATACAGGATGCTGGATGACTGGGGGTAGGCAGTGCTCTGACATCAATGCACTTGGGGAGCTGGGACATGGACCAAATTAATCCAGAATGGAGAATAAAAAATAATCTATCTGTGGGGTAAGAGTAATGTTCGCAGAAAACAGCATCACTTTGTGAGATAATGCCTGTGGGTGGCAGGAAATACAGCTCTGTCGTGTGAACCTGAAATAGTATTAAGCCTCCCCCGGAAGAAGGGATCAGAGAGAAAGCAAAGAAGAAGCCACAAACCCAGTCTGTTGGCACAAATCAGGCCTACATAAATCTCTCTTCATTCAAAGACGTAAGAAGTGAAAATCAACATGGATCTATGAAAAAAAAAAAAAAGTACGCACGAGGAAACACAGTATCAACCTGAAGATTAAGAAGGACCTACTGGGGCCAAGACGTAATCTGGAATTTTTCTTTTTCTGAACTATGAGGATAAAGCACAAATGTTCTTCAAGAGTTCAGGCAGAAGAAGAATAACAAGAGGCTATCTACAAGGAGCCCAAATCGTGAGGTGCTCAGATATTTCCTACAGAAGCCTGGATTCAAAATATCTTTTTCCTAGTAAAGTAGAAAAATTGGCACCCAAAGAAGTTATATCCAACCAGGAAGTCTGTCATACAGAAAAGCAAAGAAGAAAATACTTTTCAAAATTAAAGAATTTTTTAATAACCCAAGTGCTTTTCTCAAACATAAAATATATGTTAACTCACTAGAGAAGAAACACAAATGTGAACTCAGGAATGGATAAATTACGGAATCCAAAGTGACTGTTCATACCAGATAATCACAGTGTTTTATACCAAAAAAAGTGTCAAATACAGTTACCCAAATGAATTAAAGGCTACAAGTTGTTGCAAATGGGTATATTTCTTGTAACATAATTAGTAAAAATAATTTGGGTTTAAAATCCCATATTCTGTTAGAAAAGAATATGAAAGTATGAGTCAATAAAATATAAATTGCCCTCACTGGATACAGTAGGAGTTAAAAGACAACCATTTCATTCATGATCTTGAACAATGTAAGTATTAATAAGAATGAAAATAACTAATATTTCTGAGACGTTTGTTAAGTGCCAGGCCTTACTTGCAGCATTTTTCATGTAGATTTGTAATATGGGTTCAATTACTGTCTTAGTCCATTTGGGCTGGTATAACAAAAGGCCATAGACTGGGGGTCTTATAAACAACACACATCTGTTTCTCACAGTTCCAGAGGCTGGCAAGTCCAAGATCAAGGTGCTGGCAGATTCAGTGTCTGGTGAGGACAAGCTTCACGGTTCATACATGGATGTCTCCTTGCTGTGTCCTCACATGGTGAAAGGGGTGAGGGAGCTCTCTGGGATGTCATTTATAAAGGCACTAATCCCATTCATGAGGACTCCACCCTCATGACCCAATCACCTCCCAAATGCCCCACTTCCTAATACCATCACATGGCAGGTTAGGATTTCAAAATATGAATTTGGGGGGGCGGACAGCATCAGTCTATAGCAATTATATTCTTGAAAAACTAAAACAGAACCACAAGCATATTTATAAAAGGAAGGCCTGCTTTCCAATCTTTGGAAAAGACACAAACAAGTGAGACATAGTCATATGACAAAAGACAGAAAACAAAGGCAACAGCAAGACATCCTTACAATCCCCCACTAGCAAGGAGACAGAAGTGAAGCCAACCATACAACTTATTGTGTTGGAATGGAGAAAAGGCTCACTTCTCACCTCAACAGGTAAAGTCTCTCAAATTGGGCTAAAAAAAAAAAGGGAAACATTTGGGGGAAATTAAAGCTTCAGAAGAGCTCTCTTAACCCCTCTGCTCCTAGTTTTAACAAAACCTACAGAACCTGACAAGAATTACCAAAGGAAACAGAAGAGCGAGAAGAAAAACAGTTGTGATGCTCAAACTAGCAAAGGGCACCAAGGAATGCCACCTACTTCAAGGAAATTCTGCCCTGTTTAGAGCAAACTGGCCCAAATTCAAGAGGCCGCCAGGAGCAGCTCAACACTTCCTGTTACAAACAGTTATAATAAATGGGAAATAATCTGGAAAACTGAAACAGCATCACCTATGCTGGACTTACAAAGGGCAGGGTTGTGGCCAGTTCACAAGAGGTGAACAAAGCTCCCCATGACTGGGACGTCAGGCCAACGTGTTAAATAGGGAATGGAACATCAGTGACGAGTTGTCATTTTTCTCTAAACTGGCTAGTCACAGCAGTCTCAGACTCCCCCAACTGGGGTAAAAAGGAGGATGAAGAGGCTGGGAATCCTGGATCTTGAAGCAAGAGCTCACTGCTCAAGATGAGAACCCATCTATCTGAAGCCATTTCTGGAGCTACAGAATGACAGCAGCAGAGACAACTCAGCAAGAAGCCAGCAAGAAGCTAAGTCCATAGATGAGTGTCTGTCCCAGAAGCCAGGAGCCACCCCAACTTCTTCTCTAGGCTGGAACCCACGGAGGTCCTATGCTGGGGTGCAGTCCCCAACCTTCTGCCCTCGGTGGCTGGACCTGGACCACTCAGGTGCTGCCCGCATTCTGAGTCTGCAATGGAGGTCAGCACTTTGCAGGTGCCTGATGCCCATTCCTCATTGTTAACTGGCCTGGGTATGAACCAGGGCTGGGCCGAGATCTGCCTTAGAACAGATCTGAGGTTATCTGGGTCCTCCTAATCTGCCTCTCTCTCACACGCACACGCACACACACGCACAGGTGTCTGTAGATAACAAACTATCAAAAGTGACCATTTACAACCACGTAAAAATGGGATGATGGGAAGGTAGGGTGAAAAGAAATGCAAAACTACATTTTCACAATACCAATGTTGTTTAAGAAGCATATCTGTAATATACACATATAACTATAATGTAGATGGATGGCTAGATAAAGGATAGATACCTACCTACCTACATACATACATACGTGTATAGATACATACATACATTCATAGATGGCTGGATAGATAGATAGAGATACTGAGATAGAGAGAGAGAGGGAGGGAGAAATAGATGTATATATAGACAGATATTCAGATAACTGTCTATGTCTCTTTGGAGTCACGCATGAACATAATTCTAACAATTACAGCCCAGTGCCCTAGAGAAAATGATCTAACTCTCTGAACTAACGTTTCCTCATCTGTAAAGCAGAAATATTAATTGTATATTCAGCCCATTTCTTGTAAAGATCAGATGCTATCATCTGTCACACACCTGACCCATCAGAGTTTTTCAATAAATAATAGTTTCTGCCTCTTACAATTTAGAATTATATGTACCCATAAAGACATTTAAAATAAAAACAAGCAGCATTAAATCCTGGACCATTCTGGAGCCCATGAAAATCAAATCCCAAACTGTAAGTATAGCCATCCTATAATTGTGCATTATATTTTAAGAACGTTGTCTGAGATAACCAGAAGTATTACATAACTGTATTTCTTCACGGAAAAGAAAAACTGGAATACACAGAAGATTAGACCATAAACAGATCTACATTATCTTTTTATCTTTATAAGACAGGGCAGGAAGGGAAAGGAGAGAAAACTGGAGGGCTCATTTTTCATCCGTCGCAATGACCCAACACAATAAGGAATAGGTGCTCCCTTCTCAGTGGGGGGGTGCAACCACCCTGCTGCATGAGATGCTTCAAGCATCACCTCATCTAGTGCTGACTTTACAGCTTTCTGCTCGTTCTGCCATCTATCAGACCCTTTTACTAACAGCCCCGAGGACCTGGTTTCTAAAGTACCCGGCAGGAAAAGGTTTAGGAGGAAGTTGCCCTTGTAACTTCTGGTTTGGCTCACGGGTCCCCATACTGTATTTCATGATATCCATTCATATATAACCTTCATGTGGTCCCCAAGAAGATTCCACGTCTTGACACCCTGGAGTGAGAGCATGTGACTTCACATGGCAAGGGGGACTTTGCAGATAGCATGAACCTTAAGACGGCACTGACCTGAAGACAGGAAGATCACCCTGGATTATCTGGGTGCACTCATGTGGTTAGCAGCAGAGGATGAAGCGGTAGGAAGATGCAGTAGATTGGGAGCCAGGGCAACATGAAGCATGAGAGAGAGTCTACCTGTGTTTGCCAACTTTCAAGGCGAGAAAGGGTGACCTGAGGCCAAGAATTCTGGGGTCTCTAGAAACTGGGAACAAGCCCAGCTTGCAGCCAGCATGGACACGGAGACCTCTCTCCCACGGTTACCCAGAACTAAACTCTGACATAACCTGAATGAGTGTGGAAGCTGATTGTCGCCCAGAATCTTTATACGAGAGCCCAGCCTGGGCGCCCAATACCTTGAGTTAGCCTCATGACACTGTGATGAGAGAGCCCAGCCATGTCACTGCTGACCTACAGAACTCGAAATACTAAACTTGCACTGTTTCGAGCTGTGAAGTTGATGGTTATCTGTTAAGGCAGCAATGAAAAATTAATAATGTAACACATTACAGCATGGAATATTTATAAGCAAAGATGTATGAAAAAAATCTAGTTAAAATGTAATAGACAACAATGAAGTGGCTATTTCCTGAGAAATCTGACTCTTGCCTACGAGAAAAAAGTGTGTCGACTATCCCCAGGTGGCAAGAAAGATTCCCTTGTCTTTCCCCAATGTATAGACTAACTTCACCAGTTATGAATTCTAGTACTAACTAGGTTACAATAATATTAAAAATAATTCTAGAGTATATGTAACATAATATATATATCATAAGTTCTACGTTCTAATAATACAATTTTAAATGTTGCTTTTTATGTACATAACATTTTGCATTTGTTTGCATTTATACTGAACATGCATATTTATATATAATATCCAATAACTTGTAAATGTTATGTTACAGATTTCTAACTTGCTGTTTCACCTCTCCCTCAACTCACCACCCCCTGCCTTTGTTGCCTGTATTAATTTTCTATTGCTGCTGTAACAAATTACCACAAACTTGGTGGCTTAAAAACCCCAAAGGTATTATTTTATAGTTCTGTAAGTCAGAATGCTGATGTGGGTCTTGCTGGGCTAAAATTAAGACGTTAGCAGGGCTGCCTTCCTTCTGGGGGCTCTAGGAAAAGATCTGTTCCAGAGGCCGCCCACATTCCTTGGCTCGTCACCCCCTTCCTCCATCGCCAAAGCCAGCAATATTTTATCTTTCGACCATTCTTCCATAATCTCCTCTCCCTCTGCCCACAGCCAGGAAGGGTTCTCCAATCTGAGGACTCACGTGATTAGTTTGGACCCACTTGGATAATCCAGTATAATATCCCCACCTCAATATTCGTAATTTACTCACATCTACAAAGTGCTGTTTTCTAGATAGGGGAGCATGGTCACAAGTTCTGGGCATTAGGTCATGGCCATCTGCACTGTGGTCTACAATGAACAGAAAGTCAGCACCGAGCAATGACTTGCTTATAAATTTATCCACAATTGGTCCTGATCAAAAACTCATACAAGGCAGTGTCCCAAATTCCTATTTTCTGTCCTTGCCACCTGTGACCAGATCGAGGCAAAGGAGGACCCCCAAAGATGGGGTCGGAAGAAGTCCTACACGTTGGCCAAACATCCAAACACAGCTGTTACATGTGTATTTTGGTACCACTAAGCTCACTTAATGTTATAAATGTAGTTTCCATGTCCTTATTTCAACAAGAATGTGGATGGTGAGAGGAGAATTGAGTTAAACAATTAGTCTGTGACACATAGAACGTGAGTGTACGCTTTTAAATGTTGCCCAGAGCATAGATTATCAACCTGGAGATCCTCCAGATCTTTGGGTACATCTTTCACCTCTAGTCAAGAACAAATAATAACCCTGTGGATTGCGGGGAAAGACATCTCTGCCACCCCATCAGGCTTGCTTGTGCCCAGTGAGAGGGGAACTGTCAAGGCAGTTGCCTGAGTTTTAACTCAGGGAAGCTCTGGTGGAGGGAAGAAGGCAGCCACCACAGTGGATACACCTGAGTGTGTATCTATCTTTTATGGCAGCAGAACCACAGCTCCAGGGTGGAGCTTTTCCTCCTCACGTCAGGCTAGTTTTGTCACACTCGAAAAAACTCTACTTTCAGCAAATTGTGCTCTTGTGCATACACACACACACACATACACACACACACACACACACACACACACACAATTGGAAAGGGAGTTAGAACTCCTGTATCCCACTCCTGGCTCAACCATCCACCGTCTGGATGCCTCAGTATTTATTTCATCCTTTTTACTTCAAATCCCAAATTTTTAAATGGAAAGTCATGGTGGTTAAGATCCTTGACACTTGCAGCTCTAGAATCTGGAATTCTATAAACGTACAGTATGTTGACCAACTGGTGAAAGCAATGCTAAACCCATCTGTGGCTCACAATGGAAAACAGTCCTGATCTTTATCACTCTATGTAGCCCATGTATCCTCCCCACTCTGGAGGGAGGATACATGGGCTACCCTCTCCCCAGCAAGGGGACCTGTCATCACAGGAGACTCACTCTGCTTCATAAGATGACAGATATGGTGTAACATCTATCTATCTATCTATCTATCTATCTATCTATCTATCTATCTATCTATCTATCTATCTATCAATCCATCTATCCATCTATCAGAGATGATGTAGTATCTATGTATCTATCAATCTATCTATGTATCTATGTATATCTATCTATCCATCCATCGATCCATCTATCCATCTATCAGAGATGATGTAGTATCTATGTATCTATCAATCTATCTATGTATCTATATATATCTATCTATCCATCCATCGATCCATCTATCCATCTATCAGAGATGATGTAGTATCTATGTATCTATCAGTCTATCTATGTATCTATCTATCTATGTATCTACGTATCTATGTATCTATCTATGTATCTATCTATCTATGTATGTATCTATCTATCTATCATCTCTATATGTAAGAATGATCTCTCCTAATAGATTTTTCTTTCAAGGTCAAGCACAGAAAGACTGTTTAAATATATCAACCTCTGACTCAGGCAGACAGAACAATCTTAGAGGTCTGAATGGGGATGGTTGAAGAACTTTTGGATATTTCTTTGCTAAGACTATATATACATACATACATAAATATATATATATATGTATATATAAAAAATCTCATACATATATATGTGCTACGTTTTATAATTATCTCAACACAATAGAAATTTAAATGTATCATCGAAATTTAAATACATGCATACATGCTCAGGTTCTTATTCAATCATGCTTTTCTATAATAATAAAGACAAAACCATTTCATCCACCACTCTGTCGCCAGAGTTACCTGTGAATCCAGGATGCCAGGACAGAAATGACTTATGAGGATAGTTCTTTACCCCTTGTCAGTGAGGAATCATTCACTAAGATAGTCTTTCCAGACCCTTTTTAATTACTTGGAAAGAAAATAAAATGGAATGTAGTGAAGGAGAAAATCCTCCGAAAATGTTTATCCTCCATCTTTAGAATAAGATTTCAAGATCCAGGCGACTTAACCCATTTGCCTCTGCGATTTCAAGCTTGGCCAAGTGCTCAAAATTAGGCAAGTGGATGGAAGCATCCAGTCCCTGCCATCTGTCTCCCAGAATTAAAACAGTCACACGAATAACTCAGACCAAAAATCTCTGAGAAACTTGAGCGAGAATGAGCTAGAAGGACTTTGTGTTGATGACATCTCTCGTTGCCCATAATGGATGGGCGTAGGTATGATATATATATTTAAATAGTTTCCAAATGCTTCTGACACGTTCGACTCCCCCATCCAAATGTCCTGGTTTCTCTTAACCCTCATTGTGGTCCATCTGGTAACTGACTCAGACCATCACAAAATCAGCACAGTACATCCAACCAGATAAATAATGAGATCTGGCTGGAGAAGGGTGAAATTTTGTAACAGATAAAGCATGAAAATGGGGATTTCGCTGTTTGGGGATTGTGTGTTGGTTGTTTGTTATTTTGCCAGCAAAACGCCCTTGTCAAATCTTCTACCCTTTCTGGGCCTAGTGTCTCTCGGCTGGTAGGATGAAGAAGCTGAACTGCAAGCCCTCCACACTGCGTCAGGCTGTGCCTCTTGGCAGGACCTCAATTAGGAAAGTTTCTTCCCTAAGGGTCTAGTTCCCTTTCTGTCAGCAATATCCAGGCTACGTGCTTCAAGTCGTACTGACAGGTGAAGACTGAGAATGCACATGTGGCTGCCTGAGCCTGTCTGGAGCACCACGGCAGGTCCCATGCACATGTGAAAATGTCCCTCTCATCATGATGAAACCCCAAGCCCGGGCTTCCTTCAACTCTTCAGTGTTCATGGTGCATTTTCTTCATTGCCTCTTTCTCAATGGTGCATGTTCTAGCTTCCGCATACTAAGTAACATGTTCCATTTCCCAAGCTCTCTCCCACCAGAGGACACCCACCAGGGATTCTGCTTCAGTTCCCACAGGCTGTGCTGATGAATTCAACCCCCAGCGCAACACTGGCCATCTTTCTTATTTCCAAGCAACACAGGTTAAGGGCGATGTTGAGAGCTAACACAGCCTCCTGCCCACCATGGACAGGATGGGAAGAGGGAGGAAAACTGTGCCACTGGAGGGAGTAGGAAAAGCTGGGCGTGCTAACCCTGGCCACTGTATCGAAAAGGATTTGAAGTATGCATGTAAATATAAATACATGTATATTCACATGTATGTGGCAACATAAAGTATCTCAGGGTCAATCTCATTTATCAACCTTTCAAAACCCTCAAGTTCGTATTTTTTCCCTGAAGCAAATATCTATTGTAAGTTGACTGCTGACACTCCTGCAGGTGTAAGCTTAACAAAGCCACTTTAGAGTACTGAATTGTGTCTATCCGAATCACTGACAACATGATCCAGGACACAAACAGTGGTGCTGTCTTAGGCGCGTTTGGCTAATAGAATTGCTATAAGTGCACACAACATTAAAACAATAAAAATGTTAAACAGATGAATATTAACAACTGAAACAGTTGCAACGGTGGCACTGTCTCCAAAACACAGAACTTGGGCAGGAAAAAGACATTCAGAACTCGTGTATGGATTATGACCTATGTTGTGAAAATATATCCGTTAAGTAGTATGCACTAATGAAGCTGAAAATGGAGGAAGATTTTCAAACACCACATTTCTTAATAGCTAGTGTTTGGTCTAAGCAACATCAAAGGACTTCAGGATGAGCAGCTCACAGCTTTCATAAGAACCTTTCTTCCAACGGCTTTTAGTGTCGTGTGTTTCGTTCCATCGGTTAAAGGTCACATCACCATTGCTAACTTATTTGAGTAGTCTTACAGTGGGTCTACACACTTAAAAAAAAATCACTGATTATTAGAGAAATGCAAATCTAAACCACAATTAGGTATTACCTCACACCTGTCAGAATGGCCATCATCGAAAAGTCTACAAACAAGAAGTGCTGGAGAACGTGTGGAGAAAAGGGAACCCTCCTACACTGTTGGTGGGAATGTAAACTGGTGCAGCCACTATGGAGAACAGCATGGAGGTTCCTCAAAAGCTAAAAACAGAACTACCATATGACCCAGCAATCCCACTCCTGGACATATATCCAGAGAAAACCATAATAAGAAATTATACTTGTAGCACTATTTACAACAGCCAGGACATGGAAGACCTAAATATCCATCAACAGATGGATGGATAAAGAAGATGTGGTACATATATATTGTACAATGGAATATTACTCAGCCATAAAAAAGAACGAAATGTCATTTGCAGCAACATGGATGGACCTAGAGATTATCATACTAAGTGAAGTAAGACAAAGACAAATATCACATGATATCACTCATATGTGGAATCTGAAAAAAATGATACAAATGAACTTATTTACAAAACAGAAACAGACTCACAGACATAGAAAACAAACTTATGGTTACCAAAGGAGAACGGGAGGGGAAGGGATAAATTTAAGAGATTGGGACTAACATATACACACTACCATACAGAAAACAGATAATCAACAAGGACCTACTGTATAGCACGGGGAACTCTACTCAATATTCTAAATAGAACAACCTATATGGGAAAAGAATCTGAAAAATCATGGAGACATATATACAGATAAAATTCACTTTGCTATACACCTGAAACTAACAAAACATTGTAAATCGACTATACTCCAATAAAAAATAAAAATAAAAATGTGCTCTACTTTTAGTCACATGTCAAATGACTTAAAAATCTCACGAGAGAGCCCGAATTAGAATCATCCGTTTAATTTGCTCCAGAAGTTCTGACCCTCTGGAAATCCTAAGGCCAAAAATGCTCTTTTATTTTGCCCTTTCAGACTGCTGAGTTTTCAGACGATTTATTATGAAGGGATAGGTAACGAATACAACCATCTTCTTTCACCTGGGGTGTCCGGAAGCTCCCAGAGCCCAGAGGCAGAACATGACATGATTAAGCACGCCCTCCATCAAGGAAGCCTGGACTCGAGCGCAGGACTGTATTGTCCTGGAGCCTCCTGGAGTGTAAGGATACTGGGGGGTGTCCCTCCCTGGGCCCACAACCTTGCAATGGTAACCCTTCCATAAATTCAACACTCCTTTGTGTTCCAGTAGCCAAGATAACATATAAATTCAGCCTCAGGCCTATTAAGAGACTCTTAAATTGGCTCGGGGCCCCTGGTTGGAGGGTTTTAAGGAGAAAAACAAGAGATGAACACCCCATAAAAGAGAAAGGGAGTGCCGTGAATGCTATCCTAGGTCCGGTTATCAAATTAATGGAATTAATAATAAGAGAGGGGGCTTCCCTGGTGGCGCAGTGGTTGAGAGTCTGCCTGCCGATGCAGGGGACACGGGTTTGAGCCCTGGTCTGGGAGGATCCCTCATGCCACGGAGCAACTGGGCCCGTGAGCCACAACTACTGAGCCTGCGCACCTGGAGCCTGTGCTCAGCAACAAGAGAGGCCGCGATAGTGAGAGGCCCGCGCACCGCGATGAAGAGTGGCCCCCGCTCGCCGCAACTGGAGAAAAGCCGTCGCACAGAAACGAGGACCCAACACAGCCCAAAATTAATTAATTAATTAAATTTTTAAAAATATGTATTAATAATAAGAGAACCTAGTGGACAAAAAACAAGAACAAACAAAGAGTGTTTTGTCTATACCCAAAAAAAGTCACGATAGCTTGAGAAATCAGAGGTTCAGTAACAGAAAGTCAAAGACATGGAAAAAAATAGTCCAAGAAAGATGGGTTTGCCCTCTGACCCGATGCAAACGTCTCCCTCCAGATTCAACACTCTCTTAATTAAGCTCAATCCTGTCCACAAAGGGAATTCTGGACCTAAACTTCACTCACTAGCCATCAAAGCAGTTTTGCTGTTCTCCTGCAGGTGAATTTTTCATTCATCTGTCCAAACAAATATATAATAGCATCAAATATTTATAAAAACTGTCTTCATTTCCTATTGCAGCTGTAATGAATTACAACAAAACAGCATAAATTTTCACCTTACGGTTCTGGAGGCCCTATGTCCACAAAAGACCTCAGTGGAGTATAATCAAGGTTTCGTGGGCCTGTGTTCCTTCCTGGAAGCCCAGGGAAGAACTCACTGACGGCCACGCCCAGGTTCCAGAGGCTTCCTGCCTTCCTACAATCCTGGCTGCCCTCCCACCTTCAATGACAGAAATGGCTGGGTTGGTCTTGTTACCCTGCAGTCTCTCAGGTTCTCTCACCTGTCTTCACTTTCATCATTTATAAGAACCACTGTGGTTCCATTGGGTCCATCGGGATAATCTAAACACTCTCCTATTTTAGGGTCAGTTGATTTGCAACCTTGCTTCCATCTGCAGCCTTTACTCTCCTCTGCCAGGTAACACAATATATTCACAGGTTCTGGAAATCAGGGCATGGACATCTGTGCATGGCTACTGTTCTGACACTACTGACACATTACTTTGCCCAAGGATGATACAACAGGAAATACAACCTAGACTCTGCATCTAGGGCTTCCCAGTAGAAAGGGAAAGGAGATAGGATGTAACAAAATAGTGCAGCTACAGGATCCCACTGGACCACAGAAGAGGAGATGCTGGGGGCTGGAAAAGTCTCCTTGGGTTGGTGACGTTCAAGGTAAGTCTGAAAGAACAAGAGGACTGTTAGCAAACAAACGGAGACGTGATACTGAGTTCCAAGGAAAGGGCAGAGTATGGACCAGTCATGGAGGCAAGATGTGATGAGCTGAGGTGCAAGTGGGTTTTTATGGCATTTTCTTACTGAAAAATAGAGTGAAATTAAGAAACTGAGGATTTGTCATGCTAGAAACTCTGGGGCTTGTCCTGTAAGATTATAAACAAGGGAATCTCTTTACTTTTTCCAAACACAGTCTAATGGGGAAGCTTCGAATAAAATAAAGTACAGTCTATGTTTGGGAAGAGGCATGGAAGGAGGATGGGGCGGTGGTTTCTCACACCTACCCCTAAGAAGCGGGAAGTATATGGACAATTCCACACAGAAGGAGTCTTAAATAGAGTTCTCGTTTATAAAACAGTAGGGATGTTGAGAAGCTGGGGGATGAGATGATCAGACTTGCATGTTGACTAACTACTCTAAGTACAGGATGGAGAATCGACCACAGGAGGAAGGGGCTGGAAGAAGCAGATCAGTTACCCTACTACACTCTGACTGCAGTAAACACGCTCTTATTCTGTGTTCTGATTACAAACAACCCTCCTTTCATTCCCGTCCAAAAGCGGGGCCCTTCCTGTCCCTAAATGCATGCTTTAATTTGCAAACCAACATTCTAAGGTCCTCCCAGGGCCTGGTAAGTAACGCCCTTCAATCCTGGCCTCCCGGTGCGTGAAGAAACCATCCTGATTCATCTACTTCGATTTGCGAAGGTTCCCTTTTGGACCACCCTAGCAGGAAGGGTTGTGTTCTGTCATCCACCCACTGGCCCCCGTCTTTTCCAAATCCTTACTGAGATCTTGGAAAGAGAAGCTGAAGCTTTCTAGAAACGGAAGAAACCACCTCGTGAAATTACAAGTGGTCCTTCCCTAGAAATATTCACAACCATGATGATGGTCGCGAGGAATACCGCCCAGGGAAGGACTGCATGGCGAGGAAGGCTCACTCAGCGACCTTTTAGGACAATGCCTCCCAGCGTGTGGTCTGCGGCAGGCTGCCCCCCGCAACGGGTCAAGTACGAAGGAAGAGTAAGCATTCCAAAGCCTGTATAGTCACTGAATACAGTAACTGTCTGGTGACTCTCAATGAAAAGGCGAGCTTATGTTTTGTAGGTCTTTTTATTTCATCTTTCTCATAACTCACATAATTGGTTTACAAGGCTTGGTCCATGAAACATTGGAAACTATTTCTTTGAAATGTTGCTTTAGCATTGTTTCCACCTCCCCAAGGCTGTGTGTCAGGGAGCCTCAGGTCCACGGCTGTGAGATCCCTCTACGACCTGCCACTTTTCCTCCCTTTCAGTGAACCCTCCCAATCTTCCATTGCTATTGTAGTCACTCTTTGACCTTAGCCTTGGTATCGTAAATGATGCTCCTAAACCCCAGAACCAAACAAAAGCACGTCCTCAAGGTTCTAATTTGTATTCATAGAAAGTTACTACCTATTGAACGTCTAAGATGTTCCAGGCACTTCGGACCACCTTATATACATTATTCTTTATCCTTTAATAACCACCAGGGAAGTGAGCCACCTTATGGAGGAGGAAATGAAGTCCAAGGAGATTAACTGTCCCAGCTGGTTTGGGGACCAGTGCACAACATTTCCATGCTGCCACCCTTAATTTATACCGAAGTATCGTGTCTGATTTCACCAAATAATTATAATTTAATCTTTTCCTAGTTCAGGGTCATCATCAATCTTAAGTCCAGTCGTGCTGACCTAAAACTATAAAAATGTTCTACAGGAAGTTCAGTGGCCACTTTTCACGAAACCCTTTGAAGATCTGAATTCTAAGTAGCTAATTGCAAAGGCTCTTTGCTAAACAGTAAAATTAATGATTTCAGTGGCATCATTTAAATAGGATATAAGGGGCTTCCCTGGTGGCGCAGTGGTTGGGGGTCTGCCTGCTGATGCAGGGGACGCGGGTTCGTGCCCCGGTCCGGGAAGATCCCACATGCCACGGAGCGGCTAGTCCCGTAAGCCATGGCCGCTGAGCCTGCGCTTCCGGAGCCTGTGCTCAGCAACGGGAGAGGCCACAACAGTCAGAGGCCCGCGTACCGCAAAAAAAAAAAAAAAAAAAAAACCCACAAACAAACAAACAAAAATAGGATATAAATTTTGATAAAAGCTGACTGAATGTCTTTTGCAGAAATCATGAAAATGTCACTTAAATACCTTCACTTTCTCAAAGGCAGGTTGTCAGGAATTGACATTTGATGATGGAAATCTATTTTTCAAAACCAAGGAATAATAATGGACAGATCTGAAACAGAAACGATTTTCAAGCTGTGTCCTGCCACACCCCAAAAAAAGAAAAAGAAAAAGAAAAAAACCATTTTGCTTAAATCCAAAGTCTTTTAAAAGAATTACCATAGTATCTAAAATTCAGATACAATATGGCCAAGGAGAAGATAAGAATTCTTGTCTCACATTAAAAATCTGTTCTGTTTTCAGACTTGTGGTTGCCAAGGGGGACGGAGAGGTGCTGGGGGGAGAGGGGGAGGGAAGGATTGGGAGTTTGGGGTGAGCAGATGCAAACTATTATATATGGAATGGGTGAACAACAAGGTCCTACTGTAGAGCACAGGGAAATATACGCAATATCCTGTGATAAACCATAATGGAAAAGAATATGAAAAAGAATGTACATATATGTACAACTTGCTTTGCTGTACAGTTAACACAACACTGTAAATCAACTATACTTCAATAACTTCTTTTAAAATATGTAGAAATCTGTTCTGTTTTCATCAGAATCTCACTTCTGAGTGACACAAAAAGATCTCAGTCTTATACATTATCATCCTTAAATTCATAGTCACCAGTTGGATATCTTGTATGTCCAGATAATTACAAAGATCTTTACATATGTTTATTTCTCACAATATCCATATGCAATAGGTATTGTAACCCCCATTTCACAAATGAAGAAATCACGTGCATCAGTCAGCTACTGCTATGTAACAAACTGCTCCAAAACTCTGTGGCTTTAAATCAACAGCCACTTATTTCTCACGTATCTGTGAGTCAGCTGGGAAGTACTTCTGATCTAGAATGAGATGTCTGATCTTGGGGGGGTTCCATCCTGCATTTGTGATCAGGTGGTGGTCTAGCCAGTGGGCTGGCTAGTCTAGGGGTACCTCTCTTGGGATCTTCCCCTAGACTAGCTTGGGCTTGTTCCCATGGCAGTGATTGAAGTCAAAGAAAGGAAAGAGATGTTCAGAAGTGCTTTCTGAAACCTTGGATTATATCACATTGGCCGAAGCAAGTCAGAAGAGCAACTCCAAGTTCAGAAGCAAGAGGGGACTACAAGGTGAGTTCTGAGCTGGTTTCTGGATCTGGTCTAAACCTACAACATTTTTTTCCATTTTGCCACACTTAATTTATACCAAGGGATCATGTGCATTCCCCTCAGACCATTATCATTAATGCCCATGAATTTCAGAGTCATAAAACAACTAACATCCAGCCCTGGTGACCCAACTGATAAAAACACATTACAGGAAGCAGAGCAGAGCTTTTTACAGAGCACTTTAAAGTTCTGAATTGTAAGTAGCTAATTGCAATGGACACAGATTTAGAGAGACTATTATGCAATCTATCTACTACATTAAGGCTCAGAAAATTTAACAAGTTGTCCATGGTCAGGCAACTAGTAACATGAAACCAGGTCTGTCGGACTCCAACATCTACATTTGCTTCCAAAAAGCCACATTGTCTCTGGTATCCTGTGGTACTAACAGGATGGACTTCATCATCTGGTTTACTTGCTGAAAACTGTGACTACATTATACATGTGAAGGATGAGAGCACTGCAGCTTTGACTGGGGCACTGGGATGTCATGGATGCTGCGTACCAACCCAAGGTGAGAGACAGGATGCTGAGTTTAGAAAGGAACTGTTCCCCAACTCTGAGCCCCTCTGCAGATCAATGACACACCAGCAGATCCTAACGTGGAAGGAACGTTTCTTTGGGGAAGTGACAGAGAGAGGAAAGAGCACGGGTTTATCGGAAGCTCTCAGAGACCTTGATGTCGTTCCCTGAACGTACGACATACTGAGAACCGCCTCACTGACTGAGTCTCACCTGTGAATAGAAAGTGGATCTGGGCGTGGGAGCCGGTGGCTATGTCAGTGCTGGCCTGCACCCCTGTGTGTCCACGTGTGCTACCTGCAGGCCAGGTGCTGGATGCCCGGGAAACAGAGCCATCTAGATTTTGCCCAAGAGGATGGCTGAGAAAGCAAGAGCGCTCCAGCAGTAAGAATCTCCATGGAGCAGAATGAGATAAAGTTAGAGAAGGAAGCAGAAAAGCGAGGAGATGCATCGCATGCATCCAAGTTGCTGTAGGAGAGACTCTCAATGCAGGAGGGTCTCCAAGGAGCCTGCTCATGTCATGAGAAAGATTTCCTTGAGCTTCTGCTAAGCCCAGTGTGCCAGGCGAAACATGCCGCCAGAGGTGTCCACATCATAATCCTCAGAACCTGTGACTATGTTACCCTGGGTGGCAAAAGGCACTTTGCAGATGGGATGACGTCAAGAATCTTGAGATGGGGAGATGATCCTGGATTATCCGAGTGGGTAGTTACGGGGTCCTTATAGGAGAGAGGCAGGGAATCAGGGTGGGTAGGAGGCTTTGCGCAGACTGAGTAGGAGATCAGAGTAATGGGGCTATAGATGGGGAGTGTAGGATTCCTCCCTGGAGCCCCCAGAAGGAATGCAGCCCTGCATTCCTTGGTTTTACCTTGGTTTTACTCCCATGAGACTGATTTTTGCATGTATAACTGTAAGATAATAACTTTGTGTTGCTTTAAGTTTGTGGTAATTTGTTACAGTAGCAAGAGCTAACTAATCCCCTCAAAGAACATGCTGTGGAGCCATTCCAATAAGTCAGAACTACTCGAAGTCCTTCACGTTTCCAGCCTCCATACCTGATCCCCAGAGATTCTGAAACATGTAGATAGTAACTGGGGGAAGAGAATTCCACCACGACCTCTTCCCAGAGGACTGACGGTCTACTAACTACAGTCCTTAGCTGTGGAGGCACAGAGGATGCCTTAGCTTTGAGTGAAACGGAAATGGTGATTAATATCTTGGACTAGACCTTCTCATAGATGAATCAAGATGTGATACACACACACACACACACACACACACACACACACACACATACACAATGGAATACTACTCAGCCATAAAAAAGAACGAAATAATGCCATTTGCAGCAACAAGGATGGACCTAGAGATTGTCATACTGAGTGAAATCAAAGACAAATGTCATATGATACCACTTATATGTGGAATCTAGAAAAATGATACAAATGAACTTATTTACAAAAGACAAATAGACTCACAGACATAGAAAACAAACTTACGGTTACCAAAGGGGAAAGGGAGGGGGAGGGATGAATTAGGAGTTTGGGATTAACAGATACACACTAGTATACACAAAATAGATAAACAACAAGGACCTACTGTATAGCACAGGGAAGTATACTCAATATCTTGTAATAACCTATAATGGAAAAGAATCTGGAAAAGAATATATATGTGTGTGTATGTATATATATATATATATATATCGCTTTGCTGTACACCTGAAACTAACACAGCATTGTCCATTAACTGGATTTCAATTTTTAAAAAATGGTTAAAATGTCAAAAAAAAAGATTGCACTTTTGGACATAACTTGTCCGTAGCCTACTTGTTACCCTAGAAGTGAGCGTAAAGCATGGTAACTGAGGGCCATGTTTCGCCGTTAAATAACAGCTGAAGAGGAACCAGAGATACGATTAATGTGCATCTTGAATTCCATCATAACTGTTGTGCACTTTCATCTGATTGGGTAAATGTGAGAAATGGGAGCCAATAAATGAATCACATCCGCTCTTTCCATCCCCTCCTGGCACCTTAAAGGCTACCTGCACTGCTCTCTCCTTTTCGAATTGAACCAAGGGGAAGGGAAGCAAGCTTCACAGATGCCTCTTGTGCATTTCACATGGAATGTGTACTGAACCCCCCGGTCCCGTTAGGAGGTGGCCATTATCCCCGTGTGACTGGTGAGGATGCTGAAGCTCAGGGAGGGGCAGCAATGGTTCAGTTTGTCCCTTTCCAGAGCCAGCCTTGACCCCTACCAGCCTCTCTTCACATCTCTATACATGAATAGTACATGGATCTGCTTAAAGCCCACCAACTCTGCAGTTTTCTGTCATCTGGGTTCCCCCCCTTTCCTTCCGTTCTGCCCAATTCACTTATTCAATGCCTCACGTTTATAACCACTGATTCACTGAACTCGGGTCTCACATGACCGCCCTCAGTACGGAGGGCCAGCTACACCTCCACATGACTCCTCATGTATTTTATCAGAAAACCACACAGGTGGCCCTGAGTATCTTTCTAAGCTAGTGTTGGCCCCTCCATCTCCCTCTGGGCAAGGTTACACCTCTCGGGGTTCCCCAACATTCACCGCCCCACAACGTGCAGCTGCATCTTGGCATGAATACCCTCCAATGAACGGGCACCATTTAATTTCTCTCTTCCCATAGGTTGATGTTTTGGTCCACTTTGGTCCATCTTAGAAGAACCTCAAGTTGTGACAATCCGGCACAAGACAAAGAGTAGGAAGCCCTTCGTGGGAACACAGTGTATTCTTCAGTCTTGAGCTGTGTGACCCTGGGCAAGTCACTCAGCCTTTCCATGTCCTCTTAAGTAACCCAGACAATATTGATCTGGCCAAATTCACAAGTTTTGTTGGAAGCTTAAACATAGTCACGATTGGGCATGTCTCATAAAGAGCAAAAGGGTTACACAAATACACTTAGTCACCCCTTCAATAGAGTCTCGCCATGTGTCTTGCAAAAGTGGCTTATAATTTTTTAGGTCCTAAGTGCTTCGGAAGCAAGCACCGTATCTGGGATGTGATCTGGATAAACTCTGTCATGAATCTACCGTGAAAATGAGTGTGCGGATACATAAACACAAAGAATGGGATTTCTGTACGTTGACTATGGGACGGGCTTTAAAATGCTAAGTTGTTGTCTTCGTAGCACAGGGGGGAAAAACACCAACCCAATGGCCTGGCTTTGTGCCTACAACACGCCATACAGTATTACGTACTCCTGGACCGCTTCTGTTCCAGACATGTGAGATATCATGTGCCTAACAACACAGACCAAAGCAGAGGTTTTAAGTGGCTTTTCATTTGCCTTCGTTAGGACACATGTGAGCTTCTCTAACTCCTGCTTTGAATCAAGACTTGACATCGTGCAGGCACATTGCTGTGGCCCTAGAAGAGGTGAAACATAGGCAAAACAGGTGAAAGTTGGGGCTCTAAACGAACAACAGCTTCAAAGGCCCCAAACTCACCAGGCCCCAGGTGATTTAAATGTAGTCTACAATGCGTGTTTCAGCACACGCCCTTTCTATATACTCAGTGATCATGATGCTCTGCACAGAGTCCCCGGACAGAAAAGTGAAGCACAAGTCCACTGTTAAGGAACTTAACATCCGGGTGACCAAGGCCCTTTGCTACGGCTGCATTCATTTTAAAAAACGGGATTCATGTGGCAACATAGACGCACCTAGAGATGATTATACTAAGTGAAGTAAGCCAGAGAAAGACAAGTACCATATGATATCACCTGTGTGGGGAATCTAAAATAGGACACAAATGAACTTATCTATGGAACAGAAACAGAGTCACATAGAGAACAGACTTGTGGTTGCCAAGGGGAGAAGGAGAGGGATGGAGTGGGAGTTTGGGGTCAGCAGATGCAAACGATTATATATATACAGGATGGATCAACAACAAGGTCCTACTGGAGAGCACAGGGAACTCTATTCGATATCCTGTCCATCATGGAAAAGAACATGAAAACAATGCGTATATATTTATAACTGAATCACTTTACTGTACAACAGAAATTAAACACATTGTAAATCAACTATAGTTCAATAAAATTTTTAAAAAAGGGGAAAAAAACGGGACTGATAACATACAAGGTTGGAGTCGGTGGTGGTGGTTATTACGGACAATGTCCCAGGGTAAAGGATTACTGTCTTTAAACTGAAAACTGAAATTCAGGCCAACGCCAATTTGTCACAGATCCTAAAGGAAACCACAGAATCGAAGTATTTAATTAATCTAGATGACAAATTACCTGTGATCTCAAACCAGGCAGGCAGCACCCACGAGCAGGAGGCCCATGTGAGAAACAGAAATAAATGAGAATACTGGTTTCGGGAATTCACCTTATAAACAACATTCTTCTAAATTTACAGCCTAATACTTTGGAGTCTCTTAATGTATTTCCTCATGATCCCTGAAGGAGAGAAAAATTAGGAGTATTCTTTAGGGCCTCTCCCAAGATGTGTTGCCCTGCATGTTTGCTATTACCAAATACACCCATTAAAATGAAGTAGCTGACACGACAGTCACCCTCTGGAGATGTAGATAAAAAACATTAATCTGAGGTTAACCCAACAACCCCATACATACATGATGTATCATACAGAAAAGTAAACAACCATGTGATTATTCATCTGACAGAAACCCTGTAGCCTCTTTAGGGAAAAAGATAAAGGGAAAAAAAAAAGGACTATTCTGAAACATTTTTTTTAACATCTTTATTGGAGTATAATTGCTTTACAATGGTGTGTTAGTTTCTGCTCTATAACAAAGTGAATCAGCTATACATACACATATATCCCCATATCCCCTCCCTCTTGCGTCTCCCTCCTTCCTACCCTATCCCACCCCTCTAGGTGGTCACAAAGCACCGAGCTGATCTCCCTGTGCTATACGGCTGCTTCCCACTAGCTATCTATTTTACGTTTGGTAGTGTATCTATGTCCATGCCACTCTCTCACTTCGTCCCAGCTTACCCTTCCCCCTCCCCGTGTCCTCAAGTCCACTGTCTATGTCTGCGTCTTTATTCCTGTCCTGCACCTAGGTTCTTCAGAACCTTTTTTCTTAGATTCCATATATATGTGTTAGCATACGGTATTTGTTTTTCTCTTACTGACTTACTTCACTCTGTATGACAGACTCTAGGTCCATCCACCTCACTACAAATAATTTCGTTTCTTTTTATGGCTGAGTAATATTCCATTGTATATATGTGCCACACCTTCTTTATCCATTCGTCTGATGATGGACACTTAGGTTGCTTCCATGTCCTGGCTATTGTAAACAGAGCTGCAATGAACATTGTGGTACATGACTCTTTTTGAAGTATGGTTTTCTTAGGGTATATGCCCAGTAGTGGGATTGCTGGGTCATATGGTAGTTCTATTTTCAGTGAAACATTCATTTTTAATAAAATCTTACAGGCATCTAACATATGTAGGCTTTGTAATCATAAAGACATATATGTGTGTGTGTGTGTATTTGAAACGTCTTCCCCTGGAAAATCACCATTCTTTAAGGAAAGATACTTCCTAGAATATATACCCCCTCCCCACCTGCCAAAAAACTCATGTTCAAGTGAAAAGATGATCATTTCCTTTCTTGCGTTGTGAAGCACCTCTGAAGAGCGTGGAGAATTTGCAAAAACAGGAAAGAGCTGCTCTCAGAAAACCCGATCGCCTTTAAAGCAATGATACAATGCCAGACGCTAAAATTTCTCTGAGCACCTCCAGAGAAGCGAAAGCAATTAGGCGTTGTCCTGGATTTTTTCTGTTCAGAATCTCTTTACCAAAGACAGCAGACGTGCTGGTGATGATGTGCATAGAGCAGGTGGCATTTTGCCACTGCGAAAATAAAGTGCGGGCCGAATTTTACTATAAGTTTCCTTGAGGGAGAGAGGGAGGGAGGGAGGGGCAGGGGGAGAGGTAGAGAATGCTAAGTATATAAAGTAAACCTCATTAATTACATTATTTCGAAATGTTATTTCTCAGTCACTAGAACAATGGAGCATTTGTAAGCCTGTTCCAGGTAAAATGATAAACACTGCTGTACTGACCTCCTATGGTGTGGCCATAAGACAGTACAGCAAGAACATCCAATGTCAACTGTCCCCCTGGCACTGGGGAATGTGAAATAGCATGGGCACTGCCCATGACATACATCCTCAAGCCCAAACTTGGACTCAGGGACAGCAGTTCAGCTCCTTCCTAAATAGCAAAAGACCTCGGCCGTGCCGTGAGTTCCTTAGACTTAGACTAGAACTATGCCACTGGTTCTCCTGGGTATCCACCTTGCAGACAACAGATCATGGGGCTTAGCCTCCGTAATCACGTGAGCCAATTATAATAAATCTTTTTGTCTATATCTCATTGGTTTAGTTTCTCTGCAGAGCCCTTTCTGACACTCCACCCTTTCCCATACAACACCTCCTTAACCATCTCTAACCCCAGACTCCCCCGAAGGGTCTCTGAACATTACTGATGATCCCTGACCACTTCCAGCTCTGAAATCCAGACACTAAGGAAACACACGTGCAAAAGAGTAATGGTCAATACACAGCACTTCACACAAGCCTGTCCTGTTGACCGATTAGATGCTACTGGTCTTGAATTAATATTGCAACTGACCACCCTCCTTCTCACCTGCCTTTGTAAATGAATTAATGGCAGACACTGGCAATGCCAAGCAAGCATATTTGAAATTTCACCCTTAAGTCTGCTCACTTAGAGGGAGGCACCCTCTAAAATAATCCCACTATCGTGTCTAAATACAGAACATAACATCTCTCTGAAATCGATGGATCATAGACCTCTCTGGAAAATGGCGTAACTCAGAGGAGATGGTTCAGTGGTGTCATGAAACAGAGCAGAGGTAATTTGTATCCACATGGGCCCCATTTTCTTGCTGTAGCTTTGATTTTCTACCTGATTCCTGACACCTTTTGCTTTTCTTTTTTCTTTTTTTTAAATTTTTTGTTCTCACTGAGCGACACGCAGGATCTTAGTTCCCTGACCGGGGATGGAACCCGCGGCCCCTGCAGTGGAAGTGCGGAGTCTGAACCGCTGGACCACCAGGGAAGTCCCCCGACACTTTGATTTAAATAAGCCGAGATATGGGAACATATGTATATGTAAAACTGATTCACTTTGTTATAAAGATAAACTAACACACCACTGTAAAGCAATTATACTCCAATAAAGATGTTAAAAAAAAAATCAGATGTTCCGACACTGACACATATTCAAATTAAATTAAAATTTGTTTGCACCTTGTAATAAACAATTTTAGGAAGGAAACCATGGCTAGTCACTCTGAAATTGAGAAGATGTTCATCTAGCTGCTAGATGATAAGGACATATGAAATGATAGATAAATGATAGATTTGATATGATAGATTTGATAGATATTTGATAGATATGATATCATTTGAAATGATAGATTTCATATGTCCTAGATAAGGACATATGAAATGATAAAGCATGCACGTTCATTCCATACAGATCTGCTTAGAACAAAAGCAAAAGGTTAAACTCTGTGGAAATTCAGCAAACATTGAGTCACTTGTTCAAAAAAAAAAAAATCACCGAGCACTTACTGTGGAACACAGAAAATATTCTTGAGCAGGCAGAGCGAAGAATAAAAATGTCTGCCAAAGAACGGGGGGGGGGGGGGGGGGACAGAACAAAGAGAAAACAATGTGGTGAACTGGAGAAATCTAACAGAAGCACGTGTTTGGAGGAGCACAGAAAGGGCTGATTAAACTGCTCTCCTGGAATTTCTTCTGAGGGGAGAGAACAGTGGGAACGCAGAAACTTAAAGACACCTGAACACCTTTCAAATTAAGGAGACTTAAAAATGAGATGCAAAGTGTCACTTGATACCTGTCCCCTTTCTCCTCTAACCTGGTTGCCATATAATCAGCACAGACCCTGTGCCGGCCTTTGCTGTAGATTCTTCACACACACACAGGATATAAATAATTTGTTTGGCCTTTGTCCCAGGTTCCTGACAAAGAAAACCCTTGGAATTTCCCACGTGATAGGAGTGTCTTTGTCATGCTGATGAATGCCTCTTGCTGGGGCCCCCAGTGGCTTCAGGAAGGAGGCTGCTCACCAGAAAGACCAACTTTGTGATTAGATGCTGGGACTTTAAACCTCTCTACCAGCAGGGACAAAAGGTGGGTGGAGACTGAGTTCAGTCATGTGGCCAATCGTTGAATGGTGCCCACCAGATAAAACCTCGGTAAGGGTTCCGGACACTGGTGCTCAGAGAGCCTCCCGGCTTGTAAACACTTTGCCATGCTGGGAGGGTGAGGGCTCTGATTCCATGGGGAGAGGCTCAGAAGCTCGGGGCTCCTGCCCAGACCGCAGCCTGTGTGCATTCTTTGTAATAAGACTGTAATTGAAGTATGGTACTTTCCTGAGTGCTGTAAGCCATTCTAGTGAATATCAGAACCAGGGAGCCCCTGAATTTATAGCGAATCGGTCCAAAGCGCAGGTGGCCTGGGGACCCACATAGTGTGGCCGGCGTCTGAAGTAAGGACAGTCTCTTTGGGGGTCTTATGGGGTCTGCACTGATGCCGGTGGTCACAGCCGGACTTGAACTGCAGTACACACAGCTGGGACTGGAACACAATAACGCATATTAACACATTACTCTCTTCACCTTGACAGGTGGACTCTGCTACGAGTCCCATTTTGCAGATCAGGAAACCGAGGCACAGGGTTAATTCTTCAGCTCAAGGTCGAGCCTGGAATTGGAACCCAGGCAGTTCATTTTCAAGCCCACATTCTTACTGTTCTCCTGGTCTGCCTCCTAATCATATGCTTCTGCTTCAGCCAAGCCCTAGGGACATACTAGGTTATCCCCATAACTTCTGATGGAACAAATTATTTCAGTGGTGTGCGGTCTATTGCCACACTGTTCAACCCTCAAGAGAGAAAGCCAAGGAAACAAAAATACAAAGGACACTAAAGTAAAAGGAATAGGCACAAGCACATGGACATCCGTATTGCTGTAAATCGAAGTTATTTTCTTGGAATCTTATATATAGAGAAATATAGCTGATTTGAACCCTGTAGCCGTATTTGCACATGCAGATATTTTCCAATGGGATAAAAGCCCCGACAATCCCATCTCTATTGACTTTAGTAGAGAGACATCGGATGAAAGTTTCATCGTTACACCCTCCACTTCTCCTGCAGCTGGCGCATAACTGACATCTCTGTGGAGGAGCCCAGTTTTTGATCTGCCCACAGGGGTTTTTAGGGTCCAAGTCTCCCAGGCTGTCCCTGCCCTGGTGACTTAACTAGTCCCTGATATATTCACGTGCCACAAAAAGCAAGGCATGTGCGTAAAATCTGAAATGCTGCAAGAATGGAGAGTTTCTAATTAGTTTATTAAAGTGGGAGTTTTACCTGTATACGGGGCTCATTTTTCTCACTATTACCATTTTCCCCAAAATGCCTTGTAAAGAAATTCCATGATGTTACATAGCAACACCTTACATTACACAATCCTGTATGTCACTGAGGTTATCTACTGTTAAAAATCAAAATCATGATATTTGAAATGCTCACCTATGACAATTTCAGGAAACACTCATGGTTTGAAATTCTGCCACTAATGGGTTGAGAGTCTTGCCTTAGAAAGTCATTCCCTGGGGAGGACTTCCCTGGTGTTCCAGTGGCTAAGACTCTGCGGGTTCGATCCCTGGTCAGGGAACTAGACCCCACATGCCGCAACTAAGACCCGGCACAGCCAAATAAATAAATAAATATTTAGGGGAAAACCAAAATATTTAGGGGGGGAGAAAAAAAGAAAGAAAGAAAAAGAAAAGAAACTCGTTCTTTGGGATGTCTTGGTTTGAGTTCCACCCAGGGATCAGACCCCAAGGCAAGAGTGGGGTGCACAGAGTTTATTCACAAGATGATTCCAGGAAGTACACGTGAGGAAGCAGAAAGTGAGGTGGAACAGACGAGCAAAGAGGAGGGATTAATAGGCACTGACTGTGGCCGGCGAGCGGGGCTGAGTCATTCTGGGACAAGTCCACCAGAGGAAAGGTTATGATTTTTGGAAACATCACCCCCACGCCAGGAGCGGACGCTGAAGCATTTGCCCTCCGGGTCCGTCCACCCAGCCCCCAGCTGTCAGCCTGCTGAGAACCACCCACTACACCCGCCTCTGAACTCAGGGAGGCCCAGGACACGAGGGCAGGGCATCCGCAGCACCTACCCGGTGGGCTTCAGGCACGACGCTGGAAGTGATCCCTGGCCCGTCGATTTGGGGTCCCGATTTTCAGACGCTCAGAATGCTAAAGAAAAGTCTGTCCTTCTGAGGGTGCTTCTGCAGCACCGTCCAGATGAGGAAGACCCCAAGTTTATGCTCCTGTCCCCGCCCCCAGCGTTCTCCCTGCTCATCTCTCCTGCTACAATGGGAAGGCCAGGAGGTGGGCACCATGTTGCCTGGCAGGCAACACGCCTCATCCACAGGAAGCACACAGTTGTTATTTTGTAAAACAAATGTGTAAATGAATGAATGAATGGTCTCCTAAGTACCTAACTCAAGGGAACAGTAGAACAGGTGCTGAAATTCCGAAAGATTCTCCGTTTATATGCAATAGTCTGGAAGGAGAGATGAATGAGTTTTCCAACCACTTTTTTTCCATGTCACTTTAGAATTGGACAGCACATAAAATGAGTCATTCAAGTGGTTCATGTAAAGAACCACTAAAAGATACTGAGTGTTTCCCATGATTCCTTACTAACTTCTGAATTCCTTTTGAATAATTTGCTGTACATTCTCTCTACGAAAAGGACCACGCATCAGAAT